>NC_090349.1:8831385-9447963 GCF_035084215.1 Heptranchias perlo
ATCCAAGACATGAATGCTATTCCCATACATGGGGAGGTTCTTCCAGCACTATTCTCACACTCCAGGGCAGGACTCAAGAAAAGTTGCTTGTTAAATAGGCAATGTCTGAGGTTTTCTTCACTCAAAGGTTTGTGAATCTTTGGAATTCTCTACCCCAGAGGGCTGTGGATGCTCA
Organism: Heptranchias perlo; assembly: GCF_035084215.1. Lineage (NCBI taxonomy): Eukaryota > Metazoa > Chordata > Chondrichthyes > Hexanchiformes > Hexanchidae > Heptranchias > Heptranchias perlo. The sequence continues at coordinate 8,831,561 of NC_090349.1, forward strand.
CTTGTTGAGTATATTCAAGATTGAGATTGATAGATTTTTGGACACTAAGGGAATCAAGGAATATTGGGATAGGGCAGCAAAGTGGAGAAGATCAGCCATGATCTTATTGAATGGCGGAACAGGCTCAAGGGGCTGTATGGCCTACTCCCGCTCCTACTTCTTATGTTCTTATCTCAGATTTCAGAAGGGCAAACTTCACTAAAATGGCAGATGATTTGGAACGGCTAACCCTGCTGGGTGGTGATGAGACCGATGTAGAATACAAATGGAAAGTTTTTAAGAACAAGATTAAAAAATGTGGAAAACAAATATATACTCAAAGTTAAAAGAAGGGAGAGTGGTAAAAAAAAGCCACAGGGGCTGACTGGTCATATACAAAGACAAATAAGATGTAAACAAAAATGTTTCTACAATCTAAAGGCATCTAATACTCAACTAAACAGAGTTAAGTACAAAGAACAGCTAAAGAAAACAAAGGTTGCTATTAGATCAGCTAAAAGGATAATGGAAAAGAAGATGGTGGGCAATTGTAGAACTAATGGGAAAAGTTTTTTCAGTTCCGTGAAGAGTCAGAGAACTGTCAAAGACTGTATTGGGTCATTGAAGGATGCTCAAGGTCAGGGTACGAGGGACTCAAGGGATATGGCGAAAATATTAAATGAGTACTTTGCTTCGGTCTTCACTCTTGAAGACGATGCTCGACTGTTAGAATTTAATGATATTAATAATAAAACTATCAATATCATAGACGAACATGTCGTATTTTTAATAGCTCACTGCACTTTGGGATGGTTCCCATAGACTGGAAGGAAGCTCATGTAGTCCCCATCTTTAAAAAAGGAGACGGACCCGGGTAACTATAGGCCCATTAATGTGATATGAGTAATAGCAAAGATGCTTGAGGGAATCATTAGGGATGTAATATATGATTACTTGGATAGAGAGGTACATATTAGGGACACCCAACATGGCTTCAAAAAAAAGGTCATGTCTTACAAATTTGATTACATTTTTTTTGAAGAAGTCAACAAGATGGTGGATGAGGGAAGCCCAGTAGACATTGTCTACTTAAGACTTCCAAAAAGCTTTTGACAAGGTACCGCACAAGAGACTTCTTACAAGATGAAAGCCTCTGCTTTTAATGGTTATAGTGAGCTGGATTGAGAACTGGCTGGAAGGCCATAGGCAGAAAGTAGTTATAGATGGATTAATGGATCCGTTTGAAGACCGGTCACCAGTGGTGTCCTGCAGGGATCGGCACACTTTACTATTTTTATTAACGACCTAGATGTAGCTGTTGGGAGCACGATCTACAAATTTGCAGGTAAGATCTGAGAGTGTGTTAAAACTGTAGACGATGCTCGATTGCTTCAGACAGATCTTGATGTGTTGGGGAATTGGGCTCGTGACTGGCAAATAATGTTTAATTTGGAAAAGTGCCGTGTTATGCATATGGGCAGAGCAATTGCTCAACATATAAACATCCTTCAGGGAAAAGTATTAAAGCAGGTGTCTAAAGGTTCATGAGCAATGCCGTGAAGCGATAGCTAGAGCGGATAGGTTGTTGGGGTGCATTTATAGACAAACCATATTATTTTGTCCTTGTACAAGAACTTGGTCAGGCCTCAGTTGGAGGATGGGTGACATTGAGGCTTTGGAAAGGGTGCAGAGGAGGGCCACTAGACTAATTCCCAGTTTAAAGCATCTTCGTTATCAAGATAGGGTAAAAGAGCTGGGACTCTACACTTCAGAGGAGCGTAAACGATGAGATGATCTGACCGAGGTTTATAAAATGATGAAGGGAATAGATTGTGTTCGAGTTGACAGTTTGCTGCAATTAAATAGGTTAGGGAGGACCAGGGATCACAATTTTAAGTTGTATAAGGCCAGATCTAGGTTAGATGTCAGGAGGTGGTTCTTTTCCCAGAGAAAGTGGACGCTGAATTCCTTCAAGCGAGAGCGGGACCTGTTTCTGGTGGGTGATGTAATGCATAGAATTATCTATCATCATATTATTATGCCAGAGTGATCTCCTGGACTAGTTTCGATCGCCAAAGGGGTCAGAGAGGAAATTCCCAGATTTTATCCCCCCAAATTGGCCTGGGTTTGTATCTGTTTTTTTGCCTCTCCCAGGAGATCATGTGGTTTTGGGTGGGGTGGGGAGTGTATATATTGTGATATGCAAGGTATCACAATTGTGTGGGATAGGTTGGATGGACCAGAGGCACTTTTCCTGACCGTCATTATTCGTATGTATCTCTGCGCTCCTGGAATTCTGGTCTTTTGCGCATCCCCTATTTTCTTCTCTCCACCAATGGCGGCTATGCCTTCAGCTGCCTAGGCCCTAAGCTCTGGAATTCCTCCCTAAACCTCTCTCTCTTTCCTTCTTTAAGGCACTCCTTAAAACCTACCTCTTCATCTGTCCTGACATCTCCTTATGTGGCTCGGTGTCAAATTTTGTTTGATAGTGATTTGGGACGTTTTACTATGTTAAAGACGCTATATAAATGCAAGTTGTTGTTGTTGTTGTTGTTGTTGATCCTCCAATTTCTCTCTCTGCCGCGGCCTTTCTGGTCACAAATTTCTGTCACAAGCATATGTAAAAAAGCCTGCGTTTTGTGACAGCACCCGGTGTAATTAACAAGATTTCCAGTTGCACTGCCAGGAAGTGGGAGGACAATAATCACCCAACATTTTGCCTGGATTGTGTAATTTGATGAAGTCAACACCACCGAGTGGGACTGTACAAGGGGCCCAACTCTGGGGGTCTTCCATTACAATTCTGTGGGATGTTAACCGTAACCCCGGCACTTACCAACGCTGCGTTCAGTGACAAGGCTCTAGACTGACAGTAGTGCATCGAAGTTCTCTACATGGCTAAGTGCAGAACTCAACAATGTACAGCGCTTCAACACAACACAGCACTAACACGTAGACCAGGCTTAAGCAACGTCACGTGCATTCACCTCATCAGCCTGGTGGCAGTGTCAATAATCACTCCAAAAAAAACCCACCAAACTGACCCGAGTACCTGCTGATACCAATGGGCCCCAAAGGCCATAATGCATACTTTTGAAACTTAAACTGGTTGATAGATGGTCTCATCCTCCTCGAGGGGCTCAGGATTGCATTGGCACAAAAGTAGTATAAACACAGTCTAACTGACCTGAGAGATGCACAGAAATTACCTTCTGACTGACTTCAGCAGTCAAACTTTCAGGAAAAAAGTATTTAAAAAAGACCCAGCCTGACATCTAATTGACCTGCGTACCTTCTGAGACTAGTTAGCCTCTAATTGAACTGAGCAAGCACATCAATTACATTTTGTGGTCTTGAAGGGACCATTGAGTTAGCAATAGAATACATGATGCATTACATGGTGTAATGTTTCTGACCCAACGTGAGCAGTGCCCTGGGAGATCCACTAAAATAATCAATTCCGATTTAAAATGTAATCTAACTGGAAGGATTTTGTTGTTCTGAAAAGCAAACCAGTGCTCCAGTTATTTTTGTTTGATGCTCTGAAAGCAAGCGGTGACAACAAGACAGCATTTTTCTCTGTGACAGATTTTCATTGGATTCTTTCTTGCTGGATACGGCACACACAGACTTAAACTTGGTTATAGCTATCAGTTTCTTCGAGCTTCAGCGAGTATACACCACAGTCTGGTATGCCAAAGGCATTAATATATATCCGCAGCTTGTTTCTGTGGGACAAAGCATAGCTTAATATGCGAACATCTGTTAAGTGATAATAGCCCAGTATCCCCAGTAGCTGAGTGCACAAGTGCTAATTTCCCACAATCCCAAGTTGATCAAAGTAGTTGGAACAGATTTCTCAAAAAGAGTTCAAGCCATTCAATTTAAACATCCCATTTGATTAAAAAGATACCCTGGATGTCGAAGTAATAGCTTTGACTGACAGCTATTTCTGAAGTGAAGATGCAAATCAGGTGTGAAAAGGTGGGGGCAGGGCCACGACTCTTTGTAGTCTCTTTGATAGGCAAGTCTGCATCCTGGAGCTTACGATTGTGGCCGTATATTTGCCGGCTCACTAGTCAGCTTGAAGCAGTCAGGGTTACGAGCCTATACTTCACCTGTCCCTGTACTCGAGTGTTTTCCCATCTGAGTGGAGCACAACAAACATAACCATTTGTAAGAAAAAAAACATATCACAATGACTGCAGGCCAATGTTCCTGTTACCAATTCTGTCGAGACTTACGGAAAATATTGCGAACGAGAAGCTACTGAATAATCGCAGTCACAACAACCTTCCAACTAGTTGCCAATTTGGTTTCAGACCAAATTGAATATGTCTATAGCTGTTCAATCTCAAGACCTAGAAATAGAAAGGTTTCTCCGTGCTCAACGTAAAACTCGCACAGTTGCCTTCAACATTTCTAAAGTTTTCAGTAAACTGTAGCATCCTGACCTCATTAAAAATCTCTCTTTGGGAACTCAACTGGTGGGGGATGACCTAGTCCGCCTTGAGGGGCTCAGGATTGCATTGGCACAAAAGTAGTATAAATACAGCCTAGCTGACCCAAAAGAGGCACACAAATTACCATCTGACTGACTTCAGCAGCCAAACTTTGGCACACACAAATTGGACGTGAACTTCCTCAGCGGCGGCGAACATAATGGATCGTAATCTTTCATATCTCAAGGCCTACATAGGAGTTACTCAGGGAAGGGAACCAGATCCTATTCAATTTCTCATCTTCAGCCACCTGCTGGCTATCAAATGCAATGATGTTTTTGATGAAGACACTATCATCTAAGAGTAGCTAACCCCTCATTACATACAGATAGAAGTGGACAGCGAGTCAACAAATAGTGCATCATTTTAAGCACTAAATCGATATTTCTTGAGAAAATTTTACCTTGGCATTGCCAACCATCTCTATCTAAAAGCTCATCTGTGTTCAGCTATAAAAATTCAACTCCTTGGCTTGACTGGCTAAACAATGAAAATGGCTAAAAAGTCCAGTAAAGAAAAGAAAAAAGGAGTCATGATCATCAAGGTGCTCCAGCTCTACTTGCTACATTGCTGCCATTTGGCGGGCTGCAGAAAACTTATCGGGTCTAATTCTGCAATCCTAGCAGGGAAAATCAGGGTAACGTGTTGGGAGTCTCATCTCCAAATCGCGCTCCGTTCAAGTGTGATTTTCCCATTGGGAGCACAGAATAACCTTCTTTGCTGGTCCAGGGTTCAGTGCACTACGAAACCAAGCAGAGCAACGGGATGGAAACTTATTCCATGCAAAACTTAATTCTCTATAATGTCAGAAAGATGTGGCTAGATAGTCATTCTGCTACAAGATTACAACTCCAGAAGCACCACAAGGGTCACAAGCCATGATGCCATACCCCACGTTTATGGCGCCAGAGCTGGCGAGCTCAAAGTCCTCTATCAATCCATGAAAGTCCACATGAAACACCCCTGTTATAAACAAGGGATGAAGTAAACCATTGCTTGCTGAATTACAGATGTTGAAGCATGCTTAGGTGCAGGAAATCTGATTTGCCCATTAATACTTCAGTACAGTTTCTGCAAATCTACGTCCTCCCTGCAACTACCAGAATCAAATTCAATAGATGCCTGTGAATTTAAAATAAAATTGCTGGACTATAACTTGGTGTTGTAAAATTGTTTACAATTGTCAACCCCAGTCCATCACCGGCATCTCCACATCAGAAAATACCCGAGCTACCTTACCTACTGAAGGTAAATTTCCTGGCTGAACAAATTTCTCCTCCACCTTCAAGAGGCATGATAGCCAAGTTTCTAACAAAATGGCTTCCCTTAAAATGGAGTTACTTTAAATGGCTTATATGGAACATTTGAATTTACACTTTTAAATTTGTTGCTTTTTAAATAAAAAATAAGTAGCGTGTCCATGAAAAGAGAGCAAGGGAACTATTCATTGGTATTCACAGCTTAGTCTAGACAATGCCTAGGAATTCATCCTTCAAGCTCCTATAAAGTGCCATATAGCAGCTACCAAAAGACAAAGATGCCCCTTTAGTTTCTCAAGTGCCTACTGACAGTTCTGTCAGTCATTGGGTACTAGGAACTGATGGTACAATACTGGAGAATGCAGAATGTGCCAGGCTCCCTGTAGCTTGGCACAAAGAGGGCAGCAGCCAAAGCAATGTAGTCCTAATATCCGTCTCTCTTAGCCGTGACCCAGTTTCCTGACAAGTAATCACAATGAGCACGATTAGCCGGCTGCCTGACATCATCCTTCACCACTCAAGCCCACAGCCTGCTTCGTAGGCACATAACAGAGCCCTGTTTGTATGCGGAAAGTCAGACGGCCGTGCAGCTGGCATCGAGACACAGGTGCTAATTGTGATGAATGCAAAGCCAATGACTGTCCATCTGTAGCGAGGCAGTATCATAAGGAATGAAAAAAAAACTCTGAATAAATCAATTACAGAGATACAACTTGGAATACTCCTTCCTGTGCCAATTACTGCACCATTAGTTGTGTAAACTCCAACTCCATTTGAAATGGAATGCCTGTCCTCTCAAAAAAGGAAAACAAGTGCTTCCTTTGGATTAAATGACTTTTTTTGGCAGGGGGGAAGAAAAGAGAAAGAGAAACAAGCCCACTCACGAGTGCAATGAAGAACATAGAGTTTCATTGATTTCAAATGCTGACGTCTGCACCCAATTGCTTCACAAGGAGGATTTGTTCTTCTCTTACAACCGTGCTGCTGATTACCGTCATAAGATTGTTTAGAACATATTTACAAATGTCCAAACCAAAAACACTATAAACTACTTCAGGGCCAACTGATGAAAAAATGTTAGGTCAGATTAACACTGTGTTCTCAAAACCTACATTGGACAATATTGCTAAATAAACAAATGCAGCACACAGCAAGGGTCACACAATGGCACCAAGCTTACAAACAATCCGCATTGTGTACAATATTCACCGGTAAGGGTTTAATCATACAAAAGCCTAAAAGCATTCCTCACCATTTTCAACTCAACTTTGAATTTCATTGAAATAATACCCCGAGTGTGCACAAAGTCAAGCCTTCTAGAAATATATAACATGCTAATGGGTTCCTCCGCTCAGATTTGCTGTTCCTCATTTATGCTTTATGCTGCTCTTTTGCCTCTCATCAGTCATTATAGTTCTATTTTTAACTCTCCTGCACTGTCACTGTAGTTATAGTATAAGTATTCAGAATTTATTTACATTTACTTTTGGACTCAAAAATGTACAACAAAAATTTGCATTTATATAGCCCCTCTAATTTAGAAACAACTCAAGGCATGTCACAGAGATGCTCATATGCGTGCCATCATACACATGTGGACACTGAGCCAAAAAAGGAGATATTAGAAGGGGTAACCAAAAGTTTGGTCAAAGAAGTGCGTTTTAAGGAGGATCTTAAAAAGGAGGCGAGGGAGCCGCAGAAATTCCACAGCATGTGGGACATAGATGGCTGAAGGCAGGGCCGCCAATGGTAGATCAAAGGAAGAGGGGGATGAATAAAAGGTTAGAGTCGGAGGAACAGGGATTTAAACACAATGCAAATTTTAAATTGAAGTTGGAGGAGTACTGGGAACCAATGCAGGTCAGCAAGGGCAGATGTGATAGATGAGCAGTATCCTGGTGCGGGATAGGATATGGGCAGCAATGTATGGGATGAGCTAAAGTTTACAGAAGGTGGAGGAAGGGAGACCGGCCAACAGAGCATTGGAATAGTCGACTCTGGAGGTTGCAATGGTATGGATGAGGATTTCATCGGCAGATGGGCTGAGACAGGAGAGGAGGCAGGCGATGTTATGGAAGTGAAAGGTCTTTGTGATGGAGAGGATTGTTAATTGTATGATTTATATCAATGAGTGCTAATTGTATTAGGTGGTGAGTATCAATTGAGGACTCTCGTATCCTTTTTGTAGGCGAGCTTATCTAGGGTATGATCTTTGTGCAAGGGGAATCTCTGTGAATAAAGGCTTGGAAACAACCAGAGACCAGGCTTTAATATTTATCCTTCGCCACACGGCTATCCAATTTTAACAAGGATATGGGACAGCTCACTGTCGAATAGGATACTGGGACTGCAAACAATTTGGTTCAGCTTGAGACAATGGTCATGGAAGGTGATGGAATCAGTGGCAAGGGTGTGGAGTTTGCATCAGTCAGGAGACGATGCCTTCAGTTTTCCCAACGTTTAACCGGAGGAAATTGTGGCTCATCCAAGACCGGTTATTGCACAAGCAGTATGACAACACAGAAGCAGTGGATGGGTTGAGAGCAGTGGTGGAGAGGTAGAGCTGCGAATAATCAGCGTGCATGTGGAAGCTGGCCCCATATCTGCCAATGATGGCATCAAGGTGCAGCACGTAGATGAGAAATAGGTGGGGGCCAAGGATAGATCTTTGGGGGACTCCTAAGGTAATGGTGCAAGGGTGGGAAGAAAAGCCATTGCTGGAGATGCTGTGGCTACAATTGGATAGGTAAGAATGGAACCAAGGAAGAAGAGAGGTGGCAAAGAACTGCACAGAAAATTTCAGAATGCAGGAGCGCAGTGATTAAACAAGGGGCCACTAATGATGGAGCAGAGAAAGTGGGGATAAGAAGACCAGTGTTAAATGATGGAAGGTTCATGCAGGGATACAAAAAAGGAAGCAATCCAAAGATTGGATGGAGAAAAACCATGGAAAGATTTAAAAACAAGGATGAGAATTCTGAAAATAACATGCTGAGGCTTGGGGTGATCGGAAGGTTCGACAATTCTGAAAATAACATGCTGAGGCTTGGGGTGATCGGAAGGTTCGACTTAGTGCGGGCGAATTGTAGGCTGGGCATTTTGGATGAGTTGAAGATTGTGAGGAGTGATGTGAGGGGGCTAGCTAGAAGATCATTTAGAAAAGTCAAGCCTTGAGGTGATGAAGGCATGGATGAGAATTTCAGTGGCAGAATATTGCAGAGGTGGAAGAGGTTTTGGCAACGGTTTAGCCTTACTTTGGTATCCTGACAAATCTCACTGTAAATGTGGTTAATATCAAAGAGGGGACTTCAATGCCAAGAGATTTTTTTTTAATCTCATAAAACCTTGCTAGCTGTGAGAGATTAACTTCTAGCTGTGGAGGACTGATGGATGGGCAAATATGTTAATGGTTACATTCAATCACACCATTGCAAAAACAACAACCCCAAATCATGCAGCGTTCTACCTCTGTCAATATCCTTCTCTGAAATGATATGCTTCATACCTTAAATGAATGTTAATCACAGGCTACTCTTGTTGAGAGGTAGGGAGTGAGAATAATTAAATTCTCTTGTTTTTGTGGGCAAGAGTTGGTTCAATGAATTAAGCATGATTTTGTACCTTAGCGATGTGAGTTTGAGTCTAGGCTGATGGAATGAAAGTCTTTCACTGACAGCTGCAAGGGTCCCAAGTGGAAGCAGGTGCTGCTGTAAAATCTCATGTACAAGTCACACCATTACACATGTTGTTCCATAGGAACAGGAGAAGGCCATTCAGCTCCTCAAGCCTATTCCGCCACTCTATTAGAATAGCGCTGATCTGTACATCAACTCAATTTGCCCGCCTTATCTCCATATCCCTTGATACCCTTACCTAACAAAAATCTTTCAATCTCAGTCTTGAAAATTTCAATCGACACAGCATCCACTAAATTTTCAACCTCTAAGTAGAGAAGCAGCACATACATCAAATGCTGAGTATCTAAATAAAAAGATTATACTGGAAAAACTACTATAAGAGACATCAAACTTTACACTGTTGTTGAATCACTCTCTCCCACGCTACAAAATTTGTTTAGCTGAAATCTTAGTCCTTTAATATCAGAACAGAGGCTCAAGAATACATTCTCTAGATCAAGAGGCTTATCTAGCAAATCTTATAACCAAAAATAGCAGTTGCTAACTCATTTGTCACAATGCAGTAAGACTAGAAAACATGGTACTGCACAATCACAAACCTAATAATTTAATTTTAATGTGGGATTTACTGGTTTGCATTTTGAAGTTCAGACACACAGTTATGTCAGTCTAGGAATGGCTGATGTGGTCACAATATGCCTTTGTTGTTGATCAGCCAACAAGATCATTACAAAGTAGTCATTGTTGTAAAGCTAATGTCCTCTTTCAAATCACTATGAGTGGTACACTTGTGAGAACATAAGAAACAACAGTAAAATGACTTCAGTTGCAATGTCCCCAAAGAACGACCTCTTGGAAATTCAAATAGGTTTTTAAATTTGCCTGATCACTGATTTGAATCTAGTAGTAAATGCAGTTATGGAGGGCAATGGCAGCCAAGCAGTTAGAGGAATATTGGAGAAAGGAGTCTGTGCACATGACTTTAAATTATGATCATGGCTTTGCACACTCATTGGTTTGTACTAAATGATGGAGTTCACACAATATTCGCTGGTTCAGTTAAAGCGTCTCATAAGCTCACATTAAAACCAGTTACAAGAGAACCTCTCCACCTGCAATGGCTGTTGAGAAATGTACCACTCTTTGTGAAACTACACCATGCAGATCAGGAAGGTGCTAGGTTCTGAGTTATCTGATCTTAGCCAGGGTCAGCAGTAGAGGAGTTGTATCTGGCCTCAATGCCTCTGGATTTTATGGATCAGGAGGAGGAAGGGGAATAAAAGAGAAAAGAAAACCAACCAAGGATCCTATTCCTGATTACCAGCCAGTGACTCCTGCTGGAAATCATATATATGTGCACATCAGGTGAAGAGTGAACTGGCCTTGGCTGTAATGTATGCCCCAACCCCAACAGCCTAACAACACTCACCATGAAGACTCACATATGAAGAGTGGCCATGTGGGTGAGGAACTAGAGGACACCCCCACTATGGAACTAACTGCAGCAGCAGTTGGCATCTTCAGGAATCAGGCAGAGAAAAATAGTGGTGAGCGGTGTAGGGCACCATTTTACAGCTGCCTGCTTTTGCGTTTAGTCTGCTGTACTAGCACTTCTGTTGCGAGTGTAAAACTCTGCACTATAAATGAGCCAGAACAGCTTTTCCCTTCCACAGATAAGTATATAGATAGCACTATTCCTCTGCACAAGTTATAAAAGGAAGCAGCTGTGTGCTGATAAAGGACAACTGAACAAATGAGTTTTTCTATTCTTGTGGCTACACTGTCAGCAATTCCCAGTTCCAGATCTATGTAGTCTATATAAAGAATAAAACGCAGTCAGCAGTGTCATGGGACCTTTTTCCATCTCACTAGGGTTCTCCAGGCCTTTCCCATCAATGCTTTTGTAAAGGTTGGAACTTTTAGACTGAGTCAACCTTTTTTTTAATACTTTGTTGTCCCGATTATTTCGGTAACTGAAAACGAAAAGAACCTGCATATCGTAATTATACTTCCAGAATACACTACATATCTGAGCTCAAAATGAATAAGCGAGCTACATTTTCACCCCAGGAGCTATATTTTCACTCCATTATTCATACTAGGCCCAGATACCTCCGAATTCTTAAAAAATTAACATGCAATTAAAAATCAGAATTAGTTTCCTTTTGCATTCACATACATTGATACTTTATGGATGTGCATCAAATGTGTTGGCAAGGCTCTACGTTTTTGGTCAGCACTGTACATTAGAGGGTTGGAGCAGGTTGTTGACTGGGGATCTGAGAGAGCAGGTTGTCGGTTAGCAAATAAGTTTCCAGGAAGTGGATCTAGATTGCCTGGTAATTCTCCAATTCCAGGCAATGGTTGCGCATCATCGCATCATGGACTGTTTTTGAGCACCTTACAGGATCATCAAACACCCTTCTTGCATTTTAATCGATCTGGTTATTGCCAAAGGGATATCTCTTTAGACTAACTCTTTCTCTCAAAATACACTATGGCAGATATGTGGATTATATGCTCTCGAGGCAGTACAAAGAAGGTTCACTTGGTTAATCCCGGGGGTGAGGGGACGGACATATGAGGAGAGGTTGAGTAGATTGGGACTCTACTCATTGGAGTTCAGAAGAATGAGAGGCGATCTTATTGAAACATATAAGATTGTGAAGGGGTTTGATCGGGTGGATGCGGTAAGGATGTTCCCAAGGATGGGTGAAACTAGAACGAGGGGGCATAATCTTAGAATAAGGGGCTGCTCTTTCAAAACTGAGATGAGGAGAAACTTCGTCACTCAGAGGGTAGTAGGTCTGTGGAATTTGCTGCCCCAGGAAGCTGTGGAAGCTACAGCATTAAATAAATTTAAAACAGAAATAGACAGTTTCCTAGAAGTAAAGGGAATTAGGGGTTACGGGGAGCGGGCAGGAAATTGGACATGAATTTAGATTTGAGGTTAGGATCAGATCAGCTATGATCTTATTGAATGGCGGAGGAGGCTCGAGGGGCCGATTGGCCTACTCCTGCTCCTATTTCTTATGTTCTTATAACAACAACTTGCATTTATATCGTGCCTTTCACTAAATGCCAGCCTTGCCAGTAACACTCATATCCCAAGATAAATGTTTTAAAATTTCATTGTAATGGGGCAAAATTCTGTTCATTTAAAGCTTTACGGACAATTGCACAGTTACAGCGAGAGCGAGACAGCGAGCGAGAGCGAGACAGCGAGCGAGAGCGAGACAGCGAGCGAGAGCGAGACAGCGAGCGAGAGCGAGACAGCGAGCGAAACAAACAAACTCGCATTGATGTTGTACCATTCCGCTCTCAGGACATCCCAAAGCGCTTCATTGGCTGTCGCTTTTGTAATGTAGGAATCGCAGCAGACAATGACATAAATGACCAGATAATATGTTTTGGTTATGTTGGTTGAGGGATAAATACTGGTCTGAACACCAGGAGAACTCTGCTGCTCCTCTTAATTCCTTGGGATCCTATGTCCACATGAGCAGGCAGATGCTGTCTCAGTTTAACGTCTCATCCAAAAGAGGACACCTCCGACAGTGCAGCACTTCTTGAATAATGCACTGAAGTGTCAGCCCAGATTATGTGATGAAGTCTCTGGAGTGCAGCTTGATCCCACAGCCTTCTGATTCATATGTGAGAATGCTACCACTGAGCTGGCACCTATCCAGTGAAATTGACCTCAAACCTCACCACTATTCTTTCATATTAGAGTACAATAATGCAAAGCAAAATACTCCACAGTTTTTATCAGCTCTCATACTCCTACAGAAACAGCTTACAATGGAGGCTATATAGATCAGATACTGTTAAACATCCCACAGCATCAGTACTGTGCCTTGGGCAAGTACAAATGTAATTACTTTAATACAGACTCAGAGTATTATTAGTCAAAGATATTCCAGAGCCAGCACATCATTTATACAAGCATTGTCTAATACATTAACCACCAACCACATGGTGAATTGGTAATCCAGATGTGGAAAATTACATTTTTGATTAGAAAATCAGAAAATTAGTAATAGACACCGTCATTGGGCATGTGATCTCAATGTTCATATTCACAAGTCATATACTTTAACTTTCTCGTGCATTTGTTGGTAAAATATAAGATGAAAAGCAGTGTGCACAAATGATTTTTTGATCGTTACGTATACTTTACTTTCTTGGTTACTACTTATTGGTTATCTGCTAAAATGGTGTGTAATATGAGTGAAAACGCCAGACTTCAGCACCTCGAAAACACCAACAATATTGTACAGAGGGGGGGGGATCATGGTCAACTCAATCGATCGGAATAACTGCTCCAGGCCAGCAGAAGAAATCCAGCCTAACCAATAACAAACAGCTCCATCAGGGTAAGCACCCGTGGCAAGCGGGGAAGGGCGGGTCCAGGCAGGGGGGGGGGGGGGCAGTTCCCGGTCCGGGCCGGGCGGGCAGGTCCCGGAGGCAAGCGGTGAGGGTCCGGGCAGCCAGCCCGGGGGGGGGTGGTCAACGTTGTCAGCAATCACTCCGATGAAGTCAAAAAACGCTCACTGCTGCTGGACAAAATCTTAGAAGCTACACTAAGACATGCCATGTCTGATAAATTCATATCATACCCGTGAAGTACATTAACATATATTGTGTACACGGTGCTTTCTACTAAAATTAGTGCATGTCGCTAAATCTGTGTTGCTATAGCCACACCTGTGGCTAGTTAGCAATTTCTATTTATACTGTTGACCTGAGGAAGCAGCAATTGTAGCCATGGATCAGCCAAAAATTCATGTGTTGGCTCAGTGCAATTTCAGATTTACTTTTTCTTCCAATTTTCTGCCCTTCCTCAAGCTGGTAATTTATGCTGGGGTACAGTTCCACAGGCTCCAATTGCCGTCTGATAATTTTCACAATTAACTTTGCTTTGTGTATGAGCTTAGACAGTAAATGTTTGCTGACTATTCAAGCATGAGGGCATCACAACTGAACCCAATCCTGCCCTCAGCTGAAGTTCAAACATATACTATCCAGAGAAGCGTACTGGATAGTCATCAGGAGCAGGAATCCTGCCTGATCACTGAACTGAGGATGCTGAAGCCATCCAAGGTGAGATGAGGCAAGTCTTGACGAAGGTCAGACCAGAGTCCTTGCTGGTCTGTATGTTTCAGTAAAATAGCAGCTGGTTCATCACTCACTCAGCCAAAAATGGAGCCTCCTTTTAACAAAAAAAAGAGACTTATTATAGAAGAATGATTTCCCTGATGTTGTAGTTAAAGGAAATGTTCCTTAACGGTGCGAATTGTGTTAGAATCACAACTGCAATATATAAAATGTTAGTTTTCCTCACAGGGGAGCATTCTTCCTACCCCACCAAAGTCACTATTTTAAACATGAGCTGGTTTAGCACACTGCAGCTCTGCAATCCCATGTAACCCATATGCCTCAACACAATGGTGCGAGTCAGTTATGTCCTGCCGATCTGGGGGAAGGTGGAACTAACTACACTGGAGTAACCAAGAAAAAATATTTTTTAAGTACTCAAGAGTGATCGGGCTACATTTATACTTATTTTGATTTTAAGAAATGATATGCTAATTTAAAAGAATGGTAATCTTGGACAGAATGTTACATACAGGTCAGAGTCCAGATCACCTCAGCCATGCATTTGCATCTGTGGAAAAAAAAGTCATAACATGGTAAATTTGCTTTGCATGTCACACAGGCCTTTTGGGGTATCACGTTTAGCCATACCCCATCAAGATTCGTAATCTTTCAGGAGGGGAGAAAATTGGGAAAGGGTGGAGGGGTGTAGTACATAAATCAGTGTCTCCACATTGTAAGTGTAACGTGCAGCTTGAAGGGTATGGTGGGTGTGTGGTGCTTGAATCCTCATGTTACTCGCTGTCTGGAATCAGATATTTTCAATGGTTTCTGAAGCCCTCCTGGGAGAATGGAGCTAACTGGATTGCTCTTACATGGGCTCGATGGGCCTAGTGGCCTCCTTCTGTGCTGTAACCATTCTATGATTGTTTCTGTGACCCTGCAGCTGCATAATTCCACCAGCAGATGGAGCTTCGCAGCTGCAGCTCCTCATCGTTCTTCCTGCAGCAGCATTATTTAGGCAGCCTCACGGCTCCAGGGCACTGCCATATTCCTAACCTTCCTCCTGGCTAACTAAGTTTGGAACAGCTAATCACCATTTTCTTCTTCCCTTCCTTAAGCCTTCCCCCACCCCCACCGTCCCCTTTCTATGTTTAAGTAAATGATTCATGAACATTTACTGTCTGTCTTTCTCAGATTAATTCTGCAGACCACCTCGCCTGCTCCATGGGTCCATCCCCACCCCTTCCCCACCCACCCATTAGCTCGGAGTCCCTGCTAAAATGTTTTTTCTGCAATTATGAGGTGTTTTTAGGCTTATCTGACTGTTTCAGGCTCCCGTCTTTGGCAGGCCGCCAGGTTTTACTCTCTTTAGTTTTTGATTCTGTAAGCTGTTCCTGCCACCTCCACACCCCACGATACCAGTTTTCCTTCCTCTAGGACCTCCCACAGACTCTGAATGGAAGCCTGAATGGTTCTCATCTGAATGTTTTGCTCAATGGAACTGTATTTATGTATTTATTGCTTCATCAATAAATATCTTTACATATCACAGGTAAAAAAGGGAAGCTTATGTCAGATACTGAGAGCTCAATACTGCAGAAAGCCTAGAGGAGTATAGAAAGTGCAGGGGTGAAATTAAAAAGGAAATCAGAAAAGCAAAAGAGAGGGCATGAAAAAATACTGGCAAGTAAAATCAAGGAAAACCCAAAGATGTTTTATAAATACATAAAGAGCAAGAGGATATTAAGGAAAGAGTTGGGCCTATTAGAGACCCAAAAGGTAACCTATGTGTGGAGGCAGAAGGTGTGGGTATGGTTCTTAATGAATACTTTGTGTCTGTCTTCACAAAAGAGGGGGAACGATGCAGACATTGTAGTTCAGGAGAAGGAGTGTGAAATATTGGATGGGATAAACAGTGAGGGAGGAAATATTAAGGGGATTAGCATCTTTGAAAGTAGGGAAATCACCAGGCCCGGATGAAATGTATCCTAAGCTGTTAAAAGAAGCAAGGGAGGAAATTGCAGAGGCTCTGACCATCATTTTCCAATCCTTCCAGGCATGTTGCCGGAGGATTGGAGGACTGCTAATGTTGTACTGTTTAAAAAGGGAGAGAGGGATAGACCGAGTAATTACAGGCCAGTCAGCCTAACCTCGGTGGTGGGCAAATTATTGGAATCAATTCTGAGGGACAGTATTAATCGTCATTTAGAAAGGCACGGATTAATCAAGGACAGTCCGCATGGATTTGTTACGGGAAGGTCGTGTCTGACTAACTTGATTGAATTTTTTGAGATACAAGGAGGTTCGACAAAGGTAGTGCATTTGATGTAGTGTACATGGATTTTAGCAAGGCTTTTGACAAGGTTCCACATGGCAGAATGGTCAAAAAAGTACACGCCCATGGGGTCCAAGGGAAAATGGCAAATTGGATCCAAAATTGGCTCAGTGTCAGGAAGCAAAGGGTAATGGTCGATGGGTGTGACTGGAAAGCTGTATCCGGTGGGGTTCCACAGGGCTCAGCACTAGGTCCCTTGCTTTTTGTGGTATATATCAATGATTTAGACTTAAATGTAGGGGCATAATTAAGAAGTTTGCAGATGACACAAAAATTAGCCGTGTGGCTGATAGTGAGGAGGAAAGCTGTAGACTGCAGGAAGATATCAATGGACTGGTCAGGTGGGCAGAAAAGTGACAAATGGAATTCAATCCAGAGAAACGTGAGGTAATGCATTTGGGGAGGGCAAACAAGGCAAGGGAATACACAATAAATGGGAGGATATTGAGAGGTGTAGAGGAACAAAGGGACCTTGGAGTGCGTGTGCACAGATCCCTGAAGATAGCAGGACAGATAGTCAAGGTGGCATACGGGATACTTTCCTTTATTAGCCGAGGCATAGAATATAAGAGCAGGGAGGTTATGCTCAAACTGTATAAAACACTGCTTAGGCCACAGCGTACTGCGTACAGTTCTGGTCACCACATTACAGGAAAGATGTGACTGCACTAGAGAGTACAGAGGAGATTTATGAGGATGTTGCCAGGACTGAAGAATTTTAGCTATGAGGAAAGATTGGATAGGCTGGGGTTGTTTTCTTTGGAACAGAGAAGGCTGAGGGTTGATTTCATTGAGGTGTAGAAAATTATATAGGGCCTAGATAGAGTGGACAAGAAGGACCTATTTCCCTTAGCAGAGAGGTCAGTAACCAGGGGGAATAGATTTGAAGTAATTGGTAGAAGGGCTAGAGGGGAGCTGAGGAGAAATCTTTTCACCCAGAGGGCGGTGGGGGTCTGGAACTCACTGTCTGAAAGGGTGATAGAGGCAGAAACCCTCAACTCATTTAAAAAGTACTTGGTTATACATTTGAAGTGCGGTAACCTACAAGGCGATGGACCAAAAGCTGGAAAGTGGGATTAGGCTGGATAGCTTTATTGGTTGGCACAGTCATGATTAACCGAATGACCTCCTTCTGTGCTGTAAATTTCTATGATTCTATGATCACATTTCTGCATTTGATTGATTTTCTTCAATTATGCCTACTGATGTAACTTTGTGATCAGGTACTGTTTGATCCTTTTTGTGTATGCGTGACTTTTGAATTTCATTTACTGATTTTAAATATGCATGTCATGATATTTTATCGAAACAATCAAATTTTCTATGTCTCAAATACTTTGGAAAACTTAATATTTTACAGATATTTATTTCGGCGCAGAACTGCATACAATGTAGAGCTCAAACAGGCCATTTGGCCCAACAGGTGTTTATGCTCCACACGGGCCTCCTCCCTCCCAACTTCATCTTACCCTATCAGCATATCCTTCTATTCCTTTCTCCCTCATGTGTTTATCTAGCTTCCCCTCAAATGTATCTATGCTGGTCACTTCAACTACTCCTTGTGGTAGCAAGTTCCACATTCCAACTACTCTCTGGGTAAAGAAATTTCTCTTCAATTCCCTATTATTAGTGACAATCTTATATTTATGACCCCAGTTCTGGTCTCCCCTGCAGATGAAAACACCTTAACTACGTCTACCCTATCAAACCCTTTCATAATCTTAAAGACCTCTATCAGGTCACCCCTCGGTCTTTCTTTTCTAGAGAAAAGAGCCCCAGCCTGTTCAACCTCTCAGTTCTGGTATCATCTTAGAAAATCTTTTTTGCACCTTCTCCAGTGCCTCTATATCCTTTTTATAATATGAAGACCAGAACTGTACACAGTACTCCAAGTGTGGTCTAACCAAGGTTCTATACAAATTTAACATAATTCTCTGCTTTTCAAATTCTATCCCTCTAGAAATGAACCCTAGTGCTTGGTTTGCACCAATTCGAGTGTAGAGGGAGCTTTACTCTACATCTAACCATTCCATAGCAGCACATGGAGTGCTGCATGCTGACACTCAACACAGTCCCCACCACTTAAAACAACCATGTTTAAAATGGGCAATCTCTTATAATCGACCAAAAAGGGATAACCATTATTCATTTGTATTAACATCAATTTCAAAGTTGCCGCATGTTTTGGGCAGAAAGTGCTGTGCTTACTCACTAGTTCGCACCTAGTTAAGGTGCACTTAACGAGAATCAAGATCTTATTCAATAAAATAAACGGTCTTCAAATTAAGAGGCTATTCCACAAATAAACTAGAGATCCTCCATTGATATTATTGCCAAGAATAGGGATGATCTTCCAGAGCTACCAAATCGAATTGATAAACAGACATCTTGGCTAAAACATAACCTCAAACAAGATGAAAATCTTGGTTCCAAGGGCTGAAAAAGGTATCAACGAAAGAGAAATGGAACAAGTGGACAAACTGAAATCTAGGCTGAACGGTTTCAGAAGAAGATGGAAAATGCAGTGATGAATCTAAAAGAAGATTCTCCTTAGCTGCTGCCAACTGATAATAGGGAAAGCAAGGAGAAACTCTGCAAACCACTCAGATTAAAAGAAAGTACTAATATAGCACTACCCCATTATACCGGTCATCACATACAACAGGCAAGTCGCCAGAAAATATTTTTCCCACCTCTCGGCATTGGTGAAATCACAAGTGAAATACAACTATTTCTCATATATTAGGGAGCACTGATAGTTTTAGATTTATTTACATTACACTACCTGAAGCACAACATAGTGGACATATAAGCAGAGGCACATGTCTTCCGGTTTTAACATTTTCATACTACACTCTGAACCATGATCAAGATAAAATGGCATCAAAAGCTCTTTTTCAAAAAAAAACAACTGCCGATGAATAGCTGATGGTTTTGATGGACGTAGGGAATGGACTGTTCTTTTATACATCAATATGTCACTTAAAAATCAGATAGTTAAGCTAGGCATTTTGAGAGCATTACATTGTACAGTATCTGCCAGCTAGTGCTGAAGAATGAGAGAGAATACATTGGGACTCGGTTATACTTAATTGCCTAGTACACAATTTTGTTCTCAATCATTAATCCTCTTGGCTAAGCATCAACAGACAATGCATAAGGACTTGCTATCTCTCCCAGTCTTTAAAAGCTTCTTCAAAATCAATCTTTTTATGACCATGTTTCCACCAGTGTCCTCTTGACCGCTCTGAAGTACCCTGGGATGTTTTCTATATCAAAAGCGCTATATAAATGCAAATTGCTGTCAATAGAAAAACAAAATAAAATCCAAAAAGAAACCAACCTGAACTTTTTTTTGTTAAAAATAGATATACAAACCTTGGGTTTCAGAAGAATTATAAACCATTTAAGCTACAATTTTAGAGTTTAGGATTTCTCAGTCCCTCAATTAAGTGATACCATATTACTCACTCCTAGGTAACCATTTCTCACTCTCCATCTAAAGCAATTTTGGTTAGCATCACTAAATATCACAACAGGAGCTACTTGACTCAAGGTTCCTAATTGTTTGACTGCAGTAGACTGCAAACTGTGCTAACGGCAGAGGTAGATGAAGAGGAGGAACTTAGAAGGTACTCAAAGTAGAAAAGGTGGGATGCATCCGAGCTTACTGAGAGAAGGGTAGAAATTGCGGAGGCTCTGGCCACAATCTTCCAATCCTCCTTAGATCTGGGGATGGTGCCAGAGGACTGGAGGATTGCAAATGTCACACCCCTGTTTAAAAAGGGGAGAGGGATAAACCTGGCAATTACAGGCCAGTCAGCTTAACATCGGTGGTGGGGAAACTTTTAGAGACAATAATCCAGGACAAAATTAATTGGTACTTGGAAAAGTGTGGGCTAATAAATGAAAGTCAGCACGGATTAGTTAAAGGAAAATAGTGTTTGAATAAGTTGATTGAGTTCTTTGATGAAGTAACGGAGAGGGTTGATGAGGTTAGTGCGGTTGATGTTGTGTATATAGACTTTCAAAAGGCATTTGATAAAGTACCACATAATAGACTTGTAAGCAAAATTAAAGCCTACAGGATTAAAGGGACAGTGGCAGTGTGAATTTACTAAGGGACAGAAAGCAGAGAGTAGTGGTGAACAGTTGTTTTTCAGACTGGAGGGGAGTATATAGTGACGTTCCCCAGGGGTCAGTATTAGGACCGCTGCTCTTTTTGATATATATTAATGACCTGGACTTAGGTATATAGGGTATAATTTCAAAGTCTGCAGATGACATGAAACTCAGGAATGTGGTAAACAATGCGGATGATAGTAACAGACTTCAGGAGGATGTAGACAGACTGGTGAAATGGACAGACACATGGCAGATGAAATTTAATGCAGAGATGTTTGAAGTGATACACTTTGGTAGGAATAATGAGGAGAGGCAATCTAAACTAAAAATGGTACAATTTTAAAGGGGGTGCAAGAACAGAGAGGCCTGGGGCTGTATGTACACAAATCTTTGAAGGTGGCAGGACAGATTGAGAAGGCAGTTAAAAAAGTGTACAGGATCCTTGGCTTTATTAATAGATGCATAGATACAAAAGCAAGGAAATTATGCTAAACCTTTATAAAACACTGATTAGGCCTCAGCTGGAGTATTGTGTTCCAATTCTGGGCACCACACTTTAGGAAGGATGTCAAGGCCGTAGAGAGGGTGCAGAAGAGATTTATTAGAATGGTACCTGGAATGAGGGACTTCAGTTACATGGAGAGACTGGAGAAGTTGGGGTTGTTCTCCTTAGAGCAGAGAAGTTTAAGGGAAGATTTGATAGAGGTGTTCAAAATCATGAACGGTTTTAATAGAGTAAATAAGGAGAAACTGTTTCCAGTGGCAGAAGGGTTGGTAACCAGAGGACACAGATTTAAGGTGATTGGCAAAAGAACCAGAGGCAACATGAGGAAAAAATTTTTTACACAACGAGTTGTAATGATCTGGAATGCACTGCCTGAAAGGGTGGTGGAAGTAGATTCAATAATAACTTTCAAAAGGGAATTGGATAAATACTTGAAAGGAAAAAATTTACAGGGCTATGGGGAAAGAGCAGGGGAGTGGGATTAATTGGACAGCTCTATCAAGGAGCCGGCACAGGCACGATGGGTCAAATGGCCTCATTCTGTGTTGTAATATACTATGATACTGCTATAACTTGGCCCTTCGGAATCATGATGCGCACTGAGTCAACAAGTCTCAAACTCACTGTATTTCAGCTGCTTTGTAGCAGGACCAGCCCCAAAGAACCCAGTCAGAAGCAGCTCCACCAACAACTACTTGCATTTATATAGCCCTTTAACGTAGTAAAACGTCCCAAGGCTTCACAGCAGCATTATCAAACAAAATTTGACACCAAACCACATAAGGAGATAGTAGGACAGGTGACCAAAAGCTTGATCGAAGAGGTAAGTTTTAAGGAGTGTCTTAAAAGGAGAGGTAGAGAGGTCTAGGGAGGGAATTCCAGAGCCTAGGGCCTTGGTAGCTGGAGGCACGGCCATCAATGGTGGAGCGATTAAAATTGGGGATGCGCAAGAGGCAAGAATTGGCGAAGTGCTGAGATCTCGGAGGGTTATAGGGCTGGAGGAGGTTACAGAGATAGGGAGGAGCGAGGCCATGGTGGGATTTGAAAATAAGGATCAGAATTTTAAAATTGAGCCGTTCCCACACCGGGAGCCAATGTAGGTCAGCGAACAAGGGGGTGATTGGTGGTGAACGGGACTTGGTATGAGCTAGGATACGGGCAGCAGAGGTTTGGATGAGCTCATGTTTATAGAAGGTGGAAGATGGGAGGCCGGATAGGAGAGCATTGGAATAGTCAAGTCTAGAGGTAACAAAGGCATGGATGAGGGTTTCAGCAGCAGATGAGCTGAGGCAGGGGTGAAGACAGGGTGGAAGTAGGTGGTCTTGGTGATAGAGCGGATATGTGTTTGGAAGCTCATCTCAGGGTCAAATAGGAATCCAAGGTTGCGAGCGGTCTGGTTCAGCCTCGGCCTGTGGCCAGGGAGAGCGATGGAGTCGGTGCTAGGGAACTGAGTTTATGGCGGGGACCGAAGACAATGGCTTCCAATGGAGACCTGCAGCGGTTCTCGAACACAGCGCACATGGGAAAAATATGACTGTCGTTTTTAGAGATTTTATAATTCACTGAAAATCTCTGCTACTTAACAATTATAATACTGAAAACAGAGACAGAGAGTTTAAAACTGGCATCCAATCATAATTTTATTTGAATGTCATTGACTTTCAATTCCCTTACCTTCTGATGAATTGAGAGACAGGATCAATCTTGCACCGATGGATCTCAATTACCTGTAAGACCTTAAATAATACTAGTTTTTCCACTTCCCCAAATCTCAATTTTCTCCCCCCTTCTCTTCCCCTAAAGGTACCAACTCATGTCAGGGTACAGCTCCGTGTTGTACCCGAGCCATTGCCCATTATCCTTGCCAAGTGGTCGTTCTTTGTGTAATCCCAGTGAGTGGCAGCAGGCTATTCAGCCACCAGTAAGGGCATTAGAACCAAGCCCAATCCTGGGTTTTTGCCAGACACTTTCCAGTAGGGGTCACTGAATGACTGAAAGGCTAATATTCCCCCCGCCCGCCCCTGTAGCCGAGGGTTCACCCCCCACCAATGACACTGACTGGAACAAATTTTGTTTTACTGAAAATCGTGCATGTTATAAATAAAGGTGGACAAGCCAATCATTAGTGAGACATGAATGTCTTCTCACTCAGCACTTCGAGAGAAAGGAAAGAACTTGACAGAAATGTTTTAAAACCGCTCAGCTGCATGTATGAACAAAAGGCAGTTAACAAACCTCGATGTGTAACACTGATGCCCATGCAGCCCAAATTACAGAAAAAAAAAAGCAAAAACTTCCAAATTAAAAACAATTCCTATCTGAATCACACCACAATGTTTCAAACTATCCGTCTCTTGATAGCTATTTGTTTTTAAACTTTCATTGCTAAGGAATGCCCCAGGATATGGCCTTCTAATGGTCTTATCTTTGCAGAGTCATCTGAAAAAGTACATCCAACCCATAACTCATTGTCAAAACAATTCTTAACCTTGGAGTGCTTAGCTTCCTAATCATCTTGACTATGTTTTCAAACATAAGGACCAAAAGATGACATCCCTTTGTATAGCCTCCTGCTGTGCCACTTATAACAATGACGAGCTGGGAAGAGGGAAGGAATGATGATTCTGGAATGTGAAGCAACAAAAAATGGCAGTTCAGTGCCCTAGCCTCAGAAATACTACAAGTGTGGCACCTTGATAAGTCCAGCCGAGTGATCACACAAAATACTTTAAGGGAGGGAGTTTATCATTCCCAAATACTTGAGGAAACACCCACAGCATCTCATCCTTCATTATTGCTTAACCAGTTATACAGACAGCAACGCACATCATTACACAAATCCTCACAAAAACAGGCAAAGCACAATAAGAGGCATAAAGTTGCAACACGATCTTATGACTTAAATGATATCATAAATTGAGGCGGTTTAGGTACGTCACATGAATGCCTTAATACTGTATAACTAATAAACTTGTCCGGGATATCCAATAAGCTGTCTGTGATTCTCAGGTTCGTTGAGTCTACAGCACAGAGACAGGCAATTCGGCCCAACTGGTCAATGGCAGCATTTATGCTCCATATGAGCCTTCTCCCACCCTTCCTCATCTAACCCTATCAGGATGCCTTTCTATTCCTTTCTTCCTCATGTTCTTATCTAGCTTCCCCTTATGCTATTTGCCTCAACTACTCCTTGTAGTAGCGCATTCCATATTCTTACCACTCTTTGAGTAAAGAAGTTTCTCTTGAATTCCCTGTTGGATTTATTAGAGACGATCTTATATTTATGATCTCTAATTCTGGACAACACTTCAAGACTGCCCCATTTCTGAACTGGGAATTTGGCTCTGTTAGTTGATGCAGAGGAGAACCGGACACGGGGAGTGATTGAAGCAAACACGTCACTAAATAGAAACTTGTACCTCACTGAACTTGTAATTTGGCGCAGTCTTTTACTCTATACTTGGATTTTCTCAGCTAACCGTAGCTTGGAAAGTAAGTCCCATTTTCAGCTGAGGATAAGAAATACCCCAAGGATTAAGCAGAGCCCACAAGCATACAACTCCTGCACCCCTGACCAATTCATTAGCTTCAGAACAAGTTCTGAAAATTAATTAAAAGTAGTTTTAATTAAAATATCCAACCATGGTAAATAAAACTGTATGCAGGTCTCAGTGGGATATGATATTTGTAAAACCAGTGATCCGGCAGAATGCTCTTTTAATCTTGCTGCTCATGTGATAAGCAGTTAGATTCAATCATCGCATCAGCAGGTCATATTTATGAGGTCTGTGTGACATTCTGCACTACTCTCATTTAAATCTTCAGCACAACCTGTCAGCAATAGCTGCTGATAACAAAATGACTGCCAATGTCTCAGCTCTTAACTAGCTGGTTCATATCTGTCTGCCATCCTTGGACTATCAGTTTTCCAAAAATCCAGTCAGTCAGTCATCACCTTAAGAGAATGAGAGGTTTGGAGCTAAGGTTTTAGAAGGCAAAGACTAAGCCTACAAGTACATTAAAAGTAAAATAGGATTTAAAAGCACTACTTTTCTACGATTCCTCCCCTTCACCTATTATCTACAGAAAACCCCCCACATTATTCTGACACAACTCACAATCGTAACAGCTCTTGGGTTATCTTTGCATTATTTAATAGAGAGACAAAGTCAGAGGCAGAATGTGAAAAATCAGGGGCTGGAAAAATAAATGCAACTGAAGTCATAATGCTAGAGAGCTTAGAACATAACCTAATTGTTGAGGCAGACAATTACAAGTTATCACTTTTGAAGCACTCGTGCTGAATAATCTTGTGAGGAGAATATTTACTGCAGAGTTACTGATTTACAGACAGCTTGAGGAAACTCTTTCCAAAACATTCACTTGGTTACAATGAGGCTTCTGAATTTGGGAGCCAATGGAACAGAGAGCCCAATGTGTTTGTTTTATCACCCTTTGTGTGTACTGGGCAAACACTCCAAGAGTACAGTCTGTCCTTAACCTCTACTAAATTCACATACCAACTACCACTCAATTATTCAACTGGTCCAACATCTCCACTACTAAGCGTAATCCAACAGAATTATACAAAAATGCCCAGCTACAAGAAGTTGCTTTGATTGTAGCATTTTCTGAATAAAACAAAACATTTTTAGTTCCAGAGCAATTTTTATTTGATTTAAGTTCTACTGCAGTCCTGCTGAGTTAAGTACAGTAGATTACTGGTTCTCAGGCCTCTGCCAAACTGATAGGATTTCCAGCTGTGAGTAGCACCGTAACATCACAATTTACCTTACCGTTGTGGGGGGGGGGGGGGGTGGGGGGGGGGGGAGAATCTCCATCTGTACAATTTAAAATTCTCATCCTTGTGTTCAAGTCCCTCCACAGCCTCGCCCCTCCCCATCTCTGTCAACCTCCTCCAGCCCCACAACCCTTCAAGATCTCTGCGTTCCTCCAACTCTGGCCACTTATGCATTCACAACTTCCTTCGCCCCACCACTGGCGGCCGTATCTTCAGCCTAAGCTCTGAAATTCCCTCCCTAAACCTCTCCACCTCACTCCTCCCTTAAGACGTGCCTTAAAACCTACCTCTTTGACCAAGCTTTTGGTCAGTTGTCCTAATAGTTCCTTCTTTGGCTCGGTGTCAATTTTTGCCTGATAATTCTCCTGTGAAGTGTCTTAGGATGTTTTACTACATAAAAGGTGCTATATAAATGCAAGTTGTTGTAGCGGTGCTTCGGATGTTGGCACATTATTGTGCTCACAATTGTGGGTGTGAGCCTCCATTCCGCTACCCTACCCTGCAGCCTTATTAATATCAACATTTCTAGCAATTCATTGATGAAATTGAAGAGCAAAGCTGAAGATTCCAGCAGTCATTGTAACTCAATATATGCAGAAATCTGGCAGCACAAAGGAATGGTTATGGAATTTATATTCCAGGATTCTGCAGTAGGATAAAGGGAACCTCATGTAAAATCGATTGTGTTTATTTTAACAATGGCCAAATTCTGGAACTTTTGATGACAAGAAATAGTATTACTACCTTCCAAAGCAGCCTGTTCCTTCAATTTGAGTTAGAACAGGGCAAGATAGTGGCATGCCACATCTGTGCTCCAGTGTGTTCTGCCACAGACTGGTAGGAAGAAGGCTCACTCTCTTGATTCAACGCATGGCAAGTTATTGATCTCAGCTGTACCACTCCGACCAAATGGAGGTCAGGAGTTTCTCTACAGCGAAACAGAGGATAGAGCAGGATCACGCTGGGATGCTTGTATGATTGTCGTGACACAGCCGCATTGGGAGAAGGCTACCCACCTGCCCTTTCAGCTGGGAACTGTGTGTGACACGGAATGCACTGAAAAGGAAACCAGTAAAGGCCTTATAAAACAGTTAAGGTCACGATAGGGAGACTTTCAGCAGCTAAAGGCTGCCATCTAGTGGGGGGAAAAAAAGCGTAACTAGAACTCTCACTACCAAGTTACTGCTTGGACGAGGACTATAACAATACAAATATAGATGAGGCTGGACATTCAGCTATCTTAGCTCATCTAAACAGATGAAAAAGAAAACTGTTGCTTCCTCGTCCCATTATTTAACTGTTTCTTGACTGAATACAAGTTTTGCCTTCCCTATCATACCCAGAAGACCATTCCAAGTGTCGCTCACTCGGAGCATGAAGTTCTGCCTGACATTGTTCCTAAATGTTCTTTCATCAGTGTGAGTTTTTGCCTTCTTCTTCTAAAGTTGTCTTCTTTAGTTTAAAGTAGTGCTCTGGATTTACGTTCTCCATGCTGTTTAATAACTAAATGTTATTTTTTTTAAGAAGGTTCCTTTCTCAGTTGCTTCTTTCCGACACTAAAGAGCTTCAGTTTCTCCAGTCTTTTTTTTTCACGCTAGGGTTCAGTCTCATGTTCTCTGCACCACCTCCATCATTTGAATGCTTCTCTCAGGTCTTGTTACTGAACACCACACCCAAGGCACAATCTAACCAGAGCACTGTATAGTTTAAGCATGAAATTCTCTCACATATTCTCTACTGATCTAGTAATATGATTCACCGTTCCAATTGTTTTTCTTATTGCTGCCTCACACTGATTCGACCTCCTCCCAGGCTTCTTGCCATGCTGCTGTGCAACCAGATACTGTTTGTGTTCCATCAAGATTTCTGTATAACGAGCCACGAGAAATTTACCCACAACTCACGGAACAATTGTGGGAAAATGGAGAAAAATCGTGCTAAATGCAAGAATAGCTGATTACTGTTCAAACACACTCCTGCACTGTCACAAAGCCAACATAATGATTCTAGTGGGAATTTTTTAAAAATGCTACCAATTGTTAAATTGTGCTTATAAGATATTTGAAACTGGAACTTGAGCCCGGGATCAACTAGAGTACACTGGCAGCACTGTACTATATCAGCTGGAGTATCAGCTGGAGTATCAACTGTAGTGCACCAGCAGTAATACATCAGCTGGAGCATGCCTGTGCATTACACTACAGCTCATACTCCAGCTGATACAATTAAGTATTACTGGTGCACTATAGCTAATGCAGTACAGTACTACAGGTGCTCTACAACTGATACTCTAGCTGAAACAGTACAGCATTACTGGGGCTCATGATCCAGCTGATTCTGCAACTCATACTCCAGCTGATTCTGAGGCTCAGGTTTCTACAGACTACGAAGCACATTTTAAGACTTGTTGATAGCAGCAGATTGAAAAAAAAACATTAAAAGTTGAAATTTTAAAAAAAGTATTGGGGGGGTTGGGCAAAATTTTAAAAAAACACACTTGTTACAGTAAGTTACAAAGATCACAGGATTTCAAATCATGACAAATCATTAGTCTTAATAACAAGTGAATGGGACACTGGAATGTTACGCCAACAGATTCAGCTCATAAAAAAACGGGAGGGTGATGTGATTCCAGTTTTTTAAATATTTAAAGGAAACTAATGATGTGAACACTCAGTGGTAATTCTGTGCAAAACCTTGAAACATAACTCATGGCATACACTGTAAACACTAACTCAGTTTAAGCAAATAAGCTTCAGTGGGAAATGGAAGGCCACTGGGTTAGATTACAAAAAAAGACAAGTAGTAAGTAAACTGGGTCCCAAACCAGCCCTTGTACAAGAGCGAGCCCAATGAACCCTTCTCATTCCTACCATATGTTCGCCAGTCACGCGGAGATCAGTGCTCGGGATAAAGGATGATACTCAGTCAAAGGATACACAAACCAAAAACATGACAGAAACAATCACACATTGCTCTATGATTGCAGAGCAGCTAAAGATCTCCGGTATCAGTTTGTTCTAAACATTTTAAACATTGTATGTGTCAGCCTTGGCTCAGTGACAACATTTGTCAGACGGTCATGGGTTCAAGCGCCACTCCAGAATTTGAGTACATAATCTAGGCTGCCACTCCAGTCCCATACTGAGGGTGTGCGGAATTGTTGAAGGTGCCACCATTAGCGTGCAATGTTAATCTGAGGCCTCATCTGCCTGTTCAGGTGGATGTAAAAGATCCCACGGCACTATTCAAAGAAGAGCAGGGGAGTTCTCCCAGTGTCCTGGCTAAGTATTTACCCCTCAACCAACATCACTAAAAACAGATTAACTGATCATTTATCTCATCTCTGCGGGTAAATTGGCTGCCACGTATCAAAAAACAACAGTGACCACACTTCAAAAATAATTCATCGGCTGTAAAGTGCTTTAGGATGTCTTAAGGATGTGAAAGGTGCTATATTGAATGAAAGTTCTCTTTCTTTCTTTCATTCACAGGGGACATGTCTTCAGCCACTTTCATTCTAGTGCTGCTTTAGTTGAGATTCTGGGAGACCAGACCCCATGAACTGGCACCTGGTGTTCACACTACTAAATCCGGCTTCCTTATCCTAGTGGTAGACCTTCAGCCTCAGTTTCTTGTGGGTTCATGAGTCTTCTTCCAGAATAAAGAAATGGATTTAGTGGTGAAAAGGCTGGGGGCCAGTTGTTTCAGAGCAACATTTGGGAAGGCCAGTGAGCAGTGCACCCACAAACTCAAGATAGTGATGGTTTAGTGTATCCACCCCCAAAAATAGAAAAGAAAACAAGAGGGAAAACCACATGGAACACCAGTGCTCAGCTGGCAGCAATATCCTTTCTAGGGCACTCACTGTTCATAGTGGCCTCTGGCCACCGATCAAGTTCTTCCAGTCTAAACCACGCTCTTGGCCAGATTTCCACTCATTACATGCCCCATCTTATAACTGCCAATTGTTTTCCATGTGGCACACAGGACAATCTCATGATCTTCAAGTGATTCAGGCCACGAGACTACAATCCTTTGATTTTCCATATAAAATGGTTGTAGGAGAGAGAGTTCGAGAGATATGTGCCTCACCCAGGGCATGTTCATTCACCTCCTGTTAGAAGATTACATGGAGACCTAGAAAGGAAATAATTCATCTGCACACTCTCTCTGCCGAGAAACAGGAGTGGGAGAATTCATCTTCCTCTCAAATGAGCTCTTTTGCAGAGTTCAATTACAGCCAACTCTTCACATTCTCTCCAAATCAGATCATCCAGATCAAATTTATAAGAGGGGCCATCATAACATCAGCAACAGATATGCAAATTCTGCAATTTAAACCCTGGACCCATTAAGTAGCAACATTATGAAGCACACAATTATGCAACTGTTTTTTCTTTAAGTCCAGCCCATCAGCAGCCTACCACCACATGTCACAGATATATGAAGGGGAGGAAAGAGAGATACTAGAGGAGGGAGACATGGGAACATAGGAATTGCTGGACGGAAAAAGACCACAGTCAACCTAGTTTGCCATCTACCATCCTGGTAGTCCCATGATGCAACGATAATGAATTTGTTGACTAATCATAGCAATCAATCTCTATCAAATAATCTATAACAGATCTAGAAAGGGCACAAGGAAAACTGCAGTGGTGGAGAGCTGTGGGAACCATTGATGCAGTCACCTTTTTCCTCCCAAGCATGTTACACTTGCCCCGTCATGTCTCAAATTACTCATATACTATATCCCAAAATGTTACTTTCTGAAAGAAATCTGTTTAATTTGTATTTGAATTAATAATACTAACTGCTTCCACCATCTCCCTAGGGAATCTATGCGATAGATTGACCACTCAATCACTGAAATATTGTTTCCGCAGATTAATTTTGAATTAACACCCCTTCAAACACAGGCCATGTCCTCTGGTTCTACTGTTCTGGAGGAGGTGAAATAGCTTGTCCTGGTCTATGACATGGACACAGAGAACAGGAGACACTGGCGAGCACTGAAACAAATCCAAAATAACTTCAAGCTCTCATACTCTGTATTGATATAGTGCTTTCAGCTTCCTTCAGAGCAATTCCCAGTTCATTCTTTAATGTGAATTGTTTCCAAAAATCTCGACTTTCGAAGCGCCTCTGATGGTAGCAACAAATTCAAGATTCCAGGTTTTCTGGTCATTTCCAATTCTTTCTATATTAGCAGCATCAAGCTTAGGTCAGGTGTACTGTCCATGAGAAGCTATCAAAATATTCCAGAAAACAAGTGCCACTATTGGAAAAACAAAACTAAGAATTGTTTTTCATATTAGAGATTTGGGGGAGGAGTACTTTATATTCAAAGTACTACTCATCATTTCCCGAATGCTGTCATACTGCAGAACAAGAGGGGGAAAAGAAACACTCAGAATTACTACTGTTTACATTTTGTTTTTGTATGTGAATTTCTCCCTTCTTTCAGGTGCCGCTGATCATATACTGTTCATTGCTGAGGGCGACTTACCTCCCATGGTCTACCAAGTCGCACTCTATAACTGGCCATTAAAATGCAGGTGAACATTATTTGGGGGCAACTGATTTTCTCTCCCTTGACAAAATGGCTTAGTCTGCAATCAGCACCTCCCTTTGAGATCAAAGTGCGCGCAAGGAGTGTAAGTGGGGAGGATTTGCGTTACTACGATTGTAGTAAGGCATGCTGAAATACAAACAGGCTCATCTCATATTACCGACACACTGTTAGGCTTCTCAATCCTCGTTCTTCATTTTTGGAATGTTACTAATTGCTGCGGCTGTTCAGCTTCAATAACCAATGGGCAAGCCCTTCACACTGTTCATATTAAACAGTTCAAACTCCCTTCACACTGTTCATATTAAACAGTTCAAACTCCCTTCACACTGTTCATATTAAACAGTTCAAACTCCCAAGATTAGGATATATTCTGCTATTTGGCAAACAAGCACGAAACAACAAGTTTTGTTCCTGTTTTTATAGCAGGAGCCATTGCAGTGTGCAACGTGTAGTAAGCACGTGGCAACGTAAGGGAAAGAGAAGGCCATTCACCCCATCGCAGATCATCCTTCCAGTTCCTGAACTCTGATACCACCCACACCTACCAACTGGAAACCAGTTGGCTAATCTATTACATTTATTTTGTAAAGTTGATAATGTTAGATGAATATCAATCCGAGATGTCCCCTGGAGTGAAACACAACGAACCAAAAGCAGAAGGCATTCAGTGGAGGATTCTTACCTCTCCAGTGGTTGGATGGGTTCCAAATTTCTTTATCCATGGAATGATACTCCTACAGAAAAAAAAACATCAAATTTCAGAAAACAGGAAATACACACACAATGAAGACCGCCCACCATGCACTTAATGGACTATTTAAAAGACGCACTGGATCAGAAACCCTTTCAGTGTAGAATCAACATCTCCAGCTCTGATTCAGATGATTGTTAATTATTCCCCATTCTAAACCACATTTGAAAACTATGGGTATAAAAGGTTAATATGATTTTTTTTAAAAACTTAACTACCTACGGTGTTTCAGAATAAAAATTGAAGCTGCTTTTGGGAAAAATAGAAAACTTTTCAAAAATGGTCAATAACAAACTTTTTAAAAGCTCCGATAGTTAAAGAATTTTTTTTTAGGTCCAATAAGCCCACCCCTTGGAATGATTTCAATTCCACCTTCCTGCTTTGCCACCATGCCCCTCAGTCCCTTCTCTCTGCAGAAAGGTATCTAGTTGTCTCTTGAACTCATTTATATTGTGTAATTCAATGATCTTCCCTGCCAACTTATTCCACAAGTCTTTTAATAAAAATCAGAAAATGCTGGAAATGCAGTCTGTCTAAATCTGAAAAATTCTGACGAAGGTGTTAATTGTATCCATGTGATTTATATCACTGTTAATTAGATCCATGTGATTTATAGCTGGTAATTGGATCCATGTGATTTATATCTGGTAATTGGATCCATGTGATTTATATCAATTAGAGTTAATTGTACTCAGGTGGTGGGTATCAATTGGGACTCGTATCCATTTATAGGAGGGAGCTTATCTTGGGGGTGCATGATGTGTATGGGGGATCTGAGAATAAAGGCTTGGAAGCAACTGAAGACTAGGTTATCCTTCACCACCTGGCTATCCAACTTTTTACAAAGGGTCTATAACCTAAGTGTTAACCTCTCTTTTTAGATGCAGTCTGATGTCCCGTGTATTTCTGGCATTTACTTGTTGTTAATTCAGGTTTCCGGCATTTGCAGTTCCTCAGGTCTATTAACAACTAATGCGTGACTTCCCTTCTTACTCCCAGCTTTTAATGTTTAATCTTGCGTCCTGACAATTGAACCTTTCAGAAAAGGGAACAGCCTGTCTGTAGCAACACCTTTAAAACCCTTCATAATCTCGGGGGGGGGGGGGGGTAGAAAGAACACCTCCAGCTTCCTTAACCTTTCCAATGTCTACAATCATCTTGATTGCTCACCTCTAACAATTCAAAGGGAATAATGTCTTTCCAATAATTAAGTGATCAGAATTGCACACAGTACAACTGAAAAGTTCTGACCAACACCTTATATGGTACCAATGTGACTACTTTTGATTCGTACTCTATCTTCTGCTAATGCAATCTCTTTGCTGATCACTTTGTATGACTTCCATTTAACACATACTCCCTCTGTTGGTTATTTGCTACCATAATAATGATTTCCCACTTAAATCATGTTGCATTCCACCTGCCACCTACTGAATCAATTACGTAAAAGGATCCAACATCTTCCCAAATCTAATGGTATTGTTTCTCCTACTGGAGAGCTTGCTGTAGTTAATTGGTTAGCTAGATTAAACTGGTTCCTGAAACAGTAGCAGAGCAGGGCTGACTCATCCGAGTCACAAACAGTAGAAATACAGGGGCCTGTGAGTGCAGCAGGCACAGAGTGAGAAGCTTGAGAGTTTGGTAAGGAGGTGCTGCTTTGCCTTGCTTTTCCTAACTTTTTCCGCAGAGCGGCGACGGACAAGAGCAGCAGCAGACCGAGAATGGGGATAAAAGCAACACACCTGCAACAAGAGAAAACTGCAGTGTGACGAGATAGGTAAGTGAGGGGCTAAGTTTTAAGTTAACATATAGCATATAACTAAATTTCAAAAAACTAAACTTAATTTAATTAATCTATTAAATTAAACAAGGCAAATAACTTGATTAACACTAAATTAATTAAATAAATAAAATAATGGGAGAACAGGAGATATGTTGCTGCCGCAATATGTGGGAGCTTATGGACATTTTTGTCCAGGGCGACTACATCTGCAGTAAGTGTCTGCAGCTCGAGGAACTTCAGCTCCAAGTTGAGCAGCTGGGGTCTGAGCTGCAGGGAGGGAGACAGCTACCTGGACCTTTTGCTCCAGGAGGCAGCCACGCCCCTTAGATTAAATACTTTAGAATTGGCACGTGGTCAGGGACAGGATGGTGTGACTGCGAGTGAGGCAGGTACGGGGATCCAGGAGCTGGTATTGCAAGAGCTTCAGTCCCTGTGCTTGTCCAATAGATTTGAGGTTCTTGCAACTCTTGTGGACAAGTGCGGGTACTGCGGGGAGGACAAGCAAACTGACCACGGCACCATGGTACAGGAAGCCGTTCGGGGGGGGGAGTAAAAAGGACGGTGATTGTAGTAGGCGACAGTTTAGTTAGGGGGATAGACACTGTTCTCTGCAGCCAGGAGTATGAGTCCCAAAGGCTATGTTGCATACCCGGTGCCAGGGTTAAGGTCATCTCTGCCGGGCTGGAGAAGAACTTGGAGTGGGAGGGGGAGGATCCAGTTGCCGTGGTCAACGTAGGAACCAACGACATAGGTAGGACTAAGAAAAAGGTTCTGCTGAGAGAGTTTGAGCAGCTAGGGACTAAATTAAAAAGCAAAACCACAAAGGTAACAATCTCTGGATTATTACCTGAGCCACGAGCAAATTGGCATAGGGTCAATAAGATCAGGGAGATGAATGCGCGGCTCAAAGATTGGTGTGGGAGAAGTGGGTTTCGATTCGTGGGGCACTGGCACCAGTACTGGGGAAAGAGAGAGCGTTCCGTTGGGACGGACTACACCTGAACCATGCTGGGACCAGATTTCTAGCGAATGGAATAACTAGGGAGGTAGATAGGGCTTTAAACTAAATAAGGGGGGGGCGGTGGGGGAGAGGGTCCCGGTGAAGAGAAATCTAGAATGCCAAAGAGAAAAGACAAAGATGCAGTGCAGGAAAGCGATTGGGGTAAGGATAACCAGATTGTGTTAGGAAGGGACAGAGCGTACAAACAAAAGAGTGCACTAACAAATAGGGTCCGGGTAAGAAAAAATGATAAGACAAATAGGGCCATAGTACAAAAAAATGTTAAGATGTCGAAAAATGTTTAAAAGACAAATCTAAAGGCACTGTATCTGAATGCACCAAGCATTCATAAGGTAGACAAATTAGCAGCGCAAATAGATGTAAACGGATATAATTGCAATTACAGAGATATGGCTGCAGGGTGACCAAGGCTGGGAGCTGAATATCCAAAGGTATTCGATGTTTAGGAAGGACAGGCAAAAAGGAAAAGGAGGTGGGGTGGCGTTATTAGTAAAGGATGAAATCAGAGCAATAGTGAGAGGATATTGGCTCAGAAAATCAAGATATAGAATCAGTCTTGGTGGAGTTAAGAAGCAATAAGGGGCAGAAAACATTGGTGGGAGTTGTCTATTGGCCTCCAAACAGTAGTGGTAAAGTAGGGGATGGCATCAAACAGGGAATTAGAGATGCATGTAACAAGGAACATAAAAATGGACTGTAAAAGCTTCTACAAGTATGTAAAAAGAAAAAGATTAGTGAAGACAAATATAGGTCCTTACAGTCAGAAACGGGAAAATTTATAATGGGATACAAGGAAATGGCAGAACAATTAAACAAATAGTTTGGTTCTGTCTTCTTGGAAGAGGACACAAATAACTTCCCAGAAATGCTAGGGAACCAAGGGACTAGTGAGAAGGAGGAATTAAAGGAAATTAGTATCAGTAAAAAAAAGTGCTAGAGAAATTATTGGGACTGAAAGCCGATAAATCCCCAGGGCCTGATAATCTGCATCCCAGAGTACAAAGAGGTAGCCATGGAAATAGTGGATACATTGGTTGTCATCTTCCAAAATCCTATTGATTATGGAACAGTTCCTGCAGATTGGAGGGTGGCAAATGTAACCCCACTATTTAAAAAAGGAGGGAGAGAGAAAACAGGGAACTGCAGACCGGTTAGCCTAACATCAGTAGTAGGGAAAATGCTAGAGTCTATTATAAAGGATGTGATAACAGGGCACGTAGAAAATATCAACGGGATTGACAAAGTCAACATGGACTTATGAAAGGGAAATCATGTTTGACAAACCTCCTGGAGTTTTGAGGATGTAACTGGTAGAATAGATAAGGGAAAGCCAGTGAATGTGGTTTATTTGGATTTTCAGAAGGCCTTTGATAAATTCCCACATAAGAGGTTAGTGTGCAAAATTAAAGCACATGGGATTGGGGGTAATACACTGGCATGGATTGAAAATTGGTTAACAGACAGGAAAGAGAGTAGGAATAAATGGATCTTTTACAGGGTGGCAGGCAGTGATTAGTGGGGTACCGCAGGGATCGGTGCTTGGGCCCCAGCTATTAACAATATATATCCATGATTTGGATGAGGGAACCAAATGTAATATTTCCAAGTTTGCTGATGACACAAAACTAGGTGGGATCATGAGTTGTGAGGAGGATGCAAAGAGGCTTCAAGGCGATTTAGACAAGTTGAATGAGTGGGCAAATACATGGCAGATGCAGTATAATGTGGATAAATGTGAAGTAATCCACTTCAGAAGGAAAAATAGAAAGGCAGCGTATTATTTAAATGGTGATCGATTGGGAAATGTTGATGTACAAAGGGACCTGGGTGTCCTTGTACACCAGTCAGTGAAAGCAAACATGCAGGTGCAGCAAGCAGTTAGGAAGGCAAATGGTATGTTGGCCTTCATTGCAAGAGGATTTGAGTACAGGAGCAAGAATGTCTTACTGCAGTTATACAGGGCCTAGGTGAGACCACACCTGGAGTATTGTGTGCAGTTTTGGTCTCCTTACCTAAAAGGATATACTTGCCATAGTGGAGTTCAGCGAAGGTCCTCCAGACTGATTCCTGGGATGGCAGGACAGTCGTATGAGCAGGTTGAGTCGACTCGGCCTGTATTTACTCGAGTTTAGAAAAATGAGAGAGGATCTCATTGAAATGTATAAAATTCTGACAGGGCTAGACAGGCTGGATGCAGGGAGGATGTTTCCCATGGCTGGGGGTGGTCCAAAACGAGGGGTCACATTCTCAGGATACGGGGTAGGACATTTAGGACTGAGATGAGGAGAAATTTCTTCACTGAGGGTGGTGAACCTGTGGAATTCCCTACCACAGAAGGCAGTGGAGGCCAAGTCACTGAATATATTTAAGAATGAGAGATAAATTTCTAGACACAAAAGGCATCAAGCAGTATGGGGAGAGAGCAGGAATATGGTATTAAGATGGAGGATCAGCCATGATCATATTGAATGGCGGGGCAGGCTCGAAAGGCCAAATGGCCTACTCCTGCTCCTATTTTCTATGTTTCAATGTTAAGCTTGGAATATGCACTCCTGTTGAAGCCCAGTAGAGGGCTCTGCACCACAGTTGGGCCACCACAACCTTAAAATGATTCATTAATGAATAATGGCTTCAGTGTCTGATGCACCAACTTTGCAAATGTAAACGTACTCCAGTAGACCAATACTAAATTAAAGGGGTTAACTACAGGTAAGTTTAATTTGTGATGAACGCTCACTCCTACACCACCTCAGTAGTTTTAACGGTTTTATAAAATATTTGCACTTACTGGCTGCCTCTTCCATCCATTTGTTACAGCACAGACTATAATAGATGTCAGCACCCTAAATACCAAATGCAGTACCTTCTCAGGGTACGTGGGTGAATTCAGTCCTCGCTGCTTCTGGGAATGCTGTGCTTGTGGAGCCCTTAACAATAACAACACAGCAGCTTGTAAACAGAGATTCACTGCCACAAGGACGAT
This sequence comes from Heptranchias perlo, assembly GCF_035084215.1. Taxonomy (NCBI): domain Eukaryota; kingdom Metazoa; phylum Chordata; class Chondrichthyes; order Hexanchiformes; family Hexanchidae; genus Heptranchias; species Heptranchias perlo. Next base: position 8,869,918 of record NC_090349.1, read on the forward strand.
TCGCAGACAGTAAAACCTAGCTGCCAAGATTTAAATTTCAGCAGTAATAATGCTGACACTGCAGTGGTGCACTGCTGGCTAGTTCTGATGAACAGTCACACTGGAAAAGTTAAGCTATCTTTCTCTTCAAATGTTGCATATTTCTGGGGTTTTCTGTTTTTATTTCAGATTTCCATCATCAACGTTTTCTTGTTACCTCTCTCATTTCAATGGCGTGTTGACACCATCATGATCCATGTATTTGAGCTGGCATGCAGTATTTACAAAATACTCCAATTAAAAGAAAATCAAAGAAATCAGGATTCTCATCTCCAGTTCTTTTCCAGAAAGTTGAGAAAATAGCTGCTTCCATTGGGAGAAATAGAATTCCTGCCATCATGGCTCGCGATTCTTTGATCTTTTTTGACAGAAAGGACTTGAACCTGAGCAATGTTACGGTGCGTTCTTTTTAAAGCAAATCCTTGCCTAAATGAGATTAGCTCCCCAAGACGGCCCCCATGCTGAATTGTGGGTCGGTAGGCAGATAACTGTAATTACAAATGTGAGATGGAAAGTTCTTTCTCTGAGGCCCAGTTCATTAACCATGTCTGGTTATTGAGAAAGACAATTTGTTCCTTGGTGTTGGAACCCTTATGATTTCAGTGGGGACCAAGCGAGGGGCTTTTGAAAATCAACACAGATACCAACAGGAAGTCAAGCAGCAGAAGGCAGTAAAGGGAGCGACCCACTGTCCTGGATGGTATGACAGGGTAGGGAGAGATTGTGCTTCTAAGTTGAGTTAGACAACCTGCTGGAGTGGGCTAGCGCTTGTGAATTCTTCATTCTTCTAACAGTACAAACAGAAGTTATACTGGTTGTGCAATAAACCAGCTTGCTGTTTGAACCAAACTTCACCTCATCCAGTGTTAACTCTGTCCGCCTTCAGAGAGATTGAAGAAGTACCCATGCATAAGCCATTGAAATCTGGCCGTGATCACAAGTGAGTTTTATTGTTACATTCCTGGGTCTTGCTACCACACAAGTAGACACAGGGCAGTGGGAGTCAATTTCCATAAAAAGTAGGTGCATGGACTGCTTATGGGAGCGACTGTTACCACTGAGCAGGAGAAAATATCCACAGTAGACCTGAATTTGTTACACTGCATTAAACTCCACGACATATTCCAGCAGCCACTCCTCTACACAGCAGCACTTCTTTCTAAGACTCACATTGGAATGCAAGCAAAGGCTACTATGCTAAGTAATAATAAGACTTTTATACTCACAGGAGATCAAACACCATTCCATCAGGGGTACACACTGGGTACTCAAAGGGTTGAAGGGACAAGCTGAAAGAGAAAGCAGCAGCAAGGTCAGTAAAACCCAACTGTGAGTGATAAGACCATATACCTTCACTTGGCACATTGAAGACAAACAGACAATGCAGGACTGAGACGACCAAAACACCTTCAAACCTCGCACCCTATTCATTTCGAGCTGCGTACACACAGCCCTATCTAGAGGCTGCATTCCAGTGCAAGTCACAGGTTGCGACTGAGACAGCATTTGGAAGGGGGCAGGGTGTAAAAATTAAGTCTAAGTAAGCACATACTAAACATACATTTCAGCTGGACAGACCCATGAGATTAAATCCACTTGTCTGCACAGCATATCATACAAAGTGCCCGAAGAATCACTTCTAACATCTTATAAATTCTTTAAACAGGCACAAGCACCTTGCATCATGATCAAAGATTAGAATGAACTGACTTAAACTGCAATAACTAATTGGGCTAAGTTTGTTGTGTATCTTTTATTTGTGTTTTAAAGTTAAACATTCACCCAAGAATCAGAAAACTACTGAAAAAATGGATTCTGAATGAAGTAAAAGCATTTTTATTTAAAAAGATAAAAATACATTATTTTAAGCATGTGATTTGTGCTTGTGACTGCAGCACTTTCCATTAATAATACAGGGGGGGTGGCAGGTAGTATGAAATGAAGGCGAATGGTTCAAGATACCAGCTCATGTGGTGAGGCAGAGCTGGCAACACTGGTTTATTGACAAAGAATTCAGGGCAAAGTTTTGGAATGAAACAGGTTTGGAAACGGGACCACAGACTGACATCATCCTACAACACACTCGCCTGTAAGTTAATGGGGACATGGATTCAAACTTGGAAGAGAAAGGTAAAATGTATAATCTCGACACAGAGGGTGGTAAACACCTGATTATAATCTACCCAAGGAAGCGGAGGAAGTTACAATTTTAATGGAGTGATGTATAAATTTTGGACAGACAAGGCTGTTGAAGGGTATCGAGGTAAAGTGGACTAGAATGTCTATGATACATGAGACCGGCCTGAAGGAGACAGATGGTTCTCTGTTTTTTGTATGGTCTAATGTTTCTAAGGGTATTGCAATATATTGGATCGAGAAGCGGCAGAACGGGGTGGACGGCACAGGGGGCGGGGAAGAAACTTTGAGGACTTCTAGCCGACAGTGAAAGGAGAATTCTGGAAAAGTACAAGGACTTCCTGCAGAAACCTTAGAATAAACTTTAAGCAGTGAGAAGATTCACACTAAATTACTTGTTCTAAATCACATAGCTCCTATGCCATCTGCAATTGAATGCCATCGCATTACTAATACAATGTACTTTCAGGAGCACAAATAAGCCAGAGTTACAGTAGAGTAAAGCAGCATCAACAAGAAGGCCTTACCTGCAGTGATCGAAGGGCAAGCGACGGAAGTTTGCTTGTGGTATAACTGCGGGGGGGGGGGGGGGGGGGGGGAAAGAAATAATGATAATTCTTATCTTGAAGAGAACCACATCCACTGACATCTTAAATGCAATAGCCACATAACAGCTCATTTTATATATAAGTGAGAACTGGAACGCCTGCCAGTCTACCGGGGTCAGGCCTTGCACTTTGCAGTCAACCTAGCTGAGCAGGCAAGCTGGGTGCTGTCACCCATCTGTGGCCTGACCCTGTTGCCTCGACACCACGTGGTAGTGACAGATCACTGAGCCTGACACCACAGACGACTCGGACATGGGGTGAAGGAAAACAGGACCAGTCACGTAGGTATGCTGGACCAACCATCTAAATGATCAGAATCCTCTCCAGAGACGGCAGCATTTTTTTTTCTAAAACTAAATAAAACATAAATGATGCCGTAATTTCCTTTTTAATCAAATTCCACTTTGTAATAGGCAGGTCCTGAATGTCAGATCAGGGGAATGGGACCAATTGGGTAGCTCTTTCAAGAAGCCAGCACAGGCATGATGGGCTGAATGGCCTCCTTCTGTGCTGTGCCACAATTTTATGAGCAGAGCCATTTTTCACCCCAATCTCACAAATGATCAACAGTGCTAGAATTTTGATATCTTTAGGAGATATGAAATTACCGAGCCATCTCCTACACAAGCATTAGTTAAGTATCAAAACAAGGAGGCAAAAATCAAAGCTTACAAGTTCCTGTCTGGTTAGAACCCAATATGTAAAACTGATTTTAACACTAAACCTACCAGCACAAAGCGTGTGGTTTGGACAACTAACTTACAGTGTGATGGGAAGTACTGTAAGTGGAGTTTAAAGACATTGGTGTAAGACATGTTCTCCAGAACAGATGAGGTTGTAGCTGCGGTGTGCAATTCAGTGAATCACAGCACAGTAAGAAGTGGCCCTTTGACTGTCCTTCACTGAAGCACCTTTCCACTATATGCTCTTCCATAAGAACCTGTTCACTGCTGAAGTCATTAATATTTTACTGAGCTATTCACCAACCAATGTTAACTAAACAAAAAGTGAAGGGGCTTCTGCCAGTGGGTATGCAAGCAACAAATATCAAATAGGCATTTAAAAACCACGATGTACAACAGAAACACTGACAATACTGGAAAAATATACATCTGAAAAGGGAAAAATGGCCTAACATTGTGTGTTACCTGATTAAGGCATCCCCACTCAACCCCTTAAACCTAGGCATTGGCACTCATCAGCCTCTGGCCTCCAGGGGAAGACATGAAGCAGATGACAGGCCCCTCCACGTCCATCATCAGCTTCCACTCCGCCAGAAGGTACAGTTCACATTGAAGTAGCTGGGCTGGGGTTGGTTCTTCTGCACTGAGATATGCTACGTGATACAAGGCAGTACCACAGCTTTGTACATGGCTTTTCTACTCAGACTAGGGGCATACTTCCAGTGACACATGCACGTGGTACTTCAAGAGCTCAGGAAGGTTGCCTTCCTGCAACATGGCACTCCATGTAGCATCGTGAAAATGTGGCATCTCACCACCTTCAGAAATGGTTCCTCTCACTGTATAGCAAATCAAGTTCAAAGTTCAGTAACTGACTGCATTTCCTGCTCCACTAGCCTTTAAACCCAACTTCCTCCACTCCATTCCATTCTTGCCTTGAATCCACATTCAATCAAACCTTTAAAGGCTTCCCCAAAACAAGTATGTTACAGTTCAAATATAATTCTGCAATTTACATAGATCAATAAGCCAATACTCCACTGCCTGTAGGTATGGTACCAACAGAATCCTCAATACCCTGCTACCTAGGAACAGTGCAAATTCAGTCATCCTACTTGTTACCTGTTTTCTTGCCACCATAGAAGTTGGTGTATTCTGTACAGGTGATGTACCTGCAAAAGAAAAGTAAAGCTCAGTTCAAATACTGCAAACAGTATAAAGAGAAGCAGGCTGCAATTTAGGTATTCAGCAGTGCAAGTCAGTCAAAGGAATATACACACACTGACAGCTTGAGTTAAAGTTAAAAACTACATCTCTAGTATACTAATTTGATTCCCTCACATTGTCTGGCTCAGTAACTCCATAACTGTATCCTAGCAAAAACCACTGCCTTCAGGAAAGATGGGGGATAATATGAAGTGAGCTGAGAGGACAGGAAGGACTCACAACAGCACACAGGGTTTGATGCAAGGTAAAGCTCTCTTTGCTCTTCCCCAACAACATGCCTTACCCCCAACTTCAGAAGAGCATCCATACTGTGCCAATGGGTGTTATTCCAGTGCCAAAACACAGCTCAAGCAATTTCAACTAGACAGTGACTCATTTTGGAACTGGCCAAACATAATGTAGTCTTTGCTGGTCCTGTACTTGGCTACATTCTTTGATGGTGGGGTGTCATGATAGAGGCAAGCTCCCTCCTATGCACCACCTGATTAGGTTAGAAAGTGCAGTTATGATTTTATTTCACTGACAAATATAGGGACTACCAAAGCTTCTACGTAATGTGGTATAACACCATTTCAGTGTAAATTGTGCCTTGCAATTAAAGAAGCCTGCTGTTCATCACTGGAGACTGACAAGACACCAGTTGCTGGCTTAAAAAAGGAAACTTGCCAAGATGCAAACCCTAAACTCTCCTTGTATATATACATATATATATATATTGCATAGAACAACAATGATGGCCAGAGTGAAATTCAAGTAGGCAACACATCTCAGGATAAACAAGGTCCTCATTTACAGATGCTTGAGGTCTTTTCAATCCCTCAATTGGTATTACTGCCTCACAACACATTACATCCTGTTTCCTCACATATAAACCATGTGAACCCCTGGAGGATCACATAAATACTGAGATGATGAAATACAGAAAACATTACCACTTTCAAGAGGAGGGGGGTGGAACTGGAAGGAAGGTGAATTTAAAATAGGAACCACCGCACAAAGATAGCATACAACAACTTTAATTTATATTGCACCTTTAGTGTAGTAAAACATCCCATGGGGCTTCACAGTGGCAAAATCAGGCAACAACTGACACCAAACCAAAGGCGATATTAGGACAGGTGACCAAATGCTTGATCAAAGTGATAGGTTTGAAGGAGCTTATTAAAAGGAGAGGCGGAGAAGGAATTCCAGTTTAGGCTCCATACAGGGCAAAGGAAGTGGGTGATGGACAAGAGGCCAGAATTGGAGGAGTGCAGAGATCTTGGAGGGCTGTAGGAGGAGGTTACAGAGATAGGGAGGGGCGAGGCCAGGGAGGGATTTGAACACAAAGGTGAAAATTTTAAAATAAAGGAGTGGACAAGGCGGAGATTTATTCAGTGAGTGGATCCGGCCTGTCGCCTTTCATCAGTTGTGAGCTGTGGGTCTGCTCTGCTTATTGGAGACTCTCAGTGTCACAGACCACGGGCTACAGGAAGAACACGCGGCCCACAGCCACATACTCGCCGCTCACATTTTATCTTTCTGATGCTGTCTCTTCCCCATAGTGACTGGATTTCCTGCCGCTGCCTCGAACAAACACCGTAAATAAAACTCCAACCAACTGCTACCCAACACCGGAAACAGACTTCTCTCACTTCCTAACAACCAGTCCGCCTGCTATAACTTGCCGGTCAGACCCGGAGCGCTGATCAGAATGTTCCGCCTCGTACCAGCATTACGGTTGGGTTGGGAGGGTGCAATGCTGCAGGAAATCGTTGTGAAATGGTCTCTATCGCAATTTAACGAGGGGTCCAGTACTCAGGATTGTTTGTTTATATTATTTTGCAGGTTACAATCATTATCTGTCTGGTTGCACTGAATGCACAGCTCCAATAGGGGTTATGTTCAATATACCATTTTTCGCTGTGTGGGAAAATCAACTATGAATTTATTTTATCCATCGTTAGGATGGGACATATGAAATTGATGGGCAGGAAAAGACCAGATGGTTCTTCAAGTCTGCCCCATACACCACCATGCCTGGAGCATCACGACTAGACGCCCCACAACCAGATAGTGTAATCTCCTGGGAGAGGCAAAAACCCAGGGCCAATAAGGGAAAAAATACTCTGGAAAGTTCCTGTGACCCCCATATGTACATATATATGTAAAACAGAGTAATTCCACAGATACGTGACAATATTTACACACTGAAGTACTTTCGCCTTTAAGTACTTACTAATGACAATATTGACTCCTGGGGTTACCTTCACCTTCAATTGCTTGTCAGTGATTGTACTACCTTATTGCATTACAATCAAAAATCAGTATTTAAAGAAGGTAATCCTGTAGATTAGTACACAACAAGAATTTAAAGGAGAATGCATTTATTCTTGCTTTCTCCTGTTCTCAACTCCATTCCTTGCTATGTGCCCACATAACATGCCCTGTGCTACCATGTTCTGCATTCACTACCCTGTACCTCTATGCACTGCCCTATGTCTGACATCCTAGTCCCAAGTTCCAATGATTTGCTCTATGTTTTCATATTACCTTGCCCTATGCTCCCAAATCCTGATTTTTGACCTCAAAATCAGGAGGATGGGAGGGTGGTTTGGGATGTGGCAGAACAAGGAAGGTGGTGGTGGGGTGTGGGATAATAGGAGAGGGGGTTACTGGGTATGGAAGTACTGGAAAATGGATACGGGGGTGGGGGGTCAATGGAGGAGGGGGTTACAGGGTACCTCGAATAAAGTATTGCAGCAATAGGGGTTTTCTTGGGACAGGTCATCAGTGAGTAATGAAGGGAGTATCCAGAGTGCAAAATAGAAATTTGAATTCCTTGTATAACAACAACTTGCATTTATATAGCACATTTAACGTAGTAAAACGTCCCAAGGTGCTTCACAGGAGTGTAATCAGACAAAAACTGACCCGAGCCAAACAAGGACCAGGTGATCAAAGCATAGTCAAAGAGGTCGGTTTTAAGCAGGGTCTTAAAGGGGGAAGAGTGAGGTGAGGTTTGGGAAGGGAATTGATAGCTGAAGGTACAGCCACCAGTGGTGGGGCGAAGGAAGTGGGCGGTGTACAAGAGGTCAGAATTGGAGGAATACAGAGTGCTCGGAAGGTGGTAGGGCTGGAGGAGATCACAGAGCTAGGGAAAGGCGAGGTCAATAATTAGAGAACAGGAGATTGATTCAAAGTGACTCTTTATATTCTGATATTAATGCGCTATTTCTGCTTACGTTGGCGTTTGCTTTGCGAATGGCCACTGATTAGGGAAGGTGACAAGTATCGATAACAGTTGAATCGAAGCCAAGACAGCAGTGAGTGCGGGAACGGTGGGAGGACGCCACAGAAGAGAATGTCTCTTCCCACTGAAAACTCCGAGCCATAATAAGGAGTTGGATGTAGACGAAGCGAATGCAGCCTCCCCCATTATGTAAACTGTATGTAAACAACGGCTCCCTATAATTACTGACATTCTCGCAGCAGAAACTCACAGCAAAAATATAATTATCAATAGATTACTTTGGAGAACTAGTTGAGCGTTCAACTTTCAAAGACCACATGCACTATGATTGAACCGAGCATTAAGAATCCTTGTATAATATTTGAATTATGCTAACTTTGATTGCCTCCTTGCACCTTGCGTAAACTTGAGCTCATCCAAAACTCTGCTCCCCGTATCCTAACTCGCACCAAGTCCCGTTCACCCATTACCGCTGTGCTCACTGACCTACATTGGCTCCTGCTCTGGCAATGCCTTGATTTTAAAATTCTTATCCTTGTTTTCAAATCCCTCCATGACCTCGCCTCTCCCTATATCTGTAACCTCCTCTAGCCTTAGACCCCCTCCGAGATCTATGTGCTCCTCCAATTCTGGCCTCTTGCGCATCCCTGATTTTAATCACTCCACCATCAGCTGCATCTTCAGCTGCCTAGACCCTAAACTCTGGAATTTGCTCCCTAAACCCTTCCACCTCACTACCTCTAAGTTCCTTTAAGATGCTCCTTAAAACCTACCTCCTTGATCAAGCTTTTGGTCACCTGTCTTAATATCCCCTTATCAAAAGCAAAATACTGCGGATGCTGGAAATCGGAAATAAAAACAGAAAATGCTGGAAAAGCTCAGAAAGTGAGGCAGCATCTGTGGAGAAAGAAACAGAGTTAACATTTCAGGTCAAAGACCTTTTGACAGAACTGGAAGATGTTAAAGCTTTTAAGCAAGTACAGAGCCGGGAGAGGGAGGGGAGGAAAGGCAATAACAAAAGGGAAGGTCTGTGATAGGGTGGAGGGCAGGAATGATTAAATGACAAAAGGGACGATGGTGCAAGGCAAGGAGGGCGATAATGGGACAAGTTAAGAAACAAAAGATTGGTCTAGAGTAGCTGCAAATGGTAACAGCAGAACCATGACCAGCAGCTGCAGTCCAATAAATAAAAAATATTTTCTTTAAATGGGAGCAGTGGTTATGATCTGAAGTTATTGAAATCAGTGTTGAGTCCGGAAGATTGTAAAGTGCCTAAACGAAAGATGAGGTGCTGTTCATTGAGCTTACGTTGAGCTTCATTGGAACAGTGTAAGAGGCCGAGGACAGAGAATGGAACAGGGAATTAAAATGGCAAGCGACCGGCAGGTCAGGGTCACGCTTGTGGACAAAGCGGAGGTGATCTGAAACGTTAACTCTGTTTCTTTCTCCACAGATGCTGTCTCACTTGCTGTGCATTTCCAGCACTTTCTGTTTTTATTTCTAATATCTCCTTATATGCCTCGGCATCAAATTTTGTTTGATAGCGCATCTGTGAAGTGCTTTGGGATGTTTTACTATGTTAAAGGCGCTATACAAATGCAAGTTGTTGTTGCTGGACTCCAGTGTGGGGACCCTGCAGCCAGAAGGAGCGATTAAGCAGCACAGATAATGTGTGCAGATTTTGTGCTGCAAATTAACTGTAATTTCCGATGTTGGAGAAGTTATGGTTAAAGTAAATCTATAATTAAAGGTCGTAATGTTCTCGGTACTGCCTAGAGCTATTTTACATCAAGTTTGTGAAGGTAGGAATGCGGCCTGTCTAAATTACATTTTTAGAAAAGCCGTGCATTAACTTGGCCCACTTGGCTCAGTGGCAGCACTCTTGCCTCTGAGTCAGAAGATTATGAGTTCAAGTCCCACTCCAGAGACTTGAGCACATAATTTAGGTTAACACTTCAGTGCTGCACTGAGGGAGTGCTGCACTGTTGGAGGTGCTGTGTTTCAGATGAGTCGTTAAACCAAGGCCCTGTCTGCCCTTTCTGGTGGAAGTGAATGATCCCATGGCATTATTTCACAACACAGCAGGGGAGTCAGCAACATTTATCCCTCAACCAACATTTAAAACAGATATTCTGGTAATTTATTTTATTGTTTCTGAGACCTTGCTGTGTGAGTGTTTCCCTATATTACAACAATGGATACACTTCAAAAGTACTTCATTGGCTGTAAAACGCTTTGGGAGACTGTGAAAGATGCACGTTCTTTCTACCTTGCCTCCTTAAAAGCAGCAAAAGTGTGTAATAAAGGGTCAGTCATTTGCTGCTGTTTCTTTTTACCTTTCAACCTAGCATACCTTTAAGGCCAGGAACTAGGGATTTGCAAGCAATAATTAGCCTTTATTTGACTTCAGGATCAGAATATTTCCCCACAGGGAGTATCTGAGCAGTGACATTAAAGGGGCAGACCAGGTTAAGCACAGCTCCATCTTGGCAGCTAAATATTACAAGGTTGTTTCAGACCCCTAGACTATTCGTGACCACCCTGGAGAGATCGGTATCTATCTATCTATATATATCTGGGATCTTTAGTTTTTGTTTTTTTTGCCCAGCAGTATGATTCTTCCCTATTGAAATAAGCCATGATTTGTGATGCTGTACTAAATTCATGCTGAGGTAGTCCAGCTTTTGGAGCCCTGAATCCAAAGATGAATCTGGCCAGGATGCTGAGTTGTTGGAGCAGGTAAGAGCAATGGGAAGGCCCTGGGTCTGCTCCCTGCTTGGTGTGTTCCTTTCCCAGTTATTAGTATGTCTTTAGTTACAGCCAAGATCCATCTTGTCAGACATTAGTCGGTCTTTGCCCTTGCAACCGTGCCATGTGATTATGCTACCTGATGCTAACCATCCATAAGCATATTAAAATAACCATTGGATCCTTGCATATAAAATGCCATTGATCGGACATTCTCATCATTATAACAATTCATGGATGGCTTGTTTGAATTGCTGGTGTAATTGTGCATCATGCTGATGGTGTTGATTCTATTACTGGGAGGTAACTGCTTCAGTAGAGTTCAGGGGCATTGGAGGGGAGTGGGGATCACACATGTTGCCTTGAAATCGTGCAGTGGAGAGACTCTTTTATATACACAGTAAATATGGATTTAATATGTCGTATTTATTCTAAACATATAAGATCTTATTTGTTTTTGATGGGGGATTTGTTCAAGTCAAGCACAAATTTTGTGAAATCAATATTACACTGTGCAGGTTGTGATTGGAGGAAATGGAATGTAGTTTTCTAAAGTATAATTATACCCAATGGGTTTGAGCCCAGCCTACAATTTGCCTCAGCAGAGGATCGCAATTATTTTCATAATTAAGGCAAGCTAACTTGCAAAATGTTTATTTAATATCTGTGCTATATATTCATCCTCTGCAATTAGACCTCCTCCTTCATCCCTGAACAATCCTAACCTCTCTTTAATTATTGTTTTACTTTTCATTTGCTTGAAAAAGCTCTTTCTATTTCTTATATTATTTGCTGCCTTTTTTCATATTCATTTTTACCCCATATAATCTCCCTTTTCACCTCCCCACTGCACTTTCTACCTTCTTTGTGATTTGCTTTAGTATTGTAACCCCGAATTTTATCAGATTCCTCCCTTTTAAGTTTCACTGCAGTTTTAATCTCTCTATTTACCCATGGATCTCTATTGTAGACGCACCTCCAGGCAAAAAGGAAAAAGAGGTGGGGTTTTTAGTAAAGAATGAAATCAGAGCAATAGTGAGAAAGGATATTGGCTCAGAAAATCAAGATGTAGAATCAGTCTGGGTGGAGTTAAGAAGCACTAAGGGGCAGAAAACACTGGTGGGAGTTGTCTATAGGCCTCCAAACAGTAGTGGTAATGTACGGGATGGCATCAAACAGGAAATTAGAGATGCATGTAACAAGGGTACTACAGTAATCATGGGTGACTTTAATCTACATATAGACTGGCCAAACCAAATTAGCAATAATACTGTGGAGGATGAATTCCTGGAATGTGTACGAGATGGTTTTTTAGACCAGTAGGTTGAGGAGCCAACCAGGGACCAGGCTATCCTCGATTGGGTATTGTGCAATGAGACGGGGTTAATTAATAATCTTGTTGTGCAGGGTTCTTTAGGGAAGAGTGACCATAACATGATAGAATTCTTCATTAAGATGGAAAGTGAAGTAGTCCAATCTGAAACTAGGGTCCTAAATCTAAACAAAGGAAACTACAAAGATATGAGGAGTGTGTTGGCTGTGATAGATTGGGGAGCTTCATTAAAAGGCATGACGGTGGATAGGCAATGGCTAACATTTAAGGAATGAATGCATGAATTGCAACAATTATACATTCCTTTCTGGTGCAAAAACACAATAGGAAAAGCGGGCCAACCATGGCGAACAAAAGAAATTAAGGATAGTATTAGATCCAAAGAGGAGTCATATAAAGTTGACAGAAAAAGTAGCAAGCCTGAGGATGGGAACAGTTTAGAATTCAGCAAAAAAAGACCAAGAGATTGATTAAGAGGGGAAAAATAGGGTAAGAGAGTAAACTTGCAAGGAACATAAAAGTGGATTGTAAAAACTTCTACAAGTATGTAAAAAGAAAAAGATTAGTGAAGACAAATGTAGGTCCCTTACAATCAAAAACAGGAGAATTTATAATGGGAAACAAGGAAATGGCAGAGCAATTAAACAAATAGTTTGGTTCTGTCTTCATGGAAGAGGACACTATTAACTTCCCAGAAATGCTAGGCAACCAAGGGACTAGTGAGAAGGAGGAATTAAAGGAAATTAGTATTAGTAAAAAAATAGTGCTGGAGAAATTAATGGGACTGAAAGCCGATAAATCCCCAGGACCTGATAATCTGCATCCCAGGGTACTAAAAGAGGTAGCCATGGAAATAGTGGATGCATTGGTTGTCATCTTCCAAAATTCTATAGATTATGGAACAGTTCCCACAGATTGAAGGGTGGCAAATATAACCCCACTATTTCAAAAAAGAGAGAAAGAGAAAACAGGGAACTACAGACCGGTTAGCCTAAAATCAGTAGTAGGGAAAATGCTAGAGTGTATTATAAAGGATGTGATAACAGGACACTTAGAAAATATCAACGGGATTTGACAAAGTCAACATGGATGAAAGGGAAATCATGTCTGACAAACCTACTGGAGTTTTTTGAGGATGTAACTGGTAGAATAGATAAGGGAGAACCAGTGGATGTGGTTTATTTGGATTTTCAGAAGGCCTTTGATAAAGTCCCACATAAGAGGTTAGTGTGCAAAATTAAAGCATATGGAATTGGGGGTAATATACTGGCATAGATTGAAAATTGGTTAACAGACAAGAAATAGAGAGTAGGAATAAATGGGTCTTTTTCGGGTTGGCTGGTGGGGTACCGCAGGGATGAGTGCTTGGGCCCCAGCTATTCACAATATATATCAATGATTTGGATGAGGGAACCAAATGTAATATTTCCAAGTTTTCTAACGACACAAAACTAGGTGGGATCATGAGTTGTGAGGAGGATGCAAAGAGGCTTCAAGGTGATTTAGACAAGTTGAGTGAGTGGGCAAATACACGGCAGATGCAATATAATGTGGATAAATGTGAAGTTATCCACTTCGGAAGGAAAAACAGAAAGGCAGAGTATTATTTAAATGGTGATAGATTGGGTGTCCTTGTACACCAGTCACTGAAAGCAAACATACAGGTGCAAGCAGTTAGGAAGGCAAATGGTATGTTGGCCTTCATTGCAAGAGGATTTGAGTACAGGAGCAAGGATGTCTTACTGCAGTTATACAAGGCCTTGGTGAGACCACACCTGGAGTATTGTGTGCAGTTTTGGTCTCCTTACCTAAGAAAGGATATACTTGCCATACAGGGAGTGCAGTGAAGGTTCACCAGACTGATTCCTGGGATGGCAGGACTGTCGTATGAGGACAGATTGGGCCGACTCGGCCTGTATTCACTCGAGTTTAGAAGAATGAGAGCGGATCTCATTGAAACATATAAAATTCTGACAGGGCTAGACAGACTGGATGCAGGGAGGATGTTTCCCCCTGACTGGGGGGTCCAGAATGAGGGGTCACAGTCTCAGAATACGGGGTAAGACTGAGATGAGGAGAAATTTCTTCACTCAGAGGGTGGTGAACCTGTGGAATTCTCTACCACAGAAGGCTGTGGAGGCCATGTCACTGAATATATTTAAGAAGGAGCTAGATAGATTTCTAGACACAAAAGGCATCAAGGGGTATGGGGAGAGAGCAGGAATATGGTATTGAGATAGAGGATCAGCCATGATCATATTGAATGGCGGGGCAGGTTCGAAGGGCTGAATGGCCTACTCCTGCTCCTATTTTCTATGTTTCACCTTAAAGTAATATATTTATTTTGCACTATATCCATCGCAAATTTGAAGATTTCCCATTGCTGATTTGCTGACTTGTTTGTTAACCTTTGTGCCCAAAAGTGTACACAATACTTCAACTGTGGCCTAACTAAGGTCTTGTACAAGTTCAGCATTACCATCTTTGCTTTTTGATTCTATATCTCCAAATACAAGACCAAAGGTTCCGTTTGTTAAGTGTAGAATCGTAATATTAGCCCTCTCTTCCCCAGAAACACTGTGGGGTAAATTTTAACCCCCAAGAACGGGTGGGGAGTAAGAATACTCCGTTTTCAGAGTGGGACCGCATCACAGCTCCAACATGCCCGCTTCTGGGTTTAACCCAGCAGGTTTGTCTGCGTCTGGAGAGCAGACACCAGGAAGTCCCACCCCCACTGAAAGCTGGCAGGCTGATTCTTAAAAGGGCAATGTACTTCATGAGGTACTTAATATTTTGTGCATTGGAATGATAAAATCAATTTAACCTTACCTGTTCGGGTTTCCCATCGCTTCCCATTCATGACAAGTGAAAGCAGGTGGGAAGAGCTGGATCCATGAGGTGAGTGCCTTTTTTGCACTGCTTGTGGGCCCGGAGGAGCAGGATAGCTTCATCCAGGCCCAACAAGTTCATCTGGCCAAGAGGACCCCTGCGATCGGCCGACTCCCCTGCTTATGATGCCCCCCCCCTCCATGGTGGACCCTGACCTACCTCCTACTCTTCACCCGAACTCCAGCGACCTTCAATCTTCTTCTCAGCACCCAATCTCTTCCTCGGACCCCCCCACCACCCCGATCTTCTCCCTGGGCCCCTCCCCGATCTTCTCCCCGGCACCTGCCCGATCTTCTCCTCGGACCTCCCCGATCTCCCTGGCCTGTGACCCCTCCCTCCCTCTGATCCCCGGCTGTGGCCTGCTACAGCAGGCCTTCCTGCCCAACATGTGAAACCTGGAAGGGCAATTGATGGGCCTTGACCGGCCTATTTACCCTACAGGTTTTGCACCCAGAAATCTTCCCCCCCCCCCTGCTCCCTTCCAGGCTGGAAGTTAAAATTTACCCCTGTATCTTTCAACAACAACATCTTGCATTTATATAGCTTTCTTAACATAGTAAAACTTCCCAATGCAATTCATAGGAGGGTTATCAGACAAAATTTGACACCGAGCCACGTAAACAGATATTAGGACAGGTGACCAAAAGCTTGGTCAGAGAAGTAGGTTTTAAGGAATGGCTTAAATGAGGAGAGAGAGGTAGAGAGGTGGAGAGGTTTAGGGAGGGAATTCCAGAGCTTAGGGCCCAGGCAGCTGAAGGCACGGCCGCCAATGGTGGAGAGATTAAAATCAGGAATGCAAATGAGGCCAGAATTGGAGGAGCACAGAGATCTTGTAGGGTTGGAGGAGGTTACAGAGATAGGATGGGGAGAGGCCATGGAGGGATTTGAAAACAAGGATGAGAATTTTAAAGTCGAGGTGTTGCTGGACCGGGAGCCAGTGTAGGTCAGTGAGCACAGGGGTGATGGGTGAACGGGACTTGGTGCGAGTTAGGATACGGGCAGCAGAGTTTTGGATGAGCTCAAGTTTATGGAGGATGGAAGATGGGAAGCCTGCCAGGAGAGCAGACTGCAGGACCATAGGCTAAGTGACGAACTATTTGTCACTATTCCAGTTGGAGTACCCGTCGTGTTTTCTTTTGCATACTAACAAATGAAAACAAAATAGAGATCCAGAGTACTTAATTAGATCTAAGGGGATAAAAATAAAATTAACTAAATATATCAACACTAAAGGGATCTGAATTGCATTAAATAAAAATCTGGTATACATAAATAATAAATAGGAGTTATGGGGATATAAAATAAAGAAGTTAATAAACAAAAAACAAGACTAATTAGTTACAAATTAATCTGAAATCATGCTAAATCTATCTACTGAATATAATCTAGATCTCAAGTAATTCTATTATTTCTAGAATTAAATTGCTACTAACAAATAAGTAGATACATACTAGATATGGCAGTGCAGGCTATGTGTCGGAAATGAGTTATGTGTGAGTTTGAGGACAGTGAGACTGTCCCAGATTGCCACATCTGCAGGAAATGTCTCTCGAGACACTCCAGCTCAGAGTCCTTGAGCTGGCGTGAGAATTAGAGACATGCCGACACATAAGGGAGGGGGAGGAATTCTTGATAGTTTTCTCCAGAGTACAGTCACACCTCAGAGGAAAACAGGAAGGGGAGAGTGTGACTGTCAGTCAGCAGGGTAGGGGGAACCAAGGGGAGATAGAGGAGGAGGTCCCGCAGACACTGGTCCTATCCAACAGGTATAAATGTACTTGATACATGTGAGGATAAGGAGAAAGACTGTGGGGAGGACAGCCACGATGATGATCTAAGCATCATGGAGTAGAGGGCTGAACAAAGGGTGGAGGAGCAGCATAGAAATTAATAGTTATAGGGGGTTCAATAATTAGGGGGATTGATAGCATCGTCTGCAGCCACGATTGAGAGTCCCGAAGGGTGTGTTGCCTATCTGGTGCCAGGGTAAGGGATATCTCTATGCAACAGGAAAGGAATTTGAAAAGGGAGGGAGAAGATCTAGTCGGGACCAATGACATTGGAAAGAAAAGGGAGGAGTTCCTGCTGAGGGAGTGCCAGGAATTAGGAGCGAAATTAAAAAGCCGGACCTCAAGGGTGGTAATCTCAGGATTATTACCCGAGCCACGTGCTAACTGACATAAGGACAATCAGATGAGGAAGGTGAACATGTGGCTGGAGGAGTGGTGTGGGAAGAAGGGGTTCTATTTAATGGTTAAAATCCTGGAACTCCCTTCCTAACAGCACTGTGGGAGAACCTTCACCACACGGACTGCAGCGGTTCAAGAAGGCGGCTCACCATCACCTTCTCAAGGGCAATTAGGGATGGGCAATAAATGCCGGCCTCGCCAGCAACACCCACATCCCAAGAACGAATTTAAAAAACTGTCATTAGTACTGGATAGAAGAGAGCTGCACCATTGGGACAGGCTGCCCCTAAACTAGGCTTGGACCAAGGTCCTGGAGGAAAGGATAAATAGGTTGGTAAAAAGGACTTTAAACCAATAAAGTAGGCTCAGTCAGAAACAATAGTAAAATTGATAGTTTAAAGATAAAAAAAGGGATAAGAGCAAAGTTCAGGTCACAAACAGTGATATAGGTATTCCAGGTGAAAGGAATGCTAAAATTACTAAAGTAGTTACAGCGGGAGTGACAAGTAAGAAACGTGTTAAATTAAGTGGTGTCAAAAAGACAGCATCAGGGCAGAAAGGCAGGTTAGGGTCTCTTGCTCAAATAAGAGTTTTATACACTAACGCATGGAGTATAAGAAATAAATTGAGTGAATTAGAGGCTCAAATATAGGAGGATCAGTAGCCTTATTGATTAAAGATACTGTTATAACATTAGTAAGAGAAGATATAGGTAAGGGAAAGTAATCGGCAGAGACTCTATGGTTAGAATTTGAGGAAAAAGAGGGGACATAAAACTGTAATAGGAATTGTCTACAGGCCTCCTGATAGCAGTAGTGAAGTGGCAGAATGTATTGATTCAGAGATGAGAGAGGCTTGTAACAAAAGCAGAGTTGTTTCAATGGGAGACTTTAATTTTCATATAGATTGGGAAGAGCAGAATAGATCAAGTCAGAAAGGTAGTGAATTTCTTGAGTACATTCAAGATAGTTTTCTAGAGCAATGTGTTCTAGAACCAACAAGAGGGCAGGTCATACTAGATTTAGTAATGAGCCAGACTTAGTTAATAATCTAATGGTGATCATAATATGATTGAATTCAATGTTAGGTTTGAAAAGGAGAAACTTAACACAGTTACTAAGATTCTAGATTTTGGTACGGCTAACTTTAATGGAATGAGACAGAGACTGACGACAGCAAACTGGTCAAAACTGTTATCGGTAAAACTACAGATGAACAGTAGAAAGTTTTCAAAAAAGAATTTAGCTTCATACAGGACCAGTATATACCCCTAAGGGGCAAGAACACTACTTACCAAATAAAACAGCCATGGTTGACGAAAGAAGTGAGCGATAACATAAAACTAAAGAAAAAATTGTACAAAAGTGCAAAGAATTGTGTAGATCCAGGGGACTGGGAGAAATGTAAAGAACAAAAAAAGGAAGACAAAAAAGGGAATACAAAAAGAAACTTGCAAGGGATATCAAGATTAACACAAAACGTTTTTACAATTATATTAGAAGAAAAAGTGTAGTCAAAGGTAATGTGGGCCCTTCAAAAACTGATGCGAGACTACATCCCAGCTTCAATGCACCCACGTTCAGGTTTAACCCAGTCATGTTTGGACGCCCGCGCACAACTGAAACCCGGAAATCTCATCCCTGCTTAAAGCTGGTGGGCCGTTTGTTAAAGGGACAATATAGATAACTTAAACAGTTCAATACTTAATTTTTTGTGGGTTCTGCAACAGAAACGGATTTAACTTTTCCTGCGCATGTTTCCCATAGATTCTGAAAGACGCCATTGAAATGGAGGTGAGATGCAACAGAAGCTCATTTGCCCCTTTAAACCTGTGATTGAGACATCTCAATAAAAGTTCAGGTATTGCAGCTGGTCATTCAGTTCTCTCAGGTAATTGTTTGGCTGAGCGATCGCTGTGATTCCTTTGTTGAGACTGAGAATTTTTGTGTTCAGACATATTTACCAATATTTAAAACCCCCCAAACAGTCAAGATCAGAATGGCGAGGGGGGGTTGCTATGGATCTACTCCACAGTACATCTGAGGGGGAGGAAAATCACTATCCAGGGCAGGCACGTTGTGCAGTTCTGGGATATCCAGGTGCACAAGACAGAGGTGCGCAATAAGGTTTTGAAGAACAGCAGAGAGGACACCAACAGCGGGGCTGAGGTTGCAGGAGGCACTACCCAGGTGAGAGGTTCTACAGGCAGAGGTTGAGCTTCCTGGACCTCTCTCAGGAGCAGTGCCTACACAGGCTCAGATTGAGTCTCCAGGTGGTTGCAGACATCTGCAGTCTCCTTCAGGAAGAGCTGCTCCCTGCTGGACCTGGTGGCCAAGTATTGCCCGTTGCACTGAAAGTCACCACAGCCCTGAATTTCTTTGCCTCTGGTTCCTTCCAGGGCTCCACCGGTGACATCTGCAGTGTCTCTCAATCGTCAACACACAAGTGTATAAGGCAGGTGATGGTTGTGATGTTTGCCAGGGCTTCTAATTGTTGACATACTCATGCCACCTGGCCAAACCATCACCATGACCACCAAAACCACCCCCTCCCTTTGCACAAAACAGTCCCACAGCCACGCATACACCTATTGCCCAATGGGTGTCGCCATGTATTTGCATTGATCATGAAGCAAATGAAAGGTCCACTTGAAAGTCTAGATGCAATAATGTAGAAGACTTGGAAGTGGTGATAATGAATAAATTTTATGTGCCAACATAAAAAGAAATGTAAATTACAACATAATATTTCTTCAAACACCCTTGTTCATACAGATGGTCAATCTTTCGGCCATCTTTAGCAGGCCATTTTTCTAGGGGTTCCGCTGTTCTACAGAATTTATGGCAAGAGAGTGGTAGAACCCTTACAGAAAGTCCAGGCACTTATATTCTACTGTTCTGGCTATTTATCCAAGTATTACATTACATTACATGACATGTGAGAATCTGTGCATCATTTTACTTGGGTAATTTGTCCTGAACAATGTTGAAATATCTTTCTAGTGACATGGGGTAGCTTTTTCCACAGATATGCTCTTGCTTCAGCTATCACCTCCTGCACTCCATTCTTGTCATGGTCCCATACACAATGTGGCACAGGATGTGGACTTTGTTTGGCTGATGTCACTTTGCCCTATGGATAAACTGCTTTATGTACCCAGGCCTGCTCCACGACAGTGGCTGAAAGCTTTACAATGCAATATGCAGCCTAATATCTCTGTACAACTGCTGTTTAACTAGAGCAACTCCCCTACTGGGGTACTTGCTCTGTTCTCAGACATTATATCAACCACATTACCACCTGTGTCCACCCCTTGAGTAACCAAGACTCAGAAGGCTGACCTATTGTGGATAAGGTGTGGTGTTGCCCCATTATTACTTCATGTCAAATCCCCCTGATGTACCAATAACACATATTTAGGATAATATGACCCTGTGCATTTGGATTATGTTGTTGACTACGCAGGCTCTCTGCCTGCCTCCATCAGATGAGTATGCTGAACTCCTTTAAGTCACTCCCAGATCATATTTTGCAGGCTTTCCTCAGCAACCACATGCTGACTGAATGAGGGTAATTTTGACTTTGGGCTGCAGTGTAAACCGAGCGATATCAGATCAGCCGCCCATTATCATATCTCCCAAAATTCATTTCCATTGACTTTGAGGCAATTTGGGCAGGCAGGTGGTGGAAGATATAGCCAGGTAGGGAGGCTTCAGTAAGGGGGAAGGTGTCGTCAACTGTGAGCCAGGATTCCATCAAGGCCGTGATGTCCATGCAGTCATCCACAATAAGGTCATAGATGGCAAGGGCCTGGAGGAATGAGCAATATGCCGGGCCTTGAGGTTATAGGTTGTGGTGGTAAAGAATTCTGCTGCTGCTGATGGTCCATAACACCTCATGGATTCCCAGTTTTGAGCTATTAGACCTGTTCTGAATCTATCCCACTGAGCACAGTGGTAGTGCCACACGACATGATGGAGAGTGTTCTCAGTGTGAAGACGGGACTTGGTTTCCACAAGGACTGTGCAGTGATCACTCCTACCAATACTGTGACTGATGCATTTATGACAGAGAGATTACTGAGGATGAGGTTAAGTAGGTTATTCCCTCATCCATGTTGGTTCTCTCACCACCTGCTGCAAGCCCATTGTGACCTCTCTGCCCTTCAGGACTCAGCCAGCCCGGTCACTGGTGGTACTACAGAGTCACTCTTGGTGATGGACAGTGAAGTCCCCCACCCAGAGTACATTCTGTGCCACTGCTACCCTCGGTGCTTCCTCCAAGTGGTGTTTGACATGGAGGAGGACTGAATTATCAGCTAAGGGAGGGCGGTAGGTGGTAATCAGCAGGAGGTTTCCTTGCCCACGTTTGACCTGAAGCCATGAAACTTCATGAGGTCTGGAGTTAATGTTGAGAACTCCCGGGGTCACTCCCACCTGACTGTATATCACTGTGCCTCCACCTCTGGTGAGTCTGCCCTTCTGGTGGGGCAGGACATATCCAGGGATGGTGATGGAGGAGCCTGGAAAGTTGGCTGATAGTATGACTATGTCAGGCTGTTACTTGACTAGCCAGTGAGATAGCTGTCCTAACTTTGACACCAGACCCCAGATGTTAGTGAGGAGGACTTTGCAAGGTCGACTGGGCTGGGTGATTCAATATCTAGGTCACAGCCCAGTGGTCCATATGGTTTTATTCTTTTGTACTTTTTTAGCGGTTTGATACAACTGAGCAGCTTGCTAGGCCACTTCAGCGGGTGGTTAAGAGTCAGCCACATTGGTGTGGGATTGGAGTAAAATAAAGGCAAGACCTGGTAAGGATGGCAGGATTAGTTCACTACAGGACATTAGTGAACCAATTGGGTTTTTATGAAAATCTGACAGCTTCACAGTCATTTTATTGGTACCAGCTTTTTATTTCCAGATTTTGTATTTTTTCATTGAATTCAAATTCTTAAACTGCCTTGGTGGGATTTGAACTCATGTTCTCTAGATTATTAGTTCAGCGTCTCTGGATTACTAGTCCAGTAACATATGAGTTATTACAGTACAAAGTGGGGCTGGATCTTACAGTTCAAAGTGGGGCTGGATCTCACTATACAAAGTGGGGTTGGATCTCACTATACAAAATGGGGCTGGATCTCACTATACAAAGTGGGGTTGGATCTCATTATACAAAGTAGGGCTGGTCTCACAGTTCAAAGTCGGGCTGGTCTCACAGTTCAAAGTCGGGCTGGGTTTTACCTTAAGGTCGGACCGATTGACACCTTCACTTCCATGAGTGAGCGAGCTGTTGCCTCGCTTTCCACGTGCCAATAATACAAATGGGCCAAAGGGCAGAACGACTGCACAATTCCAACATACACCGAGTGAGCCAGCAACAACTCACAACCCGTGCGGACTGCAACTGCTGGTCAGCTTTCAGAGATTTAACGCTCAC
Organism: Heptranchias perlo; assembly: GCF_035084215.1. Classification (NCBI taxonomy): domain Eukaryota; kingdom Metazoa; phylum Chordata; class Chondrichthyes; order Hexanchiformes; family Hexanchidae; genus Heptranchias; species Heptranchias perlo. The sequence goes on from NC_090349.1 coordinate 8,892,441, forward strand.
ACCGAGGCTCAGTATTTCAGCTCAGACCACACTGAAACACGTGCATGTATAACCTGGCATCTTACTATCATAAAATATATCAACTCGACCTTAGACCATAAGAGACAGCAGCAGGAGTAGGCCATTTGGCCCCTCGAGCCTGCTCCGCCATTCAATGAGATCATCGCTGATCTGATTTTTACCTCAACTCCACTTTCCCGCCCTTTCCCCATATCCTTTGACTCCCTTGCTGATCAAAAATTTGTCCAACTCAGCCTTGAATGTATCCAATGACTCAGCCTCCACAGCATTTTGGGGTAAAGAATTCCAAAGATTCACAACCCTCTGGGAGAAGAAATTCCTCCTCATTTCCATCTTAAATGGGCGACCCCTTATTCTGAGACTATGCCCCCTAGTTTTAGATTCCCCCATGAGGGGTAACATCCTCTCAGCATCTACCCTATCGAGTCCCCTCAGAATCTTGTATGTTTCAATAAGATCTCCTCTCATTCTTCTAAACTCCATTGAGTATAGACCCAACCTGGTCAATCTTTCCTCATAAGACAACCCTTCCATACCTGGAATCAACCTCTGAACTGCCTCCAATGCAAGTATGTTCTTCCTTAAATAAGGGCACCAGAACTGTATGCAGTACTCCAGGTGTGGTCTCACCAGCACCCGATACAGTTGTAGCGTGACTTCCCTGCTTTTATACTTCATCCCCCTAGAAATAAAGGCCAATATTCTGTTTGCCTTCCGGATTACCTGCTGCACCTGTATGTTGACTTTTTGTGTTTCATGTACGAGGACACCCAGATCCCTCTGTACCGCCGCATTTTGTAGTATTTCTCCATTCAAATAATATTTTGCTTTTTTATTTTTCCTCCCAAAGTAGATGACTTCACATTTTCCCACATTATATTCCATCTGCCAATTTTTTCCTCATTCACTTAACCTGTCAATATCCCTTTGCAGACACTTTGTGTCCTCATTGCAACTTGCTTTTCCACCTATCTTTGTATCATCAGCAAATTTGGCCACAAGACACTCTGTTCCTTCATCCAAGTCATTGATATATATTGTAAATAGTTGAGGTCCCAGCACTGATCCCTGCGGCACCCCACTAGTTACAGATTGCCATTTTGAAAATTACTCTTTTACCCGACTCTTTGTTTTCTGTTAGTTAGCCAATCCACTATCCATGCCAGTATTTTACCCCCAACACCATGAGCTCTTATCTTGTGCAGTAATCTTTTATGTGGCACCTTATCAGATGCCTTTTGGAAATCCAAATATACTGCATCCATTGGTTCCCCTTTATCCACCCTGCCCGTTACTTCCTCAAAGAACTCTAATAAATTTGTCAGACACAATTTCCGCTTCATAAAACCGTGTTGACTCTCCTTGATTGTATTATGAGTCTCCAAATGTCCTGCTACTACTTCCTTAATAATGGATTCTACCATTTTCCCAATGACAGATGTTAGGCTAACTGGTCTATAGTTACCTGCTTTCTGTCCCACTCCCTTCTTGAATAGGGGTGTTACGTTTGCGGTTTTCCAATCCGCTGGGACCTTTCCAGAATCTAGTGAATTCTGGAAGATTACAACCAATGCATCCACTATCTCTGTATCCCTTTAAGACCCTCTGATGCAAGTCATTAGGTCCAGGGGACTTGTCAGCTTTTAGACCCATTAGTTTACCTAGTACTTTTTCTCTAGTGATAGTGATTGTTTTTAGTTCCTCCCTCCCTTTTGCCCCTTGATTTTCTACTATTATTGGTATATTTTTAGTGCCGTCTACTGTGAAGACAGATACAAAATATCTGTTCAATTCCTCTGCCATCTCCTTGTTTTCCATTATTATTTCCCTAGTCTCATCCTCTAAGGGACCAATGTTTACTTTAGCTACCCTCTTCCTTTTTATATACTTGTAGAAGCTTTTACTGTCAGTTTTTATATTCCTTGCTAGTTTACTCTCATAATTTATTTTCTCCCTCTTCATTATTCTTTTAGTCATCCTTTGCTGGTTTTTAAAGTTTTCCCAATCTTCGGGCTTACCAGTAATCTTTGCCATGTTGTATGCTTTTTCTTTTAACCTGATACCATCCTTTACTTCCTTAGTTAACCATGGTTGGTTCACCCTTTTTGTGGAGTCTTTCCTCCTCACAGGGATATATTTTTGTTGCGAGTCATAAAATATCTTTTTAAATGTTTGCCACTGCTTATCCACCATCATACCATCTAATCTGTTTACCCAGTCCAGTTTAGCCAATTCTGCCCTCATTCCTTTATAATTGCCCTTATTTAAGTTTAATACAGTAGTTTCAGACCCAAGATCCTCGCTCTCAAATTGGATGTGAAATTCTATCATGTTATGATCACTGCTTCCCAGGGGATCCTTTACTTTGAGATCATTAATTAATCCAGTTTTGTTACCCATTACCAGATCCAAAATGGCTTGTTCCCTGGTTGGTTCCCCAACGTATTGCCTAAGAAACAGTCCCTAATACACTCTATGAACTCCTCCTCAGGGCTATTTTTGCCAATTTGATTTGTCCAATCTATGTGAAAGTTAAAATTGCCCATGATTATTGCATTACCTTATTTCCTGATTTATATTTTGCCCTACAGTGTAGCGACTGTTAGGAGGCCTATATACCTCTCCCACCAGTGATTTATTTCCCTTGCTATTTCTTACCTCCATCCAAATTGATTCGACATCTTGATCTTCTAAGCCAAGATCATTTCTCACTATTATACCAATTTCATCCTTTATTAACAGAGCTACCCCACCACCTTTACCTTTTTTCCTATCCTTCCGAAATGTTAAATAACCCTGAATATTTAGCTCCTAACCTTGGTCACCTTGCAACCACGACTCTGTAATGGCCACGAGGTCATACCCATCTGTTTCTATTTGTGCCGTCAATTCATCTATCTTATTACGAACGCTGCCCTCATTATATCTCACTGTAACAATGAGAAATATGGCCAAAAATGGTTAGTAAAGTCTCTCTCTCTCTCTCTCTCTATATATATATATATATATATATACATGCCGGACAAACTGATCATCGTGAATGTAATCGAATTGTCACTCGGAAACCCCGAAATTGACTATGAGATAGTCAATAAAATCTAAATTCAATTTATATCTACACATAGCTTGGTAGTCTGTAAAATCAGTTTAGATGTCTGGACTAACTCGATGTTACATGAGCCCCCTCCCTGACCCAGAGTAGAGGTCACTGATCAGTCCCTTGCTCAGAGCTGTCGCGGTTTCCCAGGTGCAGCAAAGGATTTCTGTCCAGCTGTTGAGTTTCAATGAGCAGTGACTGAGTTCATCCATCTCAACACCCCGAGGGGACAAGAGGTGTAACTCCAAACAGACATCAGTCTCGCTTCCCCTCTACCCATGTAAGGAATCTTACAACACCAGGTTATAGTCCAACAATTTTATTTTAAAATCACAAGCTTTCGGAGATTATCTCCTTCGTCAGGTGAGTGAGTGAGTGAATGAGAGGTTCTCAAATTGCATATCTTATATTAGGCTGGGACACCATCACACCAATCAAAGGTGTCGATGGTGTTCAGACAGGTTAGCCACGGAAAACAGTAGGACCCAGTATACTGAATACACAATGGGTCAAATTACACAGACAGAGAGAAAGAGACCCGAAAGGTGGAGAGAGAGAGAGAATGTCCAGTTGTACGAAAAACAAATAACCCTTTTTTCCTGCTGGTGGGGTTATGTGTAGCGTGACATGAACCCAAGATCCCGGTTGAGGCCGTCCTCATGGGTGCGGAACCCGGCCACCAATTTCCGCCCGACGACCCTGCGCCGCCGCGGGTCTCGAAGGCCGCCCCGGAGAACGCCCACCCGAAGATCGGTGGCTGAATGTCCTTGACTGCTAAAATGTTCCCCGACTGGGAGGGAACCCTCCCGTCTGGCGATTGTTGCGTGGTGTCCGTTCATCCGTTGTCGCAGTGTCTGCACGGTCTCGCCAATGTACCATGCTCTGGGGCATCCTTTCCTGCAACGTACGAGGTAGACAACGTTGGCCGAGTCACAGGAGTATGAACCATGTACCTGGTGGGTGGTGTCCTCTCGTGTGATGGTGGTATCTGTGTCGATGATCTGGCATGTCTTGCAGAGGTTGCCGTGGCAGGGTTGTGCGGTGTCGTGGACGCTGTTCTCCCGAAAGCTGGGTAATTTGCTGCGAACGATGGTCTGTTTGAGATTGGGTGGCTGTATGGGTGGCTGTATAGGTGGCTGTATGGCCCCAGGTATGGGAACACTCGAAATACATTTCAGCGCCAAGTACAAGCTTCACGTCAAATTTGAATTCCAAATTTTCTTATTAATCCCACATTAATCTCTGAAATCCTACATTAAACTTTCCAAAATTCGGCTCTCAATTGAGTGCAAATTTAGAGATATATCTTCAAACTGTCGGACAAAGAGTGTCGGGAATCTGATTTGCCCTGGCTTTTGCATTTAACCCCGCATTATTCGCCTCATCCCACTTTTTCTAAATCAATTTACAGGCCATTAAACTGCTTGTTTGTATCAGTAATTCACATTTCTGTTTCCTTTAGCTGCTGTTCTCCCCTCTGTTATTGACCCCACAATGGTACTGTCGCACTCTCCCTTTTCCAGTTCTCAATCCAAACCTTAGCCTCTCCTTTTTCCAGATGCTGATGAACGTTTCGCGTATTTACAACATTTTCTGTTCATACTATTTAACTTTGGAATATCTCTATGCGTTAAAACCACTCAGCATACAAGCCGTTCCAACCACCAACAACTTCACGGAACTTGAGTTAGTGGGAATGTTTTAAGACCTTTTTAAAAAATTCAGTAAAATTACTTGATTAATTTTCGGCGCCAGATGCTGAAGATGAGATAAATGTATCTTTTTCTCTCTCTCTCTGCTCAGTGACACTGACGAGCTGCTCTTTCACAGCCCCGCGCCCTTCTCATGACCTTACACGAGCCCCGCAGGCTCAGGATTACTGACTCATACCAGCTCTCCAGATGGTCTCCTGAGACTCGGCCCCAACAAAACGTCAATCAGTGGGGATAATTTCTCATTCAGAGAGAAACACTTTGGCCATTGTTCCTCGGACAGCAGCAATTGGCTGCTGAGTGTGGGAAACGCAAAGAAACCCGGACTCACGCTTCTCCCTGACTATTCGGAGCAATAAATACAGGAGAGGTTGGACAGAGCCGCAGCAGAGAGGGTCTCTGAGAAGAACGTATAGCTCCATTCAATATCGGTTGCAAGAATGTTAACTTCATTACAGGAGGATACAGCAGAATCCCAGTCAAGGCACAGCATAAAGAAAGTTTACATTTGCAAAAAGGTGGGATTGACATTAATCGTATAATATTAATCAGCCGATGCTTTTGCGAGATGCTAAAATATATATTTTGTTATTTTTCAGCTGTTGAAAGCACCGATAAAGAGACGCTGCAGCGATTGGTCTGGGCTATAGAGAGATTCAGCAACATCCACAGATTAAAGCCCGTGGATGGCGCCGTGCTGGAAATGAGAGGGGATTAACTGAAATCTTAGAATCAGCAGCAAGTCCCCGGTAAATCCCTTACACACACAATTGTAAAGAATACCTTTCAAACAAGTTTCTTGTTCCCCAATCAGAGTTTTCTAACGTGTTTTTTTTCTTGTACTTTAGCTCATCTCCCAGTGATTCCACATCAGAATACTCGGGGACCGACACCTGTACGCCCAAGATGCAGATTCAGAAGAAAATTCCCAACCATTTGAACAGAGCTCCCAATACAGCCAAAGCTCCATGCGTCGCCTCTACGCTCTCCACTTTACCCTAGCAGATCTGAAACACTTGGACATTTTATAGAACTCAGGATGTGACAGTTGCACATCAAAATCACTGGAGATGTACTCTGGTGTAAGACAGTATTCCAGAATGGAAGCAGTGTCATTAATACCTTCACATTGAAGGAGATGGACAGTTTGTTAAAGGGATATTTCTGATCCTTACCTGCGTGATGTCATAATATGTGACCCGTGTTCTACAATATTTGTAGAGTTACTCAATAATATATCTGTATATTCACAGTGAATATGTGCAGTAGTTGGAATAACGATGAAACTGTGGAGGAGAAATCTCTCCATATCGATTCCTGGTGAACTGTGTGAGAGATGGAAAGTAGTTTATTCTGATGGACAATTTGTATCTTTTGCAGAAATCCATATCCATTAACTGAGTGGTAATGTGATCAAAGGCAGACCTAATACAATAGAAATTGTTACTGGAAAAGCATTAATATTCAGATGATCAGTTTTGTGAAGATAAAGTAGAAAAGCTTATGGACCCCAGGCATCTCGCTTCCTGGGAGTTAATTCTAAAGATTGTAGTTCTATGTTAATTCCCCGTGATCATATCGCTGTGGTACTGAGAGGGTTCACGTCGATCTGCTAATAAGTGCAGGCACGTATCTTCATATTGAAAGAGGTAGATAGTTTTTAAAGGGATATTTCCGATCCTTGTGTAACGTCGCAACATAGATCTGTCTAGGATCACATTACCAAATACAATACTCAGTTAATGGATATAGATTTCTGCAAATTGTTTATCAGAACAAACCACTTTCCATCCCACACACAGTTCACCAGGAATCGATATGGAGAGAATTCTCCTACACTTTCACCGTTTTCCATCTACTGCACATACTCACTGTGAATATATAGATATATTATTTGTAGAGATAGATATCCACAGATAGATATCCGTAGAGTTACTGAACTGTATATAGGTGAGATCTCTCTTTGTTGATCTCTGTGAAGTGTGTTGGAGGTGGAATGTCTTTATGTTAAAGATAACTTGTATCCACCTGAGAAAGTTTTAGATGAGAGGACAAACGAAGCGTTAATACAGTAACATATTGGTGTACATTCTAATGTTCATTAATATAAAATAGGGATAGAAAAACGTAAGATCTCAGAGCCTTGGAATAGCGGTTGTAAAATTGCTTTGTAGAGGCGGCTGTTCCCCTGCATCAGGGATGGAAAATGATTTCTCTTGTTGAAGGTGATTGGTATCTTTTTGTAAAAGGCCTAATATTAAGTGTTTGGAACCCCTAAAGCTTCGGCCCTTGCTCAGCATTCTGTGAATGAACCAGGAAGGGTGTAATGTTTTATTGCTTTGGCGTGATCTTGTAGGGGTATACGCGATATTAAAAGAAATAGATAAAGTTAGGGAAACTGCTTCGGGATGTGAATTATAGATCAAGGGGGCATGGGTTAAAAAACTGGAGGAAGGGAAGTTTAAACCTGACGTCAGGAAGAACTTCTCCATAATTAATAATTCTGGGTGGATGAGCTCAGAGGGGCTGATTGGGCTCGCTCGTCGGTAACTATTTTGTGATCATTTTGTTGTGGTGCTGGAGGAGTTAACTGAACGGGCTGAAATTATTAATAATAAGTAAAATAAAAACAGAAAATGCTGGAAAAGCAAATGAGGCAGCATCTGTGGAGAAAGAAACAGAGTTAACGTTTCAGGTCAAAGACCTTTCGTCAGTTCGCTGATCTTACAAAAGTTCTTCGACCTGAAACGTTAACTCTGTTTCTTTCTCCACAGATGCTGCCTGACTTGCTGAGCTTTTCCAGCATTTTCTGTTTTTATTTCAGATTTCCAGCACCCGCTGTATTTTGCTTTTGGGGCTGAAATTATTAATCGGGGCTGATAATTAGTGATCCACATTGGGTGACATTCGGAATGGGAGATTTACAGTTCGGTGCATTGCTGCGGTGTCTTGGAAAATACATTTGAGGCTATAGCATAAATGTAAATATGCTGGACATTAAATTTTACAAATTTCCAATAAAATAATTTTAAGCTATTACCGAATTAAACGGTTTGTACAAACAGTGCATTAATTTACTGTACACACTACATTATATCTACCTCTCGTAGCTGAACCGCCATCAGCCCGACCCCCACCCCCACAGATGCTGTGTATATCTTTACAATTCAATGGCATCTAAGATTATTGATCTGATTCCAAAGGGGAGTAGCTGGGATTTTTTTCGGGTGTAATTAATGAGTCCTGCTCACACACGCCTCATGAATATAGAAAACATAGAAAATGGGAGCAGGAGTAGGCCATTCGGCCCTTCAAGCCTGCTCTGCCATTCAATATAATCATGGCTGATCCTCTATCGCAATACCATATTCGAATATATGCGAAATTGAACACAGTGAATTAATAAATAACGTTGAAATAAATTGTGGGAAATCAGTGTCAGTGTAATGTGTTTAATTAAAAGAATAAACCATTGAATACTTTCCTGAGATTAATTATCTCCATTCGCTCAAACCCACCCATATATTATGGCGCGAACTCCCATCTAAGTATTTGAAATGAGGCACCTGCTGTCCAATTCTGAAATGAATAGTATTACTTTCCTAACACTGACAGTGCGAGTTGAGAGGAAACGCAGATTCCTGGGCAGCATAGGTCCCTCCTTAATTGCCAGTACTGAGTGTGTCGCGGTGACCGAGAGTTTGGAATTACAGCTTCCTATGATCCACAGTGGCCGTGAGGCTGTTGCTGAAGATTCTTTCCCATCGGTTTGCGAGAGGGGGAGGAGCCTGTGGGTTGAGTCCAATTACAACTCAAACACGTAGGACTGAATTTCAGTCTGATGGAAATAATGGGGCCTGACAGTTACAGTTTAAACAATCCATTGCAGTCCCGGGACAGCTAGTCGCTACATCCTTAAGCGTCAGTTATATTGTCATCTTCACATCCCTGAGAAAGGAACGCACTACCTGAAAGGGTGGTGGAATCAGATTCCATTGGAACTTTCAAAAGGCAATTGGACATGTACTTGAAGAGAAATTTGCTGGGTTATGGGGAAAAAGCTGGGGTGTGGGACTAAATTGGACAGCTCTTTCAAAGAGCCGGCACAGGGACGACAGACCGAATGGCTTCCTTCCGTGCTGTAAGATTCGATGATTCTATGAGAACAAAGGGAAGGAGAGAGAAACACACACACGAGAGAGGGGAAGTGGAATGAACTGAAAAAAAAGAGACGGTTAAATGGTATAAGTGATATTAGCATGATTCGATATGATGAATAATGAGAGAAATCAAATAAATTAAAGACATTTATAAGGCACAGAGAGTGTGTGAATAGCACAGTAGGGGTAGCAATAGACGCACAAAAACTGGCGAAGTGGAGCAGGCTATGAAGCTCAAGGCAAGCTCGAGGAACTGCATGTCATCTTTTTTACGAGACAGTTTACACCTCTGGCCTGTTGACTTTAACAACTTCAGATCTTAACTTTAACCACTTTCTCAGCTTTTTCCTATTTCTTATCATCACTTTACAGGTCATTCCACGTCCTCTCCTGTGTGTGTGTTAGTGTTTGTATTAGTGCTTGTGTGTGTGTGTTAGTGTTTGTATTAGTGCTTGTGTGTGTTAGTGTTTGTATTAATGCTTGTGTGTTAGTGTTTGTATTAATGCTTGTGTGTTAGTGTTTGTATTAATGCTTGTGTGTTAGTGTTTGTATTAGTGCTTGTGTGTTAGTGTTTGTATTAATGCTTGTGTGTTAGTGTTTGTATTAATGCTTGTGTGTTAGTGTTTGTATTAGTGCTTGTGTGTGTTAGTGTTTGTATTAATGCTTGTGTGTTAGTGTTTGTATTAATGCTTGTGTGTTAGTGTTTGTATTAGTGCTTGTGTGTGTTAGTGTTTGTATTAATGCTTGTGTGTGTGTTAGTGTTTGTATTAGTGCTTGTGTGTGTGTTAGTGTTTGTATTAGTGCTTGTGTGTTAGTGTTTGTATTAATGCTTGTGTGTTAGTGTTTGTATTAATGCTTGTGTGTTAGTGTTTGTATTAGTGCTTGTGTGTGTTAGTGTTTGTATTAATGCTTGTGTGTGTGTTAGTGTTTGTATTAGTGCTTGTGTGTGTGTTAGTGTTTGTATTAGTGCTTGTGTGTGTGTTAGTGTTTGTATTAATGCTTGTGTGTTAGTGTTTGTATTAATGCTTGTGTGTTAGTGTTTGTATTAATGCTTGTGTGTTAGTGTTTGTATTAATGCTTGTGTGTTAGTGTTTGTATTAATGCTTGTGTGTTAGTGTTTGTATTAGTGCTTGTGTGTGTTAGTGTTTGTATTAATGCTTGTGTGTGTGTTAGTGTTTGTATTAGTGCTTGTGTGTGTGTTAGTGTTTGTATTAGTGCTTGTGTGTTAGTGTTTGTATTAATGCTTGTGTGTTAGTGTTTGTATTAATGCTTGTGTGTGTGTTAGTGTTTGTATTAGTGCTTGTGTGTGTGTGTTAGTGTTTGTATTAGTGCGTGTGTGTGTTTGTATTAGTGCTTGTGTGTGTTTGTATTAATGCTTGTGTGTTAGTGTTTGTATTAGTGCTTGTGTGTGTGTTAGTGTTTGTATTAGTGCTTGTGTGTGTGTTAGTGTTTGTATTAATGCTTGTGTGTGTGTTAGTGTTTGTATTAGTGCTTGTGTGTGTGTTAGTGTTTGTAATAGTGCTTGTGTGTGTTAGTGTTTGTAATAGTGCTTGTGTGTGTTAGTGTTTGTAATAGTGCTTGTGTGTGTTAGTGTTTGTAATAGTGCTTGTGTGTGTTAGTGTTTGTATTAGTGCTTGTGTGTGTGTTAGTGTTTGTAATAGTGCTTGTGTGTGTGTTAGTGTTTGTATTAGTGCTTGTGTGTGTGTTAGTGTTTGTAATAGTGCTTGTGTGTGTGTTAGTGTTTGTATTAGTGCTTGTGTGTGTTAGTGTTTGTAATAGTGCTTGTGTGTGTGTTAGTGTTTGTATTAGTGCTTGTGTGTGTGTTTTCCCCTTCCTTTCCCTTCGATCTGCTCCTTTTTAATAAACTCTCCACCTGTTATTTTTCCCGTTCTGATGAAGTGTTAGAGATGAAACGTAACTTTCCTGTTTTTTTCCACAGGCGCTGACTGATCTACTGAGTGCACGGCATTTTCTGTTTCTAATTACAGTTACACGCTCACCGTAATCAGGCTACAAATGATTAAATGCTCACCCTAGCCTGGTGGCATTTACATGCTCATGTAACCGAGTCACAGTTACATGCTCACCATAACTAGATGAGAAACGGTAAATGCTCATGGTAACATACAGTTTGAAAATGCAGATTGCTTTAATTTCAATTTCCCGCACACTGGTCTCCCTGAGATTACATAATGTGCAGAAGAGGGGGAGAAGTGCTGAGCAGGTTGGTGAGGATTTGTGGTGTATCTTACGGTAGATGCTAACAGGGAATTTATTTTTATTGCGGATCAAAAGTTAGAAATGGAGGTTGGCCATATAAGGGGACAGACAGTTAATGTCTTTCTATGACGTTCTTCGATCTCCCATTTTAGTGAAGCTGTAATAAAACCGTGTGCTTTAAAGACATTAATGCCTCCGATAAATAACCGGCAGAAAAATGTCAAACCAGCTGGCTAAGTGTATAGTCAACAGTAGCTTGCAACTTCCAGTTTCTTCTGAAGCGATTCCAGTATTTCAGAATTACAAAACCAGTCCATCAACCGAATAAAACACATTTAATATATCCATACAAATGCTATTTCTCCAATCTGTTAGTGTTAATATTAAGCTGCTGGTCATTTAAGACAAAGCGCGGGAATACAGTGACCGCAGACTCTGCTATTCTCCAGTTTAGTGACGGGTTTGCTTTCTTGGAATCGGGCGATTGTTGCTGAAAATTTCCCACGTGCCATTAACACAAAACAGGTCAGAGGTCAAGCCCCTGACCAACAGTACAAAGCAAATACCCCTGAAGAAGCTGAACTTTAACGGACAGGGTTACTGGGGGGTCAGGTCTCAGGGACCAGGGAGAGTGCAATCGAAACAAAAGCATTTTATGAGGGATTTTCCCTGTATTTAATGCACAAGGAAGGCATAGTTGTCTCTTCATACCTGGGAACTGATTCAAACTATTTACATTTCAAACTTAATCTCGTGGACGTATTTTTCAAATACTGCTTCAGTTTCATAGAATCTTACAGCCATCGTGCCTGTGCTGGCTCTTTGAAAGAGCTATCCAATTAGTCCCACTCTCCTGCTCTTTCCCCATAGCCCTGCAATTTTTCCCTGTTTACTAATGAAACAGATTGTCAATAATTGTGTGAATGAGCAGCGTTTCCAGTTCATTCGTTTTGGAATACAGTTGCATAATTATCTTCTTACCGTCTCTGGGCTTGCATTATAGTAAAATGTCTGTCTCACATCACAAAGTGATTGACACCTACACTCGAGGAGTGAGAGAGCTACTGCTCCGAGATTCTCGTGTATTATTAATACAAGACTACCGCAGGAATTGAATGTAGACCGAGTCAGGTAACAGAAACAGAAAACGCTGGAGACACTCAGTAACTCAGGCAGCGCCCGTCCAGAGAATGCGATTTTTTAATAAATTCGTTCATGGGATATGGGCGTCGCTGGCAAGGCCAGCATTTATTGCCCATCCCTAAATCCCCTTGAGAAGTTGGTGGTGAGCCACCTTCTTGAACCGCTGCAGTCCGTGTGGTGAAGGTTCTCCCACAGTGCTGTTCGGTAGGGAGTTCCAGGATTTTGACCCAGCGATGATGAAGGAACAGCGATATATTTCCAAGTCAGGATGGTGTGTGACTTGGAGGGAAACGTGCAGGTGGTGGTGTTCCCATGTGTTTGCTGCCCTTGTCCTTCTAGGTGGTAGAGGTCGCGGGTTTGGGAGGTGCTGTCGAAGAAGCCTTGGCGAGTTGCTGTAGTGCATCCTGTGGATAATGCACACTGCAGCCACGGTGCGCCGGTGGTGAAGGGAATGAATGTTTAGGGTGGTGGATGGAGCGCCAGTAAAGCAGGCTGCTTTGTCCTGGATGGTGTCGAACTTCTTGAGTGTTGTTCGAGCTGCACTCATCCAGGCAAGTGGAGAGTATTCCATCACACTCCTGACTTGCGCCTTGTAGATGGTGGAAAGACGTTGGGGAGTCAGGAGGTGAGTCACTCACCACAGAATACCCAGCCTCTGACCTGCTCTTGTAGCCACAGTATTTATGTGACTGGTCCAGTTAAGTTTCTGGTCAATGGTGACCCCCAGGATGTTGATGGTGGGGGATTTGGCGATGGTAATGCCGTTGAATGTCAAGGGGAGGTGGTTAGACTCTCTCTTGTTGGAGATGGTTATTGCCTGGCACTTGTCTGGCGCGAATGTTACTTGCCACTTATTACTATATCAGTTGGCGTTTAGGGTATAGACCTTTCCCCAGGACTGAAAGATATTACAGATGAACAGCATTTAAAAAGGAACTGAAGAGGGAAGGGGCACACAGGAAAATAAATGAATGGTGTGTAAAGTGCTAAGGTGGGAAACAGGAGATGGTTAATTGGCAGCAGTGATAGAGATAGGCAGGGAACAAAAGGAGGCATCATGAGAAAAATCAAAGAAATAAAAGGACATTCACAAGACACAGAGTTTTAGAAGAGCTAAAAGGGAATAAGGGTAAAACGAGAAGCATAAAAAACTGGCAAAACTAGCAAAGCAGGGAGGGCTCCAGGGTCCCAGGATTCCTGTGCTTTACTATAATATAAATTCCCCTGGACTAGTTTCCATCGCCTAAGGTGCTGGGAGTGGAACTTTCCAGATTTCTTTCCCTTAATTGGCCTGGGTTTTCTCCTCTCCCAAGAGATTACATGGGTGAGGTGGGGAGTGTACGTATTGTGATGCATAAAACATCACAACTGAGTAGAACAGACTGGATGGATCAGTGGGTCTTTACCTGTCCGTCACTTTCGTACGTTCGTAATTGTATTTTATAGAAAATACAGATATAGAGAGACATATAAAGAGCAGCATTGTGCCATGCAAGGGGAAGGAAAGGCAGTTTCTCTGAAAAGTACATTAATTCAAGATAAACACCATAGCACAGATAGACGAGCAATTGTGTGCTTCATGGTGGATTTAATAGAACAGTAACGTGGAGATTCTCAAAGGGAGCAGGAGGCGGTGGATGTGATCTAAGGTCCATAGGTGAATCGATCATGAGTTGATGGAGTCTCTGCAATTCTGACGAAAGGCCATCGACCTGAAATGTACTCTGCTTCTTTCTCCACAAATGCTGCCTGACTTGCTGAGTATTTCCAGCATTTTCTGTTTTTATCTCTGAAATACTATACTGATACTTGGGGTGGTCTGCGACCACAGACCCTTCCTGTGCTGTTTGTTGCTGGAGTTTCCCACGTGGCGCAGACAAAGGGAACGGTTCAGTTGCTGCGTTTCAAGGAGCAGCGAATGAGCTCATTCATCCGAATGCAAGAAGCGCCCTGAGGGGACAATAGGCAGCGTAACTCCATAGGAATATCCCCCCTCCCCCCAACGCCAGCTCTTCCCAGGCACGAGTTAGAGAACTTCTCCTCCCAGGTGCTTTGTTGCAAGTTTCTCATCACATTTAAACTCTAGCCTGTCCCAGAAAGTCTGTACTGAATTTCAAATCGTTGCCTTTTGATAACACTCCGCTCCAAAAGTTTATTGTAAATGACAGGAAACTGTACCGTTGCAATTGCACACTGCCCATTCTTATAAAGAACTCCCGGCTATTTAATGAATCTTTAATAAAATGTATTCGGCTCTCAATAACATTGCATGAAGAGGCGGTCGATAGAACCGATTGTTTTGCTCCTGTGTGGGGTGCCACGTGTGGGACCAACCCCCTCCCCCGGTTCTCATGACCTTACACGAGCCCCGCTGGCCCGGGATTAGTGGTTCATGCCACATCTCCAGATGGTCCCCTTGAGACTGGGCTCCAACAAAAAAAAAGTCAAAACGCCGTGGATAATTCCTCATTCAGAAAGCGATGTTTCAGTCATTGTGCCTCAGACAGCAGCGATTGGCTGCTGAGTGTGGGAAACGCAAAGAAACCCGGACCCACACTTGGCCCTGTCCATTCGCAGATGTAAATACGGGAGCCGTCGGATCCAGCTGTAGTGCTGCTGCATAGGTCAGAGGCAGAGACTCTCCCATCGCTGCCTCAGACTGCACTGCACACAGCGTCTTAAGGATGACTCCAACAACGCTGCTGACACTGGAAGAGAATTCTCGGAAATAGAATCTCAGCAAAGAACAGTTTACATTCACAAAATGTTTGTTTCACATTCTTTTCGAATATTACTACTGATTGTATGATCTTGTGCACATAATCCAGGCTGGCACTCCAGTGCAGAACTGAGGGAGCGGAGGTGCAGTCTTCGGATGAGACGTTAAACCAAGGCCCTGTTTGCCCTCTCAGGTGGACGTAAAAGATCCCATGGTACTATTTCAAGCAAGAGCAAGGGAGTTCTTCCCTTGTCTTGACCAATATTTATCCCTCAACCAACATCACTAAAAAAAACAAACGGTCTGGTCATTAGCTGTTTGTGGGATCTTGCTGTGTGTAAATTGGCTTAATGTTTCCTACATTATACCAGTGACTACACTTCAAAAAGTACTTAATTGGCTCTAAAGCCCATTAGGATATCATGAGGAGGTGAAAGGCACTATATAAATGCAAGTTCATTCTTTCTGATTTGAAACAGCTACTGCTCTCTTGGATGCAAAAATTATTTATCATTTTCAGTAGATGAGAAAACAACAGATGAAAGGAGTAGAGATCAATGGTGCACAAAACAACAGCATCCAGTTCAGGAGAAACCCAGGAAACATTAGCACAGAATACATATTCCAGGAATATTCTGTATCTCCTTTGTACTCCTCTTACTATCAGACATCAGACTGGTCAGCTCAGCATCACAGCACCCTGATAGAGCTGGAAACATCAGGACATTTCCTGGAACTGAGGAAGTGACAATTACACCACATTAAGTGCTAGAGTTATATCCTAGTGTAAAACAGTATTGTGGAATGGAAACAGTGTCATTAATATTAATACCTTCATATTGAAGGAGATGGAAGGAAGAAAAGGAGGTGGGGTAGCACTGTTAATAAAGGATGAAATCAGTACAATGGTGAGAAAGGATCTTGGCTCAGAAGATCAAGATGTAGAATCAGTTTGGGTGGAGCTAAGAAACAGTAAGGGGCAGAAAACATTGGTGGGAGTTGTTTATAGGCCACCAAACAGAAGTGGTAATATAGGGCACGGTATAAAGCAGGAAATTAGAAGTGCATGTAACAAGTGTTATACAGTAATTATGGGGGACTTTAATCTACATGTAGCTTGGGCAAACCAAATTAGCACTAATACTGTGGAGGACGAATTCCTGGAATGTATATGAGATGGTAGTCTGGATCAGTATGTTGAGGAACCAACTAGGAAACAGGCTATTTTAGATCTAGTATTGTGCAATGAGAAAGGGTAAATTTATAATCTTGTTGTAAAGGAGCCCATAGGGAAGAATGACCATAATATGATAGAATTCTTCATTAAATTTGAAAGTGATATAGTTCAATCCGAAACTAGGGTCTTAAATCTAAACAAAGGAAACTACGAAGGTTTGAGGCACAAGTTGGCTGTGGTTGATTGGCAAACTACATTAAAAGATATGATGGTAGACAGGCATTGGCTAGCGTTTAGAGAATTAATACATAATTTGCAACAAATATATATTACTTTAAGGCACAAAAACCCAACAGGAAAAGTCGTCCAACCATGATTAATGAGAAATTAAAGATAGTGTTAAATCAAAGAGGCATATAATGTTGCCAGAAAAAGCAGTAAGCATGAGAATTGGGAGCATTTTAGAATTCAGCAAAGGAGGACCAAGAAATTGATAAAGAGGGAAAATAGAATATGAGAATAAACTAGCAAGAACCTTAAAAATGGACTGTAAAAACTTCTATAGGTATGTAAAAAGGAAAAGACTGGCAAAGGCAAATGTGGGTCCCTTACAGACAGAGACGGGAGAATTTATAATGGGGAATAAGGAAATGGCAGAGAAATTAAACAAATACTTTGTGTCTGTCTTCACGGAAGAAGACACAAAAGATCTCCCAGAAATACTAAAGAACCAAGGGTCTGGTGACAATGAGGAACTGAAAGAAATTAGTATTAGTAAAAAAATAGTACTAGAGAAATTAATGGGATTGAAAGTCAATAAATCCCAAGGATCTGATGATCTACATCCCAGGGTTTTGAAATAGGTGGCTATAGAGATAGTGGATGCATTGGTTGTCATCTTCCAAAATTCTATAGATTCTGGAACGATTCCTGCAGATTGGAGGGTAGCAAATATAACCCCACTATTTAAGAAAGGAGGGAGAGAGAAAACAGGGAACTACAGACCTGTTAGCCTGACATCAGTTGTAGGGAAAATGCTAGAATCTATTATAAAGGATGTGATAACAGGACACTTAGAAAATAATAATAGGATTTGGCAGAGTCAACATGGATTTATGAAAGGGAAATCATGTTTGACAAACCTACTGGAGTTCTTTGAGGATGAACTAGTAGAATAGATAAGGGGGAACCAGTGGATGTGGTGTATTTGGATTTTCAGAATGTTTTGTTCACCCACACAGGAGGTTGGTGAACAAAGTTAGAGCACATGGAATTGGGGGTAATATACTGGCATGGATTGAGAATTGGTTAACAGACAGAAAACAGAGAGTAGGAATAAACAGATCTTTTTCAGGTTGGCAGACTGTTACTAGTGGGGTACCGCAGGGATCGGTGCTTGGGCCCCAGCTATTCACAATCTATATCAATGATTTGGATGAGGGAACCAAATGTAATATTTCCAAGTTTGCTGATGACACAAAATTATGTGGGAATGTGAGTTGTGAGGAGGGTGCAAAGAGGCTTCAAGGGGATATAGACAGGCTAAGTGAGTGAGCAAGAACATGGCAGATGGAATATAATGTGGAAAAATGTGAAGTTATTCACTTTGGTAGAAAAAACAGAAATGCAGAGTATTTTTTAAATGGTGAGAGATTTGGAAATGTTGATGTTCAAAGGGATCTGGTGTCCTTGTACATGAGTCACTGAAAGCAAACATGCAGGTGCAGCAAGCAATTAGGTAGACAAATGGTATGTTGGCCTTTATTTCAAGAGGATTTGAGTACAGGAATAAAGATGTCTTACTGCAATTATATAGGGCCTAGAGTATTGAGTACAATTTTGGTCTCCTTACCTAAGAAAGGATATATTTGCCATAGAGGGAGTGCAATGAAGGTTCACCAGACTTATTCCTGGCATGGCGGGATTGTTGAACAAGGAGAGATTGTGTAGACTAGGCCTCTATTCTTTAGAGTTTAGAAGAATGAGAGGTGACCTCATTGAAACATACAAAATTCTTACAGGGCTCAACAGGGTAGATGCAAGGAGGATGTTTCCCCTGGCTGAGGAGTCTAGAACCAGGGGTCACAGTCTCAGAATAAGGGGGCAGCCATTTAGGACTGAGATGAGGACAAATTTCTTTACTCAGAGGGTGGTGAATCTTTGGAATTCTCTACCCCAGAGGGCTGTGGAGACCCAGTCATTGAGTACATTCAAAACAGAGATCGATAGATTTCTAGATATTAAAGGCATCAAGGGATATAGGGATAGTGCAGGAAAATGGCGTTGAGATAGAAGATCAGCCACGATCTTGTTGAATGGCGGAGCAGGCTCCAGGGGCCAGATGGCCTACTCCTGCTCCTATTTCTTATGTTCTTATGTTCTTATGAGATGGGTAGATTGTTAAAGGGATATTTCTGATCCTTACCCGTGTAATATTATAATATGTGATCCTTGTTCTACAATATTTGTAGAGTTTCTCAACAATATATTCACAGTGTCTATACAGTAGTTGCAATAGCGGCAAACAATTCTGTAGGGGAAATCTTTCCATATTTCTCCCTGTTGAAGTATGTCAGAGGTGGAAAGTGATCTGGCTTCTTGTTGATTTCTTTACTTCTGTGAAAGGGTTGACTCCTAATAAATGATTATTATTATAGTTCTGACTCCATATTTTGTTCATTACAAAGACGATCTACTTGCACCTCACTAACATCACCAACCTCAGCTAAGTTTCTGCTGAAAACCCTCATCCACGCCGTTGTCACCTCCAGACTTGATTCCTCCATTGCTCTACTGGTCGGCCTCCCATACTCCACTACATCTCACCCAAAGCTCTTTCACCCGTATCCTATTATACCCTGCCACAACAACAACAACTTGCATTTATATAGTGCCTTTAACGTAGTAAAACATCCCAAGGTGTTTCTCAGGAGCGTTATCAAACAAAATTTGACACTGAGCCACGTAAGGAGATATTAGGACAGGTGACCAAAAGCTTGGTCAAAGAGGTAGGTTTGAAGGACCATCTCAAAGGAGAGAGAGATAAAGAGGCAGAAAGTTTTAGGGAGGGAGATCCGGAGCTTAGGTCCTAGGCAGCTGATGGCACGGCCGCCAATGTGGAGCGTTTAAAATCAGAGATGCGCGATAGGCCAGAATTGGAGGAGCACAGAGATCTCGGAGGGTTGTAGGGCTGGAGGAGGTTACAGAGATAGGGAGGGGCGAGGCCATGGAGAGATTTGAAAACAAGGATCAGAATTTTGAAATTGAGGCATTCCCAATGCGGGAGTCAATGTAGGTTCATGAGCACAGGGGTGATGGGAGAATGGGACTTGGTGCGAGTTAGGGTACGGGCAGCAGAGTTTTGGATGTGCTCAAGTTTATGGAGGGTGCAAGTTGATAGGCCAGCCAAGAGAGCATTAGAATAGTCAAGTCTAGAGGTAACAATGGCATGGGTGAGATTTTCAGCAGCAGATGAGCTGAGGTCGGGGTGGAGACAGGCAATGTTATGGAGGTGGAAGTAGGCGGACTTGGTGATGGAGCAGATATGTGGTTGGAAGCTCATCTCAGGGTCAAATAGGACGCCAAAGTTGTGAACGGTCTGGTTCAGCCTCAGACAGTGCCCAGGGATAGGGATGGAGTTGGTGGCGAGGGTACGGAGTTTGTAGCGGGGGCCAAAGACAATGGTTTCGGTCTTCCCAAAATTTAGTTGGAGGAAGTTTTTGCTCATCCAGTACTGGTGTTGTCAGCCTACATGTGGAACCTGACAATGTATTTTCAGATCATGTCGCCAAAGGGCAGCATGTAGATGAGAAATAGAAGGAGGTCAAGGACAGATCTTTGGGCGATTAGAGGTGACGGTGTGGGAACCGGCAGAGAAGCCAGCCTAGCTGTTTCCAAAGAAGTGACCAATTCTATGGCTACGACAGGATAGATAAGAATGGAACCAGGCGCGGGCAATCCCACCCAGCTGGACGACGGAGGAGAGGCGTTGGAGGAGAATGGTGTGGTCAAACATGTCAAAGTCTGCAGAAAAGTCAAAGAGGACAATGAGAGATAGTATACCACGGTCACAGTCACACAGGATATCATTTGTGACTTTGATAAAGGCCGTTTCAGTACTGTGGCAGGGGCGGAAACCTGATTGGAGGGATTCAAACATTGAGTCGCGGGAAAGAAGGGCACGGATTTGGGAGGCGGCAACACGTTCAAGAACTGTGGAGAGGAAAGGGATGTTGCAGCTTTGCTCATGCATTAACCCTGTCCTTACTGATCTACATGGGTCCAGGTCCCTATCTCCATAACCCCCTACAGCCTACAACCCTCCAAATTATCCATTCTTTTGATAGCAGTCTCTTGTGCATCTCCCCTCCCCTTGCCCCACCATTGGCAGCCTAGCTTTCAGCTTCCGAGGCCCCAAGTTATGGAATTCCCTTCCCCAACTCCTTCACTTTTCCACCTCCCTCTCTTTGTACAAGACTCTCTTTAAAAGCCATCTCTTTGACTTAGCCTGTGGTCACCCCGCCTAATCTTTTCTTCTTTGGCTTGGCATCAATCTCTCCTTATGTCCCCGTCAACCTTGGGGCATTTTTCTAGGTTAAAGGCACTAGATAAAAGCAAATTGTTGTTGTTGAGTACAGTCCAGAAAATGTAATTATACCCAATGGTTCATTGAAATATATGGAAAGCAATTGGATCAAATTATGCATGAGGTTTTTAAAGATTACGGCCCAGAAATTTGGGCACACCTATTTTTGGGCACGCTAGGGATGCAGGGTGCATTCCCTGTGCCTGAACGATGAGGCCTGAGGCTCTCCAGATATTAGACCTTGAACCTCATTATAATAAGAACATAAGAAGTAAGAAACAGGAACCGGAGTAGGCCATACGGCCCCTCGATCCAGCTCCACCATTCAATCAGATCATGGCTGATCTTCGACCTCAACTCCACTTTCCCATCCGATCCCCATATCCCTTGTTTCCCTTAGAGTCCAAAAATCTATCGATCTCAGTCTTGAATATACTCAATGACTCAGCATCCACAGCCCTATGGGGTAGAGAACTCCACAGATTCACAACCCTCTGAGTGAAGAAATTCCTCCTCATCTCAGTCTTAAACGGCTGACCCCTTATCCTGAGACTATGCCCCCTAGTTCTAGACTCTCCAGCCAGGGGAAACAACCTCTCAGCTTCTACCCTGTCAAGCCCCCTCACAATCTTATGTATTTCGATGAGATCACCTCTCATTCTTCTAAACCCCAGAGAGTATAGGCCCATTCTACTCAAACTCTCTTCATAGGACAACTCTCTCATCCCAGGAATCAATCTAGTGAACCTTTGGTGCACTGCCTCTAAGGCAAGTATATCCTTCCTTAGATAAGGAGACCAAAACTGTACACTGTACTCCAGGTGTAGTCTCACCAAAGCTCTGTACAATTGTAGTAAGACTTCCTTACTCTTGTACTCCAAACCCCTTGCAATAAAGACCAACATGCCATTTGCTTTCCTAGTTGCTTGTTGTACATGCATGCTAACTTCTTGTGTTTCTTGTGTGAGGACATCCAAATCTCCCTGAACACCAACATTTAATAGTTTCATATCATTTAAAAAATATTCTGTTTTTCTATTCTTCCTACCAAAGTGAATAACCTCACATTTTCCCACATTATACTCCATTTGGCATCTTCTCGCCCACTCACTTAACCTGTCTATATCCCTTTGCAGACTCTTTGCGTCCTCCTCACAGCTTACTTTCCCACCTAGCTTTGTATCGTCAGCAAACTTGGGTACATTACACTCGGCCCCTTCCTCTAAGTCATTAATATAGATTGTAAATAGCTGAGGCCCAAGCACCAATCCTTATGACACCTCACTAGTTACAGCCTGCCAACCTGAAAATGACTCCTTTATCCCTACTCTCTGTTTTCTGTCCATTAAGCAATCCTGTATCCATGCTAATATATTACCTCCAACCCCATGAGCCGTTATCTTGTA
Organism: Heptranchias perlo; assembly: GCF_035084215.1. Lineage (NCBI taxonomy): Eukaryota > Metazoa > Chordata > Chondrichthyes > Hexanchiformes > Hexanchidae > Heptranchias > Heptranchias perlo. The sequence continues at coordinate 8,914,681 of NC_090349.1, forward strand.
TAACACTTTTATGTGGCACCTTATTGAATGCCTTTTGAAAATCCAAATATACGACATCCACTGGTTCCCCTTTATCTACCCTGCTAGTTACATCCTCAAAAAACTCCAGTAAATTTGTCAAACACGATTTCCCTTTCATAAAACCATGTTGACTTTGCCTAATCATCTTATGATTTTTTGAAACACCCTGTTGCCACTTCCTTAATAATGGATTGCAGCATTTTCCTGACATCTGATGTCAGGCTAACTGGTCTGTAGATCCCTGATTTCTCTCTCCCTCCTTTCTTGAACGGCGGGGTAACATTTGCAAACTTTCCAATCCACTGGGACCATTCTAGAATCTAGGGAATTTTGGAAGATCACAACCAAAGCATCCACTATACCTGCAGCCACCTCTTTTAGAACACTAGGATGTTGGCCATCGGGTCCTGGGGATGTGGCGGGCTTTTAGTCCCAATAGTTTCTCCAGTACTTTTCCTCTACTGATATTAATTATTTTAAGTTCCTCATAGTACGCAAAATACGCTTCTTGCCCAGCATACTGGAGTCTTAGTAGTCCAAGTGGCGCCCAAATAATGGAGAGCCAGTGTGGCCTCAGAGCCAGCCAACAAAGAGTAGTGAAAAATCGAGCCGCTGCTAGTGTTACAGTAGCTCTCAGGGTGCAGGGGTCAGGTCTGGGGTCAGGTTCAGGACTGGGGCCAGGGGTCTGGTCAAATCAGGCTGGGGATCGGGGAGAGGGGCCAAGGGTCAGATTGGGGCTAGGGGTCGGGTCTGGGGGTTGGGATCGGGAAAGGGTTGGGTCAGGTTGGGGATCAGGAACAAGGTCAGGTCTGGGGGTTGGGGATTGCAGGGCAGGGAATCATGGGGGCTGGTGGAGTGGGTTTTGGGGGAGGGAGATCACGGTCGGGCCCGGGGCGGCGGAGGTCGGGGCTGGGAGCGGGGGAGATCGAGCCAGGGCTGGGAGAGAGGGAGATCCCTAGGCTTGGAGAGGAAGCCTCAAACAGGCGTCCGGTCCCTTATTTGCATATGCAAAAATACACATATTTTTTGTCCTTACCTAATACTTCTGTGTGGAAATGTGCATACGCTTCTTGCCACCATTAGTATTCCAAGTGGTGCCCAAAAAATGGACCAATTTTTAGGTCTATGGCTTTATATTATAGCTTCAAGTCTAAGACCAGTAAATGTAGCTAGCACACAGACCAGAGTTTACTCCATTGGTAAAAAACATGGAGATGGACAATTCTTGTTTAATGTAAAAATTTGCTGGTGACACAAACTATACAATAGGTGTCAGGTATAATGGGGTTATATAGGATCCAGGGGGAACTTGACCAACTAAATAACTTATGAATTTTAAAATGAATAAAAGTAAGTTTATGCACATTGAAAGAGGAAATGGGTTGACTACAAGGATGTTTATTATTAAGGTGAAGTAAGTTATGCCTGATTATTTGGCCATTCACTGAATATATCAAATCAAAATAAAACTGGTCATCAAGGCTGATTAAGTACTGAAATGGATCTCAAGGGCATTTAATTATGGGCTAAAAATAATTTACACTAAACTTGTATAGGCTAATGGTGCGGCATCATTGGGAGCATTAGGGTGGAAATTTGGTGGCATTTTACTCAGTTTTCAGGCACTAAATGGGTGTTCTACCTATCAATTTCATGGTGGGACGTCCCATGATGGAAGTGCGCACAAAATGTGGTGACCACCATATTAATTAAGGTGTTCCTTAACTGGCAGCTGCCTGAAATGAACACTGGGCTCATTAAAATACTTAAATAGGGGTCCTGCACTTGTATTAGGACCCTTTTGGGAAATTGATGCCTGGGGGCATTTGATTCGATCATTCTTAAGACTGCCCAGAAGAACATGGTGGGAACACTCAGGAAGCAGGTAGCAGAAGTACTGTTTAAAGGGAATCCTCACCTCCATCAAGGTTAGTCTCTGGATAGTCATTTTAGGCTGCTGGAGATTTTCAAAGGAAATTCTTGGCTGTTTTGACTGCATTTTGGAAGTTTCTGATATTACAGAGCTGTTGGAGAGTTGACTTTTGGCTGCCGCTGCACTGGTTAACTTCATTGGCTACAGTAGTACTGGGAAAAATAGGAATGTTGCTGTGAATGCCATTAAGGATGCGACACTAGGAGGAACAGCAACAGCAGCAAGCACAGCAGAGCTTACAAGAAGAGGGCGAAGAAAGCAAGGGCATAGCAGACGTTACAAGATGTGGGTCTTCCGGAATAGAATATCATATTGGAACAGAGGAGCAGTGTATGAGAAGGCTCTGTTTTAGTAGGCAGGCTGTCACTGAACTAGTTCACCAGTCGCAGTAGGAATTGGCACCAAACACCAGGGCACTTACAGCACTGGCTGCAAATGTAACTGTGGCTTTCAACCTCTATGCCACAGACTCATTCCAGGCTGCAACAGGTGACATCAGCAACATCAGTCAGTTTGCTGTCCATACGGATATCAGGCAGGTGACAGATGCCCTCTTTGCAAGGAGGCATCAATACATGACCTTCCCCATAGAGGCTGCTGATCAGGAGGAGAGAGCTATCGGATTTTCCCGCATCGTTGGATTTCCCCAGGTGCAAGGCATAATTGACTGTATACACGTAGCTCTGCATTGTTCCCTTCAAGAACCAGCCATGTTTTATAACAGGAAGGGATTCCATTCCCTAAATGTACAGTTGGTGTGTGACCACAGGCAGCAGATAATGCTGATTTCTTGGCAGTAGTCATGATGCCTTCACAATGCACCAGTCCTCAATCTCATCTTTCTTCCACACAGACCAGCGAGTGTCTGGCTGGCTCCTTAGAGACAGCGGATATCCCCTCTACACCTGCTCATGACCCAGCAGGAACCTGGGCACAGACACAGAGCGCCAATACAATGAGCCACACAAGAACAAGAGCTCTAATTGAGCAAACCATAATATCATAGTATCAAAGTAGGTACAGCACAGGAGGACGCCATTTGGCCCACCGTGCCTGTGCCAGCTCTACAAAAGAGCTATACAATTAGTCCCATTCCCCAGCTCTTTCCCCATAGCCCTGTAAATGTTTTCCTTTCAAGCATTTATCCAATTCCCTTTTGAAAGTTACTATTGAATCTGCTTCCACCACCCTTTCAGGCAGTGCATTCCAGATCATTACAACTCGCTGCGTAAAAAAATGTTTCCTCGTGTCGCCTCTGGCTCCTTTGCCGTTCACCTTAAATCTGTTTCTTCTGGTTACTGACCCTTCTACCACTGGAAACAGTTTTTCCTTATTTACTCTATCAAAACCGTTCATGATTTTGAACACCTCTATCAAATCTTCCCTTAACCTTCTCTGTTCTAAGGAGAACAACCCTAGCTTCTCCAATCTCTCCACATAACTGAAGTCCCTCATCCCTGGTACCATTCTAGTAAATCTCTTCTGCACCCTCTCTAAGGTCTTGACATCCTTCCTAAAGTTTGGTGCCAAGATTTGAACACAGTACTCCAGCTGAGACCTAGCCAGTGTTTTATAAAGATTTATCATAACTTCCTTGTTTTTATACTCTATGCCTCTATTAATAAAGCCCAGGATCCCATATGCTTTTTAACATCCTTCTCAACCTGTCCTACCACCTTCAAAGATTTATGTATATACCCCCAGGTCTCTCTGTTCCTGCACCCCCTTTAAATTGTACCATTTAGTTTATAGTGCCTCTCCTCATTCTTCCTACCAAAGTGTAACACTTCACACTTCTCTGCATTAAATTTAATCTGCCACATGCCTGCCCATTTCACCAGCCTGTCTATGTCCCCCTGAAGTCTGTTACTATCTTCCACATTGTTTACTACATTTCTGAGTTTTGTATTATCTGCAAACTTTGAAATTATACCCTGTATACCCAAGTCCAGGTCATTAATATATATCAAAAAGAGCAGTGGTCCTAATACTAACCCCTGGGGAACACCACTGTGTACCTTCCTCCAGTCTGACAAACAACCGTTCACCACTAATCTCTACTTTCTGTCCCTTAGCCAATTTTGTATCCACACTGCCACTGTCCCTTTAATCCCATGGGCTTTAATTTTGCCAACAAGTCTATTATGTAGTATTTTACCAAATGCCATGTACACAACATCAACCGCACTACCCTCATCAACCCTCTCCGTTACTTCATCAAAGAACTCAATCAAGTTAGTCAAGCATAATTTGCCTTTAACAAATCCATGCTGACTTTCAGGGCACTGACGGAGTGGCAGGGGTGGGACAGGAATGCTGTCATCCTGAGAGAGAACCAGTGGGTTCCTGTTCCATGGAGCCACTGCCACTTGCTGCCTCCTGTTATGCACCAGCTTATGCAAGAAAGCGAGAAGTGTGTCGGTGAGTGTCCCGAAAGATGTTTGGGTGATGTGGCAGCCTTGGTTGAATAGCTGCCAGAGTTTGTGACCTGTGAGTTGTGGGTGTGTGGCTTGCAACTGTGGTAATGTGTAAGGATGAGATGAAGCATCTGATTGGAAGAGTTGACGACTGATTGAAAGAGTTTGTTGGTAGGTGGGTGATGGGGGGGTGGGGGGGGTTGTAGTGTGTGGAGCAGTGGATGCGGCTATTGGTCCAGTTGGTAGGATATGCCAGTTGAACTAACGCACCTTGACCACTCGAGTCAAAGCATTGAACTGCATCCATGTTCATGGTGCTATGCTCCTGGCATTGACCTCGTCCCCTACTGCCTCCCACTGCCTCGGGAGCATATGTCTGGAGGGCCTCTTGCACCCCTGCAAATATAAGAAGCACCTCCTTCTGTCCACCTCCTGCACTAAGGCCTCTGGTGCATCATCAGAGAACCTTGGTACACGCTCTCTCGCAGGCCCCGGTACAAACTCAGATCAGCAGATTGGTGGGGTCTGATGTGCAGATTGGAGGATGTGAGATGTAGTTGTGAACAACCTTTATTCAATGTTTTAAAATAAATCAACAGTTTTTAAACATAAGGATGGGACCTGCACCTGTGTTTTACGTGTGCGATTTCTGATCTCCATTCAGACTCTGTTCCGAGTCCTGCAAACTTTGAGCAGCCAAGTTGCTGCTCATTAAAAATTCCAGAGTTCCCATCATCACCATGCTTCACTGTATTGCAGCACAGATTCACTTCACAATTGATTTCTACCACTTACTGCAGGGGAGTGTACCTCCCCTTTAGGAAGTGCAGGCTGCCTTTAAGTGACGCTAGCCACTCCCGATATCTGGGGCCCCTGCTGGTGTGTGCAGTCACTCAATAGTGCAGGGAGCACTGGCTGCATGCAGCTATCACTGAAATCATCAGGCAGCATGAATGTTACATGCTGCCTGCATCTCAATGACCAGGCATGGGTTAATTACGCACCGTGACCCCAGCGCCCTTTTTCGGGGGTTAACCAATTTAACACCCCATATCTTTAGTCATCCGAGAAGTTCTAGCTTTGGATGTCCTTCATTTCCCCCATGTGGGAATGTGTCTACTCCATACCTGAACCAACTCCTCCTTGAAGGCCTCCCATTGTTCAATTACTGTTTTGCCTACCGATTTTTGATTCCCATCCACCAGGGCAAGATCCCTTTTTTAACTCACTGAAATTAACCCTCTTCCAGTTAAGCATTTTCACATTTGATTGTTCCTTGTCCTTTCCCATAACTATTTTAAACCTAATGATATTATGATCACTGTTCCTCAAACGCTTCCCCACTGAAACATGCTCCATCTGCCCCACTTCATTCCCCAGAACTAGATCGAGCGCTGTTTCCTTCCTCATTGCACTGGAAACATATTGATCAAGAAAGTTCTCCTGTACACATTTCAGGAATTCCTCCCTCTCTTTGCCCTTTACTCTGTTACTATCCCAGACTATATTGGAATATTTGAAGCCCCCCCATTATCACTACTCTATAGTTCTTGCACCTTTCTGTAATTTGCCTGCAAACTCTTCTTTACCCTAAGCTATTTGTCCCTCCCAGTCCTCTGTGCACCTTGTTTCTCCTCTCTAATGTTTCACCCTGGTGCCCACTCCCCTGCCAAATTATTTTAAACCCTCCCCTACAGCACTAGTTAACCTCCCTATGAGGACATTGGTCCCAGCTGTGTTGAGGTACAACCTGTCCATCTTTAACAGATCCTTCCTGCCCCAGAACTGGATCCAATGCACCAGGTATTCGACGCCCTCCCTCCTGCACCATTTCTCCAGCCATGCATTGACATGTCTTATCTTACTATTCCTATAATTATTAGTGCATGGCACTGGGAGTAATCCAGAGATTACTACCTTTGAAGTCCTGCTTTTTAACTTCCTCCCTACCTCCTGAACCTCTGACTGCAGGACCTCAACCCTTTTCCTACCTATGTCATTGGTTCCCACATGGACCACGACTTCTGGCTGTTCCCCTCCCCCCCTCAAACAAAGGTTCTAGTGTCTGGATTGCTTTGGAGGAGTCCTACGGTACGGCCCAGAACGATTCACCAGATTTGTCGTGGTTTGCCACATGATCCGCAATTATGCCATCCAAAGGGACCAAACCTTGGAGCTGACACTGGAGGAATAAGTAGAGGAGGAAGCTGAAGAACAGGGTGAGAAAGCAGAGGATAATGAGGTCGATCAAGGCTGAGCAGTGCAGCCAGCTGCCAGAGCCGTAAGGCAACAAATTATTGAGGACAGATTCTCTTGAGCAATGCCACCCCTCCACACACTCACACCAGTCTGATCTATCATCTGTCTCAGTCCTTCCAACCACCTTCTAAATTACCCCAAACACTACTACCTCATGGGTGTTCCTCTTGCATAACTAAGAATTTGAAGAGCAACCTGAATGCAAAAAAAAACCCTGTTTAATTCACATCTTGTGCATTCTGGATTTAACAAATTTTTGTTCTCTTAATGGTGAATTGAAATCACTGTAGTGCAATCCCTGTGTGCCTGGTCTCTGTGCTCATTGACCTTTCCTAGTGCTCCTACAACATGGATCCTCTGTCACTTGAGCCTGGGAGGTGGAAGGCTTCTTATCAACCACTGAGGTCACTTGAGATGGCTTTGATGGGCAACTTTGTGCAGCTCTGGGCTTTGAGGGCCTGGTTGCAGATTGCTGTGACTCGGCGTTGGCCGCAGCAGTCTGGGCCAGCTGGCTGTGTGGAATCAACAAGGGCACTGGGTCAGAGGCTGGCAGGGGAGCAGGTGTGCTGTCATCCTGAGAGAGGATAGTATGAGCCTCGCCCATGGAGCCAATGCCACTGCCATGAGGTTGCGTCTCTACTGTCCCTCTGCTCTGCGTGAGATCAGAATGAAGGAGTGTTGTAATGCTCTGGAAGCCCCTACCCATGCTCTTCACACTCCTATCCATGTTCTCCTTCATGGATTGGAAGCCTGAAGAGATGCTAGATCCCAGAGCCACATTGGTGACAGTCTGAGCTCGCAGCGATGCTGCCAGAGCTGTCACCAGAGGTGCCATCATTGTGGGCTCCATTGCAGTGTTCATAGAGCTGACCAAATGCTGCATGTTTGACTGCATGGTCTCAATGCCGTGCTGCACTACCCCAACCAAGTTGGAGATGGACTCTTTAATGCTCTGTGCCATTGTTAGCAAGCTCACTGGCAGGCTACTCTGTGCAGTTAGAAGATTCTGGTATACAGCGATCAGTCTTTTTATGTCAGCTGTGCTCTCAATGTCTTCATCTGCGCCCTCTGCGCACTATTGCTCGGTGAGTACCCCAGTTGCTGCAATTGCCATTGAAGCTGCCACACTAGGAGGAACTGCAGCAGCAAGCATGGCAGTAGGGACCTGTGGAGGCTCAAACAAGAGGGCGAAGGAGGGAAGGGCACAGCAGGCCTTACAAGATATGGGTGTTCCGGAACAGAATGTCATACCTGAACAGAGGAGCGGTGTATGAGAGGCTTCGCTTCAGCAGGCAGGTAGTGTAAAGAACATGTGGTGCCAATCTCTGAGCTGGTGCTTGCTAGGCTAAGTTTGAGTGAAATTGTTTCTTCATTAGTGGTGCCCCTTCTACTCTTAATCCTCTGGGTGCTCTATATTTGCTTCACCTGAAAAGGAAGAGAGGAACAAGGATTAGGATTTAGTTCAAGGATAAGTAGAGACAGATGAATGGCTGCTGAAAGCAGCAGCACGTTGTCATGCGTAGTGTGTGATGGTGAGATTTCAGTAGCCAATTTGTGCACAGCAAGCTCCCACAAACAGCAATGAGATAATCTGTTTTAGTGATGTTGGTTGAAGGATGAATATTGGGGCCAATAGGCAGTGGATGTTTGTTCCATGTTTTCTTATGTTCTGAGCAGCATTAATGGAACGAAACTGTCAGGCATTGTTCGTGAAATATCAAACATTCCTGACAACAGTGGTGAGACAACAAGTCTGAAAGTGAAGAAAAACTCTTTATTCAAACACTTGAAGTGGATGTTTATTGTGTTTGCTGGAATATTTGTTACAGATGGAAACATAATCTGCACAATTAATCTACACATCTGATTGATTCAGAATAGTTGCTAACCCAAATTGGGGTATGTATTTATTGTATGTAGTTATATTATCATCTGTGTGTGAATACAATGTGATTTTGGGGTACACATAGATGTGCATGTGGCAGTATAGTTTGCAAAGTCAAGTCCCAATCTGTCTCCTGACCACCCTAAATTCGAGTGTTGTGCATCCCCCCTCCAGGAGGTCACATTATAACACTTGGGCATTGCGCTGGGTGGTGTATAAATCCAGTCTATTGGGAAGCATATTTAAAAGGTACCATGTGGTTTATTGGATTTCCTTGCTGCTCTATAAACTTAATTTTAAGTCTTATTTAATGTTGTGACAAAGTAGATGCTGCCGTTCATTCTCTCCTAACATTAAAAAATAGCCATTGGCAGAGTGGAGTGTTCCCCATGCACGGAAGCTTGCTTGCTTGTGTAGAGCTTTCTCCTTGGTGGTCAGACTACAAGTTAACCCTCAGTATAATATGGATCTTTCCAGCTATGTTTGCACTTGACCAGCTACCTGTCTCCATTCAGTAGTGCAACATAACTGCAGCCTTAAAGTGCAGATTGATAGTTATTTCACTTTTCTACACACTCACCTCCCCAGTATCACCTGATATAAAGATGCTGTCAGAGGAGATTGGAGCAGATTTGTGGAGTATCATGGAGACTGAGAGTTTATAGGAAACTACAGGCATCCTGAGAAAACTGAAAGGGTCCATCCATGAATGCTGGGAAATAATGGGCACAAACAAAGAACTTATATATCTTAGTATCACCTGGTCTTTCCTTTTCAGATTAGTGCTAGCCTCAACCAATGTCTGATTAATATACTATAGTCCTCAAACAGATAAAGTTAATGGGTTAGGAAGAGCCTTGAACAGTTTTCATATCAGAAAAGCTGTTTCCCTTTAGATGCTGGTAGATGCTGGAAAATGACAAGGAGTATAACACCTAATTGAAGTTCAGTCCTTCATGAAACCAATTAAAATCTGGGAATCATAGCGGTGGAATTTCCTGTGTATTTGTGCCCAGAGACATGTGTAATCAGAGTGTAAACCAAATACCCAGCATAAAAGATTGAGGAAACTTGAGTGCAAATGTGTTACACACATAATTAAGCTATCCCCGAATTTCCTGGCACTTTTACGCCTGTCTATTGATCCCTGCACCCAAACTCATCTCGGCTTATTATAATGGCTCCAACACCCCAGGGTAAAGAACTGCTCATGTGAATTGCCTGAAATTACACTGGTTAAAAAGGGGTGTAAAATTAAACCCAAATGTTTAGGTGCAGCAGTGAACAAAATCAGTTTTATGGTGTTTAATTGCGATTTTAAAAAAAATTATCTTCATTGAGACCTGCTATGTATTTTCAGTTTCTTTGAATGTCTTTTTATAGCATCAATATAAGTTCCATTAAAAATGGTGAAGTTTGCACGATTGCATGTTCTCAAACATGCTGTGCCTGATGTGCACGAATGATAGTTAGATGGCTGGAAACTTTAATTTTCATGCTTAAAGGAATATATAGTGTGAGTTTGAGGTTTTCCTCGGGTCCTGATAGTTTACACTGATTTCCACTTGTTTATGTCATCTTTATGTTTTGGAGTATGTTAATGAGATTAGCTGGAAATTTGGGTCTAAATAGACGTTAGCAAAATGGGTGCACAAATGGGTGAAATTTCGAGTGTAACTTCCTAATTATGCCCCCACAGGAAATTTCACCACATAGTTTCTTAAATGCATTTATCCAGTTGAACGACACCATGGAAAAGATGCATCAGATTGAATTCATCGTGGTCACTAATGATCACTTCTCTGGCTGGGACTTCCTTGGTGGTAAACTAACGTATTTTAGATCATGCATTGTCCACCCGAAACAAAAGATTCTCAGACTGGTTCTAATGTTTTCAGAAAGCGTAGAAGGTTAAAGGAAGTTGTAAAGATCTTTGTAAGCAAGTCTTCAAAAGTTGAGAAAGTGTTGAGTGGAAATTGGAAGGTTATGACAAGTTGTGTTTAATTGAACAGAAGTAAACTACAAAGTGTGTCACATCTTTTAGTTAATAGTTTAAATTTCTGAGCACAAAAAAAGCAATACAGAACGATAACGTACATAAGGTTAGTTAAGCTGGCATGAGTAGAAAATAACCAAAGAATAATGATAATGACCATGGATAATGACATGCTGCAGGCCTCCCCAGAGGTGAAACTCAAGCATCCCAGAGGGAGGCATAATTGCCAATGCCACAGCAGCCAACCTACTAGAAAGGAATGGGGCTGCATATCTTATGTTCACATCATAGAGGGATACCCTGAACACTGGGACTTAACTATGATTTATTAAATTCAGAATGTAAGCTTGGCCTTGCTAAGCTATATTGTAAACTTACTGATATTGAGCAAAACTAGCTAATGCTGAATTATTGCAATGCTTTCCCACTGCCTAGCTAACAGGGTTCTGCCTGGCTCTACACACTTTTATAAAGCATGGGAATGCAGTGACCTCAGATGCTGTATTGTTCAGTGATGGGTTTGCTTTGTGGAATCAGGAATTGTTGTTGAAGAATTCTCATGAGCCAATAACACAAAGTAGGTCAGAGGTCAAGTCACTCAGAAACAGTACAAAACAAATTATTTGGAAAAGATTGAATTCTACTGGATAAAGGCTACTGAGACCATATAAGAGCATAAGATTATAAAGGACTGGAAAAGACCTGTGTACTCCACCTGCTACATCCTAAAGTTCAAAAATATCATACTTTGCTCTGACATTTATGCCCATCAATCACCTGTTTTGCCAAAATATGTTCATATTCCCTCTTGGATTTACTAACATAATTTAGCATTATTGTATGTACGTCAGTATAAATCACTGTGCCTTTATGTATATATGTAGCAATATGTTTGAGCACTTTGTGAACATGTCCATATGCATAGTTTATGTCTGAGTCAGACATTTTTTTTGTGGGGGAGAATCTGTTTGTGTAATTATATCTGCAGGTGAACACATGTGAGAATATTTGTGTGGGTATGTACACTTACATGTACAAGTGTAAGTTTCTGTATATTTTTTGTGTGGTAGTATGTGTAGGCATGTTTGTGTAAGTGTGGGGGTGTATGTGTGTGAGAGAAATTGTGGATTTGAAAAAGCATATATGTGTGCATCTATGTGTGTATAAGAGTGCATTGCATTACATTAAATTGTGTGTATAGCGTGTGTATGATTGTATGCATGAGTTTTGTTTGTTTGTACGTTAGAATGTGTGTATAAACATCTGTATATTTGTATCAGATTGGCACCGTCTGCAGTCCAGAAACTGATCACCCGACACCAGACGTGGATACACCAGTATCAGACCATTTGCTGTTTATTTACAGTGATGAAGAGTAATTTCTCTTCCAAATTCATGAAATTCAAAGAACCACCCAGCTATCTAATTTTTCATGGCAGCACTTGTTATCCCTGACTGTGGCACAAATTCAAGTTTGGATCAGTAATTCTTTGCTTTGTGTCCATCTTATTGCATCTATAACATTTGATTTCCCTTGAGTTGTGCTTCTGTGTGTGTGTGTGTCTGTGTGTATCTGTGAGCATTTCCTATCATCTTTTCCCATTGTAACTTTCTATGTTCACATTTATATCAGAAATAGCCTATGAAAATTTGTCATGCTGTAATTACAGTCATTACAGTGTCCTGCCACTGGCAGGAGAGTATAATTACAGCGTGACAAGTTTACATGGTGTTCTTCCTGCGCACTTTGCAACAAGAAGACAGAGATGCAAAGACATTTTGGTATAGAAGGAAGCTATTCGATAAAAAGAGAGGATATACTTTGATTCACGCAATGTTTACAAATATAAAGAAAGTATGTCACAGCCAGCAGTTTAATAAAGATCTCGCCAGAGGAGATAATTGTCACATCTCACCGCCAGCACTATTTTTCTGCTACACATTTGAAATATATTTGTCCTTGAAATTAATCTGTGCCAATATTAGCATATACATAATTAACATGTTAACTTTAAACGACGTAACACGTCTGTTAAAATAGCCTATCAACGAATTCCATATGCAAATATTCAGAGCATAATCTCAATGCTCTAAATTGCAAACAAATCTATGTCTCGAAGTGTCGAAATATGGTATTGATCGCAATTTCTGAACCCAGCTCCTTCATAGGATATGCTGAGGTTGTGGAGTTGCAGTGCGTATTTGGCTAATGTGCTTGATGATGACCTTGCAACATTCTAACAGCTCTCTTGTTTGTCAATATGAAGGATCCTCTTTTATCTGCACATACTTTACTTCCATCTAAAGTGTTGAATTAATGCAGGCAAATGAATTGTCCACAACACAGTAAAATACACTGTAGTAATATCAGGCAAATATAGAAAAGATGTCTGTATCCCGGATTGCAGTCTATCATTTAAAATGCCAGTTCGTCATTATTGTCTTTGCTAATAGGCACTAATAATTTATTAATAAGTGAAATAATAAACTACACCAGTTGTTTAGTGAAATCTTAAATGCACGAATCCAATGGTATGGATACTCTGTGAAAAGGGATCTGGTCGTTTTGCGGCTGCGTGTTTCTTACTACGTGTGACGTGTTTCTGCAAACGTTTCTCTGGTTTTATGCCCTGCACATGTTAGCCCTCGCTATGAACGTGCCATTGATGTGTTCTTGTTTACAGCCCACTCTTGGTGTTTGATGGTGTTTGAAAGTGGATGTGAGGCGGCTGCTGCAGCCTCTTTCCCACGCGTTGGAGATTAGCAGAGGTCGAGTCTAACAGCTGCACCGTCAGTACAAAAGCACCGCACTTCGATGCAGTTGAAAGGCACTGACACACTCTGATGTGTATGATTAGAGTTTGGTAAAAGTGGCAGTGCTGAATTTGGTAAACATCTGGGAAATATACTGTACTCACCATCTTACAGCATGGATTTACTACTATCCTCTCTATCTATATAATCAACCTATTAATTGTAAACCTAGAACGTTTTTCTTGATATATTTTTACGGCTAACGAATAGTTCTTACTGGTATACAGTCAATATATATCTTGCTTATTTGAGGCAGTGCATAGTTTACTGTGCCCCGGTGGAATGTCCGACATACTGATCAATTAAACTCAAGAAATGATCGATATTCGCTATTAAATCTAATGTAAAAAATATTGAAATAGAAACCACGGTTAAGAAGTACTCAGGGATTCACATCTTTTTTCCCCCAGGCGTCAGTCAATTGTTGCTGAAAGTTTCCCACGTGTCGACTTGCGGGTACAAAGTGTGACGGGTCAATGGCCCAATGCAAAGCACAATACATAGGCTTTACTTAGAAACAGCTGGCCCTGCTTGTGCTTCTGCCACTTACCAAGCTTGTCTGACTCATTTTCCTCGCAAGAATGTAAACTGCTAAACATCTGGAAGACACATCGTTGTAATGGCACATCTGTTACTATTTTAGAAATACGCGACTCCAGAGAGAAAATCCCGCGTTGTGATGATTATTTAGAATATCCCTTGAAGTAGTGTTATCATAAAACAAGGAAGCGAGGATGACATACCTGAATCTGAATCTAATGAAAAGTTCGAGAGATGCTTCAAACAAAGGAATAAGTAATTAAAGTATCATTATTTCGCGATTATATCGCGGTATGTTAATAATCAATATATCGGCATATTTTAACGTTGAATTTACACCGCACATCTATTCTGTATTGGCAATGAGGAGAAAATAGCCAAATATTTTTGATTTGTGTTTGTAAAAAAAAGTTAACGAGTACTTCTCCCGAAGGTGCTTTTTCTTTTGTCATATATTCTGTTTCACAATATTAATTCTGGTGCATCTCATTATTTAAAATAAGAATGGGTTTTGTAAAGTCTGTTTTAAAACAAATCCCTTAAGCTAGATGTTAAGATGGCATTTTGCAGTGTAATATGATTCCGTGTCAGGAAACATGAAATCAACTTTCTCAGATTCTCATAACTCGAGACGTGACTAATTGCCCCCGGGTTTGCTCTGTCACACGAACTGTCCAGATGGCCCTCAGAGATTCCCACGCAAAGCAATGTCAAAGCCCATCATTAGTTTGGCATTTACAAGGCAGCGATTCGGCTATTGTCCTTCTGAAAGCGCTCGTTGGCCAGAGAGTGTGGGAAACCTCATGAAACAACGACTCACGCTTTTTTCATGTAAATTCAGAGTTATAAATAGAGGAGCGAACGGGTTCCCGCCCGCAGTATCGCACCAGGCGCAAATCCCCCTTTAGTCTGTTTCAGTTGTCGAGCATGGCTCCTATCAATGCTGCTGGCGTTATTACCAGGGAACACTTGGAGGAAAAGTTTACAGCCAAACAGAAAAGCAAAGTGAGCGTAAAGTCGAGCTAAAAAAAAGAATTTGCGTTAAAAATGCAGAGTCGATATTTTGCAAATTCAGTGCTTACCGTCATATCAAAAATCTTATTTCGTCTTATTTTCAGATAATGAAGATAACGATAGAAAAAAGGCGCCGAGATCGGATAAACAGCAGCATCAACCAGCTGAAGACTTTACTGGGAAGGGAGTTTCAAACGGAAGAACCTAACATGAAACTGGAGAAAGCTGACATCCTGAAGATGACAGTAAATTACCTGAAGTATCACAACCAGCAGCTCAGAGGTAAGGGCTATGCTCCCTGGCATGGTTCGCTTTACATTGATTAGGTTACAGGTCGTTCCTCGTAAATCTATCGTGTATTTTCCTCTCTTTTGTAGCAAGCTGCCCGACCAGCAGTCCGGAGCGTGACTATAATGAAGGATATTCCCGGTGCTTGCATGAGGCTCTGCGCTTCTTCTCTGCCCAAGAAGGCAAGAACGACATTCAGAAGAAGCTGGTGACCCGTTTCCAAAGAACACAACAACAGTGTCCGGCCAAGGGCCTGCCTTATTCTGCATCTCTTCCACACTCTGCTTCCTGTCAGACTGCCACCGAGCAGGCAGCTCAGCCCAACCCCGCAACACTCTGGAGACCCTGGTAGAGCTTGAACTACAGCGTGCATGAGACTCTTCCTCGTTTACAGGGTGATGGTGAAGACGATGTAGGAGAATCCTTCTCCAGTGTCAGTAATAACGATTTCGAGATAAGATTGGAACTGTAGTAAGTTTTTCTTCATATTGAAGAAGGTGTATTTCCCTGAATTAGGGAGCGCGTCATTTTGTAAACGCTATTCTAACTTTACGTTATATGTAGATTAGCAGACTTTTTGTTGCAATAATTTTCATCAATTTAATTATAATAAAAAGTGACTTGTGTAGGAGGAATGATTCTCCGCTTTATTCCCTCAGATCCCGGATAGGGATGATGTTTTCTTCATGGTGAAGAGATGCTGCAATCTTTGGGGTAAATTGGACGAGAATTGGCGGGCGGGACCCTGAGTAGATGCTTGCCGTCAATTACTTATGAATTAGTGACAAGACCACGGTAGATTACTTCTTCATTTCTTTCACCATACCTTTAACTTTTTGACACTCTCTTTGCTCCTCCTCCCCGGATGTGGGAGGGGTGGAACTACCCCGTACTCTCTCACCAGCGCCCTCTACAGGCCCCATGTCCCTCTCATTTGGACCATCACCCGGACTGACATTTGCTCAGTAATTGTTTCGCCATGTCTTCATTACCACCAGGACGAGGGTAACCTCCTACCCCGCCACTTCCCCGGTTAGACAGAGACTCGAGTCATGGCATTCGACTGGCCTGACATTCCACCACCAGATTAGGCTTGACCACCTTAAGTAATATCTCCCTCTCCACAGATCGATCCCCACATTAGACCAAGATAATCACCCCCACAATACAGCTCCATGGCACTGTGCTCTCGAGGTTCCACTACTACCTGCCCCAACGCAATCAGTACATATCCGCAAAGGATAGCCCCTTTTGTGTCTTTACAGCTATCTCGGGCGTATCCCATTTCTCCACCAGTGGTCTCTATTCTTCATTACTTATAATCTACCCCTCCGTGACTTCTTCTACAAGCCTAGAGTCGGCTTCCACGTTTGGTTAATGACACCTAATTGTACCATTCCACCACCAACATTCAGTGTTGCTGTATTACCTGACTACCTGTCCAATGTCGAGTTCTGGATGAGTTATAACTTCCTATAGCTCAACGTTGGCCAAGCTGAAGTCATCCTGTTGAACTCTCACCAGTACCCAGGTGTCTCTGATGCAGACTCCATCCACTTCCCTGGCTTCCTGCTAATGCTGAACCAGCAGCCTTGGTGTTCTGTTCGACAGTGAGCTCAGCTTTTACCCCCTATCTAGTCCATTACCAAGATCGCCTTCTTATATCTCTGGAATATACTTAGCCTTTTCATTCTCTCCCCACCTATATTCCTTTAGTACACGTTGGCCGCCTTTACTCCCTGTGAATAGCTCTGAGACGTTTGTTTTTCTTTATGTAAGGAGAGCTATATAAACGCGAGTTTTTGAATTGAAGACATACAGATGTTGATGTTATTCAGTTACAGTGTCAAAATAAATACCCCGCTTGAATGTACACGAAGCCTTGTATTATATATATGCAGCAGTGAATAAAAACTGATTAAAGCGATGTTAACATTGGAAGAGTGTTTTCAGTTATTTGGGTAAAACTGATCTTGCAGATTTTTTTTGTGTACTATAACTAAACAGAACTGGCGTAAATTGGCAATATGAACCGAGGTCATTATGGTGCCGAATAACTGCTTGTTCCTCTTCCTTTTTTTACCCATCGGAACACGGTTGTATTCTAAACCAATATCTGGGGTTAAAAAAGGAAGCCTTCTAATGCCCAGGCCCTGCTAAACCTATGCAAAACCTAGCAAGTCGTTTAAAAAGGCAGCCTTTTTAACCGGTAAAAGGGAAAGGGAAGAGAGACTGAAATCAACTAGGCTGCAATATCACAGCGACTTTCCATCAACGCAAAACTGGAAGGATCTTTTCAGGATCATCATGCACGGCGTATGTCTAAATGAGCAAGGGCAAGTTCCTAATACCTAATATCGTTAATTATCGATAAACAAGAAACTACAAGATAAGAAAAAAATAAAAATGATATAGCTTATATATTTAGAATATTTGTACCTCAGGCCATTTAGTAACTCTGCAACGGATTCTAATAAATAAATATCGTTACAAAAAACACCAAGCACTTCTTTAATGTCCGATAATGTTACTTGCAATGCACCCCCTGTCTTTAGATGAACTACTGCATAGCAATTATTGACAACATCCAATGTGTTTGGTTATTAAGACATGAGGTTGGAACAGGCACATCATTCAGCAACAGACAAGTTCCTGCTTGCCAGTTGGTGAATGAGTCAAATTCCATTAACCCGTGCGGTACCCCTACCAATTATTAGAGTCGAAAATCAAAGTCATGAGAAATCTGTCCCCTTGACTGATGTCACCGGTTTCACCCTGTTATATATAGTGGCGATGTAACGGTTGTAGGTAAATCATCCAGCCTTATGTTATTCACTAGTGTATTCAATTAGAACTGATATACAGAGGTATATTGAGTGGGACGTAATCTATACAATACCAGGAATTATGAAGTGATTTGACCCATTTAATCATAGGATCATTCAATGGGAAATTCTATATAACTGAGTGATTGGGAAGAGGGTTATACATTGCGCTAGAATTCTGTATAACTAAAATATTGGGAACTTAATTGCGAATAATTTAATGCTATTCTATGCAATTGGAGTTATTTAAAAGAGGGCTGTTGCACAATATTGGCACTTTGTATGAATGCAGTGAATATCATGAGATGAAAAGAGTAATTAGAGAAGAAGGTAGAATTCCAAAGTACATAAGCAGTCTGATTCTACTCGGGTTCTAACCCCAGTGTGGCGCCAACTCTGATTTAAAAATTGCTCTGGGTCTCCGCTCGACCTCCTGGGCTCTTTTTAAACTTACTTGGGGTTGATTTAGAGTGTTTGAACACTAGTACGTATAAGGCAATACATTTAAAATTTAAGAATCAGGACGGGAGCTCTGAATAGGTCCGTAAACGTTGACACAGAGCTCTCTGATGGGCGGGTGAATCCGTCAGAGGCAGACAGTATAAAGGAAGTACAGCCTGGCTGGGACCAATACACCTGCACTGCGTACGACAAACTGGGAGCGAATTACTCTGAAGTTCACGGGACATTTTGCATTTCCAAGCCCATTTTAAATTGCTCATTGCTAAATTTAATCAACAGAATACGTCACAATGTAATCTGGGTCCCTAAAATACTCAAACAATTCAGGTTTGAGACCCTCAGCTGCGGGGGATTTCAGTTTTGAATTCCCAGTGCGACAGGGAACAGATCACCGACCTGACTCCGTGTTTACACTCCAAGTTTAGTATCTCAGCAAAGCCAAAACGGCATAGCTGCAAGGCTAAATTGGTGCGCAAACGGAATCTGAAACACATCAAATCCCAGGAGATTTTGAAGTGGATCTAGCAGAGGTACTTAATAAATTAAAGGGGCTTAGAATAACAAATCTCTCGGGATTGATACAACTTAACCTGGGTTTCTGAAGGAGACTAGGAAGGAAATTTGCAAGGCATCATAAAGAAATCATTCAACAACGGTGAGGTTTTGGAAGGTTGGGAGCAAACAAGTGTAATACCAATACGTAAACAGGGTCACCCATCTAACCCAGGCAACTACAAGCCAATACCTCAATATGAATAACAGGTAAAATAACATAACCTATTGTAATGAGTCGGCTAGTTGAGTGCCTGCCTAACAGTAAGTGAATAAGAAACAGCTAGCATGTTATTTAGAAGAGGGATGTTAGTCTGGCAAGCTTATTTGGTTTCTTTGAGGACGTTATGGATAAAGTCGATAGTTTATTTGACCATTCAGACAACGTTCGGTAAGAAAGACCACAAGAAACGCTTTGCTTTCAGATCGGACCAGCAGGTGGAAAAAGTCCCAAGGTGCTTCACGGAGGAGAAGCAGATACGAAGTGGTTGTGGAAAGTCAGGAGCGATGACTGAAAGCATGGTTGAAAATAAGGTTTTTGAGGAGGCATTTAAAACTCTCTGGAGACATTCGAAAGATAGCCGAGTAATGTAATGGGAGAATTGGGGCGTGGGTGTTGGGAGGCGAATGCAATGTATTCTAGCGGGCTGGTTGGCAGTTCCTGACTAAGATTTACCGATTACCTAAAACGCCAACTCGCGATTTTTCAGACTGAGACAGCAGTCGTTGAGAATCTTTCCAAAGATCTGGCGAAGTTAATCAGCGAAAAATCCAGAAGCGTAAGGCACACTTCGGAAACGCATGGGAAGACTGAGTGGGGGCAGAGTCAATAGGTGAACACAACAGATTAGAGCGGAAGAAAATCTGCTGTGATCATGGTAAAAGTGCAACAAGCAGAGCGTCAGCAAATAAGATATAAATGTAGAGGCGGGGCAGGGAAACAGACAGAGCTTCGGAGCAGGAATCATATGATGTAAATCTATCACGTAGCGCCACTGCAAAGGTTGAGGTGTGGAAAGGAAAATCAGGCCAGTGTATAACGGACAGCCGATCCGCTCCCGCCCGTTTTGCGCCCCCGCCGTAGTTGAAAGTTCGGTCCGAATGGGTAAATGTGACGAATAATACAGCCAATAAACGAATTTTATATGAAGCACTTCTACATTAATATCCCACATTAATTCAGGCCTAAATTTTAGATACTTTTGATTTTGAGAGGTGACGAAAATGCAATTGCATTAACTAACCATGACGCGGGCAGTATTGTGAGGTAATAAAGAGGGGGGCACCCTTTAGACAACTCAGAAGTTATTAAGTAGCTTTTGAGCTTTGAACTGTGGCCTGAGTGGATCTACCACTGTTATATCACTCTTGGTCACCGCTTACTCCATTAAAATCGAACAATTAAACCTGTAACGTTAAAATGAATTTATATTTTAATAACGTTACAGGTGTGGAAATGTAATTGAATCTCTCCCAATTTCAGGATTATACATTTATTTTCGTCCTTAACATTGGGATCTCTTAATGTAGCAGATATTGGCGAGCGACTTCTCATGTCTCGTAAACTTGCTTGAAATGAAATTGTCTACGATTTTGTTACATGTAGGGCATAGAGAAAAATTTCCACAGCGTTTACAATTGTGTTCGAAATGATCAACAGAAGAAATCTCCCTGTTGTGTTTACCATGTCGATTTCAGGTAGAACCCAATTTTACATTCTCAGTTTTTTCATTAATAAGGAAAACAGATGAAGCAATCTCACTACGTTGCTCACGGTGTACCACTAACTAAATATATATTTTGGTTGTGAATTCTTGGCTAATTCTTCATCATGGTGCAGCCTCAGCGCTTGGTGGAGGAGGTGGATAGTGAGCTCAGGGTGTCTCTGATTGTGATATATCCAGGTGCATAAGATTCCCGAAAATTCCAAAACTGAGCTCAATATCTTACTGAGTTCTTAATAGCGAGCTTGTATAAAGCATCTATGCAGTAAGAAATGCAAAGATCGCCAAGTTTTGTAAATACATTCATGAAAATTTACATATTACAGCACAGAAGCAGGCCATTCGGTCCAACTGGCCCGTGCCGGTACTTACGCTCCACACGAGCCCCCTTCCGCCCTTCTTCATCTAGCCCTATCAGCATAACTCTCTATTCCTTCCTTCGGGGTCTGTATTTCTAAACAAATGGTTAACAGATTCACCTGGAATTTCTAACCCTTATTTCTGATTACATTTATCATTTCTGGAAATACCAACCAGAGGAGATCTTCATGAATTTATTTGCAGCATTGCAAGACATAACCACCAGAGCAATTCTTCCTCATCCCTCAATTTATGCCGTTTCTCCGGGATTTCCGTCAATTTTCAGCCGAAGTTACGGTGGGAAATCATAAGATTCACAAAAATTGCAATAGGAATATGATATTAATGAAAACACAGAAATACAACCTGAAACATTTAATTTAGCGTTGGTACTTCTTTAAGGTTAAGTTAACATTGTAAACAATGTTTTGCGCTACTCGCAAATCGTGGTAACGCTGCCCGCAGTGAATTGATGAATATATTTAATTTATGTACAAGATGGCGACCATTTCAGAAAGGCGCTCCATAGTGCCACCTACTGGCCAGAGCCCGCAACTACATCTACGGACAACTGCTTACATAATGGATTTTCATTCTAAATGTTTACATAGGCGGATTCAATTTTAAATGTGTCCATGAAAGACGATCAAATATCCTGACACCCTGAAGTTGGACAAGAAGTGTGCATGTACAAGATTTTAAAAAACGAATATAGAGAGATATAACAACTCTTTCATCCTGATAGATATCTTTAAAATTATGAAGGGGTTTGATAGGGTAGATGTAGAGGAGATGTTTCTAATTGTAGGGGAGTCCAAAACTAGGGGCCATAAATGTAAGATGGTTACTAATAAATCCAATAAAGGTTTCAGGAAAAACAACTTTACTCAGAGAGTGGTGAGAATGTGAAACATGCTACCACATGGAGTAATTGTGGGGAATAGCATAGATGCAGTAAGGGGAAACTAGATAAGTCCATGAGGGAGAAAGGAATAGAAGGATATGTTGATAGGGTTAGATAAAGTAAGGAGGGAGGAGATTCCTGTGGAGCATAAACTCCGACATAGACCTGTTGGGCCGAATGGCCTGTTTTTATGCTGTAAATGCTATGTAATTCTATGAAATAATTTTGTTACTATATTACTATGCAATAATAGAGTTGGACTCTTATATAAACCTATTCACTGTTCACTGAGCATGAGTAACTTTGAACCCTACTGAAACTTTGTTTACGATGAACAATAACACAACAACAACTTGCATTTATATAGTGCCTTTAACATAGGAAAATGTGCCAAGGCACTTCACAGGAGCATTATCGAATAAAATTTGACACTGAGCCACATAAGGAGATATTAGGACAGGTAACCAAAAGCTAGATCAGAGGTGTAGGTTTTAAAGAGTGTCTTAAAGGCAGAAAGAGAGAGGTAGAGAGGCAGAACGGTTTAGGGGGGAATTCCAGAGCTTAGAGCCTAGACAGCTGAAGGCATGGACGCCAATGGTGGAGTGATGAAAATCGGGGATGGGCAGGAGGCCAGAATTGGAGGATTGCGAGATTTTGGAGGGTTGTAGGGCTGGAGGAGGTTACAGAGATAGGGAGGGAGAGGCCATGGAGTGATTTGAAAACAAGGATAAGAATTTTAAAATTGAGGCATTCCTGGACTTGGAGCCAATGTAGGTCAGCGAGTACAGGGGTAGTGATTGAATGGGACTTGGTGCGAGTTAGGATACGGGCCGCAGAGTTTAGGATGAACTCAAGTTTATGGTGGGTGTAAGGTGGGAGGCTGGCCAGGAGAGCATTGAAATAGTCGAGTCAAGAGGTAACAAAGGCATGGATGTGGCTTTCAGCATCAGATGAGCTGAGGCTGGGGCAGTGATGGGCAATGTTACTGAGGTGAAAGTAGCCGGTCTTGATGATGGAGAGGATATGTGGTCGGCAACTGAGCTCACGGTTAAATAAAGTGCCAAGGTTGCAAAGAGTCTGGTTCAGTCTCAGACAGTGACTAGGGAGAGGGATGGAGTTGGTGGATAGCAAACGTAGTTTGTGGTGGGGACTGAAGATAATTGCTTCGTTATTCCCAATATTTAATTGGAGGAAATTTCTGCTAATCCAATATTGCATGTTGGACAAGCTGTTTGGCGAATCAGAGGCAGTGGAGGGGTCGAGAGAGGTGGTGGTGAGGTAGAGCTGGGTGTCATCAGCGTACATGTAGAACCTGATGTTGTGTTTTCAGATGATGTCACCGAGGGGCAGCAAATAGATGAGAAATAGTGGGGTCCAAGGACAGATCTTTGGGGAATTCCAGAGGTGACGGTGCGGGAGAGGGAAGAGAAGCCATTGCATGTGATTTTCTGGTTATGACTGGATAGAAAGGAATGGAAACAGGCGAGGGCAGTCCCATCCAGCTGGACAAGTGAAGAGAGACGTTGGAGGAGGGTGGTGTGGTCAACCGGATCAAAAGTCTGCAGACAGATCGAGAAGGATGTGGAGGGATAGTTTACGATGGCCACAGCGACAATGGATATCATTTGTGGCTTTGATATGAGCTGTTTCGGTGCTGTGACAGGGGCAGAAACCTGATTAGAAGGGTTCAAACATGGAATTACAGGAAAGATGGCACGGATTTGGGAGGCGGCAACATGTTCAAGAACTTTGAAGGGGAAAGGGAGGTTGGAGATGGGGCGGTAGATTGTAGGACAGAGAGATCTAGGGTGTTTTTATTGAGGAGGGGGTGATGACGGCAGATTTGATATGGAGGGGTACAGTACCGAGGAGATGGAACCATTAACAATATCAGCTAACATGGGGTCCAGGAAGGGAAGTTGGGTGGTCAGCAGCAGGACGCAGGAGGTGGGTCTCACGGACGAGATAGGTTCAGAGACGGCATGGGGGGATGGGAGAGAAATTAGAGAAAGATGTGAGTTCAGGACTAGGGTGGGGGAACCTTTGGGGAAGTTTGGCTTGGCGGGCTAGGAGAAGGGAAGGAAGTGGCAAAATTGAACAGATGATCTCAATCTTACTGACAAAGAAATCCATGAGCTCCTCGCACTTGTTATTGGAGGTGAGGGTGTAGGGGACAGGGGAGCGGTTTGTAGTGAAGAGAAGCCGGGAGTTATTTTGCATTGCAGGGTGATCCTGGAATAGTGAGCAGTTTTGGCAGAGCAGAGCAGAACCTGATATTGCTTTACGTGGTTCAGCCAGATATGGCCATGAATGGCTAAACCATGTGTCCATCATAAACGTTCAAGTCTGCAACCCTTGGACTTAAGGGAGCGGAGATCGGGGCCGTACCACTGGAAATGACCACGTGTTTGTAAGTGTTTTACCGGGGACAAGGGCATCAACGGTGGAGGTGAGGGTGTGATTGAGCTGTAGAAATGTCGATAAGTGTATCGGCCTTACTTTGCTCGTCAGAACACAACTATCACCAGACAGTCTTCTACTCTCAATATATATAGGCAGGAGCTAAAGCAAAATACTGCAGATGCTGGAAACGTGGAATAAAAACACAAAATGCTGGAAACAATCAGCAGGTCAGGCAGCATCTATGGAGAGAGAAACAGAATTAACGCTTCAGGTCGATGTGTAATAGGAAAAGCATGTATGTATGCTTTATTGTTACCATCCCCCTTTTGACTTGTACCATCATCCCTTTTGTCATTTAATCACTCCTGCCCTCTACCCTATCACAGACGTTTCCCTTTGATCTTTCTATCCCCTCCCCCAACTTTTCCTTGGCTCTGTACTTGCTTAAAAATTGTTAAATCTCTAACTTCTTCCACTTTTGTTGAAAGGTCATCAACCTGAAAAGTTAACTCTGTCTCTCTTTTCCTAGATGCTGCCTGACTTGCTGAGTGTTTCCAATATTTTTTACATAGGCATGAGTTGTATGGAATTGCGGTCCTGAGCATCAGTGTACGCTCAGATATATTAACAATTCGCTTAACTAAAAAACATCCTACAGTTTTAATGTGAAGGCAATGTTTCCTACAGGAAACCATCCTCTCCTTATCTATTTGTGCAACAATCACCTTGTCCGTTTTATCGGCTCGTTCCACACATTGCACGACCAGCTTTCAAAACAAATATTAGCTAATTTTCAGCGAAGGCTATTTGAATACAATCAGAATAGATACTTATTTAACTGTTTTTCCAAAACAAGCTTTAGTTCTGAACCTTCCAAGAGAAGGTAATATCGGCGCAGAGTGGAAAACTCTCTGAACCGGCTTTAATTGATACAACTCCACGAAAACTCTCCGAAACCGGATCCAACCCACGTGTGTTCACATTGCCCTCGGCCTGAGCCGGACTGTCGCCGTGCCGGTCAAGCAAAGTTAGGACAGGGAAGTAATTCGCGTGGAAGGTTTCCTCTGTGCTCTACTTTAACGCACGCAGAAAACCTCCCTTCAATGTCGCAATAGATGCAACAGAAGTTTACTCAATGAATGCGGAGAATGGACCGTTTCTCAGCTTCAAAACTTTTAATAAATTATACCAATTACCATCAACACGAAGAGGAATCATTTCAATCCTCGGCCCACTTCTGCGGTTTAAAATTACTACTCCAAACATGTGTGCCTCTTCACATTTCTCTATTCCTCTTCTCGATATTTACAAAGGAATGCATTGCATTAATTTACTTTATACAGTGCGTATTGTGGAAGATGCACAGAACTCACTGAGTTATTATTTATTAAACCTTTCGCAAAAAATACAAATCTTCAACAAGAAGACAAATCACTTTCCACCCGTGTCACACTTTAATGGAGACATTTCTTCTACACAATTTTTTGCCATTATTCCAACTACTGTATATAATCACTGTGAATATATTGATATATTATTGCGCAACTCTACAAATATTGCAGAACACAGGTCACATATTATGACATTACACAGGCAAGGATCTGAATTCCCTTTAACAAATTGACAATTTCCTTCAATATGAAGACACGTGACTGTAATCATTAAGGGGTTCTTGTTAACCCTTTCAATACCACAGCGAAGTGATCACTACGTGGTTACATAGAAGAACCGCCTTTAGTATTCACTTACAAAATTTGGTGAGCCGAAGCTAAACACCAATAATCAATTTATGAAACTGATCATTAGGATATATCTGTTTTTGTAAATAGAAAATCTTTTACAAAATACAGTGCTAAGTTTACTGGATATCCCTTTCTAACAAAATACAAACTGTACTTATCAAGACAAATCACTTTCCATATCTGGCACACAGGATCAATATGGAGAGATTTCTCCTACTCAACTGTTTGCTGTTATTCCAACTACTGCACATATTCACTGTGAATATACAGATGTATTATTAAGTAACTCTACAAATATTGTAGAACACGGGTTCCATATGATGATATCACACAGGTAAGGATAAGAAATATCCCTTTACCAAACTGTCCATCTCCTTCAATGTGAAGGTATTACTGACACAGCTTCCATTCTGGAATACTGTTTTACACCAGAGTACATCTCTAGTTCTGTACGTTATTTCAGAATCTTTCCCTCAATTCTATAAAATGTCCAAGGGTTTCAGCTCTGTCAGGGTGCCCGGAGTTATTGTGCTGCTGGGCTGGACAGTATGCTTGGCCCGGTCTGACACGATGGAAAGTATAGAGGCCATTCCGGACTGGAGATCTATTTCACGAGGTTACGTTGAAGGCCGTTCTTGCTGCTTTGTCCAGACGGAACGCGTAGCGCGCTCGAGTATCGTCCATTTTAATCTCGTTGGAGAATCGCTTGGAGGTCAGCTGAAATACAAGAAAAACACGAGTCATAAATACTCCGATTGGAAGCAAGAAACTGATTTAAAAGGTATTCTTTACAACTGTTGTGTGTAAGGGACTCGATTCCTTACCGCGGATTTGCTGCTGATTCTAAGGGTTCGGGTAATCCCCTCTCATTTCCAACACGGCGCTATCTATAGGCTTTAATCTGTGGATGTCCCTGGATTTCACTCCAGTCCAGTCTGTAGACGGATGTAGCGGGCCCCACCCGATCTCAGCACCTTCTCTCGATCGGCGTTCACAACAACTGAAAAATAACAAACATTTTAGTAACTCGGAAAAATACCAGAAGATTAATATCACACAATTAATTGTCTAGAATTAATATCATGATCGTATTACACAATGAATGTTAAAGTTAGACAGTTAATGCTAATCCAACATGTTTTAAATATAACCTCACTCACTCTGTGTTATTCTTTGGGTGGGATTCTATTTCCAAACATTCTCTTCCAATGTCACCAATATTCTTACAGCCTCTCCCTGGACGCTCTGCAGTGGAGCCTTAAACAAGTGCCCGACAGGCCCTGTCTGCTGCGGCTCTGTCCAACCTCTCCTGTATTTATCACTCCGAATAGACAGGGTGAAGCGTGAGTCCGGATTTCTTTGCGTTTCCCACACTCAGCAGCCAATCGCGGCTGTCGGATGAACAATGGCCAGAGTGATTCTTTCTGATTGAGGAATTATCCCCCCTGTTTGACATTTTGTTGCAGTCAATTCATGGGACCATCTGGAGAGCTGGTATGAGCCAGTAATCCCGGGTCGCAGATTATGAGAAACTGAGACAAATTCTCCCACGTGCCATCCAGCGCAGAAATAAACAATAAGAACATCTGTCTCATCTTTAGCCTTCTGCGTCAAAGAATGTTCGAGAAACTTTATTACAAATAAAATAAATTCAATTAAAGGTTATAGACAGACGCTTAATCTATTAAATAGTTGGTAATACTTTGTAGCAAATATTTGAATGTTGAAAGATTTTAGAACACTGATACATTATAAAGTAAATACTTTAAAGGTGTGTCCTGAAATCGATACTAATTTTAAGATAATTTTTGCGGCCGGGTGTTAGCGAAGTTCAATCTTGCGGCACAGATTAGAGTTTAAGTGTGATGGGAAGTTTGTAATTAACTAGCTGGCAGGAGAATATTTTCCGAGTTTTTCCCATCTAATCCACACCTGGAAAAAACTACTTTGGAGTTCCACTTCTTATCCTTCCTGCTGTCGTTTAGTTCAGACAAGTGAACTCATTCACTTCTCATCTAGATACATTAGTTGGACACATGGAAAACCGCAGCAGCTGAGCATAGGACTCACCAGTGACCTGAACTCTGAGCCAGGGATTCTCTACGTTTATATATATACTCGTTATATTGACTCGTTATATTGACTACACTTCCAATTTCCACAATACCTTCACCTTTAAGTGATATATCTCGGACTCTTCCGTTTGCTTCTACCCACCCATGGCAATGGGATTCCCAAGGATACCTATTGCAAGCGCACGTACTCACATGCCTATCTGGGGATGTGTTTTTCCATCAGCTTCCTCGAAAGAGTCCATCCGTTTTTCCAGTTTCCTGAGTTCCATGTTACGTGATGACCTCAATATATGCACCGGCGCTTTACAAATGTCATTTTTCTTCATCCCAGGATTCTCCACAGCTGTAGTCAACAGAGACCTTGACTGTGTTCACTCTACTTCCCAAGCCTCTGTCCGTACTCCCATTTCACTTTCTCCTTTCACAGTAATGGGGGATCCACTTTTTCTACACCTTCCACCCACCGGTCTCCATATTTGTCACATTATTCCCCACCATTTCTACCACCTACAATTATCTTTTGTTTCCCAGCACCAACCACATCTCCCATGTTCCCTCTGCATTCCAAAGTGGCTCTTCTCTACGGGATTCACTTATTCATTCTTTCATCACCACGACGTCCAGCTGCCGTTTCCCCATCACTTACTCGTGCAAATGGAACAGGTACAACACCTATTCATTCGCCTCTGCCCGCGCCAATATCCAGGGCCCCCGAACACTCCTTCCATACGAGAAAACAATTCTCATGTGCACTTCCTCGAATCTAGTGTGCACAGTGCATCTTCTCTACACTGAGAATAGCAAACACAGATTGAGTGGACCAAACACTGCTGAACAACACCACTCTGTCCATAACCATGATCCTGTCATTCCCGTGGCTCACCGCTTCATCTTCCCCTCCCATGTCCACCCTGGCCTCTCTGTCTTAGGTGTCTTACACTGTTTCAACCAAACTGAAATCTAGGGAACAGCTTCTCATCTTTCACCCCGCAGCCCTCTGGTAGGAACACTGACTAACAATTTCAGACTTTGCTATCTTCCCTTTTCGTTAGAGACGGGATGCTGAGAAAGCGCAACAGGACTGTAATCCAAATTCGTTTATACGGTTAGACTCCTTATATTTCGGACAAGTTAACAGCTTTGAAGAACAAGTCTACTGGATATATTAAAAGTTTAGTTTGCTTCTAGTAATTTACTTTAAACTTTAAGCAATTTGTTTAGTCTGTGCGTGATATTTATCTCACTTTAGCTGCCGCCAATTGTCAATGTTTGGGCTTTCTCCCATTGCGTTCACAGCAAAAAGTCAGTTTCCACGAGTAGACCGAATCACACGTGAATCAAAGCCTGCATCCTGTACCTGGGATTTCTGAGTCACAATAACCATACACAACAACAACCCTTTTATTGTGAGATCCACCACCAGAGATCATGTGGGTTACCACCATGTTCGCTTGTCTTCAAACGTCAGAAAAAAAATACGGCCAGACCAAAGCAACTAGGTTAAAAGGAATAGTCGGATTTATTTGCAAATAGAATATACAAAAGCAGTAAAGCCCAACAGGATACTAAAAGTACAAAAAATAGACCGAAGTGTTTCAAAACAGGAAAAGAGATAGTCTAAAATCCTTGTAGTTTTCAGTAGCTTTTGACTGCATCTGTGATGTAAGTTACCTAGGATAACACTCTCATAGAACCTTTTTCTAACCCCTGAATCTGGTAGGAGCAGTGGGAACCTGGAAATTTGGTACAACGAGGTTGTCGTTTTATTATATGGGTATCTTGCTTTTGATTTTAAAGGAGGTCCATTTTATGAGGAGCCAATATCTTCTAAATGATCAGGCAACGTAGATTTTAACCATTTAACACGTCAATAAAGTATGAACTATTTAGCCATCTAATAATCTGCTTGATTTTGGCACCTAACAATAGTTGATATCGACACTTTGGCCGATTGATATGAGCTGGTGTTAACATAGAAAATATCACTTTCCTTCAAAGGACCAATAATTTGATTAGCTCCGTTTCAAAGGTTACTGGAACTTGCACCCAGACAGCTCATCTCGGTACACCATTTTGAAATTTGGTAGAAGAAAACAACTTACAATTTAAGTCTAAAAATATTGCAATAAATAAAAGGCTTACATCTTCCTTTTAAAAATTCATCATCAGGATGTGGGCGGTGCCGGCAAGACTGGCATTTATGATTCATTGCTAGTTGCCCTGAGAAGGTCCTGGTACAACTGAATGGCTTGCTAGGCCACTTAATAGCACAGTTGAGAGTCAACCGCGTTGGTGGGACTGTATTTACATATAGGTCGCACTGGGTAAGGACGGCAGATTTCGTTCCCTAACGATTAGTGAACCAGTTGCGGTTTTACGACAATCTGACAGCCTCGAAGTCGCTTTTACTGATATCAGATTTCTTAAAGCGAATTCAAATACTCAGACTACCATGATGGGGTTTGTACTCAAGATCTCTGGATTATTACTCCAGATCTCTAGGTTATTAGTCTAGTAATATAACTACTATATTACCGTGCATAGGTATGCTGCAGCTTTCCAATGTACCGGACTTCACTTTGATTACTGTGTTTCTTCACCACCATAAGATTATATACTTGCATTAGAACGAGGACAGCAAAGAGAATTAAACAGATCTCGATGATCTAGAAGGATATATTAGAGAAGCTTAAGTTTTGCAGTTCAGAAGAGACCTACTGAAATGTATAAAATATTAAATGGTAAATTAGAATAAACTCAGAGATTTCCCGGATTACTATTGCGAATTCGTGAGGAGTAAATTTGGAACAGATATCAGGAAAAATAATCTATGCTGAAAGAACACAAATGTTTTGAGTAATCCAGATAACAAGGTAATAGTGTCCAAATATCGGGGATATTTAAAATATGATTAGATGAGAGAGTGGGTGAGCTTCGGTGAGCTGACGTTTCTTATGTTCTTATAGTGAACGTGTGGAAAAGCAGAGATTAACGGTATCAGTGGACACACCCATTACCCCATGTTTAGATCAAGGCAATATTGTCAGGCAGGATCTACTTACATACGAATATACCTTTATCTAAGGGAGGAAGTAGTGTTGCTCATGTCTAGCCGAAATGTGAGTATACCGCGCTGTGTGCAGTAAACTAATGTACTTTGAATACAAAAATGTTCGTACTGTGATCGAACATAACATTTTTATTAGAAATTTGCAATGGTACATTGCCGATCACATACTTTCCAAGACACGCGTGCATTGCAGTCAACTGTAAATCTCTTTAGTCTGAATGTTACCCAATGTGGATCATTTAATGCTGCACTGTCTGGCTGACATGATTCACTAGATAATCCATGAAGGATTTCTGTTCTTCCGTTCAGCACAAGGACCAGGTGACCACAGATATACAACAAAATATTGCAGTCTTCTTATTTCAGTCACAGAATGCTAAGGCGGGGGCCGAAGCTTCACTGTTTCTATCCAACAGTAAGATACCAATCATCTTCAACAAGGACACATAATCGTTCATCCCTGACACTGCATTAGGGTTCGGGTTAGGGAGAGTACAATCTCCTCTACCCAACTGTCGATGGGTACTATCCAACACCTCGACGGTTCGTTACTTTTCAATATCCTATTTTATAATATTGAACATTACATAAGAATGATTTATATTTATACATTTTACATGCCTGCTGTATTGTGGAAGGTACACGGTATAATTTTGTACGAGTCAACAGACTCTCCCTCAGTTTTTGGAACCGTCCGAAGTGTTTCAGCTCCAAAGTGCTGCTGTGCTGGGCTCGGCGTCAATTTGACAGGAAGGAAATATATCGCCCAATCCGTTGGTTGATTCTGAGCTGTCAGCGGAAGTTTTAGGATTTTCCTCTGGATGTAGATCCTGGCTTTTTGTCCACACTGAAGGCGTAACGCCTGTTCTAAACAAAAAAGCAATGATCCGATTTAGAACGTTGCTCACAGGAGAATATAATATAGTAATAACAGTAACGATGAGACACTTCATATTCAGATGCGCAGCATTGTACCCAAACTCACCAGTGACCGGTCTGTGGTTGAGGTATTTCAGGTAACGATCAGTGTGACAGTTTGCTTTAGTTTCATGTTTACCATTTTATTTGATTCTGAGAATCATTCCCTCTAATTCCCCAATTGGTTGTTGCTCCTTTTCATTCTCCGCTCTCTGCACCTTTTCTGTAAAACTGCTTTCATCACTTGAAAAAGAAAAGAGAATAGAATTATGAAAAACTCGACCCTACACCAAGGGATTGAAGATTTATTTAACTCTGTAATTGTTCAGGCTGTTCTGCTGCTCGATTGTGTGAGAATCGGAGCTCTTGTCTGTTTTCGCACGATGATCGCAGGGTGTAATGTTTAAAAGCCCGAAGTCACTTACTTAGTATCTTTGTACTGTGAAGTTTCCCTCAGACTGTTCCCTCCAAATACATCAGTATCATCGCTGGGCGAGGATCCTTGCTCGAGAATGTACAGAGTCACTGTGACTGACGGTGACTGGCTCGGTGTCCCCGCCTGTTCCAGAACCACAGGCTGTAGCTCGGCAGCCCATCTATTTTTTGTACAGGAGAAGCTCAGCTCCTGGTTTCTCGGGGTTTCCCACATTTAGGGTCCAATCAACTCCGCCAGATTTACAATAGCAGCAGCGACTCTTTGTAAACGGTGAAGCGGCTGTGTACATGGGAACATCTGGCCAGCACAGATGACACTTTAGTCCCCGCCGTATTCAGTTCCGTCTAAGGTTACGGGATCGTCCCTCTCATCATCATCCAGAAAATTCTCTTACTGAGTAAAACCTGTTTTCGGCATCTGGTTAACAAGAATTTCAAAATCCCAGAATATTTATTTTCTGAATTTCAGGTCACTGTTACTGAGGTGTAAGGGATGACGTGAATCTGAAACATCAGGCTTTTCTGCCGGAACATTGTGACAGTGTGAATTGTCACACCGCGTGCGGAGGGACTGAAGCCCTTCCACTTACTGATAACAGTATACTGTATCGGTGGGAATGAAACCCTTCCAGTTATTAACAGTACAATGTATCGGCGGGAGTGTAACCCTTCCTGTTATTAATAACAGTACAATGTATCGGCGGGAGTGTAACCCTTCCTGTTATTAATAACAGAACAATGTATCGGCGGGACTGAAACTCTTCTAGTTATTAATAACAATAAAATATATCGGCGAGACTGAAACCCTTCTAGTTATTAATAACAGTTCAATAGATCGGCGAGACTGAAACCCTTCTAGTTATTAATAACAGTTCAATAGATCGGCGAGACTGAAACCCTTCTAGTTATTAATAACGTACAATATATCGGCGAGACTGAAACCTAGTTATTAATAGGAACATAGGAACAGGAGTAGGCCATTCAGCCCCTCGTGCCTGCTCCGCCATTTGATAAGATCATGGCTGATCTGTGATCTAACTCCATATACCTGCCTTAGGCCCATATCCCTTAATACCTTTGATTGCCAAAAAGCTTTCTATCTCACATTTAAATTTAGCAATTGAGCTAGTATCAATTGCCGTTTGAGGAAGAGAGTTCCAAACTTCTACCATCCTTTGTGTGTAGAAATGTTTTCTAATCTCGCTCCTGAAAGTTCTGGCTCTAATTTTTAGACTGTGCCCCCTACTCCTAGAATCCCCAACCAGCGGAAATAGTTTCTCTCTATCCACCCTATCTGTTCCCCTTAATATCTTATAAACTTCGATCAGATCACCCCTTAACCTTCGAAACTCCAGAGAATACAACCCCAATTTGTGCAATCTTTCCTCGTAACTTAAACCTTGAAGTCCGGGTATCATTCTAGTAAACCTACGCTGCACTCCCTCCAAAGCAAATATGTCCTTCGGAAGGTGCAGTGCTCCGAACTGCTCACAGTACTCCAGGTGCGGTCTAACCAGGGTTTTGTATAGCTGCAGCATAACTTCTGCCCCCTTGTACTCTAGTCCTCTCGATATAAAGGCCAGCATTCTATTAGCCTTATTCATTACTTTATGCACCTGTTCATGACACTTCAATGATCTATGTACCTGAACCCCTAGGTCCCACTGTTTTTAACTTTTTACCATGATAGTACAAATATCGGCGAGACTGAAACCCTTCTAGTTATTAATAACAATACAATATATCGGCGAGACTGAAACCCTTCTAGTTATTAATAACAGTACAATGTATCGGCGGGACTGAAACCCTTGCAGTTATTAATAATTGTACAATGAATGAACTGGCGGGACTGAAACCCTTCCAGTTATTAATGACACTACATGTATCGGCGGGACTGAAACCATTGCAGTTATTAATAATTGTACATTGAATGAACCGGCAGGACTGAAACCCCTCTACTTATTAATAACAGTACAATATATCAGTCCCCTCTAGGTGATGATGTGAATTTATTCAGTCTTAGAACAGGAACAGTTTTTATTAGTATGATATATATATCTCACTAAAAATTAAATTTGCACCTTCCGCGCTATCACAGGCGGGAAAGTGTAATTACAAAGTGAATCGTTTCCACAGTCAGATATAAACGTGCGCATTGGAATTTTAATTGGAATACAAAGATAACGATGGAATTAAACTGACAAACCCTGGGGTTTTATGCTCTGTAAATGTCGCTCTTGCCCTACAAGCCTGTCATTGATATGCCCTTATTTATATTTATGCGCCTGTGTATCTCGGGTGGACCCGAGGCGTTTCATGTAAATTCTTTCCCACGCGTTAAAGGTCAGGTTTAACTGCACCTTGAAGCAAAAGGACTGAACTAGTTCGCATAAAAACAATGAAGATTGACAGGTTGAGGTTGAGGCAGTCGCTTTTAATCAAAGGCACATCTGTCCGCATTAACTATTCATAGATGATATAATGTAATTGAAAGAGACTTCCCCGGTGCTTAAATGGAAGGAATTCGGGACAAGACCAAAGGCACCGTGGAGGAGCCAGATTTTCCAGAAGCCAGGTAGTAAGCGAAGGTGGTTTTGTAAGAGAATTCCAGAGATCAGGGGAATAGTGGCTGAAAGATCGGTCCCGACTGTGGGCCAGAGGAAGCGGGAACAAGCAACAACCAAGAGTGAAAGGAATAGTGAGTATAGGCTGGAGAAGGATTCCTAGAAATGGCGCAAGGAGGTCCTCATAGGATTTGCGGACCAACAGATCGACCGGTTGGGGTAGAGGAAGCCAGTGGAGCTTGGCAAGATCGAAGTGATGAGGATGCAGGACTTTATCCCGAGAGGACTCGGGTTTCATTGTACTAATAACACTTCGTGAGTTATATGTGAATGGGCAGATCGTTCATCTCAAATATACTTCCCTTCTCATTATATTAAATAATATTAATTAAAGTGGTTGTTTAAATTGAAATCTGAGGAGCAGCAAATTTGGGATTGGGTCACAATGCAAAGTGATTGGCGGCTTTCGTTCCAGAAGTGAGAGAGCTCAGGGTTTCTCACCTGTTGATAATACAAAGGGGTCAGAGCTGACCTCTACCATATGAATTCAATGCACTGAGTCAAACATCCTGTCAGAACAACACCAAGAGTATTACTGCTTATACCGGGGTTCAGTAAATCAGCTCTATCGAGGCCCCGATTGCCATCTCAGGTGTACGTAAAAGATCCCATGGCACTGTTCAAAGTAGAACAGGGGAATTCTCCTCAGTGACCTGGCCAATATTTATCCCTCAACCAACATCATTAAACACAAATATGAATCTCTGCTATTTGTGGGACCTTGCTGTGCGTAAATTGGTTGCCACATTTCCCTACATTACAGCAGTGACTAAGTTCAAAAAATACTTCACTGGCTGTGAAGGGCGTTGGGACGCCCAGTGGTTGTGAAAGGAGCTATATAAATGCAAGTTCTTTGTTTCTTTCACGTCGCTTCAGAAAACACAGATATAAGTTGAGACTTTACTGCAACCACAGTTCTGTTTTATAGAGTTCAGCAGGGCATCGATATACATTACCTAGTTTAAAATAATATTACACTTTTACAAGCAGAAGAACACGTGCTGAAAGTATTTCTTGTGGATGTAATCGAACAATAACACAGAAACCTCTAAAGTGAATAGAAGGGGATGCATGTGGTCATATAGATATATATGGTGCTCAATACCATTTAACAGTCTCTAACGTACTATTTTATTAAAGTGAACTAAATTAAATAAACAGGGATGGCAGAAACGTTGTGAGTTTCGCTTCACGACCTGGAGCTCGGGTCACCGATCATTCCAGTGCTGGGAGTTACTGCTCATGTTTCCCACGTGCCGCAGATAACTAGATTCGCCCATTTGTTGTGTTTCAGTGAACAGTGAATGATTTCATTTGTCTGAGCACAGCAACAACCTGAGGGGACAGGAGGTGCGCAGCTGTGAAGGAACAGCCCTTTCCCCAATATCGCAGGTCTGCATCAGATGGGGAACACTAGCAAATCATTTCCACATCAGGAAGCAGCTACAAACTTCACATTACAAAGTGTGCCAGCAAGTCTTTCAGAACATTCCGCTGTCAACTTTTGTTGTAATTAGTGTAATTCACAGGAAACACTATTACTGGCTTTACTTTGAAACTTCTTCCCGATCTGTAAACCATTCACCACATAAGTCATTCTTAAAGAGAACGAGCAGAATGAGACAGATGTTCGCATTGTTGTCCCCCTATACTCAGTGGCACGTGGGAGGGAGCTTCTCTCCGGTTCCCATAACCTCACACGAGCCCCGCAGGCTCGGGATTACTGACTCATACCAGCTCTCCAGATGGTCTCCTGAGACTCGGGCCAAACAAAACGTCAATCAGTGGGGATAATTTCTAATTCAGAGAGAAACACTTTGGCCATTGTTCCTCGGACAGCAGCAATTGGCTGCTGAGTGTGGGAAATGCAAAGAAACCCGGACTCACGCTTCTCCCTGACTATTCGGAGCAATAAATACAGGAGAGGTTGGACAGAGCCGCAGCAGACAGGGCCTGTCGGGCACTTGTTTAAGTCTCCACTGCAGAGCGTCCAGAGAGTGGCTGTAATAATATTGCTGACACTGGAAGAGAATATTCGGAAAGAGAATCCCACCCAGAGAATAACACAGAGTGAGTGAGATTATACTTAAAACGTGTTGGTTTAATAACTGTATAATATTAATAATATGATATTAACCGTCTGTTGTTTTTGTGAGTTACTAAAATATTTATTTGCAATTTTCAGTTGTTAGAAATACCGATAGAGAGAAGGTGCAGAGCGGAGATGGGACCGCAGCACCGTCTACAGAATGGACTGGAGAGAGATTCAGGAACATCCACAGATTCTGGAAATGAGAGGCGATGACCTGAAACCTTAGAATCAGCAGCAAGTCTCCGGTAAGGCATCGAGTCCCTCACACACACAATTGTAAAGAATATCTTTTAAATCAGTTTCTTGTTCTTAAATCAGAGTATTTATGACTCGTGCCTTTCTTGTACTTCAGCTGATCGCTCAGTGATGCAGCATCGAGATTACAGCGAGGGTACTCGAGGCTGCGTAAACAAGAAGCAAAGCTTTCTGTCCGCTCCACGGATCATGAACGATCTTCGAAAGGAAACCCACGAAACGCGTTCACAGAGCTCAAAATCCAGATGAAGCTGTGTTTCCAATCAGACCGGACCGAGAAGAGAGCTCAGCGCCGCAACGACTCGGGAGATGCTGGTGAAGCGGGAACATTGGGAAGAACTGAGGAAATGACAGTTACACAATACAAAGCACTCGAGCTCTATCCTGGTGTCAAATAGTATTCTGGATTGGAAACAGTGTCATTAATATCTTCACATTGAAGGTGATGGACAGTTTAACTGTGTAATGTCATAATATATGACCCGCGTTCTACAATATTTGTAGAGTTTCTCAGCACTACACTTGTATATTCACAATGGATATAGGCAGTAGTTGGAGTGACAGCAGATAGCTGTGTCAGCTTGGCACAGTTGAACCTCTGAACCTAAAAGTCATGAATTCAAGTCCCATTATGGACTTGAGCCCATAATTTAGGCTGAGCCTTCAGTGGAGCACTGAGGGAATGCTGCATTGTTGGAGGTGCTGTCCTTTCCCCCTTTTGTTTCTTGCGGGTAGGGTAAAGGCCAACACAGACTGGATTGGCCCAACACCCTATTTCGGAGTTGTAACTTTTACGAAGCCCTATGTGTAGGAGAAATCTCTCCATATTGATTCTGTTGACGTGTGTCAGAGATGGAACGTGATTTGTCTTAATAAGTACAGTTTGTATTTTTGGTAGAAAAGGGTATCCAGTAAACTGAGCACCGTATTTTGTAACGTGACAACAGACAGACCGAGTATAACAGGTTTTTTTTGATCACCAGACATATTTTACTGATTAGTTTTATAAATTGATTCTTGGTTTTTCGCTTCTCAGTATTTTTGTGAATGGATCTTAAAGGTTGTAGTTCTATGTAACAGCGTTGTGATCACGTCGCTGTGGTATTGAATTGGTTAACAGAAACCTGTTAATGATTACAGTCGCATGGCTTCATATTGAAGGAGATGGGTAGTTTGGGAAAGTGATATTCAGATCTTTGCCTCTGTAATGTCATAATATGTGACCCGTGTTCTACAATATTTGTAGATTTTCTCAGAAATGCACTAGTATATTCAAGTGAATGCAGTCACAGTTGGAGTGACAGCAGATAGCGGTGCCAGCTTGGTTAATTTGGTAATATTACCACCTCTGAACCCAAGGGTCATGAATTCAAGTCCCATTATGGATTTGAGTACAATCTAGGCTTCAGTGTAGTACTGAGGGACTGTTTCATTGTTGGAGGTCCTGTCTTTCCCTCTTTTATCTGCTCCAGTGGAAGTTAAACGCCAACACGGAATGGGTGGGCCGAACGGTCTGTTTCGATGTTGTAATTTCTACCAAGGTATCTTTGTAGGAGAAATCTCTCCATATTGATTCTGTTGATGTGTGTCAGAGATGGAAAGTGATTTGTCTTGATAAGTACAGTTTGTATTTTTGGTAGAAAAGTGTATCCAGTAAACGAGCATCGTATTTTGTAACGTGATAACAGACAGACCCAGTGCAATGGTTTTTTTTGATCAACAGAAATATCTTAATGATCAGTTTTATAAAATGATTATTGGCCTTTCGCTTCTGCCCAGTATTTTCATGAGTGAATCCTAAAGGCTGTAGTTCTATGGAAGAGCGGCGTGACAATGTCGCTGTGGTATTGAAAGGGTTAATAGACACCCCTTAATGATTACAGTCACGTGTCTTCACATTGAAGGAGATGGGTAGTTTGTTAAAGGGATATTCAGATCCTTGCCCGTGTAATGTCATAGCATGTAACCCGTGTTCTATAATATTTATGGAGTTGCTCAATAATATTTCTATATATTCACAGTGAATATATACAGTAATTGGAATAACAGCAAACAGTTGTGTTGGAGAAATCTCTCCACATCGATCCCTGATGAAGTGTGTCAGGAATGGAAAGTGATTTGCCTTCTTGTCGAAGATGTTTTATTTTTCTGTGCAAGATTTAACTAATTAATAACTCCGTGAGTATTGCGTGTCTTCCGTAATACACATTGTATAAAATAAATTAATGCAGGCCATTCTCTATTCAAATAGAAACAAAGAAATGCTTTGGGACACTTGTTCTAAACTACTCCGTACAAGACACTCCCCTACCCCACCGCAAAACAGAATTGGAAATTGTGTGTCTTCTTGTTAAAGATAGTTGGTAAATTTTTGTAAAATGTTAAACATTTCTAAATAGGAAAAAATTGTGTGACCTCTAGAGTTTTGGTCCATACTCAACATTCTGTGAATGTAAGATAAAAACGAATATTTTATTGCCTTCCTGAGGTCGCCTTGCAGTGTTGCTGAAGGGGTTACAGAAGTTCTCTTTGTACTGTGTATCACCGCTGATGGTGAGCGTGGTCCTTCTGCGTGTTACTCATAAAAGATGTAAAATTCAGCAAATGCATGTGTGCTGTTCGAAAGTTTACTTGCAGTTAATATATGTGCGATATTTGCAAACTTTTAATAAAATATTTTAAAATCCATCCTCATTTACATTAGTTCTGCATTAGTTTACTTCACACTTTATTCGTCTTTCAGTTATACATATGCTACATCAGTACCTCTGTTGAGTAAAGGTATATCTGCAGGGAAATAGATTTCATGGGAAAACATTGGTTGGATCCAACTATGGGCTAACGGGTTATTAGGTGACCTGATAGGGGTCATTAAGATAATGAAAGGGTTTGATAGGGTAGAATTAGAGAAAATGTTTCCATTTGTGGTGGAGTCCAAAATTAGAGGTCATAAATATAAGATAGTCACTAATAAATCCAATAGGGAATTCAGGAGAAACTTCTTTACCCAAAGAGTGGTGAGAATGTGGAACGCGCTGTCACAAGGAGTAATTGGGACAAATGGGAGCGATGCATTAAGGGGAAGCTAGATAACTACACGAGGGAGAAAGGAATAGAAGGATATGCTGATAGGGTTAAATGAAGATGGGTAGCAGGGGGCTCGTATGAAGCATAAACGCCGGCATAGACCAGTTGGGCCGAATGGCCTGTTTCTGTGCTGTGGACTCGATGTACCTCGATGTATTCGCTAGCTTTGCACAGAATATTTTTCCATAAAGTAATGTTTAGACAATGTGTTCCAGGTCAGCGTCAGCAATGATTTGAAGTCATTAAAAGTGATTAAATATTGAATAGTTTACTGGAATGAACTCTAAACCTTTAAACCCTATAGGTGACGTACCGAAGAACTCCCACCCGCTCTGAGTTAGGAGATTGGAGTCTAATTAATATTTAAATTAACCCAACAGTATTACTCTCCCTTTAGTGACTGTGCAAGTACGAGGAAATAGAGTTCTCGGGCTGTTTAAGCTCCTGGTTTATTACTCTGGGTGTTAATATTTTAATTATATTAATAATGGCAACATTGTCAGGGAAATGTATAGCAATTACATAGGCGCTACATCCATTGTTTGGATATTTTGTTCCAAACGAAAGCTTTTTCCCCATAGGATGTAACAGATATATCTCGCTTTATTTCTCGGAAATGGACCGATAAAAACATTTTATGGTCGCTATCTCTGCACAGCCTGTGTGTAGCCATGAAAAGGGAAAGAGGGATCGTGTATTTTCAGTTCTCTGTGTGTTTGCTGGTGACTGCTGAAGATATTCTCCCACCAGTAAATAGTCTTGTCTACACCCGTAGGTTCGTTAACGATTGATTGATTAATGGATGATTTCTTCCTTCCTTAACTTCCTTCCTTTATTTTCCTCTCTCCCTCGTTCTTTCTCTCCAGTCCCCTTGAAACGCGCTCATTGAAACGATGCTGCAAAATCAATGAATCATTAACAGAAGCGCGAGAGTTGCCAATGCTCTAAGGGTCAGTGAAGGCCACTGATAAATGCAACTCGATCATCTCAGTCAGATAGAAATAATGGAGTTTCATAGCTCGCCTTTAAAAGTTCTCAGATGGTTTTCTACCATTTTATATAAATAACATATCAAATAATATTCCACCTGCCTGGGCATATCTGTACCTCTTCCTCTGGGTAGCCGAAACTCTACCGTGCCCATTCCGACCTATTTATTGTTCCATTGATTATTGGTTCGTATTGTCCCGCTCAGTTTTGCCAGTTTTTATAATCAGGCTTCATATTTCCCAGCTAGGTTAGATGGAGGTATCGAGAAAATCAATTCACCAAAGACAGTGATTGTCAACAATATTAATTTCCCGAACACTCTCCTCACCAGGATGATCCCAGGATCTCCTGATATGAATGTGTAACAGAGACCTTGAGCGGATTGAAAACAAAGTGTGGAGTGTCATTAGGCCAACAGTTGTTAATGTATTTTGTTTGGATCAAATTTTTTGGTAAAGCGACAATTTCAGAAAAATCCAATCAATTCACCAACAGAATGAAAATGCACTCACAGAATGTATCTATACAAATGTTACTTCGCCAATCTGTCAGTTTCGATCTTAAGTGAGTGATTATTTCAGATAAAGTGCGGGGATTCAGTGTTCCCAATTCACTGACAGGTTTCCTTTTTTGGAATCGGGCGATTGTTGCTGAAAATTTCCCACGTGCCATTAACACAAAACAGGTCAGAGTTCAAAGCCCCCTTGAAAACCATTCACAGCAAGTCCTCTGAAAAAATTGAATTGTAATGGACAGAGACTATTGAGGACATGATCTTAGGGGCCGGAGCGAATGCTTCAAAACAAGGGAAATGTCCTACTTTAATGCACAAGTAATGCGTGTCAACGTTAATCTGAAGTTAGATTTGCAGCAAAAGGTTAGAGATTCCAATTTATTAATGAAATAGATGTCAGTTACAGCGTATCCAGTTCATTCATTTCAAACGTACTTTGCAATTTATTTTGGGTAACTCTGGGCTTACAAATGTTTGTCTCGCGGCACTAAAAGATTGACTCCTTCCCTCCCAGAACTGAGATGTTGCTCTGTTCTCCAACTATTAGTAATACTAACAGATTCACATGTCAGCGCTACCGCACCAATCCCCTGCAGTAGGAACTCCAAATCTGACCGAAGCTGTAACTTTGCGGAACAGCTAAAGTTTACACCAGGTCTCAGTGAATCAAATCAGAACCCGCGAAAATAAGACTGAAAATATAATCTGATACTTTATCGTACAGACAATCTCATTTACCCATTATTTTCTCCAACGATATTTGGTGCATCGCAGCAAGAGGTGAGGGTGTTTCGCCGAAATGCCCACTGGCACAAACAAAAGGTCGACCTGTGAGGAACATCACGGTGGTAACACAGAGTTAGAGAGATCCTGGAGGTGGACAGGACGTAGATCCAACTATGTAATAAGCACACACTATATATATATATAGTAACATATTAACAGTTTCAGGCAAGAGAAGATGGTCCATTTAGCCGGGCTATGCACAGCATTCCCGTGGTGTGTTTCTAATAACCCTGAATCCCATTTGTTGACAAGAACTGTCTCAATCCTTCTTGAAACCCATTCAGGTTTCTTGTTCCACCAACGGTGCCGATAATCTGTACCACATAATTATCACCCTTTTCAAGTTCCTCCTGCATTTCCTATTTTTTGTTGCCCTTAATCTGTGTTTAAATCCTGTACACGGCAGAAAAGCTTACTTCAATCCGATTTGTCCAAACCTTTCATAATTTTAAACATTTCTTTCATATCCCCTCTCAATCTTCCCTTTTAAAGAGAGGTATATTATCATCTCTCCTGGTGTTGTGCAGAAGAGTCAAGGCTAAAACTACCTTTCAGATGGAGCGGGGTTAGAGGCAGGGGGAATAATTGGGCCAGGGTTCAACATGATTCAGTCTCTATTTTAGAGTCATACTGGAGTTCCGGCGTGATTCCTGTCCAGGTAACAGCTTAATCTGGGCGGAATCAAATCAAATAGCGTAAATTATCGCAGAATTTTAAAGGTAAGTGAGTTCCACCCATAACTACATTATTCCGATGTATCTGCGATCTTTTAAGTCCATTCAATGGACCCTTCGTTGGAAGCAGTCTCCACCCCCAAAACTGGCCACACCCCCAGGTAGGAAAGGCGAGTTTCCCCTGATTGCGCTCACCCAGGGGGTTCATCACATTGCGACCACATTCACAGGTGCACAGGCACCAATGGTCACGTGAATGCAGCGTTAATCACCCGAGAAGCAGTGACCAGCAGTCAACTGAAGCCCTGCTGCTGCAGGAATCATCAATTAGTTTAAAACGTTGAATAATACCTCATTTCCTAAGAATTCAACTCCTCTTTGTGATACTGGAGGAGGAGGAGGAGGAGAAGAGAGAGAATTATGAAGGCTCGAAGCACAAAGAATTCGGTAACAAAGAAAAAGACTACAACCCACTCGCAGGTAACCTGCCCACAGAGAATACAGGCCCTGCATGAGCTTCGAGGAATGTCCGAGGAGCTGGTTGTGCCCTGCCTCGGTGCAATTGGTCGACTTTGTAACTTGCTGCGGGACGATCTCAAGCCTCGGTCCACATGCTGCATTGCCATCATGGTCGAGATGAAGGTCA
Organism: Heptranchias perlo; assembly: GCF_035084215.1. Classification (NCBI taxonomy): domain Eukaryota; kingdom Metazoa; phylum Chordata; class Chondrichthyes; order Hexanchiformes; family Hexanchidae; genus Heptranchias; species Heptranchias perlo. The sequence goes on from NC_090349.1 coordinate 8,958,986, forward strand.
CCACAGCTCTGAACCGCTATGGGTGCGGCTCATTCCAGGGTGACCCGCGCGCATCAGTCGAGGGGCAGTGAGGGATAACATCCGCAGGTGACTCACGCCCTGTTCATTGTATTTGATATGTCACCGGCAGAGCAAAGGCTGTTAGCACTGTTCTTCTGTTGGATTGCTGGCTTCCCCAAGGTGTTTGGAGCGATTGATGGGATTCACATGGCACTGAAGGCTCCCCTTGAAAACCCACAAGGGATTCCACTCCCTTAAAATGCAGATTGTATGTGACGCCCGTTTTCACATCCAATATGTTAACACTCAGCACGTGGGTACACGTCATGATGCTTTCACCGTGAGGAGTTCGATAATAGCCCGCCTGCTCGGAGAGGGTGAACGAGCCGATGGTTGGCTTATTGGCGACAAAGCATACCCCCTGCTTCCATGGCTTAAACGGGTAGCACAGACTGAGATGGAGGAGAGGTACAATGAGGCACAAGGGTCCACCAGGCAGGTCATTGGGAGAACAATTGGGGTGCTGAAGATGCGCTGCAGGTGTCTGGATAGGTCTGGGGGCATACTTCAGTATTCCCCACAGAGTGTGGATAGGATTCCCTCTGGCAGAAGGTTTGAACTCAACGTCCTGGGACTGGAGCCAATGGAGACGGATGCAATGCCAGGGGAACCTGAGCAGAGGGATGCTGAGTCTACTGAGGAGGCAAATGCCTGACAGCGTTGGGCTGCCAGAGCATGGCTTGTGGAGCAGGCTTTCACGCAATGAGCCCCCCCCCCCCAACACCCGCACTCATCGACCAGCCTCCTCACGGGCGGTGAACAGAAGAAGGCTCGGATACTGGTCAGTTCAAATGCAAAAAAGGTTTATTACAATCATTTTAATTTCCAACTGTTAACGGTAAATAGAATAAAAATTTAAACCTTTTTGCCGTCCTTAAGATATAACTATGGCGTTAGTGGTGATAACGGTGACCTGCCGCAAAAAAGGGCAGCATTGGGTACTAAATATTCCTGGATGCAAGGTGTTCAGGGAAGATAGGGAAGGATAAAAAGGAAGGTGGGGGGGCGGTGTGGTAGTATTGATTAAGGAGAATATTGCAGTGCTGGAGAGAGAGGATGTCCTTGAGGGCTCAAAGACAGAATCTATTTGGTTAGAGTTAAGAAATAACGGAGGTGCCATCACTGGGTGTATTCTGTAGCTCACCAATTAATGGGAAGGATGAGGAGGAGCAAATTTGCAGCTAAATTACAGAGAGGGTGGAAGAACTATAGAATAGTGATAATGGGGGACTTCAACTATCTTAATATAGACTGGGACAGTAATAATGTAAAGGGCAAAGAGGGGTCGTTACTAGGGCCACTGCTTTTTTATATATATATTAATGACTTGGACATGGGTGTACAGGGCACAATTTCAAAATTTGCATATGGCACAAAACCTGGTAGTATAGTAAACAGTAAGGAGGATAGTAATAGACTTCAAGAGGACATAGACAGGTTGGTGGAATGGGCGGACGCATGGCAGATGAAATTTAATGCAGAGAAGTGCGAAGTGATACGTTTTGGCAGGAAGAATGTGGGGAGGCAATATAAACTAAATGGTACAATTCTAGAGGGGATGCAGGAACAGAGTCACCTGGGGGAATATGTGCACAAATCTTTGAAAATGCCAGAACAGGTTGAGAAAGCAGTTAAAAGAGCATACGGGATCCTGGGCTTTATAAATAGAGGCATAGAGTACAAAAACAAGGAAGTAATGATGAACCTTTATAAAACACTGGTTCGGCCACAGCTGGAGTATTGTGTCCAATTCTATGCACCATACTTTAGGAAGGGTGTGAAGGCCTTCGAGAGGGTGCAAAGAAGATTTACTAGAATGGTTCCATGGTTGATGTACTTCAAATACGTGAATACTGGAGAAGCTGGGGTTGTTCTCCTTAGAGCAGAGATGGCTAAGAGGAGATTTGATAGAAGTATCAAAACCATGAAGCCCCAGATAAGGTAAATAGGTCCAATGGTGGAAGGGCTGAGAACCAGAGGACACAGATTTAAGGTGATTGGCAAAAATACCAAAGGCGACATAAGGAAGACTTTTTTAAACAGCGAGTAGTTATGATCTGGAATTTGGTGCCTGAAAGAGTGGTGGAAGCAGTTTCAATCGTGGCTTTCAAAAAGGAATTGGATAAATATTTGAAGGGAAAAAGTTTGGAGGACTACGGGGAAAGCGCGGGGGAATGGGACTGACTGGATTGCTCTTACAAAGAGCTGGCACGGGCTCAATGGGCCTCGCGGCCTCCTTGTGTGCTGTAACCATTCTATAATTCTATGATTCTATGGTTAATGTTTCTGGTTCAATTTGTAAGATCAAACGATGCAATTTTTTTTGCTAATTCTGCATTAAACTTTAACATTTAAACATGAACAAGAGTGCACAGATTTATCCAAGTTCCATCACTTACTCAAAAACAGCACTAAATGTAAACATGAAGAAAGGTGCAAAGATTTACCAAATTCGACAATTATGCAAAAGCAGTAAATTTAATCATGAACAATGGAGCAAAGATGTAAAAGAAATTGTGCAAAAAACGTTTTCAATTTGTGAGACAACTTTAACAAATATTTGGCAGCCTTGCAGCTCCCCCATTAGACGACAGGGAAGAGAAAGTGGAGGTGGTAGAGACAGGAATTAAATTCCCCCTACTCAGACAAATCTTCTACCATCTGCCCCCGTGCGCTGTCTACCAGCCGACGTGGATGGTGTGGATATCTGCTGTGTGGTGGAAGGCTGCTGGCCTGATGAACCGAGGTCCTATGACTCGCCAACTTTTATGGCCATCTGCTCCTGGAGCAGGGATGCTGCTGCCTACATCCCAGGATTGAGATCCTGCACTGCCTCGTGCAGCCTGCCATGTGCATTTGGCAATGAGCCAGTTGCTGTTGGGCTGGAGTTCAGGGCAGTGCTGCCGTCCATGGAGGTGGATGCATCAGCCACTCGGATCACATGAGCTGGCCAACCAGTGGAATTGAGCTGCAACCTCACCCACTGGGTGGAATGATTGCAGCCATCAGATCCCATACGGTCTCTTTGAGACACTGAAAACCGCGAGTCATCACATTTCCAGTCTGTCGCCCAAGGCCTGAACAGCAGATGTCTGAGTTTCCATTAAGTTGGTGGCCCTGGTTTCTACTTCATCGCCCCCATGCAGGGGGCCTGCATCAGGTTCTGACACCAGGCTGGCCATGTTGTCCATGTTGTTTTTGATGGTGCCCATGGTTCTCGTTCCCCTTTGATGCTCCATTAGCAGGCGCCTCTTCATGCCTGCAGCCGACTAGCCAGGCTCCGCCGGCCCATTGCTCCTTATTTGCCTTCTGGCTGGTCTCACCAGAGAGGCAAATACATCCTTCAATTCCTCCAAATCTCCAATCGCCAAAGTGCTACTGGAGTCAAACAACTGGGAGCTGAATTACTCTCTGAGCATAGTCATCTATATTCACGCTGGCACCCGGCTGAGGCGAGTCAGTTGACTGTCTCTGATTGGGGGTGGCCTGAGGTTAGGGTGGAGGCTGCACTCCCAAGAAGGTAGTGAGGAGGCCTAGCTTTCCATCGGTCCCTCATCTGCCAGCTCGATGGGCATGAGCTGCATTATGAAGCCCAGGTCCTCTCCCTCCATCCTCCACTGGGGCTGCTCCACCTCGCCTTCCCACGCGCTCACACTCTCCTCCATCTCCACCTCCTCCTACGAGTGATCCTCCAACTCCCTCAAGGCAGCAGCCTTCACTCTTTTGTGACCTGAGGGGAGAAAACCAGAGGGTAAGAATTGTTGCTCTTGCCATGGTGGGGGGAGGGGCTGGGGTAGCAATCCTGTGCCACTGTCTTATATGGAAGCATTGATAAATAACCAGTGGCTACTCACCAGGTTGTGGACACTCTCCGCTCATGGTGGCGCAGCTCCCCAGCAGCTCCACGGCCTTATGCTCATGGCAGGTCGGTGGTCGAAGTTTGGGACCCCCCCACCCCTCCTTGCCCTTTCACAGGCATTGTGCATATTCTTGCTCTAAAAAACATAAAGGAAAAGCTTAAACAGGGTTACAAACAATTGAAGGAGCTTCTGCTCAGCATCTATTTGTGGCCTCTCTGACAGGTCACTGCTCTGGTTGCTTCGCCTGAGACTGATGACCAGATTGAGCGTGACAGAAAGTATTAGCAGGTTGAATTTCTTACCTTCTCTTACCTTGTCAGTTATGCCTCCTCACCAACCATAACGGCTACGCCATTGCTGAGGCGATCAGCCTTCCCTGCCTTGGCATGGCCTTTCGGGGAAGGTCTGTTGGTCCTCCTCTGCAAAATTGAAGGACCTCTTGCTGGCAGCAAAATAGGAAATGCAGGAGGAGCTTCAAAAGGGTGATAATTATATGGTAAGTTTAATGGCACAGTTTGTGGAACAAGAAACCTAAATTTGTCTCGAGTAAGATCGAGGCAGGTTCTTGTCAACAAATGGGATTCAGGGTTATTAGAAACAGAGCACGGGAATACTGCATATAGCCCGGCTACATGGACCAACTGTCTTCTCTTGCCTGAAACTGTTACTATATATATATAGTCTGTGTGTGTATGCATTACATATTTAAATCTAGGCGAAACGCCCACACTTCTTGCTGCGATGCACACCTTGTCAAAATATCACTGGAGAAAATAAGATTGTCATAATAATAAAGTTCCAGATAATATTTTCAGTTTTCTTTTCGCGGATTCTGATTTGATTTACTGATCCCTGATGTAGGCTTTGGCTGATCCTTTCTGTGAGAGCTTCGGCCAGATTGTGAGATCCTACTGCATCGGATTGGTGCGGTATGTGAATCTATTAATATTACAAACAGATGGGGAACTGAGCAACATCACCTTCAGTCCTGGGAACTAAGTCGTCAATCACTTTGTCCCGGAGACAAACATTGAAAGCCTAGAGTTTCCGCTTTGGGTGCAATCGGGATTTGAGTGCAAATCACACACCAAAATTGCGCCAGCAATGTTACAGTCGTCAGCGCAATTCGGCAGCCTAACAGAGCATAATCGTTTAATCTTTCTTTGCAATAAAAAATATCCATTGATGTAATTAAGAGTGGTAACCTGGTACAGTTTTACTAATACAGCTGTAAATGAGTTTATCACAAAATTAAGCATTTTTAATGAGTGTCTAGTCCTCCACCTTTGAGTAATCTGATTTTAAATCACTGAAAATGACTTAAAAACTATGCTGAACCATTTACTACTTTCATTGGTGAACACTGCTCAGTTTCTTAGTAAATTAAATATTTTTTAATATCTAAAAACGATTAAAACGTGCCTGCTAGTGTCCAAGTGTCTAAGAAAAGTAGTTTAATTTTAAGACCCACCTCCAACTGCCGCAGAGGCGCAATCCACTGAAACTCGCAATCCTCCTTATTTCAATGGGGAACATGGCCAGTTTTGTGGGCCGGTAGGCTTCATCACAATTATTTTTGAACCAGTCCAAAAGATCCTGGAAACTCGAATTACGCTGGACGTAATTTATGCCCAGTGTAAATTGAATTCCGCAATGTTTTACAATCGGCCGGATTGCGCTGAAAAAGCCAACGTAATCCAGCGGAAACTATATTCAAGCCCAGAGTTGCCCAAAATAAATTACAGAAATAGGTTTCAAAGAAATGAACTGGAAACGGTGTAACTGACAGCTATTTCATTAGTAAATTTGAATCTCTAACCTTTTGTTACAAATCTAATTTCAGGATAACTTTGACAAGCATTACTTGTGCTTTAAAGTACGAAATTACCCTTGTTTCGAAGCACTCTCTCCAGTCCCTAAGATTCGGCCCTCAATAATCTGTCCATTACAATTCATTTTTTTCCAGAGGACTTGCTGTGACTGGTTTCCCAGGCGGTTTGACCTCTGACCTGTTTAGTATTGATGGCACGTGTGAATTTTTCAGCAACAATCGCCCGATTCCAAGAAAGGAAACCTGTCAGTGAACTGGGAACACTCTATCCCACACTTCGTCCAAAATAATCAGTAACTTAAGATCGACACCGACAGTTTGGGGAAGTAACATTTGTGTAAATATATACTGTGAGTCCATTTTCATTCTGTTGGCGAATTCATTGGATTATTCTGAAATTGTCGCTTTACCAAGAAATTTGATCCATGCACAATTAGCCCAGTGTTAACAGCAGTTAGCCTCATGACACTGCACACATTGTTTTCAATCCGCTCAACGTCTCTGTTGCATATTCACTTCAGGAGATGCTGTGATCAACCTAGTGAGGCGGGTGTGCGGGAAATTAATATTGCTGACACTCTCTGTCTTTGATGAATTGATATTCTCGACACCTCCAGCTAAGCTAACTAGGAAATGTGAACCCTGATTATAAACGCTGGCAGCGCTGAGAGGGTCAATGGGAGCCAATAATCAATGAGACAACAAATAGTCGGAATGGGCACGGTGGAGTCACAGTGACCCAGAGGAGAGATTACAGATATGGCCAGGCATGTAGAAAATTATATAATTTATTTAATATAAAAATGGCATATAGAAAATCATCTCAGAACTTTTAAACGAGAGCTATGAAGCCCCATTCTGTCTATCTGACTGAGGTGTTGGAGATGCATTTGGACGTGACCTTCACTGACCCTCAGAGCGTTGGCAACTCTCGCGATTTTGTTGACGATTTTACAGTATCGTTTCAATGACTGGAGAGAAAAGAGAGCGAGAAAGGGAGGAAGAAAGAAACCATCTATGAATCAATCGATCGATAACGAAACTATGAGTGTAGACAAGGCTGTGTACTGGCGGGAGAGTATCTGCAGCAGTCGCCACGCAGTCACCATCAAACACACAGAATACTGGGAACAAACCATCCCTCTCTCCCCTTTAACGGCCACTCACACGCTGTGCAGATAGCGACGGTAATTTTTTTTGTCGCATTATTTCCGAGAAATAAAGTGAGATATATCGGTTACGCCCTATGAAAAAAAACTTTCGTTTGGAGTAACAGACTATATTTTTATAAATCTCCTCGCTAATGTGTTATTGCCATTATTGATATAATTAAAATATTAGCATTCATAATAACAAACCAGGAGCTTAAACTGCCTGAGAATTGGATGTCCTCTCAATTACACTGTCATTGTAGGGAAAATAATACTGTTGGGTTAATTTAATCATTAATTAGAATCCAGTCACCTAACTCTCAGAGCAGACGGGGTTTGAAGGTATCAGAATAGTTCATTTCAGTAAACTATTAATATTTAATCATTTTAATGATTTTTAAATCTGAAACTATTGCTGGCACTGACCTGGAACACATTCGCATTACTTCATGAATAAATATTTCGTCTAAAGCTGGCGAATAGTGACCCGTCAGCCCACAGTTGGATTCAGCCATTGTTCTCCGGTGCGATCTAACTCCCTACAGAGATACATTTACCCAAGGGAGGCACTAGTGTGGTTTATCTATAACTGAAACAGATTTAGAATGTACAGTAAACTAATACAGGACTAATGCAAATGGTGATGGAGTTTAAAATATTTTATTAGAAATTTGCTAAGAAGCAATATCTCTCGCACATCTATTAACTGGAAGTGTACTTTCAAACAGCACACCTGTGTTTGCTGTATTTTACACCTATTCTGAGTCAGCACGACTGATTCACAACATAGTCAAAAAGAGATTTTGTTAACCCCTTCAGCATCCCCGCACGGCGACCTCGGGAAGGCAGTAAAATGTTCGTTTTTATCGTACCTTTACAGAATATTGAGTATGGACCAAAACCCTAGAGGTTACACGTTTTTCATACTCCGTAATTTTTAACCTTTTACAAAAACATACCAACCATCTTCAACAAGATGACAAACAATTTCCATCCCTGATATGGGTGGGGTAGGGGAGTGTCCTGTGCAGAATAGTTTAAAGCAAGTGTCCCAAAGGATTTCTTTATTTCTATTTGGATAGTTATATGAGAATGGCCTGCACTAATTTAATTTATACAATGATTGTTGCGGAAAGCACGCGGTGCTCATGGAGTTATTAATTAGTTAGTTTTTCATAGGAAATAAAAACCAGCCTGAACAAGGATCCAAATCACTTTCCATCCATGACACACGTCAACAGGGATTGATATGGAGAGATTTCTCCTACACTATTGCTCGCCGTTAGTCCAACTACTGTTTATATTCACTGTGAATATACAGATACATTATCGAGAAACTAAACAAATATTGTAGAACGCAGGCCGCCTATTATGACATAACACAGGTAAACTGTCCATCTCCTTCAACGTGAAGGTATTAATGACACTGCTTCCAATCTGGAATATTGTTTGACAGCAGGATACAGCTCGAGTGCTTTATATTGTGTAACTATCAGTTCATCAGTTCTTGCAAATGCTCCAAATGTTTCAGCTTCACGAATTGTTGCGGCGCTGAACTGTCTGTTGGGTCCTGTCTGACTAGAAACACAGAACATTATCTGGATTTTGAGCTCCGAGAACGCGTTTCGTGGGTCTCCTTTCGAAGACTGTTTATGGTACATTAAGCGGACAGAACTTGTTACCCCTCATTTAGGCGGCCTCGAGTATCCTCCACTGTAATGGCGATGCGATGTCACTGAGAGATCAGCTGAAATGCAAGAAAAGCACGAGTCAGAAATACTCTGATTTGGGAACGAGAAATTGATTTCAAAGGTAGTATTTACAATTGTTGTGTGTAAGGGACTCGATGCCTTACCGGGGACTTTCTACTCATTCTAATTTCAGGTCAGCCCCATGCATTTGTAGCACGACGCCATCCAAAGGTTTGAATCTGTGGATGTTTCTGAATCTGTCCCCAGGAGACGGGTGTTGAGGGCCCCATTCGATCTCTGCACATTTATTCTATCGCTGAAACAACTGAAACATTACAAACAGTTTAGTAATTCAGGAAAATACCGGCGATATGACAACATACAATTAAAGGCATACCATTGATATCAATAGCCTATTACACAATGAATGATGAAATTATATTCAATGTTAGCCCAACTTGTTTTAAATATAATCTCACTTACTCTGTGTTGTTCTTCGGGTGGGATTCTGTTACCGAATATTCTCTCCCAACGTCAGCGTTTTTTTGACAGCCTCTCCCTGGACGTTCTGCAGTGGTGCTCGACAGGCCCTCTCTGCTGCGGCTCTGTCCAACCTCTCCTGTATTTATTGCTCCGAATAGTCAGGGAGAAGCGTGAGTCCGGGTTTCTTTGCGTTTCTCACACTCAGCAGCCAATTGCTGCTGTCCGAGGAACAATGGCCAAAGTGTTTCTCTCTGAATGAGAAATTATCCCCACTGATTGACGTGTTGTTGGGGCCGAGTCTCAGGAGACCATCTGAAGAGCTGGTATGAGTCAGTAATCCCGGGCCTGCGGGGCTCGTGTGAGGTTATGGGAACGGCGAGAAGCTCCCCCCGCCCCACGTGCCACCGAGTACAGGGGGACAACAGTGCGAACATCTGTCTCATTCCGTTCCTTCTCTTTCGCTTGTGTGGCGAATAATTTACAGATCGGGCAAAAGTTTCAAAGTAAACCCATGAATAGTGTTTGCTGAGAATTTACATCAATTAGAACAACGTAATCTGATGACAGTTAAAATCAATATAGACCTGCTGGGGGAGTCTGTAATGTAAAGTTTGTAGCTGATTCCGGATATGGAAATGCTTTCCAAGTATTTCACATCTGGTGCAGACCTGCGATAATGAGGAAAGGGATGTTTCTTTATAGTTGCACTATGTCCTGCCCCCTCGGGTTGTTGCTGTGCTGAGACGAATGAACTCAATCACCGCTCACTGAAACACAAGAAACGGGGAAATCCAGTTATCTGCGGTACGAGGGAATCATGAACAGAAACTCCCAGCATTGGAATGATCGGTGGCTCGAGGAGCGACACTCACAATATTTCTGCCATCCCCATTTATTTAATCTCGTTTACTTTAATAAACGAATATGTTAGAGTGTTAAATTATATTGAGCACCATATATACATATGAATGTGTTACAGACCTTATGAATTCCCCTCTATTCACTTTAGGGGGCTCTGTGTCACTGTTCGATTACTTCTACAATACTTTCAGAACTATATTCCTCTGCATGCACAAGTTTAATATTCTTTTAAATAAAGTAACGTAAAATTACGCCCTGCTGAAATCTACAAAGCAGAACTGCAGTTGCAGTAAAGTCTTACATTATACCTGCTCATTTTTCGAGGCGATGTGAAAGAAACAAAGAACTTGCATTTATGTCGAGCCTTTCACCATCTCTGAACGTCCCAAACATCTTCATAGCCAGTGAAGAATTTTTTGAAGTTAGTCGCTGTTGTAATGAAGGGAAACGTGGCAGGCAATTTGCGCACAGTAAGGTCCCATAAACAGCAGAGATTGATAATGTGTTTTAGTGATGTTGGTTGAGAGATAAATATTGGCCAAGACACTGGGGAAAACTGCCCTGGTCTTCTTCGAATAGTTCCATGGGACCTTTTACCCCTGAGAGGGCAGACGCGGCCTCGGTAGAGCTGTTTTACTGCACCCCGGTATAAGCGGTAAATCTCTGACTGACCAGCACTTGGTGTTGTTGATTGATTCACTGCATTGAATTCATTATCAACAGGTGAGAAACCCTGAGCTCTCTCACTGCTGGAACGAAAGCCGCCAATCACTTTGCATTGTGACCCAATCCCAAATTTGCTGCTGCTCAGATTTCAGTTTAAAAAACCACCTTAATTAATACTATTTAATGTAATGAGGAGGGAAGTATATTTGAGATGAACGAGCTGCCCATTCACATATAACTCACGAAGTGTTATTAGTACAATGAAACCCGAGTCCTCTCCGGACAAAGTCCTGCAACCCCATCACCCTGTTCTTGCCAAATTCCACCGGTTTCTTATACACCAACCAATCGATCGCCTGATGGTGCGCAAATCCTTGCACAATTCCTGTGACTTATTCTCCAGCCCACATTCTCCATTCCTCTCACTCTTGGTTACTGCTTGTTCCCGCTTCCTCTGCCCCACAATCGGGAGCCGATCTTTCAGCCACCATTCTCCTGGTCTCTGGAATTCTCTTACAAAACCATCTTCCCTTACTAACACCCTTTGTGAAAATCTATCTCTTCCACCGTACCTTTGGCCTTGTCCAGAATTCTTTTCCCCTGAGTGTCCACACCTCCCTCGTGTAAACGATCTAAGAAGGTGAGGAGCGCTATATGAATGTGAGCGAAAACCTCTCTCTAACCTGTTATTGGGCTGGAGTTATACTGCACTTTTTAATAATGCAAACGGATGGGCTGCAGGTCCTGGAGAGGTGTCGGACCTCCAGGGGTTTTAATGTGCTGGGTTGTCTCCTGTGTTGAACTGCCATGTTTGCAACAATGAGCAACTAAAGCCACTTCAAATGGCAGCATATCTGTTGGCATACTTAACTTTGAAATGTAATGCACCAAAAAGGCTGCAACAAACTGATTTTCATCTTTAAAGGATTTCTCATATATGAAGCATCAGCGAGGTATATTTCAATTACATGAATAAATTATACAGTCTATTAATGCGGACGGATAGGCCTCTGATAGAAAGCGATCTCCCTTAGCTTCAGTCTGTCAATATTCATTGTTTCTACGCGAACTAGTTCAGTCCTTTTGCGCCAAGGTGCCATTAAACCTCACCTTTAGCGCGTAGGAAAGAACCTACAGGAACCGCCTCAGGTCCACCTGACATACACAGGCGGGGCTATAAATAAGGGCACATCAATGACAGGCTCGCAGATCAAGAGTAATACATACTGAGCACAAAACCCCAGAATATGTTGGATTCACCACTAAACACAGAGCTGCAAGCTGCAAGCAGTACCATATCGAGCTCAAACTTACTGGTTATCCGTGGTTATCCGTGGGATTGGATGCGCAGACAAAACCTTAAAGCTTTTATTTAGTGATTCATCAATCTCCCGTAACGCTCAGACAGGGACTGAAGACAACTACTGGTGAAGCGGGGTTAGAGGACAGGGGATAATTGGAAATTGGATCACGGCCCAGAGAGGACTGTGAGGCTGGAGGCCAGGGAAGGGCACTGCGGCAGGGTAGGGCAGGGGTAGAGTATGGATGAGGCAGAGAGAGAAGGTGGAGCAGATTTTGAGGCTGGGGGTAGGCGAGCGTGCGAGCATAGTAAGAAGTGAGAGGAGAGATAAAGTCTACAGGGGGAGGGGAAGGAAACAAAGACTATGCATTTTTATCGGGCCTTTGACGGTTTCAGGATATCCCAATGCGGCATTCAATTTGTGCATAGCAAAGACCCACAACAGCAATGAGATAAATGACTAGATGATCTGTTTTAGTGATGTTGGCTGACGGATAAATACTAGCCAGGACTTCGGGTAGAACTCCCCTGCTCTTCTTCCAATAGTGCCATGAGCTATTTTGCATCCACCTGAGACGCCAAACGGGGTCTCGGTCGAGCTGATTTCCTGAATCCCTGTGTAAGTGATAAATCTTTGACTGATCAGCACGTGATCTTTCATGTCCAGCTGACAGAGCAGACGGTTTAATGTCAGGTCCGAAAAGACGGCACCTCAGACTCCCTCGGTGCTGTACTGGAGTGTCAGCTTAGATTTTGTGCTCAACTCTCTGTAGTGGGACTGGAACCCGGAACCTTCTGACTCAGAGGCGAAAGTGTCACCACTGAACTACAGCTGACACCAGACGGATTTTTAAAAATATAATGAGTGGATATTCCATTTGTAAATTGTTTCATAAAGTAAACGGGTTTAACGTGTTAAATGCTGAGAATGAGTCTTTCAATTCCATGTAATTTAAACAACAGTTGCAAACGGAACTTCATCACAAAGGTGGTGAAATAGTTTGCCCTCTAGAAGCACAATGTGTTCTCCTGGTGATCCGTTTGTATCGCGCTATCATCGTTATTATATGATTAGTGTAATGGTACCAGAACAGTGAAGTTAATAGATCAGGAATTTCAACTGCCGGATCCCCTCTCTCTGTACTGCCCTTCTGAGGAGTGTAACACCTTTTGGGTTTACTTGATTAATCACCAGGGACTTGAAGACGGATCTTTTTAGGGCAACGAGTGGGTGGATTTGAGGGATGGAAATGTTTGGTGTAATTTAACAGCAGTGTTACTGCAGCGCCGGGTCTGAGTCTGGGTTCTAGTCAGACGGTACTGCCCTGTCTGGAAATATTTTTCTCCAGGGAGGTGGAGGAGTTCCTGAACACTTTCGAAACCAGGCTTGACGCCAAAGCGGAGCTGCACTCCGTGCTGCATTAAATGCAAATGAAGAGACACAATTCCCTACTGGGCGTTTCACCTCCTTCTCTTTGGACTTAGGTTTGACCCCAACTCCGGATTTATCCTGCAATGTCAGTATTTTTGCGCAGCCGTGTAAAGCTGCACTGTAAATGCACCCTAGACTCTCCGAGACATGCTAAACATTTGTGCAAAAGTTCACTGTTCTTAATAAAATATGTGTCAATGTCGCAAATGATCATTACTTTGTAAATGATAAATATTAATGCTATTTATTAATTTTTCAAAATACAACGCAACAGAAGGTGATGTATACCAATATTATTTAATAGGTACATACGTAGGAACTGGTGCCATTTCTAAACAAGTGCAACGTGCATGTAATGGAAATGTTATCGCCCATATAAACAGTGATCTAATCGACTAATCAGTTAAAATATAAGTGGAAGTATTCTGTTAAACGGTGCACCGCACTGGCACTTAATCTCCAAATTTACTTTCCAAAACACGTACTCATTTGCTCCACTGTGAAGCTCTTATTTAGAATATATCAAATGGATCATTCAGCATGTCTATACCCCGCAGTTCTGATTTATACGGCGTTCAACAAAGAATCATCGTTAATCCCTTCATTACAATAGCGGGGTGGTCACAGGGGCGGAGGGGAACATTACATCCTTTCTAATACTAGTACATTTACAGAATGTCGAGAATAAGCGGGACACCAGCAGATCCACATATTTCTGTATTTCAATGTGATGAAGTTATTTAAATAAATATATTTCTTTTGACTGGTTATAGTAGATAACATGAATTTAACCCTCTGAAAAGGAACAAACTGTACGTTTTAAGACAAATCCGATTCTATTCCTGACATATTGAAAGAGATCAATAAGATTAGATTCCCCTTACATAGTTGCCTGGTATCTAGTTCCTGTATCTGTTCACTCTGTATACCCATGCATTGCTCAGTAATAGATATTGTAGAGCGCGAACAAATATTATTTTAATTCGTCCAATATTAGATATTCAGATGAGAGTTTCTGCATTCATTGTTAATTTGACTTAAGGTGTATTGGAAAAAACTCAGTACTCACTGAGCTATTAATCAGTTAAACTTTTCACAGAAATCATCTTCAGCAAGAAGACAAATCACTTTCCATCCCTGACACACGTCAGCAAGGATCGATATGGAGACATTTCTCCTACACAATTGTTTGTCGTTATTCCAACTACTGTACATATTCACCATGAATATACAGATATATTATTGAGTAACTCTACAAATATTGTAGAACACGGGTGACATATTATGACATTATACAGGTAAGGATCTGAATATCCCTTCAACAAACTATCCAACCCCTTCAATATGAAGGCATGTGGCTGTAATCATTAACGGGTTCCTGTTAACCCTTTCAATATCACAGCGGCATGATCACACTGCTGTTACATAGCATTACAGCCTTTAGGATTATATCAAAAATAATGAGGAGAAGCGAAACACCAATAATCAATTTATAAAACTGATCATTCGGACGTTTCTCTTTTTCTCTGTTGTACTGGGTATGTCTGTTATCACGCTAGATAATACAATGCCCAGTTTACTGGATACTGTTTCCTACGAAAAAACTAAACTGTACTTAACAAGACAAATCACTTTCCATCTCTGACACAGATGAGCAGGATCAATATGGAGATATTTCTCCTACACGTACAACTTGGTAGAAGTTACAACACCGAAATAGGCCGTTCAGTCGATCCAGAACGTGTTAGCATTTAGCCTGCACTCGAGCAAAAAACGGATAGCACCTCCAACAATTCAGTTCTACACTGAAGTGTCAGCCGCTGACATGTCCCTAAGGACTTGAGTTTATGACCCTTGGGTTCAGGGTGAGGTGGGAATGCTACGAGCTGAGCCAAGCTTACAAGGCAATCTGTTGTCATTCCAACTACTGTCTATATTCACTGTGAATATACAAGTGTAGTGCTGAGAAACTCTACAAATATCATAGAACGCGTGTCACATATTATGACATTACACAGGTAAACTGTCCATCTCCTTCAATGTGAAGGTATTAATGACACTGCTTCCAATCTAGAACACTGTCTGACATCACGATGCAGCTCTACTATTTTGTATTGTGCAACTATCAGTTCCTCAGTTCTTGCAAATGTTCGAAATGTTTCAGTTTCACCAACATCCCCAAAGTTGTTGCGGCGCTGAACTGTCTGTTGGGTCCGGTCTGACTAGAAACGCAGAATATGTTATCTGGGTTTTGAGCTTTTTGAACGCGATTCGCAGGTTTTCTTTCTAAGATCGTTCATGGTGCATTGAGCGGATATAATGTGTTGTCCCTCGTTTCGGCAGCCTTGAGTATCCGCCGCTGTAATCGCGATGCGGAGTCATTGGGAGATCAGCTGAAATGAAAGAAAAACACAAGTCAGAAATACACGAAACTGATTTAAAAGGTATTCTTTACAATTGTGTGTGTGAGGGACTCGATGCCTTACCGGAGACTTGCTGCTGATTCTAAGGTTTCAGGTCATCGCCTCTCATTTCCAGCACGGCGCTATCGAAAGGCTTTAATCTGTGGATGTTCCTGAATCTCTCTCCAGTCCATTCTGTAGACGGTGCTGCGGTCCCATCTCCTCTCTGCACCTTCTCTCTATCGGTATTTCTAACAACTGAAAATCACAAATAAATATTTTAGTAACTCACGAAAACACCAATCAGTTAATATCATATTATTAATTTTTTCAGTTAATGCTAATCCAACATGTTCTAAATATAATCTCACCCACGATTTGTTGTTCTTTGGGTGGGATTCTATTTCCGAATATGCTCTTCTAACCTTAGCGATCTTCTTACAGCCATTTTCCGGTCGATCTGCAGTGGAGCCTTAAACAAGTGCCCGACAGGCCCTGTCTGCTGCGGCTCTGTCCAACCTCTCCTGTATTTATTGCTCCGAATAGTCAGGGAGAAGCGTGAGTCCGGGTTTCTTTGCGTTTCCCACACTCAGCAGCCAATTGCTGCTGTCCGAGGAACAATGGCCAAAGTGTTTCTCTCTGAATGAAAAATTATCCCCACTGATTGACGTTTTGTTCGAGCCGAGTCTCAGGAGACCATCTGGAGAGCTGGTATGAGTCAGTAATCCCGAGCCTGCGGGGCTCGTGTGAGGTTATGGGAACCGGAGAGAAGCTCCCCCCGCCCCACGCGCCACCGAGTACAGGGGGACAACAGTACGAACATCTGTCTCATTCTACTGCTTTTTAAGAATGGCTTGTGTGGCGAATGATTTACAGATCCGGTAAAAGTTTCAACGTAAACGCATTAATAGTATTTGCCTAGAATTACATTAATTACTATAAACGTTTGCAGCCGAATCTGATGAAAGTAAAAATCAATGTAGATTTGAGGGGACATTCTGTAATGTGAGGTTTGTAGCTGATTTCTGATATGGAAATGCTTTCCAAGTGTTTCGCATCTGATGCAATCTGCGATGTTGGGGAAAGGGATGTCCCTTCATCTCCTATCCCCTCAGATTGTTGCTGTGCTCAGACGAATAAACTCATTCACTGTTCACTGAAACACAACAAATGAGCAAATCCAGTTATCTGCTGCACGTGGGAATCACGAGCAGTAACTCCCAGCACTGGAATGATCGGTTACCCGAGCTCCAGGCCGTGGAGCGACACTCACAATGTTTCTGCCATCCCTGTTTATTTAATTTAGTTTACTTTAATTGACTAATATGTGAGAGACTTAAATTATATTGAGCACTATATTAGATATGAAGTTGACACACACATTATGGATACCCTTATTTTCACTTTAGGGGTTTCTGTGTTATTGATCGATTACGTTCTGTGTAACATTATTTTTAAGTAACGTAAAATGACGCCCGGCTAAAATCTACAAAACAGAACTGCAGTTGCAGAAAAGTCTCAATTTCTTTCTGCACATTTTCCGAGGCGACGTGCCAGAAAGACTGCATTTATATTGCGCCTTGGGCGTCTCCAAGCGCTTCACAGCTAATGGAATATTTTTTGAAGTTAGTGGCGGTTGTAATGTAGGGAAACCCGGCAGCGTTTATGTGCACAGCAGGGCCCCACAAACATCAGACATTTTGTGTGTAACTGATGTTGGCTGCGGGATAAATATTGGCCAGGACACGGAGAGAACTCCACTGCGAAATAGTGCCGTGGGATCTTTTACATTCATCTGAAAGGGCTGAATCCCGGAGTAATTGGTAAATCTCTCACCGATCAGCAGTTGGCGCTGTTCTGACAGGTTCATTGATTCAGTGCATTGAATTCATGTGGTAGCGGTCACCTCTGACCTCTTGGTATTATCAACAGACGAGCAATTCTGAGCAATAGCTCTCACTCCTGGAACTGAAAGTGTCCATCAGTTTGCGTTGTGACCCAATTCCAACTTTGATGCTCAGATATCAGTTGAAACAATCATCTTAATTAATATTATTCAATGTGATGAGAAGAGAAATATATTTGAGATAAACGAGCGGCCCATTCACATGTAAAGCACGAAGTGCTATTAGTACACTGAAAACCGAGTCCTCTCCGGACATATCCTTATCACCCCGTTCTTGCCAAATTCCACTGGCTTCCTGTACCCCAACAAATCGACTTCCCGCTTGTCCGCAAACCCTTTGAGGACCTCCTTACACCCTTCTTGTAAATTCTTCTCCAGCCCACGCTCATCATTCCTCTCACTCTTGGTTGCTGCTTGTTCCCGCTTCCTATGTCCCACAATCAGGAGCCGATCTTTGAGTCACGTTCCCCCTGATCTCTGGAATTCTCATATAAAACCACCTTGTCTTACCACCTCCCATCTTGTTTTCAAAAGCCTCCGAAAATTCTACCTTTTCCAAGGTGCCTTATGTCTTGTCCCGAATTCCTTTAATGTATCTCCCTGGGTGCCCACCCCTCGTAAACGGTTTGAGGAGTTGAGGAGCGCTATATGAACGTGAGCGAAACTCTCTCTTTAACCTGTTATTGGGCTGGAGTTATACTTCACTCTTGATAATACAAACGGATGGGGCGGAAAGTCCTGTAGAGGTGTCGGACCACCGGGGGTTTTAGTGTGCTGGGTTACCTCCTGAGTTACCATGCCGTCTTTGCAGTGATGCGCACCTAAAACCACTTCAAATGGCAACAGATCTGATGGCATACTTAACTTTGAAATGCAATGCACTAAAAAAACTGCAATAAACTGATTTTCATTCATAAAAGGTTTCTCATGTTAAGCAGCAGAGGTATATTTCAATTACAATAAAGCAACATATATTCTATGAATAATTTATGCCTTAATATGGACAGAGATGCCTTTGATTGAAAGCGACCTCCCTCAGCCTCAGCTTGTCAATCTTCATTGTTTCTACGCAAACTACTTCAGTCCTTTTGTTCCAAGGTGCAGTTAAACCTGACCTATAGCGCATGGGAAAGAATCTACAGGAACCACCTCAGGTCCACCTGAGAAACAAGTGGGGCTCTAAATAAGGGCACATCAATGGCAGGGTCAAAGAGCAAGACTAATACATACTGAGCACAAAACCCCAGAGTATGTTGGATTCACCACTAAACACAGAGCTGCAAGCAGTACCGTGGGATTTGATGTGCAGACAAAACCTTATCAAAGCTTTTATTCAGTGCTTCGTGAATCTCCGGTAACGCTTCAGGTAAGGATTCAAGACAAAATGTATCCTCCAGGTGAAGCAGGGTTAGAGGACAAGGGATTATTGGAAATTGGATCACGGCCCAGAGAGGACTGTGAGGCTGGAGGCCGGAAAAGGGCACAGCGGCAAATTAGGGCGGAATTAGAGTATCGATGGACAAAAAGAGAAGATATCACAGGCTTTGAACCGGGGGCGGCGAGTTGGGGAACATAGGAACAGGAGTAGGCCATTCAGCCCTTCGAGCCTGCTCCGCCATTTGATAAGGTCATGGCTGATCAGTGATCTAAAATGGAGCATTGTCGGAAGTAACAGAATAGATAAAGACTAGGGAGAAAGGGGGAAAGGAAAAAAATAACTTGTATTTATATAACACTTCCCACGACCACAGGACGTCCCAAAGCGATTTACCGCCAAATAAGTACTTTTGAAGTGTAGTCACTGTTGTAATGTAGGACACGTGGCAGCCAATTTGTGCACGGCAAGCTCCCACAAACAGCAATGAGATAATGACCAGATGATCGGTTTTAATGATGTTGGTTGACGGATACATATTGGCCAGGGCACCCGGTAGAGCTCCCCTGCTCTTCTTCGAAAATCGTGCTCTGCGATCTTTTATATCCACTTGAGAGGGCAGACTTGGTTTAACGCATCATCCGGTAGACAGTGACAGTGCAGCACACCCTCAGTACTGCATTGAAGTGTCAGCCTGGATTATCCGCTTAAGTGTCTGAAGTAGGACTTCAAACCGCAACATTCTGATTCAGAGACGAGTGTGCCACCACCGAACCACGACTGACCCCAGAGGAATTGTTATAATTAATGGATATTCCAGGTGTAGATTGTTTGATAAAATAAACAGATTTAATGTGTGAAATGCTGCGAATGCGTCTTTCAATTCCACCAGCTTTAAGCTGCAATTGCAAACGGAATTGTGAATAGTTTGCCCTCTGGAAGCACAACGTGCTTTCCTGGTGATCCGTTTGTATCGCGCAATAATTATTATTGTATGATTAGTGTAATGGCACCAGAACAGTTATGTTCCTGAATCAGGAGCTTGAACATCTGGATCGCCTCTCGCTGTACTGCCGTCCTGAGGAGGGTAACACTTTTAGGTTGCCTTTACTGGTCTCCAGGTACCTGAAGACGGATCATCTTAGGGCAACGAGCGGGTGAATTTGAGGGATGAAAATGTTTGGTGTAATTTAACAACATTTCTACCGCAGTGCCGGGTTGAGTCTGGGTTCTAGCCAGGCGGTACAATCCTGGCTGGAAATGTTGTTCTCCGAGAAAATGGAAGGGAACTCCTGAACACTCTCTACGCCTGGTTTGCCACCAAAGTGAAGCTACACTCCAAGCTGCATTAAATTCAAGTGGAGTGACGCCATTCCCTCCAGGGCGTTTCATATCCTTCTCTCCTGATTTATAGTAGACACTGACTCTGGGTTTATCCTAGAACTTCAGTGTTTCTGCGCAGCTGTGTAAAGCTGCAGTGTAAACGCACCTTAGACACTCCGAGACATGCTAAACATTTGTGCACAGATTTGTGCATCAGTTACCTAGTCGACCATTCAGCTAGCAATACAAGAGGAAGTATTCTGTTTACAAATACATTCATACGGTGCACAGCATGGTACTGTACCTCCAAGTATACTTTCCAAAACACGCACATTTGCTACACGATGAAGCTCTTATTTAGAATATAACAAATGGATCATTCAGCATGCCCATGCCATTCTGATTTATACCGCGTTCACCAAAGAATAGTCCTTAACCCCTTCAGTACCACAGCGGACGGTCACAGGGGTGGAAACGAACACTACAGTTTTTCTAATACATTCACAGAATGACGAGAATAAGCGGGACACCAGCAGATCCATATATTTTAGTATTTCAATTTGATGAAGTAATTTAAAATAAATATATTCCTACTACAACTGTTTTGACTGGTTATAGTAGTTAAAATAAATTTATCCTTCTGGAAAGGTACAAACGGTCTTCATTAAGACTGATCAGCTTCCGACACTGAGATATTTGAAAGAGGTCAATAGAGAGTTCTCTTAAATAGTTGCCTGGTATCCCGTTTCACAGACTGTATCTGTTCACTCTGAAGACCCACACGTATTGTTCAGTAAACCTACAGGTATTGTAGAGCGCGGCCAAATATTATTTTAAATCGTTCAACATTAGATATTCAGAGTAGACTTTCTGCTTTCATTCTTAATTTGACCCACGGTATATTGGAAGGCATTTAAGCAACTAAACCTTTCACGGAAAGATACAAATAGTCTTCAACAAGAAGATAAATCACTTTCCATCTCTGACACACTTTAACAGGGATCAATATGAAGAGATTTCTCCTACACAATTGTTTGCTGTCATTCCCACTGCTGTATGTATTTACTATGAATATACAGGTATATGATCGAGAAACTCTACAAATATTGTAGAGCACAGGTCACATAATATGACACTACACAAGGATCAGAAAAATCCCTTTAGAAAACTGCTAATCTCCTTCAACGTGAAGACAACGTGATCCAGAAATGTCTCCTTAAGAAACTACCCATCTCCTTCTCTGTGAAGGCATTAATGGCGCGTCTTCCATTGTGGAATACTATTTTGCACCTAGAATAAATCTTTGGTGTTTTATCTTGTGTAAACGTCACTTCCTCACTTCTAGGAATTGTTCACAGTGCTTCAGATTACCGGCTTCTCCGGAATGCTGTGGGGCTGAGCTGAGCTGTCTGCTGGGTGCCGATATGAGTGAAGGAAAATACAGAGGGCATGCGGAATAACACAGAGCCTTGGCTGGATATTGGCTGCTGCAAATGGTTTATGAATTTCTTCTGAATTGGGTCCTGTGATGTTTTATCGAGTCAGCGCCTTTCTGCAAACACAAGTGTATCCTTCATGATGCACGCTATCTGATATTACTGTAGCTAAAAGGAAATAACGCTCGTTACAGTTATGTTTACAGGAGAATAATCATAATTAAGAATAATGAAATAGGTCTCTTAATTTCTGGTTGTGTAACATTGTATAAAAATTCACCAGCGAACGGCTTCAAGTTGCGATACTTCATAGGAACATAGAAACAGGAGTAGGCCATTCAGCCCCTTGTGCATGTTCCGCCATTCAATGAGATTATGGCTGATCTGTGACCTAATTCCATATGAGGTGGAGATGCCGGTGATGGACTGGGGTGGACAAATGTAAGGATTCTTACAACACCAGGTTATAGTCTATAACCTGGTGTTGTAAGACTCCTTACACTAATTCCATATAACCGCCTTAGCCCCATATCCCTTAATACCCTTGGTTAACAAAAATCTATCAATCTCACACTTAAAATTAACAACTGAGCTAGGATCAATTGCCGTTTGAGAAAGAGAGTTCCAAGCTTCCATCACCCTATTTCCTGACTTCACTCCTGAAAGTCCTGCTATAATTTTTAGGCTATGTCTCCTAGTCCTAGACACTCCAACCAGTGGAAATAGTTTCTCTTTATCTACCCTATCAGTTCACCTTAATATCTTGAAAATTTCGACCAAATCACCCTTCATCTTTTACATTCTAGGGAGTGCAACCCTAGTTGTGTAAGGTCTCTTTCTAATTTAACCCTTAAAGTCCAGATATCATTCTAGTAAATCTTTGCTGCACCCCCTCCATGGCTAATATATCCTTCCTAAGTTGCAGTGCCCAGAACTGAACGCAGTACTCCAGGTGTGGTCTATCTAAGGCTTTGTACCTTCTATCCCTTGTATTTTAGTCTTCTAGATATAAAGGCCGGCATTCCATTAGCCTTTTTGGTTATTTTCTGTACCTGTCCATGACATTTTAATGATCTATGTACACGAACCCCCAAGTCTCTTTGGACTGTTTAAAGCTTTTCACCATTTAGAAAGTACTCTTATCTATCAATTTTAGGTCCAAAGTGGACGACCTCACACTTGCCTACGTTTAAATCCATTTGCCACAGTTTTGTCCATTCACTTAATCTATTAATATCTCTCTTCAGGTAAGTCACGGTATCTTTCGGGATGGCAGTTTTCTCCTGTTCCATATTTAGTTCTTGACTGTTAAACTCTTTTGCACTATAGCCATCAGCTTGTCGCTGCTCCTGTTTATCTGCTTCGGACGGCTGTTCTTTAAAGCTGCATTAATCAACTGAAAAAGAAAGGGAATCGAACGTTGAAAACCATGATCCCGCACGTTGTCCCAGATTTCACAGTAATCATGAGAAACAATATTTGTTTTTAAATACGAAATTTACCTACTTTACACTTGAACGGAGAAGGTTTCTTCAGAGTATTTATGTGCTTCAATTTCACTGGCTGTGCAGTGCAGTGCAGTAACTGGTCAGGTGTCCCAGAGTCACACGCTGTAACACAGCAGCTCTGCTACTTATTTTACAGGAGAAGCTCGTCTCCGGGTTTCTCGGGATTTCCCACAGTCAGGGTCCAATCAACTCTGCCGCATGCACAATAGCAGCAGCGACTCTTTGTAAATGGTAAAGCGACGCTGTTTGACTTTTCGCTGCATGTTACTGAGAGGAGCATCTGGATAGCACAGATGATGCTGTAACCCCTGTCTGAATCAGTTTTATCTGGGGTTGGAAGATCCTGGGAATTCTCCGCCCATCGCTATCCAGAGAATTCTATTAATAAGGAAAACTGGTTTTCAACATCTGGTTGATAGGATTTTGAAATTCTCCGGTAACCCCGATGTGCCGAGATAGTATAAATACCCGCCGCCAAATTGTTCCACTTAACTGTAAGATTTCACAGGATCTTCTTACGTTTTGACTCATCTTTTACTATTTGAGCGAAGAACAAGATCGACATTTGAATTCTTGTGTGTTAAGTCGTTTCTGACTGAAGTTCTGTGTTGAAAACTAAAGACTTGGATTGATATAGCGTCTTATCGGGTCTCTATATTAATGCAATCTTTCTTTCATGATGCGCCGCCACACATTCTTTGCAATCCTCTCATCCTCCGTTACATACATTCAAGTCCAGTTGCGGGGTTGGAGAATGTGCAGGAAATTGAACTATTGACAATTTCTCTCTTGTAATACGATTTTGTTTTCCAGCAATCGATATTGGCCTCAGTCGGAAATGTAGCTCCCCATAACATGACTGTAAATGTGAGAAGGAACGGAGCCAATAATCAGTCAGGAACTGTGTAGAACGGGCACCATCGGGTTTAAAAAATATTTCTGGCTGTACTGAGCTGACTACACGTTAATGAGACATTTGGATATCAAACAACGCCGAGAAAGAACTTTAAAAGACTTCGTAAGTATATCATACCCGTTCCCACGTTCCGCTTGTCAAGTCCTTTCAATTCCATTTGACTGAGTCCAGTGTTTTTGTGCTGACGGCGCAGCTGTTGGACTGGACCTCTGCTAATCTTCGACGCGTGGGAAAGATGCTGCGACAGGCGCCTCACGTCCATTTTCAAACGCCATCACACTCCAGGAGTGGGCTGTCCACAGGGACAGTGCAAAATAACATCTGCACCAGGGCGCAAGGCCAGATGCAGGCGGCGCAAGTACATCACACCGTATATGCTAACAGTGGTCAGTTGAGATCTAAATATTTCTCTGCAGCTGCCTTTTCGGCGAGCAACTCGCATTATACACCCGGGACTGAAGGATTGTAAGAAACTGTAAACAAAAAGCGGCGGACCATATAGCACTTTTCAGTGACTAACACTCTCCGGCAGATAAGGCTGGCACGTGTAGACACTTTACAAGCGGCCCATGGATTTAGCCTCTATTGATATCTGATGAAAACACTTTAAATCACTGAAGTAATTTCATTTAAAAGTCAAAGATAGTAGAGAAGGAAACATACAAACATGTAATTTCGTACAAAGGAAAAAA
Source organism: Heptranchias perlo (assembly GCF_035084215.1). Lineage (NCBI taxonomy): Eukaryota > Metazoa > Chordata > Chondrichthyes > Hexanchiformes > Hexanchidae > Heptranchias > Heptranchias perlo. The sequence goes on from NC_090349.1 coordinate 8,983,879, forward strand.
ATGTAATTTTGTTCCTTATCCAGGAGCAGTTAATACTCACCTTCTCATGTGAGACATTACGATGGTTTTGAACTAAGGGATATATTTTCATATTTTAATGATATTGTTTCATGCCCATCAAAGAGAAAAATACCAACGCAGTAGGGATAGCATCCTATTCCAATTTGGGGTCCAGTGTCACTACCTAGCGCGGGTTAGACGCAGCGCAAAGCTGCATCTAGTATACAGAACAATAAGGCTTAACGCCAACCTTGGAAAAGCACCGATACCAGTGTGACTTTTTTCATTCTATATACTAGTAATCCCAGGCATGTAGTTGTCAGTTGTCAATTTACAAAGTAGTTGTACTGTCACTTTCACATTTCAAGCTGTTTGAACCGTGCAGCGGCAGTGTAACTAAGCAGTCAGGTGAGCAATCGGACTCCTCCTTAGCAGCCTGACATTGGTTTGAGTTTTCACCGCGTGCGGTATAACTTCATCCCGCTTAAAGCCACATTTTGAAAATGGAAAGCAGATGTTCTGACCCACTGTCTCCAACATTGAAACTAACCGAGGGAGCATCCGTGGAGTGCTTCTTTCATCACTGACCTCAGGCGGACCCGTAGTCTACAGTGTAACACTCCTCTGCTTCTCTGAGTAACACGTATAGTTAGGGTATTGCTTATTGATAGTATCAATGACACTTGGTTGCTAATTGATATCAAATTACAGATAGTGCTATGGGTCCTGCCCCTTTAGAAATCACGGAGAGACTGTTTTAAACGATCTGGCTTACCGCTGGCAGAGAAAGGAAACTCTTTTTCGTACCACCTGTTTGGATCGGATCCAAACCCAGATTCCAGGATTGAAAGAGAATTAATTTTCAGGAAGGATCTCATTGCAAGTAATGTTTCACGTGAAACCTATCGCTCTCACTTTGTTTTGCGAAATGAAGACATAAGTTCTACACCAGTTTTCACTTTGAACAAACCTATATAGATATCAAGTATTTCAGGTTTAATTTCCTACAGACCATTAGAACGAGCATAACAGGCAACTTAAACGGATGTGGAGATGCCGGTGATGGACTGGGGTTGACAATTGTAAACAATTTTACAACACCAAGTTATAGTCCAGCAATTTTATTTTAAATTCACAAGCTTTCGGAGGCTACCTCCTTCCTCAGGTGAACGATGTGGAAATGAAATCCTCGAAATGAAGTCGCATTTATAATTCACAGAACAATGCTTGGTGAGTGCACACCGCCTGAGGAAGGGGAAAGCCCCCGAAAGCTCGTGGGATTAAAAATAAAATCGTTGGACTATAACTTGGTGTTGTAAAATTGTTTACAATTACAAAATGTCATTCATTGTGGGGCCTCCTACTCATATTGCGCTGTCCGCTTCTCATTCTCTCATTATTCGTACTTTTTCAGCCTTTCTCCCGCACTTTTCCAGGTTGTTTATTTGTATATTTGTTGTTTCAAAACAACCACTTTGTCTCACCAAGTTTTCTATTTCTAAACTGAACACATTCTCCGCCCCACTAGCTATCCCCAAACTCTCTCCACACTCTGTATCTCCACTCGCTATCAGTTTTCACATTTGTTTTTTCGACGGTTTCCATCTTTAGAAGCTCTTAACACCACCCCCCCCCCAACTTAATGTAATAAATAGGTAAACGTTAAAACAAAACATTAAAAATTAACTTTTAAATCCGGAATGTGAAAGACAGTCACGTGTATGTGTGTTGCCTCAATGCAGGACTGAGTGACTAATAATTGTTCAGTGATAAACTGCTTGTTGCGGTAAAATGGTATGAATAGCTAAGAAATATCGTGCTCAGTGGAAGTTGCGTTGTGTCCAAATCGAAGTAAGGAAGGAGAGAAGTTGAGCGAGAGAGAGTAATGTTTGTATATTCCCTGGGATGGTCAGCCACACAAGTCAGGGGCGGTATCTGCGAACAGACCCTGCGCTTACCCTCTCCGCCCAGTGCGTCAAGTCAGACAGAGGAAGAAAGCGGACAATAATGGAAATATATAATAAATGTTTATGTTAAATAAATAACGAGAATTTTCCTAAATACCCCCATATGAAAAACAAAAATAATACTGATGCTAACTGTGTGAATATTGTAATAAAATAAGATTTTTAAAGCCAATCTAAGCTACTTTAACTGTAGTTTTCTAGTGACATGATGCACGTTTGTCAGCTACAGAAATAACTGATGTAAATGTAAGAAACTCGGAGCTTTTTGTACACATACATGCTCTCATTGATACATTAACTTACATTCGTTTAGACACTTTAGAGAATTGTGAATACAATCATTTATTCAGAATTAGCATTGTTACAATGAAATACCCATTTTAACACGGAATTGAGACTGTAAATTGTTTACGGGTACAATACTGGTACAGGTAGGACTTATTTACAAACAGAACCATGAATATAAAAGTATATTTAGATTACACATTGTTACAATGCAGTATGCAGTTACATGTAGAACTGAGAACACGGCTACAATGCAGGGACATTTACATAGCAGCCAGATAAGAATAATTTGCAGCCAAGTCCCGGAGATGATAGAAACATAAAACCCCCGTTCAGGACTAGAATGTGTGGGTAACACAGTGAAAAGGAGAGGAACGGAGTTCTCGTCGGACCGGCAATACATTACAAGGAAAAATCGAATCGATTTATCTATAAATTTAGAAAAGCTCACTATAAAGCAAGTCGTCGATGACACTTGCTTATATACTGATATATAAACATACATACATACAACGCACACCCTTTAAAAAAGATGCGAACACTCCTCAATAAGAAGACTACCCATAACACACCACTGACATTCCTTTATAAAAGGATGACTCGGGTAGCACTGTCTACATATAACAATAGGCAATACCGAGTTATCTGTCAGTTTAGGTATGATTTTAGTCACCTACAAATATTGCAGAATGCGTCACACACCGGACGCCATAATTTAAAATTAAATAATTCATATATTAAAAGATTGTCCATCTCCTTCAACGAAGAGTTATTAATGACATTTCTTCCATTGTGGAATACTATTTCACACCAGAGCACACCCCTAGTGCTGAATGCAGAGTAACTTTCTCCTCCTCGAGTCTAGCAAACGTCCACACGTGTTTCGGCTCTACCAGGGCCTCCAGAGTACCGTGGCGCTGGGTTTAACTTCCTGCTTGGTGCCTGGTTGACAGGTAGTTGGGTGCAGTGGAGATACAGAGAAACATAGGTCCCTGGGAGGATCCTGAGCTCTGTGCAAATGGCTCACGAGTTTATTCTGAATGTCGGCCTTGCTTTCCGCGGTGACCGTAAAATGCTGAATTTCCTGCAAACACCGTGAATACCCTTCCTTAAAATTCTGAGTGAGACTCTTGCTGTAGGTCACTGTAGATGGAAACAAACAGGGTGATTTAGATGGATGTTATTGAAGAATTACCATAACCGACAAAGAGGATCGTTTATCAGCAGTCAAACAAATATAAAGGCAAGTACCTGTGAACATTCTCTGACTATGAAGTTTCAGGTAATTCACCGTCATCTCCAAGATGTCAGCTTTCTCCATTTTCATGTTTGGTTCTTGATTCTGGAACTCTTCCCCCAGCAAAGCCTTGAGTTGAGCAATGCTGCTATTTATGCGATCTCGGCGCTTTTTTTCTATTATCGGTTTCATCAACTGAAAAAAAAAGAAAAAAATTCATAACATTTTACTACACAGAGCGCATGAATTCGCTAATTCATAAACTAGCCGCATTTCTTTAATTTTTGTAAAGGCGAAGTTGCTTACTTTGTATTTTTCCTTTCGTGTGACTTTTTCCTCGGAACATTCCCTTGGGATAACGCCAGAGGTTTTAGGAGCCATTCTTCCGGACAATGCTACCAGGAACACCGCAGGTAGTAGTGAGACTCGGTTCGTCTGGAGCGATTCTGCTGAGTGAAGCGGGACCAGCTCCTTTATTTATACCTCCCCCTGTCCATGAGGGAGCGTGTGCCTGTTTTTCTTGGTGTTTCCCACACTCGGCAGCCAATCATTACCTTCAGAGCGACAACAGCAGAAGCTTTTCTTTCTAAATGCTGAATTAAGGGCCGTTTTCAACCTTTTGTTTATGATCGTCTCTGAGGACCATCTGGCCGGCACGTATGACACAGTAAGTCAGAGGCAATTACTCTCATCTGAGGTTATAGGACCCTGGGAAAGCTCCTCCCGTCATTGTTACACAGGGAATTCTATGACAGGCTAAAGTATGCCTGTTCTTACACCGCTGGTTCATTTAAAAATAATCTCTTCTATTTTGCTTTGAAGAATAAGACCTGTGTGATCACAGATGTTATCACGCTGAGGAGTGCCCACTTCGAACATACTGACTCATCGGTCGAATAAACGATCTGTGTAAGATTATATTCTTTCTTGTAGAAGTGATCGTTCAGATAAAGATGATTTAAAATAAGTATATTTTCCGATTCAAATATAAACCTATCTCCAGCAATTACATTTTTTCCTTTTTACTACTACCGACAGGGGAACCTTTGAAATCCTGCATCTATGTTGCAATGGCTCAGAAATAAACTCAATGAGCGCGCTTGTTCCACTGCTTTTTGATAAAATTGACTGTTCAGGTCCATCATACATTGTTATTAATACAAGTCTAAGTCTGTAATTGTAGTACTCAATTTAATATTTTCAAAGTTAATATTACTGGGCAGCTTCAATAGCTTTTAAATATTTCAGAAGAAAAAAATAAATATCGTGCATTCATTTTTTCTCAACCAAAATCAGGTGGAATAATTTTTTTAAAAGCATGATTTTTTTTCGGGTAACATTAATACCTGGATCAATATAGATGAACACACCTAAACTTGGTGAATCATGGAACCCTGTGACGCATCGTTATTGTTTTGTTCATTATTGTAGCTGGAACTAATATGTTTATTTTTGTAATTTTGTGTTGGTCGAGGTGAAGGATGTTAATGTTTTCGTGTCAGAATCGTGCACCCCTGGATCAGCTACATTACATTTCGTTACAGAGTGAAACTCCCTCACTGTGACCCAATGGGAACCTCGGAATAGCGCCACCTACTGCACAAGTAACACATTTTCCGTTTCTCAATTCACCCATCTGTAGCTCCTTTAAGTAATATTGCCAATATAGTGCCGAATTAGGGGCACTAGCCCATGCCCACTGTAAACTGAATTGAGACTGGACAAATTCAGAATAAAAGTAATAATCAAAATAAAAAGGTAGAGGAGGTGTTCTCGCCATCAGCCAGGGGTTGGATTGCAACCCAGTTTCCAGAAGTATAAGGCCAGTGTCTAAGGCACTGCACCTAGTCCCCCTTAGAAACATGTTGCAATAACATATCTCTGTATGGAGATAAAATTGATTTGAAATGCTCAATTATGCATAAATGTTTTAATAAAAAATCTATTGTTAGAATTCACGGTTACAGTAACTATTTATTGAGTCAGAGGGAAAACATTTAGGATGTACATAATTTTTACTTAATGTGTGTGTATGTGTATGCGTATGTATGAGTGTGTATATGTATGTGTGTGAGAGAGAGAGAGAGACAGAAAGCAATGATCTATGCATACATGGAAAAGTCCTATAATATATACAATGTAACATTCTGTAACTGTTTCAGATCCATTTCACCAACTGTTCGGTGTTTACTGCCCGAATAAATGATGTGAGCCAAGTCTCTGCTGAAAAGCACCAGCTGCACGCGTACTCTTTTGTTTCTTAACACGTGGGAAAGAGCCAATTCCAGCTATCTCAGCGCAGCCCATAATATCAGGGATCAGCTCAATCCACAGTGCACTCAGCCTGTTCGTCTCACTCACGAACGTAGAAAACACCTGCACAACTCTCAGCTTATGAGGAAGTTAAAAATAACATCATGTATTCACCAGTATTAAAAGCCGAATTATATTTAGATTCTGTGCCAGCAATGATTATATTTTTGATATAACTGAGGCATTTGACTTATAGATTACATTACATTCTCAAAGTTAGTTACATGGCTACATAGCTATTTTTTCCCTGAGGATAAGATTGCGAGTACGTGTGCTGGGGGAATTTTCATTCATTTCAGTAGCACGTTTCTCCCCTTAGTTTCTTGAATTAAACGCATAAATGAGAAGATTACTGTGATAATCCGACACTACTGGGAGTCGACAAGAAAATGATACCCAGAGGGGCAGCTGCTGAGTGTAGCAGGCGGAATTCTCACAACATCGGGGAAATAGACAAAACAACAGCTTATATTAGAGAAAGAGCAAAAGGGCTTTTGCCAGAGCAGGTTCTCTGGCTTGCACTTATTCTTTATGGATGAATACAGCGCGCTATTGCTTGGCAGCCGCGAAGGAATTCTGATCTCCGTTCCTAGATAGTGCCAGAATCAGATGATCGAAGCCCGCATGCGTCCAGACGCAGAGTTCCAAACAGCAGCCAAAATTTCAGGCATATTATAGCTTTAAACAAACAAAGGATAAATATATGGAAAGTAGGATAGACGTGCTATTTCGGGTAATAAAACAATACATATGGACATGTCAAAGAGCCAGATATATCACGAATATTAGATTGTTGCTGCTATAATATTTGTGTTCCAAACACTGACTGGCGGGCCACAAGCTCATTCATGTTTGAGGGAATCGAAGGCGCATGTGCGGCATTGCGGACAAATTCGTGCATTTGCTTTGTGCGGCGGTTTAGGGCTGTGACCGCGACTAAACTCTCCTTTCTTCTGGACACGTGGGAAACTTTCAGCAACATCTGCATGCTTTCTGGAGTTTAAGCGTGCTTCTCAAACCGCTTTGGATAATAGCACCCTCCCCCCCGCTCCCCCCCTACTGTTTACTGGTACCACACGCTTTAGTAAGCATTAGCCAGCACATTCAGCGAGCTGCTGGGCATGTAAAATTGCAATTCAATGGAGACATTGATTTTATTTCAGGGACCAAAGCAATTCATGTTATGAAGCCTTATGCCTCAGTGATGTGTTCGCAGGTGGTGTGTGGACTGAGAACAGGCACGCAGTTCTAGAAAATTGATTTTTAAAAAGCAGTTTTGCGCAATTTTCTAAAAGAATCTACAAAAAAAGTTTGACATGGGCATATTTATGTTCGGCTGTACAGAGGTTTTTTTATTGTTTCATATTTATACAGGTCTTATAAATATGCAGGCTTTGTATATATATATATATCCATATTTTATTCAGATGTGTGTTTTATACATATGCAATGTTTTATACATATACATTTAAAATGGTTTTATCCATTAGAAATTCATAAATGTACAGGTTTTAAAAATATAACTTTTGTATATACAGGTTTTACACACATACATACACACACCCACACACACTCACATACACACACATATATAGTTTAGACATATACAGGTTTTACATTTTTATAGATTTTAATTCGTGTCGTAACTATATATGTTTTATACATATACAGGTTCCAATAAGGTTTTGCATATATGCATGTTTTATAAATATATTGTTTTAAACACATATAGTTTGGTAAATATGCAAGTTTTATATACATACCAATTTTAACGTGATTTTATACAATTGCAGGTTTCATACATATAATGGTTTATGCATCTACATGTTTTATACATATTCTGGTTTTAATATGGCTTTGAACACCTGAAGGTTTTATGCAAAGACATATTTGAAACATTTGCAAGTTTTATGCATACAAGTGTCTTAAAGTGAACTCATATAATTTTTAATATGGTTTGTATATATACAAGTTTTATAAATATACATGTTTTATACCTAGATAGATTTTATACAAATGAAGGTATTTTATATATATACAGGTTTATAGATATGCAGGTTTTCATTGGTTTTACACATGAGGGCACAACATCTAGGCAGACACTTCAATGTAGGCTGGAGGGATTGCTACATTATCGCCAGTGCTGTTGTTCGGACAAGAGCTCTGCCTCTTGTTCTGGCGTGTGGAAAAGTTCCCTGAGAACCATTGAAAGTAGATTAGAAAAGTTCTTCCTGAGTTCTGGCCAACACTTATCCTTCAGCCAACACCACCTCCGCGGATTATCTGGACAATCTTCTCATTTGCTAGCCGTGGAACCTTTCTCTGGGCAATTGGCTACAACCTTTGTCTATATAACAACAGTGACTATACTCCAAATGTAATTAATTGGTTGTAAAACGCACTGTTGTACCTGTACAGGTTTTAACGTGCTGGAACTGTCTCTTTGATCCTGACTTTTCCGATCCCCAATCTCTCAGTGTCTTCATCGCGGTGGTCTTTATTCTAATGCACTCTGGGACCTCCTATATAAGGGGCGATCCGAAAGCGGAGATTTAGCTTGTCTGAACAACATGGGAAAAAAAAGCCCTACTTATATCCGAGGTACTTATTCATTCTGCTTATATTCCCATGTTATTTTGGGCACGTTGATTGAATTAAATAGGGTAGCCGAAATCGAATCAGTAAACAGGGCGGTTGCTTGATACATATTGCTCAGGTTGCTGGCATTATCTTCTGATACTTATCGTAACTACCATGGGTAGTTTTGCCATCTGGGACTGCCACGGCTTCACTCCTCATCTGAAGGAAGGTCTCGCTATCATTTCAACGTCTCTGTGGGATCTAACCATTGTGGTTGCTTTTGAGGGTGATCATAGTATCATAGTAGGTGCAGCACAGGAGGAGGCCATCGTGCCTGGGTTAGCTCTTTGAAAGAGCTATCCAATTAGTCCCTTTCATCTACATTTTCTCCATCGGGAACACCACTGTATACTTGCCTTCAGTCTGAAAAACAACCGTTCACCTCTACTTTCTGCTTTCTGTCCCTTAGTCAATTTTATATCCACGCTACCACTGTCCCTTTAATCCCATGGGTTTTAATTTTGCTAACAAGTCTATTGTATGGTAATTTATCAAATTGCGTTTTGAAAGTCCATATACACAACATCAACCGCACTACCCTCATCAACCTTATATTATAAAATTCAGATATAAGGGGTGGAGGAAGCAAATGATGAAAAATGACTGGTGAAAACAGATATTAACAGTGATGCATTAGAAGAACTAACCAGACAGAGCGAATAGGAGCGCCTGCTGCTTTAAATGGTACACAGAGTGGAGCGCTTGGAGGTTTTAAACGATCTTAGTGAATGTCGTTTTCGCGACATCACAGTGGATTTAATATAACAGGTAAGAGAATGGGGAACACTGTAAAAGTTCAGTGAATAGTAAATAACAGAGTACATTCGAGAATAATCGAATTGGTATGTTGATGAACTGGGCTTTCAACGAGAAGCTTAACTAATACCGCACTGCATGGGTTATCATTACTGGACCATTTATACTGCTCCAGCTGCAAACAGTTGTAGCTACTCAAAATAAATTTGACAGCAAACGCTATATCCTCATATTCCATTAGAACCATAGAATCATGGAACAGAAGGAGGCAATTCGTCCCATCGTAGCTTTGCCTGCTTTTTGAAAGAGCTATACAATTAGTCCCACTCACCTGCTGTTTCCCCATAGCCCTGCAATTTCCTCCACTTCAAGTATTTATCCAATTCCCTTTTGAAAGTTACTGCTTCTACTATCCTTTCAGGCAGTGCATTTCAGATCATAACAACTCACTGCGTAAAAAAATGTTTTCTCATGTGGCCCCTGGTTCTTTTGCCAATCACCTTAAATCTGTATCCTCTCATTACCAACCCTTCTGGCACTGGAAACAATTTCTCCTTATTTACTCTATCAAAACCGTTCATGATTTTGAAAACCTCTATCAAATCTCCTCTTAACCTTCTCTGCTCTAAGGAGAACAATCCCAGCTTCTCCAGCCTCTCCACACATTTGAAGTCCCTCATCCCTGGTACCATTCTAGTAAATCTCTTCTGCACCTTCTCTAAGGCCTTCACACCCTTCCTAAAGTGTGGTACCCAGAATTGAACACAATACTTCAGCTGAGGCCTAACCAGTATTTTATAAAGATTTAGCATAACTTCCTTGCTTTTGTATTCTACGCCTCTATTAATAAAGCCCAGGACCCCATATGCTTTTTAAAACAGCCTCCTCAACTTGTCCTGCCATCTTCAAGATTTGTGTACATGCAGCCCCAATGTCTCTCTGTTCCTGTACTCCCTTTAAAACAGTACAGTTTATATTGCCTCGCCTTATTCTTCCTACCAAAATGAATCACTTCACACTTCTCTGTATTAAATTTTATCTGCCATCTGTCTGCCCATTTCAACAGTTTGTCTATGTCCTCCACATTGTTACTACATTTCCAAGATTCGTGTCATCTGCAAACTTTAAAATTATACCCTCTATACCCATGTCCAGGTCAGTAATATATATCAAAAAGAGCAGTAGTCCTAATACCGACTCCTGGGGGACATCACTGTATGGTTCCCTCCAGTCTGAAAAATAACTGTTCACCACTACTCTCTGCTTTCTGTTCCTTAGCCAATTTTGTATCCACTTTGCCACTGTCCCTTTAATCCCATGGGCTTTAATTTTGCTTACACGTCTATTATGTGGTACTTTATCCTTATTCGTCCTACCTAAATGTATCCTCCTGATTGTTTACTACACTTAGTACATGCACTGATCGTAGCCATGAATCTACAATGCGATACCTTATCAAAGACCTTTGTAAATCCAAATATATTACATCTACTGCATTACCCTTGTCGACTCTTTCTGTTGCTTCATCAAAGAATTCAATAAGGTTGGTCAAGCATGACTTTCCCTTCTGAAATCCGTGCTGTCTATTCTTTATTATATTTTCGTTCTCCAGATGTCTTTCTATTACATCTTTGAGTAAAGATTCCATTGACTAATTTATTAGAGTTCTTTGAGGAAGTAACAAGCAACGTGAATAAAGGGGATCCTGTGGATGTGGTGTACTTGGATTTCCAGAAGGCTTTCGACAAGGTGCCACATCAAAGGCTAATAAGAGCTCATGGTGCAGGCGGTTACATATTAGCACGGATAAAGGATTGGTTAGCTAACAGGAAACAGAGAGTAGGCATAAATGGGTCATTTTCAGGTTGGCAAGATGCAATGAGTGGAGTGTCACAGGGATCAGTACTTGGGCCTCAACTATTTACAGCCTATATCAATGGATGAAGGGACCGAATGTTTGGTTGCTAAATTTGCTGATGCCACAAAGGTAGGTAGGAAAGTAAGTTGTGAAGAGGACATAAGGAGTCTGTAAAGGGTTACAGATAGGTTAAGTAAGTGGCCAAAAATTTGGCAGATGGAGTATAATGTGGCAAAATGTGAACTTGTCCACTTTGGCAGGAGGAATAGAAAAGCAATATATTATTTAAATGGAGAGAGGTTGCAGAACTCTGAGGTACAGAGGGATCTGGGTGTCCTAGTACATGAATCACAAAAAGTTAGTATGCAGGTACAGCAAGTGTTTAGCAAGACAAATGGAATGTTGTCATTTATTACAAGGGGAATTAAATCTAAAAGTAGAGATGTTTTGCTACAGTTGTACAGGGCATTGATGAGACCACATCTAGAATACTGTGTGCAGTTTCGTTCTCGTCATTTAAGAAAGGATATAATTGCTTTGGAGGCGGTTCAGAGAAGGTTCACTCGACTAATTTCTGGGGTGAGGGGGTTATCTTACGAGGAAAGGTTGGACAAGTTGGGCCTGTATCCACTGGAGTTTAGAAGAATGAGAGGTGATCTTATTGAAACATATAAGATCCTGAGAGGACTAGAAGGGGTAGATGCTGAGAGGATGTTTCCCCTTGTGGGAGAGACTAGAACCAGGGGCCAGAGTTTAAAATAAGGGGTCTCCCATTTAAGATGGAGATGAGGAGAATTTTTTTCTCTCAGAGGGTCGTGAGTCTGTGGAACTCCCTTCCTCAGAGAGCGGTGGAGGCAGGGTCATTGAATATTTTTAAGGCTGAGTTAGATAAATTCCTGACTAACAAGGTAGTCAAAGGTTATAGTAGGTAGACTGGAAAGTAGGGTTGAGGTTACAATCAGATCAGCCATGATCTTATCAAATGGCAGAGCAGGCTCAAGGGGCCGAATGGCCTACTCCTGCTCTTAATTCGTATGTTCGTATGTTCATATGTATCTTTCCTTCCACCAATGTCCATGGACCTAACTGGTCCATAGTTCCTTGGACTTGTTCTATCTCCCTTTATAACATAGGAATAACATTCGCTGTCCACCAGTCCTCTGGCATTTTTCCCTTTTCTCGTCAGTTATTATATATAAGTAATAGTGCCTCTTCTATCTTCTCCCTAACTTCTTTTAATATTCGTGGATGGGGACCAGGGATCTTATCCTCCCTTAGTTTGATTAGTTTATCAATTATCTCCCTCCTTTCTATCCTAAATATTCTAATATCTTTTTCGACCTCGTCTTCTAATGTCCTACATACCTTGTTAGTCTCCCTGGTAAATACAGAGGCAAAGTAACTATTCAATATTCCTGCTATTTCGCTGTCGTTACCTGTGAGTTTACCTTGTGCATCCCTTGGTGGCCCTATCTCTATTTTGATTTTTCTTTTGTTATTTATTTGTCTGCAGATTACTTTACTACATCTTTGTATATTCCTTAATCATTTAATCTCGTAGTTCCTCTTTGGTGTCCTAATTGTTTTTTTGACTTCTTTCCTAACCAGTTCATATTCCATTTTGTCATTCTTTCCTTTGTTGTCTATGTACTTAGTGGATGCCTTTTTCTTTAGTTTCAAGGTTGCCCTTATTTCTTCATTCATCCATGGTGTGTCATTGCTGGCTAGTTTGTTCTTACTTTTTAGTGGGATATATTTCTCCTGAACTCTATTGATCTCTGTTTTGAATATTATCCACTGCTGTTCTATTTCTTTATCTGTCAAGATGTTTTTCCAGTTTACCTGCCCTAGTTCCATTCTCATCCCCTCAAAATTTTTTCCAGCCTATTACTTAGGTCTTTGTCTTATTTATGTCTTTCTCAATCATTATTTTAAAACTTATTATGTTATGATCGCTATTGCCTCGATGTTCCCCTATGCCTACTTCTCTTATCTGTTCTGGTTCATTTCCCATTACAAGGTCCAGCAGTGATTCCTCTCTAGTTGGGCTTCTCACACACTGGGTAAGAAAACTCAATTCCCTTTTCTCTTTTCCCTTCTTCTTCTTGCCAGTTTATTCGGGGGTAATTGAAATCTCCCATGATTATTATTCGATATTTTTTACTCATTTCATAGATTTGTCGACATATTTCTTCCTCCACCCCCTTCTACTATTAAGTGATCTGTAGAATATACCTAGTAACGTGATTGATCCCTTCTTATCTTTTGCCTTAATCCATATAGATTCTGTTTCTATTTTAATATTATGTCCCTTTTTTCTATTGCCATTATGTTGTCTCCATTTAGTACAGCTACCCCACCCCCTTCTTCCTTCCCTATCCTTTTGAAATACATTATATCCTGCAATTTTTAGCTGCCAGTCCTGTTCCTTATGTAACCATGTTTCAGTTATCCCCATCATATATGGCTCCTCACTATGAATTATTGCTCCAGTTCCCCCATTTTGTTTTGGAGCGGTGCACTTTGCTGTACAGTCAATTTAATTTGTTTTTAGTAATTGTTCCCCTCCCTTTGTTTTTAACATTCATTTTGCACTCATGATCTATAACTCTATTTGTTCCCTGCCTTGTTACCCTTATTCCTTAAGTTGATCTAACCTTTACTCTCATTTCCTATTTTTTTTATCTTCAGACTTATGTTCTCTTCCTCAGATAACTGGTCTTATGTTACTAGTTTAAAGTCCTATGATATCCTTATTTATCCTTTCTGCTAGGACACTGCTTCCATTCCGGTTCAGGTGGAGCTCGCCTCAATGGTACAGCTCCTTCCTGTCCCAGTGCTGGTGCCAATGTCCCATGAAATGGAGCCCCTCCTTCACATACCACTCTTTCAGCCACGCATTTTCCTTGCTGACCTGTTTATCCCTATGCCAATTAGCACGTGGCTCGGGTAGTAATCCTAAGGTTACCACCCATGAGTCCTGCTTTATAATTTAGTTCCTAGCTTCTGATATTCCCTTAGTAGGACCACCTCCTTTTTCTTCCCTATGCTATTGGTGCCAATATGGACCACGACAACTGGATTGTCCCCCTCCCTTTTCAAGTTCCTCTCCAGTTGCTCTGAGACATCCTTTACCCTTGCACCATGTATGCAATACACCCTCCTGGACTCTCGGTCGTGACTGCAGAGGATGCTATCTATCCCCCTAATTATCGAATCCCCTATGACTACAACCTTTCTATTCTACTCCTCCCCCTTACTGTCTCCTGTTCCATGGTGCCATGGTTAGCATTCTGGCTGTCCACCCCACAGCCTACATCCTTATCCTCTCAGGTAGAAAGTACATTGTACCGGTTGGATAGGACCAGCATCTGTGGGACCTCCTTCTCTACCTCCCCTTGTTTTTCCTTGTTCTGCTGAGCTACGGGTCAGAGTGTCTCTAACTCACACTCCAGCTCAAGGACTCCAGCTCAAGGACTCTGAGCTGAGATGCAGATTGCAGATGCGGCAATCTGGGACAGTCTCACTGTCCACAGACTCCCACATACCACACTCCTGACACACAACCAGCACGGCCTTTTCTAGTTTTTATTTCTTAATTTATTTATTAGTATTAAGTTAATTATAGAACTATGAGAAGCACTTAAGGTCGAGGTGATATTTAGAAAATGGATTTTAGCTTGATTTTAATTTAATTAGTAATTAATTATGCTGAATATTTAATTATCTAACTGTTTATTTATGGTTTATATAAAAATAAAGTGTGTATAGTAAATTAAAACTTAGCTTATTTTCCTCGGTTCAACCGCGTCCCCCCTCCCCCCATGTACTGACCATGATGTCACTTTTTGGGATTTTTCCCTGGGTTTGTTTAATTGCTCTGGTTTCCCATTCTTTTTAATAGTTTGTTTAGCTTTCAAGCTATTTAACTAACACTAGCACACTAACCACTAAAAGCACTACTAATCACTAAAGACACTAACACTAACACATTAGAAACACTACCAACCATTAAAGACACTAACCACTAAACACAATACCCAAGAAACAAAATACTCACTGACTTTTCTTGGTGCTCCTCTATTACTTCACTTTATTGATCTTTTTTGATTACCAGGTCCGCTCCTGCAGCTTTTATGTGTGGGCCACTCGCCTCATATACCCAGGCCCAGGTTCCTTATCCTTCTCCATAACCATTCTAAGCCTAATGATATTATGATCACTGTTCCTCAAAAGCTCCCCCAGTGAAACATGCTCCACTTGCCCCACTTCATTCCTCAGAACTAGATCCAGCACCGTTTCCCACCTCGTTCGGCTGGAAACACACTGATGAAGAAAGTTCTCTTGTATATATTACAAGAATCCGTCCCCCTCTTTGCCCTTTACACTATTACTATCCCAGTCTGTATTGGGATAATTGAAATCCCCCATTATCGCTACTCAATAGTTCTTGCATCTTTCTGTAATTTGCCTGCAAATTTGCTCCTCCATCTCCTTCCCACCATTTGGTGGCCTATAATTTGCACACAATAGTGTAATAACTCCTCTATAGTTCCTTAATTGTAACCAAATAGATTCTCTCTTTAACCCCTCAATTACATCATCCCTTTCCAGTGCTATAACAGTTTCTTTGATTTGTCACTTCCCGCCCCCTCCTTTCTTTTCTTCCTTATTGTTCCTGAATACCTTGTAGGCAGGAATATTAAGTACCAATACTCCACTCTTTGAGCTAGTACTCTATAATTGTCACAATATCATTGTCCCATGTGGGCACTTGTGCCTACAGCTCACCAACCCTATTTACCACGATACGTGCTTTCGCACACATGCACTCCAAACTCGTGTTAGACTGCCTCGCATTTGCCCCTTGATTGATTCCTCCTATTTCTGAATTACTCTTCACTCTAGAGTCATTTGTCTCTCCCAGTCCTCTGTGCACCTTGTTTCTCCTCTCTAATGTTTCATTCTGTTGCCCATCCCCCTGCCGGATTAGTTTAAACACTCCCTCAGCAAAAGTTAATCTCCCCGCGAGGACATTGGTCCCAGCTCTGTTGAAGTGCAACCAGTCTGACTTGTACAGGCCCCAGAACTGGTCCCAATGCCCTAGGAATGTGAAGCCCTCCCTCCTGCACCATTTCTCCATCCATGCACTAACCTGCCTCATGCTTCTATTCCTATACTCAGCACATAATCCAGAGATTACTACCTTTTAGGTCTTGATTTTTAACTTTCTCAGTAGCTCATGAAACCCTGATTGCAGGACCTCAACCCTTTTCCTTTCTATATCATTGGTTCCCACATGGACCACGATTTCTGGTTGTTCCACTTCCCCCCTCAAAATGTTCTTCATCTCTCAGTGATAACCTTTACCTCGGCACCAGGTAGGCAACACACCATTCAGGACTCACATCTGCGGTTGCAGAGACGCCTGTCTATCCCCCTGTAAATAATCAGGAACTGTTTCCAGTGGCAGAAGGGTCGGTAAACAGAGGATACAAATTTAAGGTGATTGGCAAAAGAACCAGAGGTGCAATGAAGAAGCATTTTTTATGCAGTGAGTTGTTATGATCTGCAATGCACTGCCTGAAAGGGTTGTGGAAGTAGAGTCAATAATAACTTTCAAAGCGGAATTGGATAAATAATTGAAGGGTAAAAATTTACAGGGCTATGGGGAAAGAACAGGTGAGTGGAACTAATTGGATAGCTCTACCAAAGAGCCGGCACAGGCACGATGGGCCAAATGGCATCATACTGCTATACTACTATGATACCATTCTAGTAAATCTCCTCTGCACCCTCCCGAAGGCCGTGACATCTTTCCTAAGGTGTGGTGCCCAGAATTGGACACAATACTCTTGCTGGGGCCTAACCAGTGTTTTATAAAGGTTTAGCATAACTTCCTTGCTTTTGTATTCGATTCCTCTATTAATAAAGCCCAGTATCCCATATGTTTTTTAACAGCTTTCTCAACTTGCCCTGCCACCGTCAAAGATTTGTGTACGTAGACCCCCAGGTCTCTCTGTTCCTGCATCCCCTTTAAAATTGTACCATTTAGTTTATATTGCCTCTTCACATTCTTCGAACCAAAATGTATCACTTCACACTTCTCTGCGTTAAATTCCACCTGCCACGTGTTTGCCCTTTTTACCAGTCTGTCTATGCCCTCCTAAAGTCTATTACTCTCTCCTCACTGTTTACCATATTTCCGACTTTCGTGTCATCTGTAAAGTTTGAAATTATGCCCGTGCACCCAAGTCCAGGTCATTAATTTATATCAAAAAGAACAGTGGTCCTAATACCAACCGCTGGGGACACCACTGTATACTTTCCTCCAGTCTTAACAACAACTGGTCGCCACTACTCTTGCTTTCTGTCTCTTAGCCCTAGCCATGGCCTTCAATTTTGCTAACATGTCTATTACGTGGTACTTTATCAAATGCCTTTTGAATGTCCATATACACAACATTGATCGGACTACCTTCATTGACCCTCTCCATTACTTCATCTCAGTTAGTTCTTGCATTGCTAATGCAGAGATGTTCTTACTCTTTTGCTCCATGCTGCCTAACATTTCTCATCAGAAGAAGAATGAGATTTTCTCCAATATTGTTTGAGAACTGCTTTCGCACCAATGTTTACCAAAACAAACTCCGTTTTGGGAGTTATGCAGCCGTCACTTCAAGAAAAAGAAATTTGAATTTGGTCTTGCATGAAATATTAATGGGAACAACAATCAATGGATAACATTGGGAGATTTGATGTAAACGTGTAGCAATCTGATCCAAAATAGTATCTTGCTACATGTTGTTTTTTCCATCTAAATGCCACTAACTGTCCAACATATAAAATGTGCAGAGATTCACCTATCTATGTGAGGGTGTTTTTTTGGTGTAGTGTTTATTTCTGTTCGAGTGCTTATTCCTTGATAGCTTAAAATTGTTCTTGGGGTAATGGTTGTTGCACTCACTGTTTCAGAAACCTCCCTTTATAGGACCTGAACCATCCTCTTGTGGAGCTTCCTGCCCGAAGTCCTCAACTATCTTTTCCTTCTAGCCCTTCCTTCATAGGAACATCGAAACATAAGAATTGCTCGGCAAAAAGGTCTAAGTTCCATCTAGTTCACCTTCTACCATCATGTTTGTCACATGTTACAACCACAATGGAGTAATCATGGCAATATCTATCAATTAGTCTAAAACAAACCCAGGTATGAGACAAGGAAATCCATCAGCGGTGGAAAACTTTGGGAACCATTGGCCCAAAGTCATCTGTTTTTCATAAAAATGCTACAATTACCATATACCAACTCTCAAATTACTCATATACTGTCTTAAAGGAGGAAAGGGAGATAGAGGAGTGGAGGACATTGGGGGGCGAAATTCAGAACGTGGGGAATGGTTGGCTGCCAATCGGGGAGCGTAGGAGGGTGGGGGTGAGAGGGCGGGGGTGCATACACAATATGCCAGAGGCAGAGGAATGAAGAGTTCAGTGGGCGAGATGGTAGCACTGGAGCATGTTACAGAGATGGGAAGAGGTGAAACCATGACGGATTCAAACACAAGGATGAGAATTTTAAATATGGCTTAGCATTCGGAAACTCGGGGCCGCTGTAGGTCAGCAAGGACGGGGGATGATCGAGCTGGACTTGGTGCAGCAGAGTATTGGATGAGCTGCAGTTTATTGATAGTGGATGATGGGAGCCGGCCAAGAGAGCTTGGAATAGTCGAGAACAGAGGAGCCAAAGGCATGGATGAGGGTTTTGTGGCAGATGGATGAGGCAGGGGCAGAGGTAGGCGACGTTAAGGAGCTAAAATTTGGCAGTCTTGGTGATGGCGAGAATTTGGAGTTGGAAGGTCAGCTCAATGTTGAACAAGACATAAAGGCTGTGAATAGTTTGGCTGTGCCTAAGGCAGCGGCTAGGAGAGAGATGGATTCAGTGACAAGGATGTGGAGTTTGTGATGTGGGTGATAGATTACAGGGATGAGAGGGTTCTCCCATGAGGAGAGATTGAGTAGAATGGGCCTATACTCTCCAGAGTTTAGAAGAATGAGAGGTGATCTCATTGAAACACATAAGATTCTGAGAGGGCTTGAAAGGGTAGATACTGAGAGGCTGTTTTCCCTGGCTGGACAGTCTAGAACTAGGAGGCATAGTCTCAGGATAAAGGGTTAGCCATTTAGGGCTGAGATGAGGAGAAATTTCTTCAATCAGAGGGTTGTGAATCTTTGGAGTTCTCTACCCAGAGGACTGCAAT
Source organism: Heptranchias perlo (assembly GCF_035084215.1). NCBI lineage: Eukaryota > Metazoa > Chordata > Chondrichthyes > Hexanchiformes > Hexanchidae > Heptranchias > Heptranchias perlo. The sequence goes on from NC_090349.1 coordinate 9,003,190, forward strand.
GCTCAGTCGTTGAGTATATTCAAAACAGAGATTGATAGATTTTTGGACCCTAAGGGAATCAAGGGATATGGGGATAGGGCGGGAAAGTGGAGTTCCTCCTTTTCTTATGTTCTTATGATGACGACGACTTCAGTTTTCCCACTGTTTAACTGGGGGATATTGCAGCTCACCCAAGACTGGATGTCAGACATACCAGTCAGTGGAGGGCGTACAGAAACATCGTGGAGAGGTAGAGATGGATGTCGTCAGAGTATATGATATATTCAAAAGTAAACTATTAAAAGATTAATGGGAGTAAAAGTAGAAAAATCATCCTGCCCAAATGGTATAGATTTTGAAATACTGAAGGAGAATCTTGAAAGGCATAATGGAGGCACCAAACATTGTGTTACAAAAATCTTTGGAACTGGGACTGGGGTGTAGCAAACATTCTGCCCTCATTCAAGAAGAAAAGGGATAAATAAGTAAAATATGGATCAGTCTTATCTCAGTTTTGGGTCAACGTGTAGGGTAGATTTTCAACTTGCCACCCAATTGAACAATTGGCATTGCAGACTAGCTACTCATTGTAGAAACTTCCTGATTTTCATTTCCACTGATTTCAATGAATGAAAATCGAGCGATTACTATAATGGGCGGCGATCTGTAACTTCAAACGCACGCCCCGGCGCCAAGTTGCAAATCTACCCCCTAGAGTCCATAATACAGAATTAAAGTAAGTGAACACTGAGAGTGGCATGGATTAATCAGGAACAGTCAGCACGGATTTAGCAAAGCGGGGACGTCTTTCACTAATTAAAGAGAATTTTCTGAGGAATCACAGAATGTATAGCCAAAAGCTATGTGGTGGATGTAGTAACAATGGATTTTGAAAAGATCTTTAATAAGGCAAATAAATGGTTACTTTATTATAATCACACTGCTCAATAACATTTTGAAATATCACACAGAAATAGAATAAACTAAGCCCAATGACTTCAATGTGAGTTATTTAGTTACTTAAAGTAATCTCGATGAATTGTTGATTAACTATATATGAAGATGCGTTTATTGCATAAAAAACCGTAACGAACAGCTTCTTCGCCTCACAGCTCTTCATTTGTGGTAGATTATATTATTAAGCAAGGTATAATTCAGTGAAAGAAAATATGGCACTGTTTTCAAACAGGTGCTGTTTGCCCCCACGTGTGCATGGAACATACAACAACAACAATAACTTGCATTTATATAGTGCCTATATAGTAGTAAAATGTCCTATGGTGCTTCACAGGAGCGATTTCAAACAAAATTTGACACCGAGCCACATAAGGAGATAATAGGAGAGGTTACCAAAAGCTTGGTCAAAGGGGTAGGTTTTAAAAAGCGTCTTAAAGGAGGAGAGATGGAGAGGGTTAGGGAGGGAATTCCAGAGCTTAGGGCCAAGGCAGTGAAGGCACAGCCGCCAATGGTGGAGCAATGAAAAGCAGGGATGTGCAAGAGGCCAGGGTTAGAGGAACGCAGAGATTCCAGAGGGTTGTGGGGCTGGAGGAGGTTACAGAGATAGGGAGGGGCGAGGTCGTGGAGGGATTTGAAAGCAAGGATGAGAATTTTAAAATCGAGGTGTTCTGAACTCAGAGCCTATGTAGGTCAGCGAGCACAGGGGTGATGGGTGAACGGGATTTGGTGTGCGTTAGGATGTGGGCAGCAGAGTTTTGAATGAGCTCAAGTTTATGGAAGGTGGAAGATGGGAGACTAGTCAGGAGAGCATTGGAATAGTCCAGCCTAGAGGTAACAAAGGCATGGATGAGGGTTTCAGCTGCAGATGAGCTGAGGCAGGGGCAGACATGGATGATGTTATGGAGGTGGAAGAAGGCAGACTTGGTGATGGAGGAGATATGTGGTCGGAAGGTCATCTCAGGGTCAAATCGGACGTCAAGTTTGTGAACGGTCTGGTTCGGCGGCCAGGGAGAGGGATGGAGTCGATGGCTAGGGAACGTAGTTTGTGATGGAGACCGATCTTCCCACTATTTATTTGAAGGAAATTTTTGCTCGTCCAATACTGGATGTCGGACAAGCAGTGTGACAAATCAGAGACAGTGGAGGAGTCGAGAGAGGTGGTGGTGAAGTAGTGCTGGGTGTCGCAATGTACATGTGGAACCTGATGTGTTTTCATAACGGCATTCCCAAATTCTCTGATTCAAAGCACGTTTCACAGACTGTGATTATTGGGTTAATTGGCACACTATAAGCAATCGAACATTTTATGCTTAGCACTCAGTTGATGCTTTTTTTTGCAAATTCCTTTGGCTGCTCTTCTTCATTACTTTCTATTCACATTATATCAGTTGGGTATTTTTTCACAAATATATTTATACTTGGTGAGGCAATTATCGTCATTCCACAGGCCTTCACTGACTAAATGAACGCAATGCTCGTTCTTCCGAAAATTATCTGGCTGACCAGGTTTCCAGCGTCTAATCACAAAAACAAAACACATATATGAACCATAAGTATAATATACCAATTGGAAGCATGCATGCTAAATATGAATAGATACGGATGAGCTTGTCAGCATATAAATCGTACTAAAATACTGCTTAAGGAATGTTGCCTACTTAGTGGTAGAATTTCTGTGGAGGCTTTCCCGATTTCCTATTGTAACTTCATGCCACCAAATTTTCAGGGGGTGAGTTTGTTAGTGCACAGGGAACCCCCGTTTGAAACAGGTTGGAGCTTCATGTATATATTCAAATAATCCCAGAATGAGAATAATTATTAGGCCGTGTCTACTGCCACTTCCATGGTGGCAGTAACACATTCTGGCATGCCACCTACAGGATATGGGAGGGCAATACTCACCCAACCCTTTGTCTGCCATGTGTAATGTGGCTGCAGAGTAATTCCAGTTCTCTGGAATGTGTAATTTGATCCAGTCATTGTCGGGCAGGTTATAGAGTTCAGACAAGGCACAGAACTAATGCTACTGATTTCAGAAAACAGTCAGTGCTAACACTACCAAGTCCAGAGAATGTGTAGTGCTAACACTACAGATTTCATGGAACAGATAGTGCTAACACTACTGAGTTCAGAGAACAAACACGCTGATACTCAGAGCTCAGAAAATGCACAGCGCTGACACTACCCAGTTCAGACAACAGACAGTGCTAACACTACTGAGTTCAGAAAATATACAGCGCTGATATTACCAATGTCAAAGAATGCACAGCACTGAAACCATTGAGTTCAGAGAATGCGCAGCGCTGACACTATCAAGTTCAGACAACACACAGCATTAACAATACTGAGTTCAGATAATGCACAGCGCTATCACTATCGATTTCAAAGAATGCAGGGCACTGCCACTACCGAGGTCAGAGAATGCACAGTACTAATACAATCAAGTTCAGAGAATGCACAGTGCTAACACTACCGAGTTCAAAGAATGCACAGTGCTAACACAATCAAGTTCAGAGAATGCACAGTGCTAACACTACCGAGTTCAAAGAATGCACAGTGCTAACACAATCAAGTTCAGAGAATGCACAATGCTAACACTACCGAGTTCAGAGAATGCACAGAGCTAACACAATCAAGTTCAGAGAATGCACAGTGCTAACACTACCAAGTCCAGAGAATGCACAGCCCTAACACAATCGAGTTCAGAGAACGCACAGCCCTAACGCTACTGAGTTCAGAGAATGCACAGCGCTAACACTACCAAGTTCAGAGAATGCACAGCCCTAACGCTACCGAGTTCAGAGAATGCACAGCACTAACACTACCAAGTTCAGAGAATGCACAGCACTAACACAATCGAGTTCAGAGAACGCACAACACTAACACAATCGAGTTCAGAGAATGCACAGTGCTAACACTACCAAGTACAGAGAATGCACAGCAGTAACGCAATTGAGTTCAGAGAATGCACAGCACTAACGCAATTGAGTTCAGAGAATGCACAGCCCTAACGCTACCAAGTTCAGAGAATGCAGAGCCCTAACGCTACTGAGTTCAGAGAATGCACAGCCCTAACGCTACTGAGTTCAGAGAATGCACAGCTCTAACGCTACAGAGTTCAGAGAATGCACAACACTAATGCAATCGAGTTCAGAGAATGCACAACACTAATGCAATCAAGTTCAGAGAATGCACAGTGCTAACACTACCGAGTTCAAAGAATGCACAGTGCTAACACAATCAAGTTCAGAGAATGCACAATGCTAACACTACCGAGTTCAGAGAATGCACAGAGCTAACACAATCAAGTTCAGAGAATGCACAGTGCTAACACTACCAAGTCCAGAGAATGCACAGCCCTAACACAATCGAGTTCAGAGAACGCACAGCCCTAACGCTACTGAGTTCAGAGAATGCACAGCGCTAACACTACCAAGTTCAGAGAATGCACAGCCCTAACGCTACCGAGTTCAGAGAATGCACAGCACTAACACTACCAAGTTCAGAGAATGCACAGCACTAACACAATCGAGTTCAGAGAACGCACAACACTAACACAATCGAGTTCAGAGAATGCACAGTGCTAACACTACCAAGTACAGAGAATGCACAGCAGTAACGCAATTGAGTTCAGAGAATGCACAGCACTAACGCAATTGAGTTCAGAGAATGCACAGCCCTAACGCTACCAAGTTCAGAGAATGCAGAGCCCTAACGCTACTGAGTTCAGAGAATGCACAGCCCTAACGCTACTGAGTTCAGAGAATGCACAGCTCTAACGCTACAGAGTTCAGAGAATGCACAACACTAATGCAATCGAGTTCAGAGAATGCACAACACTAATGCAATCAAGTTCAGAGAATGCACAGTGCTAACACTACCGAGTTCAAAGAATGCACAGTGCTAACACAATCAAGTTCAGAGAATGCACAATGCTAACACTACCGAGTTCAGAGAATGCACAGTGCTAACACAATCAAGTTCAGAGAATGCACAGTGCTAACACTACCAAGTCCAGAGAATGCACAGCACTAACACAATCGAGTCCAGAGAATGCACAGCCCTAACGCAATCGAGTTCAGAGAACGCACAGCCCTAACGCTACTGAGTTCAGAGAATGCACAGCGCTAACACTACCAAGTTCAGAGAATGCACAGCCCTAACGCTACCGAGTTCAGAGAATGCACAGCACTAACACTACCAAGTTCAGAGAATGCACAGTGCTAACACTACCAAGTACAGAGAATGCACAGCAGTAACGCAATCGAGTGCAGAGAATGCACAGCACTAACGCTACTGAGTTCAGAGAATGCACAGCCCTAACGCTACCAAGTTCAGAGAATGCACAGCCCTAACGCTACTGAGTTCAGAGAATGCACAGCCCTAACGCTACCGAGTTCAGAGAATGCACAGCTCTAACGCTAGAGAGTTCAGAGAATGCACAACACTAATGCAATCGAGTTCAGAGAATGCACAACACTAATGCAATCGAGTTCGGAGAATGCACAGCCCAATGCAATTGAGTTCAGAGAATGCACAGCGCTGACTCAACCGAGTTCAGAGAAGGCACAGCACTGACACCCCCGAGTTCAGAGAATGCACAGTGCTGACACTACCATGTTCAGACAGAGAGCGGAACTGAGAACTCAATAAAAGAAGTGGAGAGAGCGGACCTGAGTGGTGAAATCAAAAAAATCAAGAAAAAGTCTAAAAGTGACATTACAGAGGAGCGCCAAGGGTAAGTCAGTTTAACTATTTAGTTTATTGTTACGTGTTTTTAGTGGTTATTGTGTTTAGCGGTTAGTGTCTTTAGTGGTGGTTAGTGTTTTTAGTGGTTAGTCTGTTAGTATTAGCTAAAAAGCCTTAAAATTAAACAAAGTTAAAAAGAGTGGGAAACTAGTTTAAAGTAGATCAATTAATTAGTTTTTAAAAAAACTAATAATAACCAAGTCAATTAATGGCATAGAAACGTTGATTAATTAAATATATAACACAAGGTTAAAAAGGGATTGCAGGGCAGGTGGAGCGTCGTAACTGCAGCATGTGGGAGCTGGTGGAGACCAGCGAGATCCTAGGCAACCACATCTGCAGTAAGTGCCTGCAACTCGAGGAACTTTGGCTCAGAGTTGTTAAGCTGGAGTCTGAGGTGCAGACATTGTGATGCATCAGGAAGGGGGAGATTTATCTGGACACTTTGAGCCAGGAGGCAGTCAAACCCCATAGTTTAGGTAGTAGTTTAGATCTGGTCAGTGGTCAGGAACAGGTGGATGTGACTGCAAGTCAGGCAGGTATGGGGACCCAGGTGCACTGATGGAGGGGCCTCAACCTTTGACCTTGACCAATAGGTACAAGGTGCTTGCTACCTGAGTGGATGAGAACCAAGACTGTAGGGAGGATGGGCAATTTGACAACGGCACCATGGTACAGAAGGCCATTCAAGTGCGAGGAGTAAAAAGGAATGTGGTCGTGGTAGGGGATAGTATAGTCAGGGGGATAGATACTGTTCTCTGCAGTCGTGACCGGGAGTCCTTTTTATTTATTTTTTTATTCGTTCATGGGATGTGGGCAAGGCCAGCATTTATTGCCCATCCCTAATTGTCCTTGAGAAGGTGGTGGTGAGCCGCCTTCTTGAACTGAAGGCTGTGTTGCCTGCCCGGTGCCAGGGTTAAGGATATCTCCTTGCAGCTGGAAAGAACTTGGAGCATGATGGGGTTGTTGTGGTCCACATAAGAACCAACGACATAGATAGAACGAGGAATGAGGTTCTGCTGAGGGAGTTTGAGGAGCTAGGGTCCAAATTAATAAGCAGAACCTCAAAGGTAATAATCTTTGGATTACTACCTTTGGATTATTACAAATTAGCATAGAGTCAAACAGATCAGGGAGTTAAACGCCTGGCTCAAATTGTGGTGTGGAAGACAGGGGTTTCAATTCACCAGGCACTAGTACCAGCACAGGGAAAGAGGGAGCTGTTCCGCTGGGACAGGCTCCACTTAAACTGTGCTGGGATCAGTGACCTGGCGAATCGAATAACTAGGGTGGCCGATAGGGCTTTAAACTAAAAGGTGTGGGTGAGGGTTCAGGCAAGGGTAAATTTATAAATCTCAAGAGAAAAGTCAAGGCCATAGAGCAGTGCAGATAAGCTGGAAGAGACAGAGAGTTTAATGGTAATGGTGCATCAGTGAATAAGGTCAAATCAGGTAAATGTGGTCAACCTTTAAAATTAAAGTTGCTTTAACTGAATTGATGAAGCATTCGTGACAAGGTAGATGAATAAATGGCACAAATAGAGATAAATGGGTTTGATCCAGTAGCCATTAGTGAGACGTGGTTGCAAGGTGACCAACGTTGGGAACTAAATAGTCCAAGTTACTTTTGGAAAAGACAGACAAAATGGAACGGGTGTGGCGCGGGTGTGGTAGCCCTGATAATAAAGGATGATATAAGGACAGTAGTGAGAAAGGATCTTGGCTCGGAAGATCAGCAAGTAGAATCAGAATGGGTGGAGATAAGAAATAACAAGGGGTAGAAAATAATGATGAGAGTAGTTTATAGGCCCCCCATCAGTAGTTATTACTGTTGGACAGAGTATTGATCAAAAAATAAAAGGAGCTTGTAACAATAGTAATGCAATGATCATGGGGGACTTTAATCTTCATATAGACCTGGGCAAATCAAATTGGCAAAAGCAGTTTGGAGGATGAGTTCATGGAATGCATTTGAGGCAGTTTCCTAGAACAATACATTGTGGAACAAACCAGGGAACAGGCTATTTTAGATCTTGTCTTGTGTAAAATGAAAGGGTTAATTAGTAATCTCATAGCAAGGGATCCTCTGGGAAAGAGTGATCATAACATGATAGAATTTTACAATGAGTTCGAGAGTGACGTACTTAAGTCCGAAACTAAAGTCTTAAACTTAAACAAAGTCAATTACATAGGTATGAGGGGTGAGTTGACTAAGGTTGATTGGGAAATTAGATTAAAAGATATGATAGTAGATAAGCAATGGCAAACATTTAAATAAATATTTCATAATTCTCAACGAATATTAAGGAATAAAAGCTCCACGGGAAAAGTGATCCATCCGTGGCTAACTAAAGAAATTATGGATAACATTAGATTAAAAGAAGAGGCTTATAATGTTGCCAAGAAGAGTAATAAGCCTGGGGATTGGGAGAGTTTTAGAAACCAGCAATGGAGGAACAAAAAATTGATAAAGAGGGAGGAAAGAGAATATGAGAGTAAACTAGCAAGAAATGTAAAAGCACATTGTAAGAGCTTCTCAGGTATGTAAAAAGGAAGAGAGTAGCGAAAGTAAACATGGGTCCCTTGGAGGCTGAGACAAGAGAATTTATAATGGGGAATAAGGAAATGCATGAAACGTTAAAGAAATATTTTATACCTATCTTCACAGGAGAAGACACAGTCGCATACTGGAAAGAATGGGGAACCAAGTGTGTAATGAAAGTGAGGAACTTAAAGTAATTACGATCAGTAAAGAAAACGTACTGCAGAAATTAATGGGACTAAAAACCAACAAATGCCCTGGACCTGATGGTCTACTGCCTAGGGTTCTAAAGGAGGTGGCTGCAGAGATAGTGCATGCATTGGTTGTGATCTTCCAAAATTCCTAAGATTCTAGAATGGTCCCAGTGGATTGGAAGGTAGCAAATGTAACATTGCTAATCACGAAAGGAGGGAGAGAGAAAACTGAGACATACAGGCCAGTTAGCTTGACATCAGTATTCGGGAAAATGCTGAAATCCATTATTAAGGATGTGGTAATGGGGCACTTAGAAAATCATAATATGATTGGGCAGAATCAACTTGGTTTTATGAAAGGGAAATGTTTTTGACAAATCTATTAGAGTTTTTTGAGTATGTAACTAGTAGGAAGGCCAAAAGGGAAACCCGTTGATGTAGTATATTTGGATTTTGAAAATGCATTTGATAAGGTGCCACACAAAAGGTTGTTACATAAGATAATGGATCATGGGGTTGGCATATATATTAGCATGGATAGATGATTGGTTAATGGACAGAAAACAGAGAGTAGGAATAAACGGGTCATTTTCAGCTTGGCAGGCGGTAACTAGTGGAGTGCCGCAAGGATCAGCTATTTACAATCTAGATTAATGACTTAGATGAAGGGACCGAGTGTAATGTATCCAACTTTGCTGATTATACAAAGCTAGGTGGGAAAGTAAGCTGTGAGGAGGACACAAAGAGTCTGCAATGGGATATCGACCGGTTAAGTAAGTGGGCAAGGAAGTGGCAGATGGAGGAAAATGTGGGGAAATATGAGGTTATTCACTTTGGTAAGAAGAATAGAAAAACTGTTTTTTTTAAAATGGTGAGAAACTATTAAATCTTGGTGTTCAGAGGGATTTGGGTGTCCTTGTACACGAATCACAGAAAGTTAACATGTTGGCCTTTATTGTGAGGGGGTTGGTGTACAAGAGTAAGGAAGTCTTGCTGCAATTGTACAGGGCTTTGTTGAGACCAAACCTGGAGAACTGTGTTCATTTTTGGTTTCTTTACCTAAGGAAGGATATACTTGCCTTAGACGCGGTACAACGAAGGTTCAATGGATTGATTACTGTGATGAGAGGTTCTCCTATGTGGAGAGATTGCGTGGAATGGGCCTATTCTCTCTGGAGTTTGGAAGAATGAGAGGTGATCTCAATGAAACATATAAGATTCTGAGAGGGCTTGACAGAGTAAATGCTAAGAGGCTCTTTCCCCTGGCTGGAGAGTCTAGAATTAGGGGGCATAATCTCATGATAAGGGGTCGGCCATTTAGGACTGAGATGGGAGACAGTTCTTCTCTCAGTGGGTTGTGAATCTTTGGAAATTCTTTACCCCAGAGGGCTGTGGATGCTCAGTCGTTGAGTATATTCAAGGCTGATATTGATAGATTTTTGTACTCCAAGGGAATCAAGGGATATGAGGATGGGGCGGGAAAGTAGAGTTGAGGTCAAAGATCAGCCATGATCTTATTGAATGACAGAGCAGGCTCGAGGGGCCATATGGCCTAATCCTGCTCATATTTGATATGTTCTTATGTTCTTATGAAAGTGTAAGGCCGTGGAGGGATTTCAACATGAGGGTGAGAATTTTAAAATCAAGGTTTTGGCGGACTGGGAGCCAATGTAGGTCAGAGAGCACAGGGGCAATGGTGAACAAGACATGCTGCTAGTTAGGTTACGTGCAGCAAACTTTTGGATGAGCTCAAGTATATTGAGGGTGGAAGATAGGAGGCCGGCTGGGAGATCATTGGAATAGTCAAATCTAGAGATATCAAAGGCATGAATGAGGGTTTCCGCAGCAGATGAGCTGAGGCAGGGGCAGAGACATGTGATGTTGCTGAGGTGGATGTAGGCGATCTTGGTGATTGAGTGGATATGTGGTTGGATGCTCATCTCAGGGTCAAATAGGATGTCAAGGTTGTTAAAGGTCTGGTTTAGCCTCAGACAGTTGCCAGGGAGAGGGATGGAGTCAGTGGCCAGGGAACGGAGTTTGTGGCTGAGACCGAAGTCAATGGTTCCCGAGGTAACAGTGCGGGAGTGGGAAGCGAAGTCATTGCAGGTGATTCTCTGGCTATGACTGGACAGATAAGAATGGAAACAGGCGAGCACAGGCCCAGCCAACTGGATGATGGAGGAGAGGCGTTAGAGGAGGTTGGCGTGGTCAACCGTGTCAAAGGCTGCAGACAGGCGGAGAAGGATGAGGAGCAACAGTTTACCATCGTCACAGTCACATAGATTTTTGTGACTTTTCGGCACAGTGGCAGGGGCTGAACCTGATTGGAGGGATTCAAACATGCAAGAAAGATGGGCACCTATGTGGGAGGCAATAGCACGTTCAAGGGTTTTAGCGGAGAACGGGAAGTTGGAAAACGGACGGTAGTTTGCAAGGACAGAGGGATCAAGGGTGGGTACTTTGAGGAGGGGGGTGATGATGGCAGATTTAAAGAGGAGGGAGACAGTACCTGAGGAGAGGGAACCGTTAAAAATATCAGCTAACACGGGGGCCAGGAAGGGAAGTTGGGTGGTCAGCAGTTTGGTGGGAATAGTTTGAGGGAGCAGGAGATGGGACTCATGGTCAAGATGAGCTTGGAGAGAGTATGAGGGGAGATAGGAAAGAAACTAGAGAAAGATGCAAGTTCAGGGCTAGGGAAAAGTGTAAAGGTAGGGGAAGTTTGGCTTGGTGGGCTAGGGGAAGGGAGGGAAGCAGCAGAGGCAGCTGAACAGATGATCTCAATCTTCATGACAAAGTAGTCCATGAGCTCCTCGCATTTGTTTTTGAAGGTGAGGGTGGAGGAGGCAAGGGAGAGGGGTATAAGGAGACAGCTTGTAGTGGAGAAGAGAAGCTGAGGGTTATCTTTTATTCCAGGATGATCCTGGAATAGTGCGCAGTTTTGGCAGAGGTAAGCAGAACCCGATATGCTTTATGTGGTCGAGCCAGATCTGACGATGAATGGCTAAACCAGTTCTGCGCCACAAACGTTCTAGTCTGTGTCCCTTGAACTTAAGGGAGTGGAGATGAGGGCCGCAGCAGGAGTAATGACCAGGGTGAGAGAGAGAGTAATGGTTTTAATGAGGACATTAAGTGTAAGTGACTTGGGGGAGAATTTTTTCCAGAGGTGGACACAAAAGGAAGTGGATTTGGGAGGGGGAAGGGATGAGGGTGGAGAGGGATACATGGAAGTGATCAGAGATGGTCTGATCTGCGATTGACACGATGAGAGTAGAGAGGTTACGTGACATGGCAAGGTCAAGGCGGTGGCCGTGAATATGGGTAGGGGAGTTTATATGGCGGGAGAGATTAAGGGAGGATAGGAGAGCATTGAACTCAGAGGAGAAAGAGCAAGATGAGTTGAGATGGAGGATGAAGTCACTGAGGATGAGACATTGCTCGGTGCAAAGGCTGAGGGAGGAAAGCAGTGAAGATATCTCAGTAATAAACTTGGTGTGGTACTTGGGTAGTCGGTAGAGAACGAGGATTTCAAAGGAGAGGTCAGAGGGGTGGAATAAGGTGAGATGCTCAAAGGAAGAGAAGGTGCCATTGGAGTAGCGGGGCAGACCAAGGTGTGATTTGGTGATAAAGGTCACACCACCACCACGGCGGTCTGGGTGGGGCAAGTGGTGGAAGCTATAGCCAGGTGGGGAGGCTTCAATAAGGGAGAAGGTGTCATCATCCGTCAGCCAGGCTACGGTCAAGGCCCTGATCTCCATGCAATCATCCACAATAAGCTAATGGACGGCGATGGCCTTGTTCACAAATGAACAGACAATCTGGAAGGAGATGCGGAGAGGAGTGGTGATAGCTGATCTGCTGGAAGAGACCACAGGGTTTAAAAGGAAGTAGGTGAGAACATTGCAGGAGCCCTAACTATGATCTTCCAAAGTTATCTCAAAACAGGACCCGATTCTTTTGATTGAAAAATTGCACGTCACTCCGCTATTTAAGGAAGGTGAGAGAGGGAATTATAAACCAGTTAGCCTGACATCTATTGTCGGGAAACTACTAGAGTCTATAATTAAGGATAGAATGACTGAAAACTTTGAAAATTTTCAGCAGATTAGGGAGAGCCAGCATGGATTTGTAAGGGTAGAACATGCCGGTTGAATCTGATTGAATTTTTTGAAGAGGTGACTAAAGTAGTGGACAGGGGAATGTCTATGAATGTTGTTTATATGAACTTACAGGAGACATTCAATCAAGTCCTTCATAAGAGGCTGTTAGCTAAAGTTGAAGCTCATGGAATTGAGGGCAAATTATTGACCTGGTTAGGAAATTGGCTGAGCGGCAGGTGACAGATAGTAGGGATAATGGACAGGTACTCAAATTGGCAGGGTGTGACTAGTGGTCCCACAGGGATCTGTGTTGAGGCCTCAACTATTCAGTGTATTTATTAACGAATTAGATGACGGGATAGAGAGCCACATATCCAAGTTTGCCGGTAACACAAAGATAGGCAGCATTGTAAGCAGTGTAGATGGAAGCATGAAATTACAGAGAAATATTAATAGATTAAGTGAATGGGCAAAACTGTGGCAAATGTATTTCAATGTAGGCAAGTGTGAGGTCATCCACTTCGGACCAAAAAAGGATAGATCAGAGTACTTTCTAAATGATGAAACAGTGGAGGTCCAAAGAGACTTAGGGGTCCATCTCCATAGATCATTAAAATGTCCTGGACAGGTACAGAAAATAATCAAAAAGGCTAATGAAATGCTGGTCTTTATATCTAGAGGACTAGAATACAAGCGGATAGAAGTTATGCTACAGCTATGCTAAGCCCGTTAGATCACACCTGGAGTTCTGGGCATCGCACCTTGGGTAGGATATATTAGCCTTGGAGGGAGTGCAGCATAGATTTACTAGAATGATACCTGGACTCTAAGGGTTAAACTACGAGGCAAGATTACACAAACTAGGATTGTATTCCCTGGAATTTAGAAGATGAAGGGATGATTTGATCGAAGTTTTCAAGATATTAAGGGGAACTGATAGGGTAGATAGAGAAACTATTCCTGCTGGTTGGGGAATCTAGGACTAGGGGACATAGCCTAAAAGTTAGAGCCAGGACTTTCAGAAGTGAACGTAGGAATCACTTCTACATGCAAAGGATTGTAGAAGTTTGGAACTCTCTTCTTCAAATGGCAGTTGATGCCAGCTCAATTGTTAATTTTAAATCTGAGATTAATAGATTTTTGTTAACCAAAGGTATTAAGGGATATGGGGCGAGGGTGGGTATATGAAGTTAGCTCACAGATTAGCCATGATCTCATTGAATGGCGGAACAGGCTCGAGGGGCTAAATGGCCCACTCCTGTTCCTATGTTCCTATGTTCCTGCCCGCTTCTCTCAGCGATAAAGCTGGCGCACGAAAATCGGCCTCATGAAAGAACTTATAGTCAGATCAGTCACTCTGATGAGTTAACCATCTGTTGATTTAAAGTTGTTCATCTCTACTTAACTCTGAAACTTGCATCTGCTGTTGGAGTGATCATGTCCCTAGAATATTGGGAAAATAATTGGTGTGGTCGCTGTCTGGAGTGACATTGTAAATGCTTTCAGCAAAATTTCCTCAGATTGGCTTTTTTATGGAATATCATCAATGTGTTCTTTTCGAATATGCGCACAGACAAACAGAAAGCAAGTGAGAATAATTTTTTAATAATCCTGGAAAGATGGCAATTTTTTGTGATATTTTCCAATCTGAATGCAAATTGTGTAAACAACAAAAACAACTTGCATTGATACAGCGCCTTTAATTGAGTAAAATGTCCCAAGGAGCTTCACAGAAGCGATTATGAAACAAAATTTGGCACCAGTCACATGAGGAGCTATTAGGACAGGTAACCAAAAGCTTGGTCAAAGAGGTAGGTTTTAAGGAGCATCTTAAAGGAGAAGAGAGAGGTTGAGATGTGGGAAGGTCTAGGAGGAAATTCCAGAGCTTAGGACCTAGGCAGCCGAAGGCACGGTCATCAATGGTGGAGCAATGAAAATTGGGGATGCGTAAGAGGCCAGAATTGGAGGAGTGGATCTTGGAGGATTGTAGAGCTGGAGAAAGTTATAGAGATAGTGAGGGGCGAGGCCATGAATGGATTTGAAAACAAGGATAAGAATTTTAAAATTGAGGCGTTGCCGGTTCGGGAGCCAATGTAATTGAATGGAACTTGATGTGAGTTAAGATATGGGCAGCAGATTTTTGATGAGCTCAAATTTATGGCGAATGCCAGGTGCGAGGCCAGCCAGTAGAGCCTTGTAATATTCGAGTCTAGAGGCAACAAAGACATGGATAAGAGTTTGAACAGCAGATGAGCTGAGGCAGGGGCCGAGACCAGCGATGTTGCAAAGGTTGAAGCAGGTGGTCTTGGTGATGAAGATGATATAGGGTCAGAAGCTCAGCTCATGGTCAAATAGGACACCAAGGTTGCGGAACCACCTACCTGGTCTCCTGTGTTTCCTATCAAAGCCTCACACAGTTATTTGCTGCATGGATTCTGTGAACTTCGACCTCCATTATCGGAAGGATAGCTTTCCGCCTGTGTGCTCTATAGCCCACGATTTTCCTGTCCATTAAAGTGAACGGGAAGGCAATCACGGGTTACCGAGCATACTAGCAGTAAACCCCCACCATTTGTCCAAATATTAATAACTCTTTAAAACGAGAGCATGCTGTAATGAACGGAATGCATTTACTTACATTGGAGTGCTCGAATAACTTGTCCCGTCTTCCCAACGCCACACACCTTCTTTGATCAAGTCAGTGAGTCCGATCCAATAATACTGGGATTGTGCTCGCTTAGCAAGGAAATCCTGTGATGTAATTGAATATACAATTACTTACGCCAAGTACAAAGATACCCAATAATGAATGTCAATAAACACAGGTGGAGAAATCCGTTTTGGGCGGAATTGCATCAGCAGGGCGTTATTCGGACGCCTGATATTCAGTTCCCTTGATTAAGATTTTAATTTAAATAAAAAATATAGCAAATAATGATAAGCCAAATTTAGGTATGCCTTATCTGCTGTTGTGAATAATGTCAAAAAGTCGATTGTTTCACCCAGATATTAAGAGTTCTCAGTCCATCCCTTGTTTTTTCTGTACAATTGCCCTTAAAACGCTGCTCGTTTATTTCAAAAGACTGGGGGCAATACAGTTAATTCGAAGGACTCCAAGCATTAAAGTGTTATGAACGGTTGGGTTTTATATATATACTACTGGATTTCCTGTGGTGTCACACATGGTAAGTTGGAGAAGAAGGTCTCTCAACTCCCCTCTTCTGTTGTTATTGTGTTGCTGTTTTGTATTATTTGTTCTCTGGATGTGGACAGCATTGACAAGGCTGTATTATTGTCTACATCTCTTGTTCACTTTCTGTCACTCCTCCTTTGCTTCTGTATCTCTTTCCTCTTCTCTATTACTTGTCTCCCTAACTCTTCTGTTTGCTTCTCTCTCCGGGCTGTTATGCTTCTCTCATTCTCTTTTTTTCTGCTTTTCTTCTTTCCTTTCCTTTCAGGTATGAGAAAGTGGGTAGCATAACAGAGTGTGATGGGAAGTAGCTCCGATGATGGCTGCAGTTTACATATTACAGTTGTGATTGTGCAGAAAGTCTGACCTGGAGCCTTCAGTGACTGGCTTCCCGTCCCTCCCCCAACCTCTTGTATTTCCTACACTGCATAATCTAATCATGTCCCCAATCCCTTTGGCAACCCACTATCCCCTTTGCTTCCTACCATCCATCACTCTCATCACTACCCACTCCTCTTTCCCATTTACCTACCCACTCAGCCTATACATCTCCTCCCAGTTCACTCTGCTAGCATTCCCCTCATGCTTAACTCTTTATCTTCAATTTCCACCTACTCCCTGCAAAGGTGGATGAAAATAGGCCACAAGCTCTCTCATGCTCATCCTCATGCTGTATCCATCGTACCCTCGCTTTCATACCCTCTACACGGATCTGTTTCCCTCAACGAGACTTGTTTGCTTTCAAAATTCTACGTGCTAATTTTTAAAAAGAAAAAAAAATCAAATTTGATGTGGAAAGACATACTGTGTCACTCTCTTTAACTTGGATTCTCTGTCTTGTTTTTCAGCTGTCAGCAATTATAATGTATTAGATTAATCGAGTAGATCAATCTAAATTATATAGGCGTGGATGCCAAAAATAAATTAACATGTTGGTTTTATTAATATCGACAGAAAATACATGCAGTTCTTTATGTTTTATATGCTCACAAGTAGGAAACCCATCAGGGTCTGTGAACTGCTCCTATCCAGGTGAGTTCTCAGCACTGAATACTAAGGAGCTACTGAAATTGGTCCAGATTTATACATCCAGATGAACAGTTTCTAAGCAATATCGGATAACTTGCTCTGAAGCTATCATTCTAAGATTATTGTCATGTGATCCATATGTGTCATAAGCTACTGCACCAATAGGTGACAATGTTGCATCACATATACTTCAATCTGACTGGAATGTAAAGGAGCTAATTTCTTATCCATATAAGATATGATAACCTTGCATGATCGTAAACATTCACACTTTTCCATGATATTAGTAATCAAAACTAGACATTCTGTTTTCATACTAGGCCATAATTCTTTGTTGAAATCTGCTTTCTTCTTCAATTGCCTTTAAACTGACACCTCCTTGCTTGCTTAGCTTGGCCTGCAGAATCTTGTCGATCTAATCGAAACCATGTGTTAGCCTGTATCACACAGAACAAATTCATAATACAGAGGTATTAATACTTCTGTATTGTTAAGCTATGTTTCCTTATTTCACACCGGATGTTATGAGCCTTCTGCCAAATCATTGCCAATGTCCGCCTATAGTTTCTATACTTCCTCCTTGACTATAGTCCTCCATGCCAACTGTCCCAAATACCCTTTAGCTTTGCCAAGCTGTTAACCTCTTATATTATACACTATCCTACATAAAGCTTACATTTTCTAACGGTCAACAAAATACAGCGACATAATTAGAGACTTCTG
Source organism: Heptranchias perlo (assembly GCF_035084215.1). NCBI lineage: Eukaryota > Metazoa > Chordata > Chondrichthyes > Hexanchiformes > Hexanchidae > Heptranchias > Heptranchias perlo. The sequence continues at coordinate 9,020,649 of NC_090349.1, forward strand.
CTCGTGGTCTTTTTCAAAAGTTACCTAAAAGGAAGACGCAGAACACTTTGAAGTGGAATATCCATGGAGGTTCCCCATCTCCCACTATAATGTTGATGGAACATCAGTGGAAACCTCAGATAAATGGTATAAACAGTCATGTACATAATTTCTCCAGGGTCTCTGCCAATCTTCTACCAAAGTTACTGCGAGTAATCGGGAAATTCCAGTGGAAAATACTGGTGTTTGTCTCTCGCAGTTTAATATACTTACTGAACTTTATACAATACAAAACAAAAGCTATGTCATTTTATCTCGTCTTTGTCTCTGTATTTCTCACACACACATAAAAACAACTTTCCTGTTTAGAAAATTCTTTATAAAACTGAATAAACGTTTTGAAATTTATCTTCTAGGTTTTCTTCAAATAATTTTGCAAAACAGCTGAACAGAACCGGCCAAAAGTGAAATTCAGCAGTTCAGCTGACGAAATAGTGTTTATGCAGCTTGTGAAATCGGGAGCGCATTCTGTATTCAGTGGACAGAGGCACAGCTCTGGGAGAAGATGTCCACTTCACTGATTTGAAAGAGGCTGAGGAATCAAAGCAAAAATTTCAACTAAGGCATTAAAACACGAACATCGAGTTTACATCGAGTCTACATCACAGAAACAGGCCATTCGGCCCAAATGGTCCATGCTGGCATTTATGCTCCACAGGAGCCCCTTCCCTCCCTACTTCGTCTAACTCTATCAGCATACACTTCTATTTCTTTCTCCCCCGTGTTCTTATCAAGATTGCCTTTAAATGCAACTATGCTATTTGCCTCTACTACTCCTTGTGGTAGCGAGTTCCACATTCTTACTACTCTTTGGGTAAATAAGTTTTTCTTCAATTTCCTATTGGATTTATTAGTGACTATCATATATTTATGACCTCTAGTGTTGGAATCCCCCACAAGTGGAAATATTTTCTTTATGTCTATTCCTGTTAAACCATTTCATTATCTTAAAGATCTCCATCAGGTCATCCTTCAGCCATCTCTTTTCTAGGGAAATGAGCCTCAGCCTGTTCAGCCTTTCCTGAAAAGTATATCCTCTCAGTTCTGGTATTGCCCTTGTGAATCTTTTTTGCACTTTCTCCACTGCCTCTAGATCCTTTTTATAAAATGGAGGCCAGAACTTTGCACAGTACTCCAAGTGTGGTGTAACCAAGGTTCTATAAAAGTTCAACAAAGTACAACTTCCCTGATTTTCAAATCTATCCCTCTAGAAATGAACCCCAGTGCCTGGTTTGCCTTTTTATGGCCCTATTAATCTGCATCGCTACTTTTACTGATTAATGTATCTGTACCCCAAGATCCCTTTGCTCCTCTACCCTATTTAGACTCTCATTATCCAAGCAGTATGTGGCCTCCTTATTCTTCCTACCAAAAGGCACCACGTCACACCTATCTATATTTAAATTCATTTGTCAATTACACGCCCATTCTGCAAGTTTATTAATGTCTTCTTCTATTTTGATGCATTCTTCCTTCAATTTAACTATATTCCCCAATTTGATGTTATCCACACATTTTGAAATTGTACTTCTGATTCCCGAGTTCAAATCATTAATAGAAATTGTGCACAAGAATGGTCCCAGCACCAATTCTTGTGGATCACCACTTCCCACCTTTTGCCAGTCTGAGCAGTTACCATTAACGCCTATTCACTGTTTTCTGTTTTGAAGCCAGCTTGCTATCCATTCTGATACCTGCACCCTGACTTCACGTGTTCTGCCCTTAGTCATGAGTTTACAAGCCATGAGACCTATTGAAGATCCAAATATATTATATCTAATACATTACTGTTGTCTACTCTTTCTGTTACTTCTCCAAATATTTCAATAAGGCTGGTCAAGCATGATTTTCCATTCTGAAATTCATGCTGACTACTTTTTATTATATTTTCGTTTTCTAGACGTTTTTCCATTTCATCTTTGAGTAAACAATCCATTATATTTCCTACCAACGACATTAAGCTAACTTGTGTATAGTTCCCGGGACTTGTTCTATCTACCTTTTTAAATATAGAAATAACATTAGCTGTCCGCCAGATCTCTAGCACTATTGTCTTTTCTAATGGAATTTTATATATATGTAATAGAGTTTCTGTTATCTTTTCCCTAACTTCTTTTAATATGTGCTTTTAATGTGTTTCAGTCATCCCTACTACATCTGGCTCTTCGCTACGAATTATTGCCTCCAGTTCCCCCATTTCGTTTTGGACGCTCTGCACATTGCTGTACAGGCAATTCAATTTGTTGCTAATAATTGTTCCCCTCACTTTATTTTTAACAGTCATCTTGTACTTATGTTCTACAGCTGTATCGGTTCCCTGGCCGTTCATGTTACCCTTATTCCTTACCTTGGTCTGACTTTTACTCTCATCTCCTATTTCTTTTATCTTCAGTCTTATGCTATTTTCACCAGATCCCTCCTCCAGTCTTAGTATAAAATCCTATCCACAGCCCTATTTATCCTTTCCACTAGAATACCAGTCCCATTCTGGTTCAGGTGAAGACCGTCCCAGCGGCACAACTCCTTCCTGTCCCAGTACTTGTGCCAGTGTCCCGTGAAATGCAACCCCACCTTCCCACTCCATCTTTCAGCCATACATTCACCTTCCTGACCTGTCTAACCATAAGTCAATTATCGTGTGGCTCAGGTAGCAATCCCGAGATTACTACTCGTCAGGTTAAGCGAATGGGCAAAAATTTGGCAGATGGAATATAATGTGGGAAAATGTGAAGTCATCCACTTTGGGAGGAAAAATAAAAAAGCAAAATATTATTTGAATGGAGAAATACTACAAAATGCTGTGGTACAGAGGGATCTGGGTGTCCTCGTACATGAAACAGAAAAAGTCAACATACAGGTGCAGCAGGTAATCCGGAAGGCGAACGGAATATTGGCCTTTATTTCTAGGAGGATGGAGTATAAAAGCAGGGAAGTCATGTTACAACTGTACAGGGTGCTGGTGAGACCACACCTGGAGTACTGCGTACAGTTCTGGTGCCCTTATTTAAGGAAGGACATACTTGCATTGGAAATAGTTCAGAGAAGGTTCACTAGGTTGATTCGGGGTATGGAAGGGTTGTCTTACGAGCAAAGATTGAACAGGTTGGGTCTATACTCATTGGAGTTTAGAAGAATGAGAGGAGATCTTATTGAAACATACAAAATTCTGAGGGGACTCGATACGGTAGATGCTGAGAGGATGTTACCCCTCATGGGGGAATCTAAAAGTAGGGGGCATAGTCTCAGAATAAGGGGTCGCCTGTTTAAGACGGAAACGAGGAACAATTTCTTCTCCCAGAGGGTCGTGAATCTTTGGAATTCTTTACCCCAAAAAGCTGTGGAGGCTGAGTCATTGAATACATTCAAGGCTGAGTTAGACAAATTTTTGATCAGCAAGGCAGTCAAAGGAAATGGGGAAAGGGCGGGAAAGTGGAGTTGAGGTAAAAATCAGATCAGCCATAATCTCATTAAATGCCGGAGCAGGCTCGAGGGGCCAAATGGCCTACCCCTGCTCCTATCTCTTATGGTCTTATGGTGTCTCAATGCAGAGACATTTCCTGCAGATGTGGCAATCCTGGACAGTCTCAGTGTCCCACAAACTCCCGACCCATAGGCTAAATTGCCATTTCTAGTTTTTATTTATTGATTGATTTATTAGTGGTAATTCAATTCTAGATATAATGCAATTACTTGAGTTCTAGATTATATTTAGTAGGTGGATTTAGCTTGATTTTAGGTTAATTTGTAACAAATTAGTCTTGTTTTTTTATTAACTTATTTATTTTAATATTCCCTTAACTCCTATTTATTATTGATGCATATCAGATTTTTATTTAATGCAACTCGATCCCTTTAATGTTGGTGGTATCCTCTATTTAGTTAATTTTAATTTTATCTGCATAATTCTAATCAATTACTCTGATTATTTATTTATACATTTACTTATTTACTGTTGCCCCGTAGTTTAAATTACTAGCACCTCCTTTCCACTACTAACCAGTGAATTCCCACGCTCACCAAATTCCTGTCGTCACTCTGTTAAGTAAGTCATTCCGTTTAGTCGATGACTCACTCTCACCAACCTCTGCGCTTAAAGCTTTATTCTAATGATTGATGTAATCATGTTATTCTGAAATATATAATACTTCATTTTTTTTAGGCTCAAATCATATTTGGAGATTAGATTTCAGTTAGTTACAGAGGAAAAATGGATGCCAAAAACTTTTCCCAGAAAGCATTTTAAGTGTTCGGTGGGGAAAATATAATACAGTGCCACCTAGTGGCGTAACACGTCATTGTAACAGCTAAGAGTTGACATTTTAATGTTGCAATTCACATAGCAAATATTTGCTTTCAGTGTAACCTGTATTCTATACAATTAAAAACAATTATATAGATATAGTTATACACATAATTCTTCAGATGTTCAACTCCGCGATTAATATGTGGGAAATAAAGATATCCTTCAAGAATATGTAATTTTTCAAAATCTGTGAATATATATTCTACTTTGTAACAGGAATCCATTTAGATACTGCTGTGAGATCTTGGTGTGGATGTGAGTATTACGTCCCTTCCGAACTTGCTCTTCAGACAACAAATAGATTCCTCTGCTCTTTGAGGTAAACAGATCAATATCTAGCTTTCAAGGCCAACTCGAATAAAGATCACACACTGAAGGAAGGGAATGGAGAAGAGCCGGGCTACAATGGTGGGGAGTAGGGGAAAGAATATGGACGGGGACATACGTGTGATTTCCATTTTTTCTGCATGGGCACTTGCTTTTTGTGTGCATGAGGGGTTTTTCCATTTGCTTATAGAGGAAATTGCATTTTGGCATATAGGTGTTTTGCATTTTTATGTAGAGGGTCTCATATTTTTGTCTGTGGGGGAAGTTACATTTCTGCATGATCTTATGCCGCCCACTCACTGCTTTTGACGAGTGCAACCAGCCTTCCGCTCTAACAGACTGGACATATCTGACATACTCAATAGCAAAGCACATTGATGACCCGCACAATTGGTGTCCCCTGCGTGACTAATTTCGGCAGTACAGTTTACACATAGAAACACGTATTTTGGTTTCCCAACTAATTAGTAGAATTACAAAGATATAGTTTCCTCTAGAATTATGAGAAATAAAGTTATGTTCGATATTTTAATATATCGCTTAATTACTTTGACGAGAGAAAGTGACTAAATATTCAACATATCTATGTAATAAAGCAACCAAGAATAATTATCCCATCAAAGAATTTGAAGTTCGCAAATATAATTCCAAAACCTTCTCACCGAATATGTAAAACGTTAGGTAAAAATGCCTTTAGAATTATTTTCAAATGGTACATGAAAATAATATTAAGGAGAATACATACAATACCTGTTCAGTCATATTGTTAATCACAACGATATTCGATTGGCTTGATTGGCAAAATGCTCTTGCTTCCTCAAAGCTGACCTCCGAAGTCGAAAAGAAATAGCATTTCCCAGCAAACAATGTCCATTCTACCTGACAGTGTTTCCTAGCTATAAAACCAATAAGTACATTTGTTAATGTCAATCCATATTGTGCTTTATATAATGTTGATTTCATCCTTAATCTCCCTCCTAGTCGACCACCTTTTATTGCTATTGCGTCCTTCAGAGGTTTCCTCTCTCATTCTGATATCTATATAATCAATTCCGATAGGCATTTTTAGTGCTTCTCTCGGTATTGTTATTATGTGTTTGTCTCTTTCGTACAACCTTTATAACCATCTAACCGGAACTTCTCCTCTGCATTTATGTAAGGTAGCGCTTTCCAGGTAACTAACAAAGAGTTAATACATAAACAAACGTTTCACCTCCTGGGCAGAAAATTTCCACTTGCTGGTAAAACTTAGCTGCTGGGGGATTATTCTGATAGGCTGTGTATTGTCGCAGCCAAGGGACAAAGAAGTGAGAGTGGCTAATTGCAGAGTGTGGGCAGATGGTAAGGGAACCTCATCATGATTTCCTCTGGCCGGTTATTCGAGAAAATTCACCCATGCCTTACTTTTACATCTATTAAGCTTTCATTAGATATATGGGCTGGAGGAAAACTTCATGAACACATTTGCCAAGTTGTTTCATATAACGATCAGAGCAATTCTTCCCCAGAACTCCTTCATTGTGAACGCCATTCCCAATTTTCCTCCTATGCCCCACACTGTTTTCTGAAAGTTTGAATATGCGGAAAAAAAGTTGTTTTAAATCTTATCGTGGCCTGTGTTGTTCGAGATGATTTTTGTTTACATTTAAATGCTGCAATTATCACGAGAGTTCTTTCGTTCTACTGCTGTAACTTCGGCGGAACCTTCGGAGAAATGGCGTAAACAGCCAAACGCGGCAGTTTAGGCCGCTTCTCCTGGGTTTCTGCCGAATTTACGGAGGGGGTCGGGACAACGCCGCAGAAATTCTCCCCCACAACATTACTGTAATGATAGATTCAATATTTTTCCTCAACAATTCACAAAATGACTATTCCCCATACAAAACCAGCCCACATTGGCTATCTTGGCTCCAGGTCACGACTCTATTCTAGAAAATTCTGTATTCATAACTTCTTAAACGAACAGAAAAATAATCCCATTATTTTGCTTACGATGTGTAAGCAGTTTTGCTCTCTAGACCTGTGATCACAATTCAAATTAAGGAACCAAGTTAAATTCATCTTATTGCTTCACCTTTCTGCACTTTGAACATTGGAAACTATATTTTGATCTTATCGGATAAATCCTAATTTTATTTTTAAAATGGTTAAACAATTGACAATCGGAGCAGGGTCCATGTGGTGATGTTAATCAACAGTAATTTATGCCTGGCGTGGGTTGGCATCAGTTTCACAAGGATCACTCATACAATGGCAAGTAAGGAAAAAAATTGTCATCCGTCACTGTAATTCCATCAGTTACGCAAAGAGGCTATTATACGAATGCATTTGATGCTCTCTGTTATCTTTTGACACCGAATAAAGTTAATTTTTGGTAAGGGATTTATGTTTTTGAAGGTTGTTGGTCATTGTGCCTGCAGCAACAACTCTGTTTTAAGAGTATTTTAAATATGACATGTTATTTAACAGTTTGTACAAATATTATCAATATCATTGTCAGGGCTAAAGTGGTCAAATGTTTAACATAGAAGCCGTGAAACTACCGTGCGCAATACTAACGCTTAACTCGCCGCCTGAAATTCAGATCTCCCTTGTTTCAGCAGAGGCGTTAACTCCAATTAATTGGTGAAATTGGACATGAGCATGGACACAAAACAGGCGGAATCACTTTTGCCGCCCGATTTACGGTACGCCCGATATTCAGTTCCACTGAAGTCAATGGAACTGAATATCCGGCGGAGGGTATAACGGGCGAGCGATGCGACACCGCCCGCCCATGCCTAATTTCAACATTGGAAATGTTTTCAAGTGTTTATTGTGCATTTGGTAGTAATCACGTGCTACCTTTTATTATCAAAACAGAGATATAAAAATATTTAAGTTTCACTATTGTCCATTGTTATAGCCTGACAAACCCCAAGTCCTTTCACCTTAAATGTCACAGCCCTGGATCTGGAAACAGATCGGTATTTGTGTTGAGGACAGACTGAATTTACTCCCAGAATAAATGGATTCATGGGTCGAATGACCGCCTTCTGTAATGTAAGATTCTACGATGTGCAGAACGGTTGCAACTCCAAAGAGGGAGTACAGAGAGTTATTACCTAGCATGGACCCATTCGAAAAACAGCACAATTCTTTTCTGACCTTTTTCTGCAATCTCCCTCATGAAAAAAGAACATAAAACTTTCTCTGTTCTCTGTTAACATTCATGTTAATGTCTTCACGTAACTAGATAGGAGTCAGTCACACCCCACCAAAAAAATATAAATTGTAGAAACCCTACTCATATATTGATTAATAGTGAGTTACCTTTATTATAGGAAAAAAAACGTTCACTGGATGGAGAGTAACTAAGTTGAAGACAACAGGCAAGCTATTATAAGATTTTCTACCGTATTCGCGCGAGAGAGCCACGCATTTCGAGTTGAATACATTTTTTAAAATCACGTGATGGAAATCCGAGTCCCAGAGGGGTACAGATTTTACACACAGGACATTCAGTGAATTGGGCAATGTGATACAGGTGCAAGAAACAGAATTACTCCGCATTTCCGTTTAATCAGTGCTAGCTCTGAATGAAGGGAAGCATTGATAGGCTTGCCCTCAGATTCAGTTCACGAACTACGTTTAGAAACAGGAGTAGATCATTCAGATCATTCAGCTCGCCGAGCCTCTTCCACCATTCAATTAGATCATGGCGGATCTCTACCACAACTCCATTTACCCGCCTTTGAGCCATACCCCTTGACACCCTTAATAAAAAATCTGTTTAGCTGCCACTTTGAGTCATTTCAGTGAAATAGCTTGACAGCGGAAATTTACATTGGTTTTTAATACAATCTCTGACAATCCCGCTTCCTTTAATGACGATAACCCCATATTTAAATCGCTGTGTATTGTTAGAATGCTCGGAAGCTCTAGATAGTTGCCTCAGACAGGTATGTTAGCCACAAGCTGCACTGGCGTCGTAACACTATCTCCGTTCGCAGTCTAACCAGGCAGAAGCTCGGGCAGAGTTCCTTTTCCAAGGCCAGTTCATTTTAATGCTAGGACAGATTGTGGGACTGGATAACATAGTTGGTTATGCAGTTGCCTTTCCTTTCTGGGATCTGGGCTCAAATGTAACAAGATCAGTGAATTAAAATATAATATGTTAAGATTTCTTCCCTCCGTGAAATTACTCCGAGCCTTCATTTCTTGCTTGGAATATTTTACCTTTCAAACGTTGTATTTCTGCATGAAGAATCGCGACAGAATTCTCTAACTGCTTCACGTCGGCAGGAATTTGGGAATCTTAATTTTTAAAAAAACATTGTTACAGTTATAAAATTGTAAATTGATATATTTTATACTGTGGTTACTGTTTCCCCAGCCCTGCTCAATCAGTTATGTGTTAGGAAGCAACGGCTGCTGATCATTCAAAATCATGGTTGCAGATTTTTAATCTTGCTTTTCATGTAATTGCTTCCTAATTATTTCAGCATTCGAACAATTTAGATTCCAGCGCAACCTTACTCGCAGAATTGACAGGATAGATGCCGTGGTAACTGGAAAACTGTCATATTGCTTCTGTATCGGATGCTGTTCTGAGGGAGGGACTGAGACACTTTCATGGGCCGAGTAGAAGGTGCAGTGATTTGTTTTGAACCACTTTGTACTCGACTTAGAGTGTTAAATACCCAATACTGCGATTTGAAAACAGCAGTTCATTTTAACAACCGTCGCGTTAAATAGCATCGCATTTCAGAAAAATAAAAACAAAAGCTAAACTAAATTCTCTAAATGACTTATCAAATGATTTTTACGGTGAGTTATAAAGGATTGGGTGAGGAATTATGGCGTGGGTCGGTGCAGAGTTGCATTCTACGCCACATGGTTTGCTGGTTTTCCGTAGTCATTGCACATGGGTGTATGTTTGGGTCACTATCCACCCCTTCGAAAGCAAAGAAATACTCCCATTCCATACTGTCCTCAGAGAATATAATATCGAGACCATTGCGAATAAAGTTTCGGTATTTTGCGTCTATGACATATTCAGTTACATTCCTGACCTCACTTAGAAACATTTCATAATTTATTTAAAAATATGAATAAATAAAAAGAAATCTTCAGCTGGTACAGATCTGCATCCATAATTGTTGAGTCCTAAATACTTTTCTTTTACGCCACATTCGGAATTCTTTACCGTTTAAAGCCTTCAGCCCGTTGTCAAGCACCGTGATAGAACCTTGCAATTGCGTTATCTTTTCAGGAATCTGCAAAGCTTAGAAACATTAAATTAATGTTAGATAACTGGGTCATTTTGTAATCTATAAATTCGCTAATTATCCGGGAAAGTATTATGGTGAAACAACCAAAATATGCTGTGAGGTATTAGCCTACAATGTAGTGCTATCTGGAAACAGTCATTAACCTCTTGCGGTTAATCACTGTTAAAATAGGACTGCATAATATGCTAATATCGCACAATATTCTGTTGGCTATTTTAATGAAGGCAATATTCCTAAATTGCCTAAATTAATCGTTAAAGTGTTGCAACTTTATACCAATCATTACCGAGTTCGTATGCTAAGATCGCACCAACAATTTTACGCACTTAACATAAATCTTTTTCGAAAGTGCAATCATCAAATGGTAATAAGTGAGGAACAAATCTGAAGCCAACGAATCCGAAGCCAGCAAAAGTTCCTGAAAATGTCATGTGCGAAACGTTCTCGTGAAATGTTGCGGGTGACTCATTTGCAGCAGTTATGTTCGAATGAAGGGATTTAAGGATCCATCCGCCATCCCGTGAAAAAACGGCCCACAATCACGGCAGGAGTCAGCTCCTTCGCGATATTGGAGTGAGGAGCTGAGCAGGTGGAGTGAGTGGCTGATCATGCCAGATTGGACGAGGTCATCTGAGTAGTATGATTTTAATATGCTTCCTCTGAGTTTTCCACAGCAGGGAGAGCTATGGTTACAACTATTCCGTTGCGGAATAGGGAGCACAGCAGCTCTTAAAGGGCTGCAGCTCCTTTCAATTACAGGCGTCTGTTCCTTCTGACTGCTGGAAAGAAGGTGAAGTGTCACTAAAGGCCAAGTGCCTGATCTACCCGCTTTGATAAGAAGATGCTGACTATGTTGCTAGCGGAGGTGCAACAGCGGAAGGTGTACATTTTAAGGGCAGCGTAGATCCCTGCTCTTAGAGTCAATGCGCAGCCAGCAAGGCCAGAATAGACAAAAGAGTACCTGCAGTCTCCAGCGGTAGGTGATGGCAGTAAACAAGGAAGATGTTCTCTAGCCCAGGAAACACGGCAAAGTACGTTTGACCATAATTGGACTACTGACATGAAACAAATGTCTATTGTTTACATGCTATTAATTGAAAGTTCTGTCAATCAATGATCATTGCATCGATTTTCTAGACTGTACATCCGTCTCTTCCTTTTTACGGTCCTCTTGCTCTTCATTTGGCAAGGCTGTAGGCGGACTTTCTGGTCGCCTGGCAGAGCATTTCCACCTGCATATTGCTAAATTATGTAGAATACAGTAGTTCTGCTTATTATCTACGGCACAGGACTGATCTTACCTGACAATGAAAATCACTGTTTCAAAAACTGTACAATCTGTGGGAATTCAGATGGAGGCATGAGTCTTGTTGCACTTCATTTAAATCTTTGTTTAGGAGTTCCTCGTTGTTGTTCATAGCCATAACTCCGGGAGGTAACCCTGGTCCCCCAGCTACCTGCTCATTGTCTGTTAACAAACATTCTATCGATTATGCTACATTAGCTTTTATATCTTACACCTGAATTTGTGTAAGAAACGTTTTATGGAATACCTTACTGAATTCCGTCTGAAAATCAATATAGAATACATTTATTGTATGCCCTTTAGTCACAATTAGTCACTTCATCAAAAAAAGTTATTATATTTTTCAAACATGACTTGCTGTTAACAAACCTGTGTTGGCTGCCTTTGATTATCTCACGCATCTCCAAATACTCACTAATTACATCTTTAATTTTGGATTCTAAGAGTTTACCGGCAAGCAACATTAGTTTAACAGATCCATCCAATCTACCTGCTGCTTGAAATAATTGCCTAATTATCACGGACAACCTCACGATGCTCCACTTTTCCAGCTTCCACCCCAACCACGTCAAAGAGGCCATCCCCTATGGACAGGCCCTGCGAATATACAGGATCTGCTCAGACGAGGAGGAACGCGATGGACACCTACAGACGCTGAAAGACGCCCTCGTAAGAACGGGATATGATGCTCGACTTGTCGATCGACAGTTCCGACGGGCCACAGCGAAGAATCGCATAGACCTCCTCAGAAGACAAACACGGGACGCAACCAACAGAGTACCCTTCGTCGTCCAGTACTTCCCCGGAACGGAGAAACTACACCATGTTCTCCGCAGCCTTCAACATGTCATCGATGACGACGAACACCTCGCCATGGCCATCCCCACGCCTCCACTGCTCGCCTTTAAACAGCCACCCAACCTCAAACAGACCATCGTTCGCAGCAAGTTACCCAGTTTTCAGGAGAACAGCGTCCACGACACCACACAACCCTGCCACGGCAACCTCTGCAAGACTTGCCAGATCATCGACACGGATACCACCATCACACGAGAGGACACCACCCACCAGGTACATGGTTCATACTCCTGTGACTCGGCCAACGTTGTTTACCTCATACGTTGCAGGAAAGGATGCCCCGGAGCATGGTACATTGGCGAGACCATGCAGACGCTGCGACAACGGATGAACGGACACCGCACAACAATCGCCAAACAGGAGGGTTCCCTCCCAGTCGGGGAACACTTTAGCAGTCAAGGACATTCAGCCACCGATCTTCGGGTAAGCGTTCTCCAAGGCGGCCTTCGAGACACACGACAACGCAAAATCGTCGAGCAGGAGTTGATAGCCAAGTTCCGCACCCATGAGGACGGCCTCAACCGGGATCTTGGGTTCATGTCACGCTACACGTAACCCCACCAGCAAAAAGGGGGAAAAAATTTATATGTTTTTTAAAATTCTCTCTCTCTCTCTCTCTGCCATTTTGAGTTTCTTTCTGCCTGCCTGTGTAATAGATACAATGTATATCGAGTGTACTGGGACGTGCTGTTCTCCGTGACTGGCCTGTTTGAATAACAACGACACCTTTTGATTGGTGTGATGCTGTCCCAACATAGTATAAGATATGCGATTTGAGAACCTTTTCATTCATTCATCTGACGAAGGAGATAATCTCCGAAAGCTTGTGATTTTAAAATAAATTTGTTGGACTATAACCTGGTGTTGTAAGATTCCTTACATTTGTCCACCCCAGTCCATCACCGGCATCTCCACATCATGAAATAATGCTAGCACAGTAGACTGCTGTAAGATTAAGGCACATTGGTTGCTACTGGGATATTGTATAGTTACCTGCATTATTTTGATCCAACGAAAGCCCAGCACCTGTACGTTCATAGAATGGAAGTCTTTCCTATTGATATATGCCATGGGGTAGTTAGGGGTTTTGATGGCCCTCCACTTTAGGGAAACCTGTCACCCGGTGTAAGTGTTGCACCATCGCATGCTGTGATGGCTTGAAAAGATCCAGCCGTGTCAAAGTTAATTGCTGTGGTGATCTTCGGAGCAACATTTAGGATCATCTTCTTCTTGAACATGTCTGTGGGTCTGGCTCCAGTGGATGGCATAACTTGAGGGCAACCTTCCACATCAAGCAGAAATGGGGAAGCCAGATCTACAAAAACATTGCCAAGTAAGTGTATAGGTCTGGAAACTTGGGTCCTGGGTTGATTCTGTGTTGGTACCAGATGCGTGAGGTCCAAGTTTACCTGCCTTTCCTCACTCTGCCTGCTCTCCTGTTCCTCCTCAAAATCCATAACAAACATTAGAAGACCCAATGGCATAACCATGCTGGACAAGGTGTCCAAGAAGGAAGAGAAGGGGGTCAGAAAGAAAAAAACAGGTGACTATAGACCTTAGTTTACGGTCAGTTGTGCGTATTATCACATAGCTTTTCTTCCATCAAGAAAATTAACAACTGTAGAAATATATAGCATTACATAGAACAATGACTAGATTAATCATCTTCAAAGTTTGACATTCATAATCACAATCGTTTGAGTGAATGGTCAATTTTCGTTTATTACTTGTTTCCAATCTTTACCTTTCAGGCTTTGCAGTTCAGTATTCAAGTTCTTGATAGAATCTTGTAAATGCTTTATTTCCTTCGAATTCTGCAGATCTTGAAAAAAATCAACATTATTAATTATACAAAAAGAGAATACTTACAATTCAACCAGTATGGGTTAACAAAAAACTAACCATCCATTTAACAATTGAGATAAAACGTAACGGGATAGATTTCCAACTTGCCAAGCAAGCGTAAAACTGTTGTTGTGGATTGGCTGCCCATCATAAAACCAAATTATTGTCATACCTATTGATCACTAAATTGGCCTCACACGGTAAAGTGCACAGTATGTCTAAGACATGCACCCGAACATGGGGCCCAAGGCTTGCTCCAAATTGGGCCATGGGCCTCATTTCCAGAATGCCGGTGAGCTGCGGATACCCATCAAGCATTCTGATGCAGCTCGCTGGTGGCGGCTTGTCCAAAATTGGCTGGCTCAGACACCCAGTCCATCCGCAGGTGACCTGGAGAGAGGGGGTGGGGAAAGTGAAAGGAAGGGGTGAGCTGGTTAGGCAGCAGAAGATCTGGAAAAACTGAGCACATCATCCGCGGTGCCCAGAAACAGGCTAGGCCACTGATTAGCATATTCAAGGTGCCTAAAGCCTGTTTCAGGTGGGCGCCCCGGGCACATCTGGTGTTTGGAGGGGGGTGGGGCGGTTAGTGGGTCAGGCGTGGGAGATTCCAATTGGAAATTGATGCCCCCTATGTGAATTTTATGCCTAAAAATCAGGCGTGATTGGGACCAAATTTCCATCCGTTGATTTCAATGGAAGTGGAAATCGGATTATTTCCATAACTAGCGGTCCATCCACAATGTCAGATTTACTCCAAGTGAAAATCTATCCCTCTGTTGGCAAAATATTCGAAAGCTCCGAGGTTTAATGCACACAGGAAAAAAACTCGATGGGGGTTAAATTGCATAACACCCGAAAATGGGCACGGGGATCGTGGTACACGATTAACCCACGCTCCTTTATTGCGTTGCAGGCAGCACATTATATTTCTGCTGCCTGCTGTTTTGCATGATTGCAGTATGCAGCAAGCACTACCTTCACTGTTAATTGGCTGCATGCATCAGCAGAGGGCCCAATATGGTGAGTGGCTAATGTTACTTAAAGGCAGCCTGCACCTCTTAAAGGGGAGGTGCATTGTGGCTGCAAGAATTAGTGGAAATGGTTTGAAAACTTAATTTGTGCTGGATACTTTGAGGAGTGGCTGAACATGCGAGAGAGCATGTGCTGAGGTGTTATGATAATGCACTGTAGGCCTTTGTGCAAGAGCTGGAGAGAAATCCTGTATCCACAGGGGGGCAGGAGGCCGTGGAGACATATGCTCAGGGGGCAGTGAGAGGAAGTAGCGGAGCAGGTCATTGTCAGGAATAGAGCTCCAAGAACATGGATACAGTGCAGGAAGACATTAAATGATCTGACACCAGTTGTCAAGGCGAGGGCGTACAATTTTCAAATGGCATATCCTACCAACTGCACCATAGCCTCATCCACTGCTCAATTAACTAAATCCCATCACCGACCTACCAACAATCTCTATCAATCGGTACTCACCCTCACACACTTAGCACTGTTGCAAGCCTCACACCCACAAATTACAACCTTCACATACTAGCAGCTATTCAACAATGACAGCCAGATCGCCCAAACATATTGCAGGACACTCACTGTCAGACTTCCCTCTTTCTTGCAGGAGAAGATGGCACATAACAGGAGGCAGCAGCAAAAACTGGAGGGAGACAAGCATGTCTGCACGTTTTAACCCCCATGGAGTGTTGGCCGTCATTGGATGGGCTGAGGGCGTGGCCACTGACGGCGCTGTAGGGATCGATGATAAGAGTCTCTGCAGTCCTAATCCTCCTTCTCTCTTCATACTTCTCCTTCATCCCACATTCGCTTCTGACTCACAAGTTGTAGTTGGTGTAAGCACACACTCCGTACTTTCTCCTCTCCCCTCACCACAACCCAACTCTTGTCCCATTTTTAAAATTTCAGAAGCCCAATAACTGGAACCTTTCCAGTAAGAGGAGGACGAGGAAGAAGATAATGATGATGAAGAGACACTGTCACCCAATCATATACTCGCTGCTACCAGCACAGAGACTGACACTGTGTGCACATTAGAGGACAGGATAGAGGAGAGATCTGTACACGGTGAGACACCTAACAAAAGTGTGCAGGAGTCAGGGTAGGGGGAAAGGATACCGCAGGTGCCAGCTCGCCGAGAGCGAGGTCCCACACTAGTTCTGGTGCAGAGGAGTTAGATGAGGGCTGCGATGACCCACGCTCCAGAAAAAGGCTGATGGGCGTACACAACCAAATGCTTGGTGCACTGGAAAGCCTATCAGAAAGCCTGCACTCAATGTCAAGGAGCATGAAGGACTCCAGCTTCAACTTGGCACAGAGCTTTGTGCAGAGCTTGGAGCCCATCCTTTCCAACATGGAACAGGTGGTCACCTCCATCAGCGCATCTGTGGAACCCACCATGATGCAGCGCCTGATGGTCAGTGTCAGAGCTTCCATTGTAGCACAAACAGCTTCCATCAAAGCTTGACTGCTGCATTGGAATCTCAGTCTGCTGCCTTGGAAGCTCAGACTGCTGCTATTGTGGCTTTGGGTCGCACTGTTGAAAGGGGCTTCCAGGGTGTCACAGCAGTCCAGAAATCACTTTCCAACAGATCACCAGGATGTTGAGCTGCACCCCCCACCCCCCCCCCCCACAGTGAGAGTGGCAGTGGCTCATTGGAACAGGAACCTGCTGTTCTCTGAAAGGATGACGGCATTCCTGCTCCCACCCCTGCCACTCCACCAGTGCCCTTGTTATTGCCTGTCAGCCAGCCAGCCCAGGCTGCTGCAGCTCAGGTCGAGATGGTGCAGTCAGAAGCTGGGCCCTCTCGGCCCAGAGCTGCTCGAGGTACCCCTCCAAGGCATTCTGTAATCTCTTCAATTGATGGTCAGCAGCCTTCCACCTGCCATGCTGCAGCCACCGGGGAAGCACTTCATAGGAGCAGTAAATGCACAGGGAAGACTGGCACTAAGGGAATGCACAAGTGCAATTAGTTTCATTTTGTAAAGATTATTTAATGATTACATTGATAAATTTAGATTTGAATTTGCATTTAATGGTGGTTTCTTTTTCTGTGGTGAACTGAGGGAGGAACCATGAAGTGTTGTCAGGATGAGGATAATGTGATGGTCACTTAAAGAGGAATGGTAAGGTGTATGGGACTGTTGGTAAATGGGGAGGTGGTAGTTGAGATTACCGGTAATCACTCATGAATAACCTGATCATGTAGAGCCCTGGCAGAAAGGAACTGTCTACATTGTAGCTTCCCTTCCTCTTCCTCTTCCTTCACTTCCTCTATTTCCTCCCCCTCCATTTCCACTTCCTCCTCTTTCTTGTGCTCCTGCTACTTAGCTTCTCGCCTGATGGGTGATGGCAATGATGTTCCCTCCTAATGGCCAGGTTGTGCAGATGCAGAATCCTACCACAAATCTCGATACCCACTCAGCTGTGTACTGCTGGGCTCCTCCAGAGAGTGCCAGGCAGCGGAAGCGTTGCTTGAGGACATCGATGGTCAGCTCCATAATGTTCCTTGTGGCAGCATGGGTCTCATTGTAGGCCTACTGTGGACGTGTGTATGGGTTCTTGACCAGAGTCATGATCATGTCATGAGGGGATAACGCTTGTCACCCTGTAGCCAGCCTTTGACTTGCTGTGCTGTGCTGGTTCAAATACAGGTGGAATAGAGGACTGCCGCAGAATGAAAGAATCATTATAGCTGCCAGTATAGTGGGCATTCACCTGCATGATGCGCTGCCTCTGGTCACACACAAGCTGCACATTGAGAGAGCGGATTCCCTTTCTGTGATGAATATGGCCTAGTTCAGACGAGGAGCACACAAGGCAATATGCATGCAGTCAATGACACCCTGCACCATGGAGAAGCCTGCAATCCATACAAAACCTTGTGCTTGTCTCAGGCAAGAGGGAATGAGATGTATGTGTTTCTCATTGTATAGAGAGCCTCAGCAACATCCCTTATGCAGTAGTGCACTGCAAATTGTGAGATGTTGCTTATATAAAGATGTAATAGAAACACATCTAGAAACTGTAAATATTATAAAGCATAGTCAGCACGGATTTCAAAAGGATAGGTCATGCTTGACCAACCTTTTTGAATTCTTTGAAGAAGTAACAGAAATGGTAGACAAGGGTAATGTAGTAGATGTAACATATTTGGATTTTCAAAAGGCCTTCGATAAGTGACCACATATTAGATGCATGACTAAGGTCAAAGCATGTGGAGTCAGGGGACAACTAGCAGAATGGATAGTGAGCAGGCTCCAAAACAGAAAACAGAGAGTAAGGGCTAAACGTAGTTACTCAAACTGATAAAGGATAGGAAGTACTGTTCCACAAAGAAAGGAGTCAGAGGCATAAAAGTTAAGAGCCACAGTCACCTTGACAGCCACAGGCCTGCTTTGAGGCTGCAGTTGTGTCTGCAGCAGTTGACAGATTTCAGTCATGACATCGTGTGTGAATGGAAGACATCTCATTCATTGGTCATCGCTGAAGTTGAGGTAAGAGAATTGCTCACCGAAGACCCGCGGTGGATATGGCCTCTTGCTGAGTGTCCTGCCCCTCGTCCTCCCCCCTCTTCTAGCAGCTTGTCCTGCTCTGCGTGGCCTTTCTTCATTCTCCTAGTCATGTTCAATTCCCAGAGAAAGCCCTACCAGGCCACTCATGTCTGGATGCAACTTCTTTCAGCACAATATTTTAAATGGCACAAAATGGACCACAAGACCTGCCAGACCACTCCCTGTAGAGTACTACAACTTTAACCAAGTATAGGAGACCTCCAAAAACACGTACAATTGCACAAGCACCAAGAACAAATAATCCAGCAACTAACCTGTAAATACTTCATGACCCCTTCGTAGTCCTTAATGCTGTTTAACGTCGTGTTCAGCTGTGCGAGGTAAAGGCAGGGCATTGGCTGGAGTATGGAGTTCCAAAATGGCAGCGGTGCTTCAAATCAGCGTTGCACACTCATCTGAGTCAGGATATGCCTGCTCTGCATGGTGCCGGTGTGCATGTGCAAACCCCTTTAGGAAGATGGCGTCATGCGTACTTCTCGTCTGGAGCGCATCTTGGACCGCATTTCAAAATGCCAGGTGGCCATGTAGCCAATTTAACCCCCTCAGCTGCTTGTAACTATCCGCACATGATCAGTAAGATATTTCCATAGGAAGCAAATTAGAATTTAATCATTAGTGCTATGTATTACGAAATGCAAATTGTTACCAATATCTTACCATAGCTTTTAATTTTCTGCTGTGAATTAAATGCAGTTATGTAGTCAAATATTTTCTCAGCTGGAATCTCTATCTCTGACTCTGGAATAAAGAAAATGTAATTAATACTCAAAAAATAGGATACTTATACACCTAATAGTCGACTAACAGGAGCCAGTTAATGTATGGGGGTGAAACTCAACCTCGGTGGGGGTAATGGATCGGACGCCGATTTTCCTTCACCCCCTCCCCGCCCGATTTTCCTTTCCATTGTGGAAAATCAGGCGGAGTGTATAAGAGGCAGATGACTCGCTAATGCTGTTTTGCGTCCCCTGCCAAAGTAGAATTTCACCTCATTGAGTTCAGCTTCTCAAGTGGAAATGGAACTTGAACAATATTCTTAAGCTTGAGGAGGAGAATGTTGAACAAAATATAAGAAAAATATTTTTGATCTACTAAGAACGTAAGGACACAAGAAATAAGAGGAGGAGTATGCCATACAACCCCTTGAGCCTGCTCTGCCTTTCAGTAAGATCATGGCTGATCTTCGACCTCAACTTCACTTTCCCGCCTGATCCGCATATCCCTTGATTCCCCTAGAGTCCAAAAATCTATAGATCTCAGCCTTGAACATATTCAACGAATCAGCATCCAAAGCCCTCTGGGATAGGGAATTCCAAAGATTCACAACCTTCTGTATGAAGAAATGCCTCCTCATCTCAGTCTTAAATGGCCGACCCCTTATCCTGAGACTATGCTCCTTAGTTCTAGACTCTCCAGCCATAGGAAACGACCTCTCAGCACCTACTCTGTTAAGCCCCTTCATAATCTTATATGTTTCAATGAGATCAACTCTCATTCTTCTAAACTCCAGAGAGTATAGGCCCATTATACTCAATCGCTACTCATAGCTCAACCCTCTCATCCCAGGAATCAATCTAGTGAACCTTCGTTGCACCGCCTCGAAGGAAAGTGCATCCTTCCTTAGATAACGAGACCAAAACTGTATGCAGTACTCCAGGTGAGGTCACACCAAAGACCTGTACAATTGTAATAAGACTTCCTTACTCTTGTACTCCAACCCCCTTGCAATGAAGGACAACATGCAATTTGCCTTCTTATGTGCTTGCTGTACCTGCATGTTAACGTTTTGTGTTTCTAGTACGATGACACGCAATTCTTTCTGAACACCAACATTTAATAGTTTTTCACCATTTAAAAAATATTCTGTTTTTCTATTCTTCCTACCAAAGTGAATAACCTCACATTTCCTCACATTATACTCCATCTGCCACCTTCTTGCCCACTCACCTAACCTGTCAATATCACCTTGCAGATTCTTTGTGTCCTCCTCACAGCTTACTTTCCCACCTCCTGTGGCATTGCTCCTCATAAGTAAGATGATACCCTGTTTTATAATGATAGCTGCATTGCAGGGTAAGAGAGGTACAATTAATTGTTTTGCTACCAGGGTGGCTTAATGAATAGACCGACTCCTTAAGATGAAAGAATCTAATTACTATAAATGCCGAGGTAAATTAAAAGCTAGTTGTTGTTGCTGGGATGTGTGCAAGTCGGCAATTGCTTGCACCTTTCTGGCTGCCACACTCTTTTGCTGCCTTATGATTTCCTCCACAATCAAGTTTGCATATACTGAACTCTCAACAGGGAAGCCCCCGTAGCTGTATAGTTTCCTACTGAGTTTGGGAGTCATTAACCTCTGTCTGACCAGATAGACCTTCACTCTGTCAGCTTGAAGTCCATCTCAGTAGCTCTCCAATGCAAAAAGAACCCCGAAATGTGCAACCAAACCAGAGATAAGGGCAAAAGATGTCTAGACAATAAACACTTTCAAAAGCCGAACTTCCGGCACCATTGGGGCAAGCCTGATCGTAAATTAAAGTGAGTGGAATGCGGGTGGGAATTATGGGATACCCGTGTGATATTATCCAGCCATTTCCATTCTATTTAAATGTCTGCACCGCTGCACTGTCAGGTGGAGAAATCGCTCTTCACGGAACTGGAAATTTTAGAGGCCCAAAACCCCATAATAGGTTTCAGTCTGACCTATGCACCGAAACTGAGCACCCCATCAAAAAAGAAGCACAATAATTCGGGATAAATTTACAATAGGGGAAATTTCAACCTATTTCACCTGTCGGGAAACTGACGATAGCGGATGCAATGCCAGTTTTACCGCGTCCGAGTTTACCTTCCATTGAAGTCAACGGAGAGCAACATTACATGGGGTGTAAAACCGGCGTTACACCCGAGCCCGCTGGTTTACCACCCCGCGAGTTAGGTTATTATGTGTGTGTGCGTGTCCACGTTAAACACACAGAAAAATCATCGGACTCTAGAAATTGTGTTCTTAGATGGAAGTCATTCCACACATTGAGGAAGATTTTCAAGTTACCGCCTGGGCCTAATACTGGCGTTGCGGATGGGCCACCCAGTATTGAAAGTGCCAGATTTTCAATGAAAATGAGAATCTGACAGTTTCTATAAACGGCAGTCAATCCTCAACCTCGGCTTTATGCCTGGGCAGCAAGTTGAAAATCTACCCCATTGTGTCTGTATCAGATCTCTGCTAGAGCAATCCAAAACTAATCCTACTGTCCCACTTTCCCCAGCTCTGTGTCTCCCTCTCTTTCAAATATTTATTTCATTTTCCCTGGTAAGATGCGATGGTGCTTTCCTCAATCCCTGTCAGGAGATTCCACACTCCAGTTGAGTTCTGCATGAAGTTGTTTCTCCTAATCTTTCTTCCCACTGTCTTTCATAATTTTAAAATTTGCCATTAAGTCTCCTCTGGTCTTCACAAATGGAGACAGTCCCAGTACCGTACCTTAATACTCTCCTCATTAACCTTAACTTCCAGTTCTTGGCATCATCTTGGTGAATCGGCGTTGTATGCTCTCTTTGGCTTTAAATGTATTTTATATATTTTATATATTTTCTAAACTGCACACGATGGCCTCACCAATTGTACAAATGTATCATTGCTTATTTACTCTTGTATTCCATGCCCAATTAATGAAATCCACAATGCTGTCAGTCTTTTTGTGGCCTTATTGACCCACACTGGCACATTCAGCGAATTATATATTTAAAATTATGGGTCCCTCTATTCATCCACACCCTTCGGCGACTTTCCATTAAGTGAATACTGCTATTCTTGTTTTCCCTCTCAAAATATATTACCTCGCAGTTATCCACATTGTATTATATCTTCCAACTGTCTTTCCATTCTGCTAACCTGACTATACCTCCCTGAAGTATTTTATAGTTCCATTGGTACTTGCCAAACCCCAACTTTTGTGTAAGCAGAACATTTCGAGATTCTGTTCGCTGTACCCAAATCCAAATCATTCATATAGACTGAGAACAAAATCAGACCCACCACTGACCCATGTTGTATCCACTTCCAGCAGCGGGAGCACCTTCACCCACAGACTGTAGCGGTCCAAGAAGTAGGCCCATCACCATCTTCTCATGAGCAACTGGGGATGGCCAATAAGTGCTGGCCTGGATGGGAAGTGCGACGGTGGGGTCACGATCGTGGACGGTGGTGGCCCGGGTGCGGCAGGGGTCTACATTATTTTTGTACGGCCAGTGGAGCACCCCTCCTCCTCCTCATAAAAAGAGTTCCAAGCTTACATTGATTGGCATCTTCGGTTCCCTCCCGTGGAACTGGTCGAAGTGTGCACGCTGCACGCTCCAAACTGTTGTGGCCTAAAATGGCAAGCAGGGTCGGATGATCTCGATTTGCATTTTAAAAGGGGACTACCAGTTATTGCAGGCGGGCGCCCCGGACGTCCGCTGATAGACCCCTTTCAAAATGTATCAGCTTCTTTGTAGGTAGTAATGGGGTGGTAAGGCTGGCGATTCCATTTAGAGGCCATGGGACGACAGTATTTGGCCACGCTAAGCACGCAGAGGCAACATTCCCTAGAGAGGGAAAAAAGCGCTAAATGGATAGTTACGGAAAGGACAAGAGAAGTGTTAGGACTATGGACAGTCAGAGAGACAAAGAGGAGACGGAGGAAAGACAAACAGAAAAACGGAGAGCAACAGTCACAGAAATAAGAATGCAAGGACAACATGTTCTATTATTTTAATTTGCAGGGCTACGGGGATAGGGTGGTGGACTGGGACGAGCTAGATTGCTCTTGAATCGAGTCGGTGCGGACTCGATGGGCCGAATGGCGTCCTTACGTGCTGTAACCTTTCTATGATTCTGTGTTAGATGCAGCAGTGCCCAGACAACGAACAAAATTTCCATCAACAACTTTAAATTCAACTAGTAGAATCAACAAAGAAATAGAACAGCAGTGGGAAACATTCAAAACGGTCAGCAATAGAGTCCAGGAGAAATATGTTCCACTAAAAAGCAAGAACAAACTAGCCAGTAATGAAACGCCATGGATGAATAAAGAAATAAGGGCAAAATTGAAACTAAAAAAAAGGCATTCACTAAGTACATAGACAACAAAGGAGAGGATGACAAAAGGGAATACGAAACGGTTAGGAAGGAAGTCAACATAACACTTAGGAAGGCAAAGAGAAGCTACAAAATTAAATTATTAAGGCATATAAAAGGAAATAGTAAAGTATTCTACAGACACATAAATAACAAAGAAAAGTCTGGATAGGGATAGGGCCACTAAGGGTTATACATGATAAACTCACAGGCAATTACCATGAAATGGCAGAAATATTAAATAATTACTTTGCATCAGTATTTATGATGGACATGACATGAGAGGAAGAGATTTAACAAAGACATTTAAGATAGATAGGGGGGAGATAATTTAGTTTATTAATTCTTAGAGAGGATAAAGCCCCTGGTCCGGATGGATTGCATCCATGCATATTAAAAGAAGTTAGGGAAAAGATAGCAGAGGCACTTATATATAACAATTCATTAGAAAAGAGAATAGTGCCAGAGGACTGGCGGACAGCTAATATGATTCCTATAATTAAAAATGGAGATAGAACAAGTCCTGGGAACTATAAACCAATTAGGTTGTAGGAAATATAAAGGAATCCTTACTCAAAGATGTAACAAAAAAAATCGAGAAACCGAAAATATAATAAAGTATAGTCAGCACGGATTTCAAAAGGGAAGTTCATGCTTGACCAAACTTAGTGAATTTTTTGAAGAAGTAACAGAAATGTTAGCCAAGGCAATGTAGTAGATGCAATGTATTTGGACTTTCAAAAGGCCTTCGATAAGGTACCACATAGTAGACTCATTACTAGGATGATACCACAGCTGAAAGAGTATGCCTATCAGGAAAGATTGAACAGGCTGGGGCTCTTCTTTTTAGAATAAAGACTGAGGGATGACCTGATAGAGGTCTTTAAGATTATGAAATGGTTTCATAGGGTAGACGTAGAGAAGATGTTTCCACTTGCAGGGAGGACCAGAACTAGGCACCATAAATATAAGATAGTCACTAATAAATCCAATAGAGGATTCAGGAGAAACGTTTTTATCTAGAGAGTGGTTGGAATGTGGAGCTCGCTATCACAAGGAGTAGTTGAGGCGACTAGTATAGATACATTTAAGGGGAAGCTAGATAAGCACTTGAGGGAGAAAGGAATAGAAGGATATGTTGATGGGGTTAGATGAAAAAGGGTGGGAGGAGGCTCCCGTGGACCATAAACACCGGCATAGACCTGTTGGGCCAAGTTGCCTGTTTCTGTACTGTACATTCCATGTAATTATATGTAGTACTTACAAAATGCTTATATGCAAATTGAATTTAATATTCTGTATATTTGAGGACTGCTTTCGACTAAACTTATTTTGTTGTTCCGTATAATAAAAATGTAATTCATATTTAATCAACTTTATTAAAGTTATAGACATGGTTAAGATCAGCAATAACGGTAGAAATATTGCTCAGCTCTCTCAAATACTGATCCGACAACCAGACAATACGGTATTATCAATGGTTTTATAATGGTCATTGACTATCAACTTTTCCACATTATTGTAACTATTTAATTAGGAAATGAAAACCATTCAAAAATTTTACATTTGGCAACCCTCCTGCCCCCCACTACACAAATAAATGAAAGTAGCGTTCTCGCCCCATTCACTGGGCGATTTAAAGGACAGGTCGCTCATGGGAATTCCTTTGAAGTTATTCATTTCTAGGGGAAACACAACAAAATCAGTTTATGGTTAGTCAAGTGCTGTTAAAGAATGTATGTGTATTGACTTCTTGTCCTCACAAAAACAATTTTAGGAACGACAGGCAGATCAGCATTGTAACAATTTTCGAGTCTTTCATGTGCCTCCTGTTCAACGGGAGTATACTACATTGCATTTCTTTGAGATTTAAAACTCCAAGAGTCACGTACTGAAGACACATTTACTGCTCTTTATACTATAGTAGCTGATTTCTTACCATTTTCAGGAGATTTGCCAGTTCCAACAATATTTCCGATTGAATCCCGTAGTTCTTTCACATCATTAGATAGCTTTACGTCTGCAAATTAAATTGTATTTTCAAGATTCATAAAGAAGAACAACTGACAACATCAAGAATGAATAAACTGAATGGATGGCTGCAGTGTGTACTAGCCACAGGATGTACGGCAGCAACTGGCGAAGGCTTCTTTGATAGCATTTCCCAAACCAGCAATCTCCATCGCCTAGAAGGGCAAGGGCAACAGGTGCATGGGAACACGGTCACCTCTAGGTTCCCCTCCAAATCACACACCATCCAGACTTGGCCATATACCCCTTTCTTTCACTGTCCCTGCGTCAAAATCCTGGAACTCCCTACCTAACAGCATTGTGGGAGTACCTTCACCATACAGACTGCGGCGGTACAAGAAGAAGGCACACGACCACCTTCTCAAGGGCAACTATTGATGCACAATAAATGCTGGTCTTGCCAGCGACGCCCACAATCTGAGAATGATTTTTCAAAAAATCATCTGAATGCATAAACGTGTTAAAATGCCTGTCAAGAGAGGAGATGCATTTTTAGAGCCTGGATGCACTCCACTTAACTATACGCTAACAAATACTTAACTGTATACATGCAAACACTTCACTGTATATACGCAAACATTTAACTGTATACATATATACACAAGTAGAACAATGCATCTGCGCCTCAGTGGGTAAACGTATCACACAGTGCCATATTCAAATAGGAAGGCCACAATTCCTTTTCTGATCTTTGTTGAGGTAACTCAAAAGGGGAGAGGAGAGGAAATTACAATTTGTTGTCAACCATTCTTGAGTGAGGGAAGGGAAAACCTGCCGCAGATTCTCGTCCAACGACTATCGAGCGAACGTACGGGATAGTGCACAATGCAAGGGTAATTTTAACGTTGGGCGTTATCGATTTGGCCGCCCATTATACACCACGCCCGAATTTTCTTTCCATTGAAGTGACTGGAAGCGAAAATCCGGCGAGTATATAATATGCAGTCAATGCAGATTTCGCTTGTTTTGCACCATCACCCAAAGTTGACATTACCCTTGCGTGGAGGGCGGGCGTGTGTCGAGAGTGGGAGGGATCTTGCATGCTTGAAATCGAGAAATGGAGAATCTATGAATACCTCGCCTGGCTGAAGCTCAGTTTCCCCATATTGGCCAATATTGCGCCAGTTTAGTGTACATATTTGAACTAATCAGAACAAAGATTTGATTATCACAGGTTAGCATCGGAGCAAAGAGGAATAGAGCCGGCTCTGATGCCTAAGCCCTGTTGAACAAATAAACTTTTACCAATACAACTAGACTGAGTGGAAACTTTATGGTAACATCAGCGGAAGATTGGCATAAACTGAAAATGAACATTTATGCAGTTTCCCTGGGGGTTCTGCCGGTCTTCCACCAAAGTTATAATGGAGGCACCAAGAACCCCCATGGAATTCAGGTCAGAGTAATTTTCCTCCAATTCACCACAGCAGGCTGATTAGGCTGTGCTATAAATGACCTGTGCTCCGACACGAATTATTTTAATGTCCCTGAGCCGGCGGTGTCGGATGCAGTCAGCAGTGCAAACAATAGCCTGGAATTTCCGCAGTGGTTCTCCAAAGCAAAATTGGAGGAACCACAGGAGAAGACTAAAAAAAAAACGGTCTGTATGCAGTTCCTGTAATGTTCCTGGCAATTTTTAAAATCGAAATTCGGCGGGTGATCGGAAGCAAACATGCCGAAATTCCCTCCCAATGGATGAATGGAAATCCCACTCTGCCTGCACAGAGGATATTAACGGACACAGAACAGAATATTGGGGGTAATTTTGACTTTGGGTGATAATGTAAAACGACACCAAGAACACTCCCATGGAATTTTCAGATCTCGGTAATTCCACCCCCCGCCATTCACCACAGTAGGTTGACCAGGCTGTGCTACAAATGACCTCCGCTCCTACACCAACTATTTTAATGTCCCTACGGATCAGTCGTCTGTTATACATCTCATTTGATTTTCAATTCCATTCAGCCGCACCACCCCCCCCCCCCCCCCGCCCATATATTCACAGGGCAGGTTGGAGAAATTCACCTCTGTGATCCAGCTAAACACAAGTTCCTAAACATGATATCCTTTATCCTTTACATCTACATACAGGGCCACAGTTGAGTAAAGTTGAAACCTTGTTGACGGGGAGTCAGAGCAATAAAGAGACATGGATCGACAAAGCTTTGATTGCTGCAGTTCAGACATCGGGGCTTATTATCCAAGAAGGCCTACGGCGAGATATAGATAGTTTGCGGAAATACAAGTGCAGTTACCTATGTGAGCGTCTCAGTCATTTTAGGAGACATTTTCTTCTGCCCCCAGGTAGATTTTCGGCATTCATGAGATGACCACCACCTAAGGTCCGGCACAGGCACGAGGGGCCGAATCGCTTCCTTCTGTGCTGTAAGATTCTATGATAAGGCAGGATAATGGTACTCATGCCAGCAGCCTGTTCTTCATATCATATGCAGTTCTTCTAGTATCTTCCCGGAAGGCAGAACACCCCCAGTGATGAATGTTCAATGCATTATTCATCACGATACACCACCATTGAGAAGTGCTACAAATCAAGCACCAGTTCTGAATAGAAAAGTCTGACGTTTCTGCTACCAGAAGGGAAGAATAGAGTATACCCCAGAGGGCTGTGGATGCTGAGTCAATGAAAATATTCAAGGCTGAGATGGATAGGTTTTTGGAATCTGGGGGAATAAAGGGATATGGGGATCGGGTGGAAAGTTGAGTTGAGGTCGAAGATCAGCCATGATCTGATTGAATGTTGGAGCAGGCTCGAGGGGTAATATGGCCTACTCCTGCTCCTATTTCTTGTGTTCTTCTGATCACAAGCACACACTTAAAGGATGTGACCAAGAACACGGTTACAGATGGAGAAAAGCACGAAATACACCCTGTAGGCATCCATATGGGTCATGCAGTGAGATCAATAAATATGTTAGCACCATCTTTGCCTGTGTTGTCTTTTTACATGTATTTTTGATTAGGAATAGAGCAACAATACATTTTGGTGACGAGAACAATAGTGATGCTCCAAAAAGACCAGAGCAAACATAACTAAGGCCGGAATGTATCGTATCTTGTAACGGGAATGGTGATCTTATATAAGATTATGTTTTCTATGGGTATTCGATTATTGTCAACAGTGAGTGCGCGTATCTGGTATGTACAAATGTTGTAAACGGATTTTCATAAACCTCACATTCCTTCCACTTAGCAAGGTGCGATGGCAGCCGATCTAGGACAGTTTATCAGGCGGCCGACTCTGTCTGGACGAACACGTAAAAATAGGATTATGTGCGCAAGGTATCCGGCGGTTGTTAGGGCTGTAGAATTATCCTGCAGTGTGAATAGAAATTCGCCTTGGGTAGTGGTGCCAAACGCGTGGTAGGTTATTGGCCGCCTCTTGTAGACCTTGCCAGATATTCAGTTCAATTCACGTGAATGGAACGGAATATTGGACGGCGAGTATAACGGGCGGCGCATTCCATACCGCCCGTTTTTTGCTACCGCCCCAAAGCAATTTCTACACGAGTCACAGACAAGGAATTGCAACCGGTTCAATCGCAGTTCAACACGTTTCTTCTTAGGCTCCAGTAATGCATCAGCACGTAAATCTATAAGAGCATCAATACTCACGTGCAAAAATGGCCATTGCTGTCACAACTCCTAGGAAAATAAGACACAATGTAACAATAACCTGGACACAGCGCTTCTTTCCCCCTTGTCTTGACATTCGAATCCAGTTGAACCCTAAGTGAGAATATATAGATAGAAATAAATAAAACAAACTTCCAAACAAAGAAGGAATGAGCAATATAATAGTGTTTACAAAATTAAAATCCACATAGCACGTTTTAATACCATTAATTACCTTCTTTCGACAATAAAACATTTTCATTATCAAATATGTGCAAACTCTGGACGGTGTCTGTAGAAGGTGGTTCGTCCATTATACTCGTTTGCGAATGTAACTGGAACAGTTGAACCTCTCTAGTTTGAATGCTGTAAAAGCAAATGTTCTGTGTAACTGTCTTTTGACTGTTATTTGCTGGCCTGGCGATTTTCACGCGGGGATTTTGCTGAGTGTTGAGTTTCATGAACTACAGTTGCATTGAAAAAAAACAATCTTTTACAATATGACACAGTAAAAGGAAATGAAACCGTGAAAGTCTAACCAAGAAAATTCGATGTATTTGTACTTAAAAAGATCGCCACTGCTGATCCAAATTGTGGGTAGGCCAACCTGCCTTATAAGTCTCAGTGACCCCCATGGATAAGGTCATGATTGAGATCTAGGCGCCATCGCTCAGAAAACCATTGCTGTTTTATTTTTTCAGCAACACAAGGCAAATTGGAGGACACAATGACCTTATCTGCATTGACCCTGTTTCAGCGTTGGTCACGACCTCCACCGGAAAGTTAGTATGGGGCAGAGATATAGAAGTGATTCGTTTTTGCAAAAACAAAGTTTATAACCATTTTCCAAATCAGGCTCAGACATATCGGCAACTATTAATATATATATATATATTGTCCCACACTACTAATGACACAGGGTTGTAAAAGCAAATGTTCTGTGTAAATGTCTTTTGTCTGTTATTTGCTGACCTGGCGATTTTCAGGCAGGGATTTTGCTGAGTGTTGAGTTTCATGAACTACAGTTAGAACATTGAATACAGGAGTTGGGATGTCTTGTTGAAGTTGTACAAGACATTAGTAAGGCCACACTTGGAATACTGTGTACAGTTCTGGTCACCCTATTATAGAAAGGATATTATTAAACTAGAAAGAGTGCAGAAAAGATTTACTCAGATGCTACCGGGACTTGATGGTTTGACTTACAGGGAGAGGTTGGATAGACTGAGGCTTTTTTCCCTGGAGATTAGGAGGTTTAGGGGTGATCTTATAGAAGTCTATAAAATAATGAGGGGCATAGATAAGGTAGATAGTCAAAATCTTTTCCCAAAGGTAGGGGAGTCTATAACGAGGAGGCATAGATTTAAGGTGAGAGGGGAGAGATAAAAAAGGGTCCAGGGGGGAAATTTTTTCACTCAAAGGGTGGTAAGTGTCTGGAACAAGCTTCCAGAGACAGTAGTAGAGGCGGGTACAATTTTGTCTTTTAAAAAGCATTTGGATAGTTACATGGGTAAGATGGGTATAGAGGGATATGGGCCAAGTGCAGGAAATTGGGACTAGCTTAGTGGTATAAACTGGGCGACATGGACATGTTGGGCCGAAGGCCTGTTTCCATGTTGTAAACTTCTATGATTCTATATGTCGCTCACAGTAAATGTCCAAGAATTGCTTTCGATATAAGAACATAAGAACATAAGAAATAGGAGCAGGAGTAGGCCAATCGGCCCCTCGAGCCTGCTCCGCCATTCAATAAGATCATGGCTGATCTGATCCTAACCTCAAATCTAAAGAACACAAGAAGTAGGAGCTGGACCCGGCCACTCAGCCCCTGGGCCCGCCCTGCCACCCACAGGGCCTTGACCGATTCGAACTCAGCTTCATGTCCAATTTCCTGCCCGCTCCACGTAACCCCTAATTCCCTTTACTTCTAGGAAACTGTCTATTTCTGTTTTAAATTTATTTAATGATGTAGCTTCCACAGCTTCCTGGGGCAGCAAATTCCACAGACCTACTACCCTCTCAGTGAAGAAGTTTCTCCTCATCTCAGTTTTGAAAGAGCAGCCCCTTATTCTAAGATTATGCCCCCTAGTTCTAGTTTCACCCATCCTTGGGAACATCCTTACCGCATCCACCCGATCAAGCCCCTTCACAATCATATATGTTTCAATAAGATCGCCTCTCATTCTTCTCAACTCCAATGAGTAGAGCCCTAATCTACTCAACTTCTCCTCGTATGTCCACCCCCTCATCCCCGGGATTAGCTGAGTGAACCTTCTTTGTACTGCCTCGAGAGCAAGTATTTCTTTTCTTAAGTATGGACACCAAAACTGTATGCAGGCTATGGGCCTCGACAACATCCCAGATGTAGTGCTGAAGACTTGTGCTCCAGAACTAGCTGCGCCTCTAGCCAAGCTGTTCCAGTACAGCTACAACACTGGCATCTACCCGACAATGTGGAAAATTGCCCAGGTATGTCCTGTCCACAAAAAGCAGGACAAATCCAATCCGGCCAATTACCGCCCCATCAGTCTACTCTCAGTCATCAGCAAAGTGATGGAAGGTGTCGTCGACAGTGCTATCAAGCGGCACTTACTCACCAATAACCTGCTCACCGATGCTCAGTTTGGGTTCCGCCAGGACCACTCGGCTCCAGACCTCATTACAGCCTTGGTCCAAACATGGACAAAAGAGCTAAATTCCAGAGGTGAGGTGAGAGTGACTGCCCTTGACATCAAGGCAGCATTTGACCGAGTGTGGCATCAAGGAGCCCTAGTAAAATTGAAGCCAATGGGAATCAGGGGGAAAACTCTCCAGTGGCTGGAGTCATACCTAGCACAAAGGAAGATGGTAGTGGTTGTTGGAGGCCAATCATCTCAGCCCCAGGGCATTGCTGCAGGAGTTCCTCAGGGCAGTGTCCTTGGCCCAACCATCTTCAGCTGCTTCATCAATGACCTTCCCTCCATCATAAGGTCAGAAATGGGGATGTTCGCTGATGACTGCACGGTGTTCAGTTCCATTCGCAACCCCTCAGATAATGAAGCAGTCCGAGCCCGCATGCAGCAAGACCTGGACAACATCCAGGCTTGGGCTCATAAGTGGCAAGTAACATTTGCGCCAGATAAGTGCCAGGCAATGACCATCTCCAACAAGCGAGAGTCTAACCACCTCCCCTTATCATTCAACGGCATTACCATCGCCGAATCGCCCACCATCAACATCGTGGGGGTCACCATTGACCAGAAACTTAACTGGACCAGCCATATAAATACTGTGGCTACGAGAGCAGGTCAGAGGCTGGGTATTCTGCGGCGAGTGACTCACCTCCTGACTCCCCAAAGCCTTTCCACCATCTACAAGGCACAAGTCAGGAGTGTGATGGAATACTCTCCAGTTGCCTGGATGAGTGCAGCTCCAACAACACTCAAGAAGCTCGACACCATCCAAGATAAAGCAGCCCGCTTGATTGGCACCCCATCCACCACCCTAAACATTCACTCCCTTCACCACCGGCGCACAGTGGCTGCAGTGTGCACCATCCACACGATGCACTGCAGCAACTCGCCAAGGCTTCTTCGACAGCACCTCCCAAACCTGCGACCTCTACCACCTAGAAGGACAAGGGCAGCAGGCGCATGGGAACAACATCACCTGCACGTTCCCCTCCAAGTCACACACCATCCCGACTTGGAAATATATCGCCGTTCCTTCATTGTCGCTGGGTCAAAATCCTGGAACTCCCTTCCTAACAGCACTGTGGGAGAACCGTCACCACATGGACTGCAGCGGTTCAAGAAGGCGGCTCACCACCACCTTCTCGAGGGCAATTAGGGATGGGCAATAAATGCTGGCCTCACCAGCGACGCCCACATCCCGTGAACGAATAAAAAAAAAAGTATTCCAGGTGTGGTCTCACCGATCATAGTATCATATAGCATAGTAGGTAGAGCACAGGAGGTGGCCATTCGGCCCATCGTGCTTGTGCCGGCTCTTTTAAAGAGCTATCCAATTAGTCCCAGACCCCTGCTCTTTCCCCATAGCTCTGTAATGTTTTCCCTTCAAGTATTCAGCAGATAATTTGATTTCAAATATTTTTTTTAAATTTGGGATGACCAGTGAAATATTACTCATTCTTTAACTGTATAGGAGCATTTCTTTAATAAATCCCGACATATAACATGATTTTTAAAAAGTAAACCATTAGGCTATGACACATTGTTGGGTTGAAGTGGAGGGAGTTTTTTGCTGCTCCTGACTATTGTTGATGGTGAGCTGTAACGACAACTTTGAAAAGAACTGCTCCATGCCATGTACTGATATCTTGTAGTATGTTGATCAAAATATTTATCCCTTCTGCCACCACGCAAAGCAGAAAATTATGAGGTATTCTACATATCCTAACATTATGTTGCAATAGATATTCGCAGAAAACTAACTTTACAAAGTAAGAAGGAAGAGACCAAGTTCGCAGCTTGAAACATAAGAGCAGGTCATTGCTCGAACTCTTAGAATTGGGATCAATTGGCAGCGAGGTAAGTTAGCGCTTATTTTGAGCTTTTAAGTAAATTGTATTTCTAATAATGCAGTTGTTCCTGCATATAGCAAATAATCTGGAATTAAAAGACAGCATCGAAAAATTGGTTTCAAATAGGCCCCGTGGTTGATCGTGAGAAAGAAAGCTGTAGACTGAAGGAAGATGTCAATGGACTGGTCAGGTGGGCAAAAAAGTGGCAAATGGAATTCAATCTGGAGAAGTGTGAGGCAATGCATTTGGCGAGGGCAAACAAGGCAAGGGAGTACACAATAAATGGAAGGATACTGAGAAGTGTCGAGGAACTGAGGGACCTTGGAGTGCATATCCACAGATCCCTGAAGGTAGCAGGACAGGTGAATAAGGTAGTTAAGAAAGCATACGGGAGGATATTTTCCTTTATCAGCCGAGGCATAGAATATGAGAGCAGGGAGGTTATGCCAGAACTGTATAAAGTATTGGTTAGGTCACAGTTAGAGTACTGCGTACAGTTCTGGTCTCCACATTACAGGAAAGATGTGATTGCACTAGAGAGGGTACAGAGGAGATTTACGAGGATGTTGCCTGGGCTGGAGAATTTTAGCTATAAGGAAAGATTGGATAGGCTGGGATTATTTTCTTTGGAACACAGGAGGCTGAGGGGAGATTTAATTGAGGTATATAACATTATGATGGGCCTAGCTAGAGTGGATAGGAAGGATCTATTTCCCTTAGCAGATAGGTCAATAAACGGGGGACATAGATTTTAAAGTAATTGATAGAGGGATTAGAGGGGAGTTGAGGATAATGTTTTTCACCCAGAGGGTGGTGGGGGTCTGAAACTCACTGCCAGAAAGGGTGGTAGAGGCAAGAACCCTCAACTCATTTAAAAAGCACTTGGATATGCACTTGAAGTGCAGTAACCTACAAGGCTACGGACCAAGAGTTGGAAAGTGGGATAAGGCTGGATAGCTCTTTTTAGGGCGGCACAGACACGATGGGCCGAATGACCTCCCTCTCTGCCGTAAATTTCTATGATTCTATGATTCTATTAAGTTTTGCTGTTTAACTAGTTCTAATTGCGAAAAACAGGTTAAGTGCAAAAACCAGGTAGACCCAAACAATTCGATGCCACCTTTTAATTCCAGGCTGCTTGCTATATGTGAGAGCAACTGCGGTATTATTTCAAAAAAGATGCTCACTAATGATACAAACTTATAGCCGAGTACTGCCTAAAATGGCGCCTTCATTCAAAAAGTGTGCCCTCCGTCTTTCACTTTCACAATGCTAGTGCGTCTCATGAACTCACTATCATCCTAAAAGATCCATTTAAACATGATGCTCACCCAGTCCATTTGAGTGTCACCTGCACCGGTCACTAACCTACGAAAACCATCCACTGAAAACTGCTGAGAAAGTTAAAACCCGAAATAACCTAATCGTCAAACTTGCCGGCTCTGCCTGGGGAGCAAACGCCTCCACTTTAACGGCATCTGCTCTCGCACTTTTCGATTCGGATGTGCAATATTGCGTTTCTGTTTGGGCTTACTCAATGCACATTAAGTGGTGAATACTTATTTGCATGCTTTCTGCGTTACTCTGATTCAAGTCTTCGGAGTGTGTCCTGGGTCAGCTGCCTGTTGTGTAACTTCCCCTCACTTAAAAGTAGCACTTTGCACCTACTTAAACTTAAATACAGCGTTTCTACTAATATACATTACTACAATACTGTTGGATTATTTACTACACTATCACTATACATTGAACATAATTGAAACTTGAACTGGCTGGTAAAGGAAGTTGCCACGCCTCAATATAAATTATCTTATCAAACTATAACATTGCACGTGGCAACCTGGCCCATGAATAACTCTGCATCAAAGTTGGAATTTCACATCAAACTGTATAAAGCCATTCCTAATTGCCAGCTGCCTTGCTAACATTTTTTGATCAGCCAGTTGTCTGACATGCACATCAGTAGATTTAAGATTCTTCAAACGCCTAGGTAAGTAGAGTTTTTGTTTGCGTGATACAGATTTAAAACATTCTCCACACATGGACACACTCCACTTACCCATGGCCAGAGAAGTTAAGTGCAGGTGACAAAGAGCCAAGGCTTGGGGCCCAAGAGTGTGTAATGGTATTTCTGCAGTATAGTTAGCTAAATTTATGCAGACCAAGCAACAGTAGTTTAAGACTATGGTGTAAAAGTAGAAATAGTCAAGTATCCTGGCTCGCATAGTGCAGAAACATTCTAGCAAGAAGGCAAATTTCAAAGCGGGGGGTGGGGGGTGGGGGTGGGGGGGTGGCGGGGGGCGGTGGTGAGGGGGCATGGAGTTCAGCATCTCTGTGAGAAGAAGGACAGCTTACGCAGCAGAACATCAGGGAGGCCATGAAATAGATAAAATTAATGTCAGAAGATGCTCTACACCAAAACAAGAGATTTGGTTGCTACGAAACCAACACTAGTGGAGTCATGGGAGGCCGAATAGGGAGGCTGTACTCAGATAGGAAAGGTCACACATTCCTCAAAGGAACAAACAGCTTGTAAACAGAGATGAAGGTTCAGGTCATTAGTTGTATTATGTAAAACAGCTTATCTTGAGTTGCTAACATGGCACCAGCATGGTGGGATGATTTATGACTAGGAGATAAGACCAGAAATCCACATATGCAGAACAACGCAGCCGAATATTATAAAGATAGAGCATGGTCCCTCCCAAAATTTAGAGCTCTCAAGAGGACAGTTGAGGAGGTCAGACCTGATCAGTCTGAATCTGGGGAACCCGCTTGTATTAAGTGCCATAGAGGATTGAATTGATTACATACAATATTCCATCATCAGGCATGTCATCTTTGAGCCATCTGGAACCCAATTAGACTAGTTAATCCTCTGCCCCAAGAATAGGCACGAGTTGTTCCTAGACAAAGTTCCAAGGAACAAGTACTTATTTTCAAGGAGGTCAGACTAGGAGTTGTACTCGCCTATTTGGCTATTTTCATTTATCATCCGTGAACCCTTACATTGCAATTTTCAACTTTAAAAAATGCATTCTCAGGACATGGGCATCACTGACAAGGTCAGTATTTATTACCTATCCCTAGTTTTCCTGATACAACTGTATGGTTTTCTAGGCCACTTCAGTAGGCAGTTAAGAGTCAACCATTTTGATGTGCGACTGGAGTCACATATAGGCCAGTCTGGGTAAGGACGACAGGTTTCATTCCCTAAAGGACATTAGTGAACCAGTTGGATTTTTACGACAATCGACCGCTTCATGGTCGCTTTTCCTGATATCAGCTCAACATATAAATAAAGAGGTTTCATTCGTGCTCGCACCTCTCATAACATTTAAGTTTAGTTATTTCGACAGAGCTCTGAGAATACATGTTTTTACTTCTATGTAGAGCCCATATCTACGTATAACGCACGAGGCTCTCTGCAAGTGCTCCTATGAGAGCAATACCAATAGCATAATAGCATCATCAAAAAATGTGAACTCCGATCTAATAACTCTCTACAGTTAGTTGAATTGTGATTTAATATCGCAATAATAAATTATGCATTGATTTTAAAAATGGTATTTTACTTTGCAGAAGGAACGATTCGATTTATTACGCGGAAAACAAAAAAAAGTAAGTAAGTGTGAAAGCAATTCTTGGCAATGTTCCGGTATTCTGCAGTGACCGCAAATATAAACTGTAGTTACAGTTCTTGTCCAGCTGATGGCGCTGTGACACAGCGTAACTGAGAAATAAGCTACCAAAGTTTCTTTGTACAGATTCATCAATAATACCACAAAGAAAGCTGTCTGAAGCACAGGAAAGCATTTAAAATTTACAATGTTGACAGATTGGCCTGTAAGTCGAAGCGCAGCATTACGTTTAAGAACAAGAGATGAGTTTTTCCTGCTCCCAGCAAGTCCCTGTAAAATGCTTCTCGCTGAGAAACTATAGGCCGTATAGTGAAGGTGGTGGCAATAAATGGGGCGAGGTTTTGTGAGAACTTTATACACGTATTCGCCAATTGATTGACACATCAGTGGTCACAGTACAAAGCAAATGAGCTGGTCAGGGCAAAATGCTTGCAACCCTTAAAGAACAAAGGCAAAATCACCCACTTAATTAGTTTGAAACATAGAAACACAGAAAATAGGAGCAGGAGTAGGCCATTCGGCCCTTCGAGCCTGCTCCGCCATTCAATATGATCACGGCTGATCCTCTATCTCAATACCAAATTCCCGCTCTCTCCCCATACCCCTTGATGCCTTTTGTGTCTAGAAATCTATCTAGCTCCTTCTTAAATATATTCAGTGACTTGGCCTCCGCAACCTTCCGTGGTAGAGAATTCTACAGGTTCACCACCCTCTGAGTGAAGAAATTTCTCCTCTTCTCAGTCCTAAATGTCCTGCCCCGCATCCTGAGACTGTGACCCCTCATTCTGGACCCCCCAGCCAGGGGAAACATCTTCCCTGCATCCAGTTGGTCTAGCCCTGTCAGAATTTTATACATTTCAATGAGATCCGCTCTCATTCTTCTAAACTCGAGTGAATACAGGCCGAGTCGACCCAATCTCTCCTCATACGACAGTCCTGCCATCTCAGGAACCAGTCTGGTGAACCTTTGCTGCACTCCCTCCATGGCAAGTATATCCTTTCTTAGGTAAGGCGACCAAAACTGCACACAATACTCCAGGTGTAGTTTCACCAAGGCCCTGTATAACTGCAGTAAGACATCCTTGCTCCTGTACTCAAATCCTCTTGCAATGAAGGCCAACATTCCATTTGCCTTCCTAACTGCTTGATGCACCTGTACGTTTACTTTCAGTGACTGGCGTACAAGGATACCCAGGTCCCTTTGTATATCAACATTTCCCAATCTATCTCCATTTAAATAATAATACTCTGCCTTTCTGTTTTTACTTCTGAAGTGGATAACTTGACATTTATTCACATTATACTGTATCTGCCATGTATTTACCCACTCACTCAACTTGTCTAAATCGCTTTGAAGCCTCTTTGCATCCTCCTCACAACTCACGATTCCACCTAGTTTTGTGTCATCAGCAAACTTGGAAATATTACATTTGTTTCTCTCATCCAAATCATTGATATATATTGTGAATAACTGGGGCCCAAGCACTGATCCCTGCGGTACCCCACCAGTCACTGCCTGCCACCCCGAAAAATACCCATTTATTTCTACTCTCTGTTTCCTGTCTGTTAACCAATTTTCAATCCATGCCAGTATATTACCCCCATCCCATGTGCTTTAATTTTGCACAATAACCTCTTATGTGGGACTTTATCAAAGGCCTTCTGGAAATCCAGATAAACCACATCCACTGGTTTTCCCTTATCTATTCTACCAGTTACATCCTTGAGATTTTACATCATGAGATTTTAATTAATTTGGTCCTCTCAGTGCCATTGTTAATGCACCATTTTCCAACACAATTTAAACTCTGCCCTGGAATTTCCTGCTTATTTGTGCCCAGAGAGTAGCACGATTGGAGTGCGAAACAAATATGCGGCAGAACAGATTGCGGATTTTTGGGCATAAGTAAATTACGCTCGTCAGTCCAATGCGCCCAAATCTCCTTGATCATTTTCGACCATCGATCGATCCCTCTGGCCGAACAACCCTTCTGCAAGTACTCGGGCTGGAGAGTGTATAGGTCTTGCTTGACATTCCAGGAGATGCCTGAGGAGCTGGCGGTGCATCTGCTGCACTTTGCAAAGGCGAGCATCGGCCGACTCTGAGACTTGCTTCGAGACCACATAAAGCCCCGGTCCACATACAGCAGAGCTTTAAATCTAGGCGACCTCAGTCCTGAACTGTTACGGGTCTGAATCCTTCTAGGAATGAATGGGGGACCTGTGCAGGAGTAGCCAAGAGGCAGTGAGGGCCTGCATCCGGTTGTTAACTGACGCCCTGTTCCATAGGGCTGGGAGTTAATTAAATTTGGAATGTCCCTGGTAGACCGAAGGCATAGGGACTAAGTTTCTATATAATTGTTGGCTTCCCAGAATGGCCAATGCCATCGACGGAATGCCCTGGTGGCACTGAAGGTTCCCTTCAGAACCTACATGAACAGAAAGGGCTTCCACTCCCTCAACGTCCTGATGGTCTGCAACACCTGGTTGCACATCTGGCATGTGAACTCACAGCACACAGGTGCCTGTCACCATGCGTTCATTGTGTGCAACTCAGTTATCATACGCATGCTCGGGGATGGGCCTCCAGTGGAAAGATGGATATTTGGTGACAAGGTTTATCCACTGCTGCTGTGGCTGACGACGCCTTTTTGAATCCCACAGACTGAAGTGGAGGAGAGGTACAATCAGGTACATGCGGCCACCCGGCAGACCGTTGAGAGGACTATCAAGGTGCAGAAGAGCCGCTTCAAGTGCTTGGACAGGACTGGAGTGTCCTCCACTTCTCCCCAGAGAGGGTAGCGGGGATAGTCGTCATATGCTGTGTCCTACATAACGTCGCCACAGCCGAAAGTCTAGATCGTGTTATAATGGAGGAGGAGGCCATCGAAGCAAAAGATCCTGTGCTGCCAGAGCCGGAGCCAGGGAATGTGCGCCACTGCAGGAGGTATCCCTTCGAGAGAACAGGGCTACCAGAGCGCGGCTTGTGGCGCAGGCTTTTACCCAATGAGCACCCCACAGAGGTCGCAACCAGAAGAAGAGTGAGACACGGCTTTCGTTATCTTCAAATAATGTTTTATTATTAAAATGTTTCAAACTTTAAGTGAAAATTGTTACAAATAAATATAAATCTTGACTGATAACATTAAACTATACTGAGAAATTTCAAACAATTTGGCATAAAAGATCTGAGAAACATATTTTAATTAAGTGTGCTTCATGGCAATGTTAAAATCTCTTTAGAAACTTGAACAACTATCTACATGAATATACCTTTAATCAATAAAAAATAAACATTACCAACCATTGGAATCCTGAGTTCAACCAATGTAAACTTTAGAAATGTTTTGCAACTTTTGAAAACTTTGAAAAATGTAAATAAAGATTTAACTCTTTCAAACAAGAAATGCTTAATTAGCAGCAGTAACACATCAAACACAACAAACGGGACATGACTGTGATGGTCACAATGTTCCAGCCAAGCAAAGGAGGAGAAAGAGGAGGTATAGAGACAGGAGTTAAATTCTCCCCTACTCCCGGTGCCTCCACAAGCTCTTTAACCAGTTGCTCCTTTGCACGATCTCCTAGTAAACCCAGGACCACAAAGATGGGGTGTGGTGGTAAGACTCGGGGCTGATGAGTCGTGGGCCTGTGGTTGGTCCATGCTGATGGTCATGTGCTCTTGAACCAGGCCTGCTGCTGGTTGTATCCCAGTATGGAGCTCCAGAGCTGCATTGTACAACCTGCCATGTACAGATGTCATAATGCTTGCTGTTGGAAGGTCGTGGCCCAGGCTGGCGCTGCCGTTTGGAGAAGTCAACGTTAGCAGAGATAGCGCTCGTAAAGAGATGGATAACAATTACTGGAAAAAGCTTGACACACACACGTGAAGGTAACCTATCAGGAGAGGTGGCCACCCAAATGACAAACCAAGAGTGGTTGAACAGGACGAACATGACAGCGATCACGTGCTGCTCAGACCACTAAGGAAGGATAGAAGAGGATAGAATTAGCCACTTTCGCGCGAGCCGATGGTGAGGAAGCATATCGTCCAAGAAGATAAATATTGGGAAGAACCCTCGTGAACAAAGAAACCAGTCACTCCAGCGTTCCAAGTGCTGTGCAGCCCATTCAAAGGTTGTATGTATCTAATCCATTAAAGTTAAGGGAACTGCATCGTAATATCACACTGACAATTTTATTAAGAATTGTATGGCTTAAACTAAAAAGCAAAGTGTTGTGAGAAAAAATGAATTTGTTTGAAACTCGTTACTCCACTCAATATATTAAGACCGAAAGATAGAGAAGTGAAAAATCTTACAGATTGGTGCCGTGGGACTCGGATTCTGAGTTTAAAAGGATTTTATTTTGTCTCAGACAACATCTGGTAGAATAAAGTTCAGGATACGCCAGCCCAGGTAGATCTACCAAAGGCATAACAGCAAACATTTAATGGCCCGGAAATTGCCCTGAGCTGTGAACCATTAGATTTAACTCTCAACCACTAAGCATCCGCAGGTTTTTCAGTGACAACTTCCTTGAATGGTGACCTCAAACAATGCAGCGTTCTTTCACGGGCAACTAGGAGCTGTGAGAGTGGGGAAAGGCTCGCTCTCTCCCTCAATCAATCAACTTGAAGCATCCTTGACAAGCCGCACAGACTAAGAAACAAGAAGTGTCAGATAGATTAGTGGATTCACCCTAAAATCAGTTGGAGAAAGCGAAATAAAGAGAAGGTAAGATTAAAAGACATAGAACAAAAGAGACAGAAAGAATAAGTAAAAAATAAAAATTTTAATTTAAGAATTTTTAAAAAATGTCCAACAACAATTAAAATCGGAAGTAATGAGACTCTACATTTTTAAAAGTTAATATTCAGTGCCAGAGAGATTGCTTGACAGTCATCGATACTTACTATGCCATTAAAAGTTAGTTTAGACCTAATAAAACCCAGGGTACCTGTTTTATGGAGTGATTAGTTCATTTCCAGCTGGGCAGTGCAGCATTCATTCAGCCAGTGAGCTGTCCTTCCCACGCAGCTTTCAAACAAGCTGGGCAAATGGTCGAACAATTTCCAGTTTGACTGCGTATGTGCACTGCCAGAACATGCTCTTCCATTTGCCATGAAATAACGACGAGCCCTGTTAGCCTCGCTGTTATTTCTTAAGTAATTTCTGGGCCAGTGAATTAGTTGGGAAAAAAAACTCAAAAAGAAACAGGTCAAAGCGATGTGGATTTTAACATTACTGTTCCAGGTACAGAAAGGAAAAAGAGAGGCTCTAGAGCAACAATTAAGGGAGCCAAAGCAGCAGAGAAGCTCGAGGAGCTTATCAAAGAAGTGGAGGCTGCCAAACTCTCAAGAGGGAAGGAACAATGCATGGACTTAATGCTGCACGTAGGTGCACGATTTAGCCCGGGGAGTTGAAATAGGGAAAGAAACTGAAATATAGCAGACAAAGGTAGCCTGGCTATTAACAGCTTTACTGTTAAAGAAAAGAATGAGAAACTGATGCAGAAACAGTTAGCAATGAAAGCACAGGAGAATTAAATCCTGCAACTTGAGCGTAAGATTGCTAATCAACAAACAGCAGGAGCAGTTTGCTGAGAAGCATTCGAAGTTCCTGTTCAAAAGGACCGTCTCAAAATTGTGGTTGAGATGTTCAGCGAAAAGGGAAAATGTGAGAGGTGTAAACATGCTCTAAAGGGATGTAGAATGGGATTTGCAGGGTTGAGACCAGCAGTGAGAGAGGCAGTTATGGGGATTTAAGATGGTGAACCGAGAAATTTACTGGGACTTTCCACTGGTTCCCCAGCGCCCCCTTTCCTATTTACTCTATGTCATTACACCCTCCCATATACCAATGGAGAAGAGGAAATTAAATTGTGTAGGAGGATTGGGAGTTAATACTTGTTCTTTCACAGCAGATAGAGGCTGTAAAGGAATCGTGTAGAAATGTTTTGGTTAGATATGCCAAATGTAACAAAAGATTTAGGAAAAAGAGAGAAATTAAAAGCTCACAAGACTATTGTCTGCACCTTCATCACACCATGCTTAGGTGAGGGCATTGACTATAAACTTGAGGTTTTCAATCCGTACGGAATGGGGTTAGTAGAAAACATCAGAAATTGAAAATTGGTCTGAGGATTAGTCTATGATGGAATAAAGGAGTAAGGGGAAGATTATTTCCCCTTTCTACTGTTAAAAGGCTGCAAAAATTCTTTCTTTTGTTTTCATTTTGTTGTCTCTTTAAAAGTCTGTGTTAATGTTTGTTTCAGTGCTGCTAGCTGCAGATAGCTACACCCTTTTTTTACAGCTTGTCATTGTTAACCTTTTTGTAAACCTTAGCTTACAAGTGATACGAGTGTTTTAAATGTTCAATTTAACTGCAAAAGTAAACCTTTTCCTCAGTTGTATTCAGTAATATTACAGTCACCTGAGAAGGCGAGAAGGCATACTACCGAAAAGAACACCAGGGAGATGATTGTGTATTTGTAATCATGTGCTATTCCATCTATCTATACATGCATGTATTACTTTTGAGCTATTGAGTCCTTCTGCTTTTGGGTTTGAGCTACACTGGAGAAGTTAATGCTAACTGACCTGAGTTTACAGGTTGAGTGTCGAATCAAATTATCAAATTATGAAACTGGTTTTCTGTGGGTGGCCATTACGGACAGTTAGTTACTTAAACTGTGTGAATATTCCTTGGGCTCCCGACCTGGAATTATCAGATAAAATTCAGGCTTTCTGAGTTCATAATCTATTACTGGGATCAATATTTTTATGATGGATGAGAGCAAATAAGGATTGAATGATTGAGAGTGATTAAGGTACCTGGATTTGTTACATTG
Source organism: Heptranchias perlo (assembly GCF_035084215.1). Taxonomy (NCBI): domain Eukaryota; kingdom Metazoa; phylum Chordata; class Chondrichthyes; order Hexanchiformes; family Hexanchidae; genus Heptranchias; species Heptranchias perlo. The sequence goes on from NC_090349.1 coordinate 9,064,997, forward strand.
AATATTGAAGAACGTGAATTGACATGTAGACTTGTGGTGCTGCTGCTTAAGATAGCAATGTTAGAATTTGAAAAACAAAGCTTTAGTGCTTTCTCCAGGAGTGTTTGAAAATTGGTTATATATTTTAAATTAAAATATATTTACTCTGAAATTTGTTTTGCAGCGTTCATGTGCATTTGGGAAAAAAATCATACATGTGACTTTGATATTAGGATCTTTGTGCAAGTTTGTTTGGAGAATTATTATACAGTTACAGGACTAGGCCCTATTTTTTTGTTGAGATTTGAGATGTAATTCGAAATTGAAAAAAGGGCAACATTTTTAAAATGTAGTTGAAATCTACCTGAGTTTCCAGCTGCTGTGACGAAGTTGGCCCTGGCACGTTTTTTTCCAGTCAGTGCTGGAGAAAAGTTTTAAAATCATGTTGCCCTTGCACATAGTTACTTCCACATTTGGGAGGACTTTGACCCTGTGGGTACAACAGCCGTCCAACGGGGGAAGTTAGTCGGTAGCAAAGTACAGAGTGTCCAAGATGATAGACAGTTGACACGTCAGACCAAGACTGTGTAGAGCATACGGAGCATATGTGTATTGAGCAAACATTGATATTTTTGATGCGAGGTGAAGTCCCAGATATTGTAAGGGACTATGACCTTGTTTGGTGGTATTCTAAGGGAAATTGTGAAGCAAATGTGAGGATTGAATTTCCACCTGTACCAACAATCCACAATCTGGGGGACACTACTATTCACTCAATTGGTCAAGTTTGCGATCATTTGCCCTATCCTAATCCGTCGTGAGTTACTACCCAAGTACCTACCGAATTGGCAGAACCACATTCCGTGGGATATCTAGAGGGAAAAATGTATAAGCAAAAAGTAAATTTTCCCAAGTTAATGGTGTATGACAGGAAAACTGGGAGGTGCCCATTTGGACATTTGTGTCAAGCAGTGGAACCGATACCTATGCCGATGTAATATTTCAAAGATGATAACTGGTTTAATAAACTAAGTAAATGTATTGATACATTGGACCAAACTGGGAACTTATAATCCATGTTTAAGGGGTAATGATTTATGGTTCATTGGACAGTATGGTTCCTCCACGACTCACAACCAATATGAAATCCTTGCCTTCCTTGGGACTATGAATGTGGCACTCAGTGCCTCGGCCACCTCCATCAACACCGGCCTCCTGGCCGCATATGAGGGCTGGGATCTTGGGAATCCAAGGAGCTGGTCATGCCTTCCATCGATGTCGTCCACGAGGGCTATCAAATCTCTCCTGTGATTCGGTCATCTTTTTTTTTTCGTTCATGGGATGTGGGCATCACTGGCGAGGCCAGCATTTATTGCCCGTCCCTAATTGCCATTAAGAAGGTGGTGGTGAGCCGCCTTATTGAACCGCTGCAGTCCGTGTGGTGACGGTTCTCCCACAGTGCTGTTAGGAAGGAAGTTCCAGGATTTTGACCCAGCGACGATGAAGGAACGGCGATATATTTCCAAGTTGGGATGGTGTGTGACTTGGAGGGGAACGTGCAGGTGATGTTGTTCCCATGTGTCTGCTGCTCTTGTCCTTCTAGGTGGTACAGGTCGCGGGTTTGAGAGGTGCGGTCGAAGAAGCCTTCGCAAGTTGCTGCAGTGCATCCTGTGGATGGTGCACACTGCAGCCACTGTGCGCCGGTGGTGAAGGGAGTGAATGTTTAGGGTGGTGGATGGGGTGCCAATCAAGCGGGCTGCTTTGTCCTGGATGGTGTCGAGCTTCTTGAGTGTTGTTGGAGTTGCACTCATCCAGGCAAGTGGAGAGTATTCCATCACACTCCTGACTTGTGCCTTGTAGATGGTGGAAAGGCTTTGGAGAGTCAGGAGATGAGTCACTCGCCGCAGAATACCCAGCCTCTCAGCCGCTCTTGTAGCCACAGTATTTATATGGCTGGTCCAGTTAAGTTTCTGGTCAATGGTGGCCCCCCAGGATGTTGATGGTGGGGGATTCGGCGATGGTAATGCCGTTGAATGTCAAGGGGAGATGGTTAGACTCTCTCTTGTTGGAGATGGTCATTGCCTAGCACTTGTCTGGCACGAATGTTACTTGCCACTTATGATTCCAAGCCTGGATGTTGTCCAGGTCTTGCTGCATGCGGGCTCGGACTGCTTCATTATTTGAGGGGTTGCGAATGGAACTGAACACTGTGCAATCATCAGGGCACATCCCCATTTCTGACCTTGTGATGGAGGGAAGGTCATTGATGAAGCAGCTGAAGATGGTTGGGTCTCAGACACTGCCCTCAGGAACTCCTGCAGCAATGTCCTAGGGCTGAGATGATTGGCCTCCAACAACCACGACCATCTTCCTTTGTGGTAGATATGACTCCAGCCACTGGAGATTTTTCCCTCTGATTCCCATTGACTTCAATTTTACTAGGGCTCCTTGGTGCCACACTCGGTCAAATGCTGCCTTGATGTCAAGGGCATTCACTCTCACCTCACCTCTGGAATTCAGCTCTTTTGTCCATGTTTGGACCAAGGCTGTAATGAGGTCTGGAGCCGAGTGGTCCTGGCGGAACCCAAACTGAGCATCGGTGAGCAAGTTATTGGTGAGTAAGTGCCGCTTGATAGCACTGTCGACGACACCTTCCATCACTTTGCTGATAATTGAGAGTGGACTGATGGGGCGGTAATTGGCCGGATTGGATTTGTCCTGCTTCCTCTGAGAATGGAAAAGTTCGAAACAATTGAGACTCTGTACGGAGCAATCTAGGTGAATTGATTTAAAATCTTGATGACAGAGCTGTGTGCTGCTTACTTTGCAATCCCCAGCCTCACCCTGAAGAGTTCTTTTTTTCTCCCTTTTTTCGTCCTCCACCCTAGCACCTTGAGCCCCATTGGTTCAGTTCCAATTATGTTTGAACCATGCTGGTCAATTAAACGGAGTTACGACCATTTTAAGTTAGCGCGTATGCTAATAAGATTGTCATGCAATTTGAGCTTAACTTGACATCTGCAAGGATTTAGGCAAATTTTCGGGTCTACCTTCCATGTTGCGCCCGTGCATCTCTATGTTCATGTCAGGCATGAGAGTTTGCTCGCCAACTTTCTCCCCTCACCTCCTCCCCTCTCCAAAATGGATTCATTTCTTTCGCTCATAGATACCTCGCCCGAGTAGCCACGATGAAAATGTGATCTTGATGACGCATGTTGACGGGTCAATTGGATTGCAGTCGGCATCACAGCCCAGCCGACCCCTCAAAATAGCATCATTGATACTTCAGAAGGAAATGCCGGATGACGACCAGGAAGGGGCAACTTGGACAATCCCCCCTCCTCCACTCCAGTCCAGGAAGAGAGAAAGCAACTGTAGCCCTGTATTAGTTCCGACTGAGATCAATTAACTCAACACAGACCGGCGATTGAATCTAGGAACTTACTACTCACTGTATACAATCCCTGCTTCATCAGGCAACCTTCGATGTGTCTTTACACGATAGCAATACATTTGCGTATCTGGCAATTCATCGATAAAGATGACAAATAAAATTGGGTTGAACATGTTCATTCTTCAAGTGCTTCACCATTGGTGTTGCGATGAATATTAACAGTCAATCACATATTTGTTGTTTGACAAAATTCCCGAACGGCCAAATGATTGACACGGATAGCATCACTCCATTACATGAAGATTGTCCGAAATTACCTACATTTCCTTTTATCTGAGAGCATTGTTCACACTATCAGTGGTAATGGTCGTGATACCAGATTGAAGGGCAGGCGGGTACATGACAGCCCGATATCCGCAGTAGTGTGATCGTCGGCAATAACAAACCACGCAATCAATGCAACTCCTGCTCGTTGCTATGAGCACACTGGAGAAAGACCTACAATAAAATGACACCCGTTGGATTCCGTTGATGCTTTCGCAACATTCAGAGGCCCCAACACACAGGTGTCATGCACCGCAGCTAGTTACTAACTAAAGTTAAAAGAAAAGAATGATTTCACGAAGTCAAAATACGAGCGCAAAACCTTGTGAGACAAGCCGTGCCCGTCAAGGGTGAGGGGAAGAGAAAAATCAGACCGAAGAAGACTGAGAGATGTGTGTGTTTGTGTGTATGTGCGTGCTTGTTGGGGGTGGGGTGGGGTGCGAGGGAAGCAGAGCGGGAGTGACACAGACGGGATAGAGAAATGGGAGAGTGAGGAGCAGGAGACGGGGAGTTGTGGGGACAAAGAAACGGAGGTACAGGGAGAAAGTGAACGCAATGTAGGAGAAAGAAAAGAAAGACTAGCATTTATATAGCACCTGTTCACGTTGTCAGGAATCCCGAAGTGGTTCCAGCCAGTGAAATACATTTTTGTAAGTATAGTCATTGTTATGTTGGCAACTGCCTGAGGCAATTTGCGTACAATAGGATCCCACAGGTAGCAATGAGATGAATGTCCAGTTAATCTGTTTCGGTGATGTTGTTTCAGGGATAATTCTTAGCTAAGATACCCAGGGAGCTTTCTGATCTTTGTCAAAACGTGCGATAGGGTCTTTCAGGTTTACGTGAACAGGCAGACGGGCCTCGGTTATTCTCTGACAATTCAGCTCCCCCTCAATACTGTACCGAAATATTAGTCCAGGTCAAGTGATCAAGTCCTGAGGCTTGAAACCCACAACCTTCTCACTCAAGAGCGGGGCGATCAAGGGGCAGAGAGGTATTAAGGTGGGGAGAGAAATAGAGATTAACAAGGAGGCGTGTTCTCAAGGTGGGTGGGAGAAGGGCAAGGAATCAATAATCGGCTGGAAAACCCGGAGAAAAAAATAAGAACATAAGAACATAAGAAATAGGAGCAGGAGTAGGCCAATCGGCCCCTCGAGCCTGCTCCGCCATTCAATAAGATCATGGCTGATCTGATCCTAACCTCAAATTTAAATTCATGTCCAATTTCCTTCCCGCTCCCCATAACCCCTAATTCCCTTTACTTCTAGGAAACTGTCTATTTCTGTTTTAAATTTATTTAATGATGTAGCTTCCACAGCTTCCTGGGGCAGCAAATTCCACAGACCTACTACCCTCTGAGTGAAGAAGTTTCTCCTCATCTCAGTTTTGAAAGAGCAGCCCCTTCTTATATGTTTCAATAAGATCGCCCCTCATTCTTCTGAACTCCAATGAGTAGAGTCCCAATCTACTCAACCTCTCCTCATATGTTCGCCCCCTCATCCCCGGGATTAACCGAGTGAACCTTCTTTGTACTGCCTCGAGAGCAAATATGTCTTTTCTTAAGTATGGACACCAAAACTGTATGCAGTATTCCAGGTGCGGTCTCACCAATACCTTATATAACTGCAGCAATACCTCCCTGTTTTTATATTCTATCCCCCTAGCAATAAAAGCCAACATTCCGTTGGCCTTCTTGATCACCTGCTGCACCTGCATACTAACTTTTTGATTTTCTTGCACTAGGACCCCCAGATCCCTTTGTACTGCAGTACTTTCCAGTTTCTCGCCATTAAGATAATAACTTGCTCTCTGATTTTTCCTGCTAAAGTGCATAACCTCACATTTTCCAATATTGTATTGCATCTGCCAAATCTCCCCCACTCACCCAGACTGTCTATATCCCCTTGTAGTTTTTTTATGTCCCCCCCACTCTCTACCTTCCCTCCCATCTTTGTATCATCTGCAAACTTTGATATGTTACACCCGGTCCCCTCCTCCAAATCGTTAATATAGATTGTAAAGAGTTGGGGACCCAGCACCGACCCCTGCGGAACACCACTGGCCACTGGTTGCCAGTCCAAGAATGAACCATTTATCCCAACTCTCTGCTTCCTGTTAGATAACCAATCCTCCACCCATGCCAGAATATTACCCCCAATCCAGTGATTCTTTATCTTGAGCAATAATATTTTATGTGGCACCTTGTGGAATGCCTTCTGGAAGTCCAAATACACTACGTCCACTGGTTCCTCTTTATCCACCCTGTACGTTATGTCCTCAAAGAACTCAAGCAAATTTGTCAGACATGACTTCCCCTTCATAAAGCCATTCTGACTTTGTCCTATTAAATTATGTTTATCCAAATGTTCCGCTACTGTCTCCTTAATAATATACTACAAAATTTTACCCACCACAGATGTTAGGCTAACTGGTCTATAATTTCCAGCCTTCTGCCTACTACCCTTTTTAAATAAGGGTGTTACATTAGCAGTTTTCCAATCTGCCGGGACCTTTGCCGAGTCCAGAGAATTTTGGAAAATTATTACCAAAGCATCCACAATCCCTACTGCCAGTTCCCTCAAGACCCTAGGATGTAAGCCATCAGGTCCAGGGGATTTATCCGCCTTGAGTCCCATTAATTTACTGAGTACCAATTCCTTAGTGATTTTAATCGTATTTAGCTCCTCCTTCCCTCGAGCCCCCTGTTTGTCCAGTGTTGGGATATTCTTAGTGTCCTCTACTGTAAAGACTGAAACAAAATATTTGTTCAGCATTTTTGCCAACTCCATGTTTCCCACCATTAACTTCCCGGTTTCATCCTCTAAGGGACCTACGTTTGCCTTAGCCAGCCTTTTCCTTTTTATATAACTGTAGAAAATCTTGCTATCTGTTTTTATATTTTTTGCTAATTTATTTTCATAATCTATCTTCCCTTTCTTAGTCAATCCTTTAGTTACTTTTTGCTGTCTTTTGAAGACTTCCCAATATTCTATCCTTCCACTAAGTTTGGCTACCTTATATGTCCTTGTTTTTAGTCGGATACTATCCTTAATTTCTTTACTTAGCCACGGATGGCTGTCATTTCTTTTACACCCTTTTTTCCTCAGTGGAATATATATTTTTTGAAAGTTGTAAAATAACTCCTTAAATGAACACCACTGCTCATGTACCATCTTACCCTTTAATCTATTTTCTCAGTCCACTTTAATCAATTCCGCTCTCATACCATCATAGTCTCCTTTATTCAAGCTCAGTACGCTTGTTTGAGAACCAACCTTCTCACCCTCTAATTGGATATGGAATGTAACCATGTTATGGTCACTCATTCCGAGGGGATCCTTATCTAGGACATTATTAATTAATACTGGCTCATTACACAGGACCAGGTCCAAGGTTGCCTACCCCCTTGTCGGATCAGTTACATACTGCTCAAGAAATCCACCCCTAATACACTCAATAAACTCTTCCTCAAGGCTGCCCTGCCCAATTTGATTTGTCCAGTTAATGTGATAGTTAAAATCCCCCATAATTATAGCTGTTCCCTTATTACATGCCCCGACTATTTCCTGATTAATACTTCTTCCAGCAGAGTTGCAACTATTAGGAGGCATATATACTACGCCCACTAGTGTTTTTTCCCCTTATTATTCCTTATCTCTACCCAAACTGTTTCATTATCCTGATCCTTTGTCCCAATATCATTTCTCTGTATTACAGTGATTCCTTCCTTTATTAACATAGCCACCCCACCTCCCCTTCCTTCCTTCCTGTCCTTCCTGATTGTTAAATACCCTGGCATATTTAATTCCCAGTCGTTATCACCCTGCAGCCATGTTTCTGTAATGGCCACAAGATCACACCCATACGTAGTTATTTGTGCCGTTAACTCGTCCATTTTGTTATGAATGCTACGTGCTTTCAGATAAAGAACTTTCAAATATGTTTTGTGACACTTAGTTCCTGCTTTTTCCTTTTTTAACACTTTACCTTTTACTCCATACCTTCTGTCCCTTCCTGACACGCTTTCCTCTGTCTCCCTGCTCAGGTTCCCAACCCCCTGCCACAGCTTTGATGCTGGGTTAATCGCCTTATGCCTTCTAGTTTTTATTTTATCTGTCGTGCCTAAAGTACACTTTCTTTCCGCTGCTCTACGCTTTTCCCTTTCACTTGTTCTTGAACAACTGTTTGTACTATTTGTATTGTAGATTTCCCCTGGGTCTTCCCCTCTCTTGCTGCTCTCAACTTTATTCCCTTCTGACTCCCCGCTCAGGTTCCTATCCCCCTGCCACTCTAGTTTAAACCTTCCCCAACAGCACTAGCAAACACCCCCGCGAGGACATTGGTCCCGGTCCTGCTCGGGTGTAACCCGTCACGCTTGTACAGGTCCCACCTTCCCCAGAACCGGTCCCAATGTCCCAGGAATCTAAATCCCTCCCTCCTACACCATCCCTGCAGCCACGCATTCATCCTTTCTATTCTCCTGTTCCTTTACTCACTAGCACCTGGCACCGGTAGTAATCCTGAGATCACTACCTTTGAAGTCCTGCTTTTTAATTTATCTCCTAACTCCTTAAATTCACCTTGCAGGACCTCATCCCTTTTTTTTTACCTATGTCGTTGGTACCGATATGGACCACGACTACCGGCTGTTCACCCTTCCCCTCCAGAATGCCCTGCAGCCGCTCCATGACATCCTTGACCCTAGCACCAGGGAGGCAACATACCATCCTGGAGTCACGTTTGCGGCCACAGAAACGCTTACAGGTTCCCCTTACAATTGAATCCCCTATCACTATAGCCCTGCCACTCTTCCTCCTCCCCTCCTGTGCAGCAGAGCCACCCGTGGTGCCCTGAACCTGGCTCTTGCTGCTTTCCCCTGATAAGCCATCTCCCCCAAAAGTATTTAAAGCAGAATATCTATTTGAGAGGGAGATGGCCCCAGGGGACTCCTGCTCTACCTGCCTAGTCCGTTTGCTCTGCCTGACGCTCACCCATTTCCTTTCTGCCTGCGGAATCTTTACCTGCGGTGTGACCACCTCACTGAACGTGCTATCCAAGATAGTCTCAGCATCGCGGATGCGCCACAGTGAATCCACCCGCAGCTCCAGCTCTGAAAGACGGTTAGCCAGTAGCTGCAGCTGGACACACTTCCTGCACACATGGTCGCCAGGGACACTGGTGGTGTCCATGAATTCCCACATAGTGCAGGAGGAGCATATCACTGGTGCGAACTGTGCTGCCATGACTTGCCTTAGACTCTCAGACTCTCCTCCCGCTCTCGGTCTCTCCTTTTATACTGTGCTCACCTCTCAGACTCTCCTGCCTCATCTGTGTCGTGGCACAGTAGTTGTCTCTTGTTGCAGGTCTGCTGCTGCTTTTATTCCCCAATCTCAGTCTTCTGCTCTCAGGTCCACTGCCACTCTGGGGAAAAAGTTAGGAAAAGCAAGGCAAAGCAGTACCTTATTCCCCCACTTCACCGAACTCCCACATGTATCAAACTCTCAGCAGTTCACACTGTGTTGTCCGCTCACCGTGCTGTCGCACTGACAGGCCCCTGTATTTCTACAGTTTGTGACTCAGATGAGTCAGACCTGCCCCACCTTCAAGTACCAGTTTAATCTAGCTAACCAATTAACTTGCTACAGCAGCTCTCTCTGCTGAAGCCTGACAGAAACTTAAAAATTTAAACTTTAATATTGAACTTAAACAGTTGAAAGCAATATGCACTAGATTTTAAAGAGATTAACCCTTAAACTCCCACACGTACCAAACTCTCAGCAGTTCACACTGTGTTGTCCGCACACCGTGCTGCTTCCCGAGCGATCGCGACTCAATTAGAGCCACTTAACTCAGCTTTCCGGTTTCGTGTCCTCAAGCTGTGCAGCGGGCGGACTGCGCACCCGTATGACGCATTTAAAGCCCACTATTTAAAGGGCGACTCCAGCAATGTATTTTGAAGGAGAAAGGGGGAAAAATAGTGGGGAAAGTCGTGGAGGGAAGCCAGCGACTAGGTTCTCTGACTCCGCCCTGGAAGCATTGCTGGGCGCAGTAAGAAGCAAGAGGGAGGTGCTGTACACAGCAGACCGCAGCAAGAAACCTGGCTGTGTCACCAAGAAGGCGTGGCTGGAGTTGGCGGACCAAGTGAGCAGCAGAAGCATTGTGCCCCAGTCGCAGCTTCAATGCAGAAAGAGATTTAATGACCTAACCAGGTCAGGAAAAGTGAGTGCAGTTACTGATTGACCTGCATTCCTGCATCCCCCCCCCCACCCCCTTACACTGCCCTGTAAAGCCTACTCCATCACATCACTCCTCACACCCATTTAGGATTCAGTCTCAAATCACCTTCACTTTCTGTGCAATTCTTCACCTCCCCCCATTTGTGCACCCACCTCTCCCACTCACCCCAATCCGGATGAATTGTGAGCAATCTGTCTGATAGTCACCCCCTGATGCATCTGCTTCATTGCCATCCTGACCCAAAGCATTGCATCCATCGGGTGACCATATCACCCTCACTCACTCACACGTCTGTACTTCCCACCTTGTAGAAGAAGAGAGTGCAAAATGCAAGGGAGAGGGTGAGGACTGGAGGGGTGCATCCACAAATCGTGGGCTTCATAGAGGCACAGGAAGAGGCCTTCTATATAAGCCGGAGTGCCTGGCCACCGGGGGTACTGAGACTGGCTCCCTACAAACGTCTGGTGACAGAACTTGAACATCCCCCACACACAACATGGATTGACTTTATCAATGATTGATCTGTTGCACACCTCAGTATGCTCATCGCAACATTACTTCTGCAATGATTATTAATATTGCTATATGTTTTCTTCCAGGGGCATCATGGACCAAAGACGTGGTTGACAGCAATTCCTCAGAGGAGCTCCCTGCCTCTGAGGGTGCATTGTCACATCTTAGCGAGCCATCCTCCGGGTATTCATATCTAGTTGGTCCTATTAGACAGGTAGTTAGGTTGTCACCTGGTGAATCAACATGCACAAGTGAGCACGAGTAGACACTGGTGGCAGGGGCAGCAGTGGAGAGTCCACATTGGCGGGCACATTCCTCTCCAGGCTCTGCTCAGCTTGGCACAGATGCTGAACCCCGGGGGCCATCCTTGAAAAGGAGAATGATAGAGGTACAGGAGCAAATTTGTGAGGTAGTGGAAAACGTGCCATGCATACTCAACAGAACAGCCAAGAGGATGGAGTAGTCCAACTCCATCGCTAGTAGATTGGTGGTGCAGGTACATGAGGGAATGTCAGCAATGGGGAGAATGGCAGCCTCCATTGAACTTCAAGCACGGCTCATAAATGAATCCATTCAGGCCCTGGCAACGGTCGTGCAGACTCAGGGCAAACTATATTATGTTGCCTTAGACAGGCAGACATCAGCACTGGCCTTACAAGCTATCACACGTGTCCTCCAAACTATTGTCCAGCAGAGTTGTAGGAGTAATGTGGCCCTGGCACAGGAAAGGGATGATGATGAAAGGGGACATGGAATTGGGGACTCCACTCCCATGTCTCACCCGTTGCACTCCCTCCCTCACAACTGGTACCCACAATGCTGCCTCCTCTCCAGATGGCCGAGTCTGCCCCTGCACAGGTGCAGGTGGAGCAGTCTTTGGAGGGGCCCTCATGGGCTCTAAAACCCAGAGGTCATAGGCCGAAAGTATCTATGCAGCCTGGGCATGAATTTGAGCAACCTGCCACTACCTCTGCTGCAGCCACAGGGGATGCACCACGTATAAGCGTTAGGAAGAGGAAGTCAACAGTTTTGTAATCACCAAGGGTATGCACAAGGGTGTTTGACAGACTGTCATGTTTTTCATTTCTATTTGGTTTATGTAAACATCACATTAAATGTTATGATTCTCACCATCACTACTATGTCTTGCCCATTCTTGAGTTCCTTTTGTGAAAGCGCCCTTACATGTGGTTGCTCATGAAAGGCGAGTTGATGCCACCCATTGGGTACATTTGAAATGATTGTATATGTCGTTGTATGACTGTTTTGTGCAACCTGAGGGGGTGGGGATTGTTGTTGTTGTGATCACTACAGGTGGTCTGAGTACTTGGCTGTAATCATTTTGCATATCTCCCTATGAGAATCTATCAAGTATGAGTGACTCCCTGGCATGACGAGCAGCCAGATGAGATGTTGCTTCAATGATGGTTCGCCCATCGTCGTCGTCGTCCACCTCCTCCTCCTCCTTCAATCTTAATGGAAGGTGTGGCTGCTTGTGGAGCACATGGGACCTCATCCATCGGTAACCCTCTCTGTTGAGTGATGTTATGCAGGACGCAACACACGAGTATTATTCTGCACACCCTCGTCGGTGAGCACTTATGTGCTCCCCCAGATCGATCCAGGCACCGGAAGTGCATCTTCAGCAGTCCTATGGCTTGCTCTATGACAGACCTGGTGGTGCTGTGACTGTTGTTGTACCACTTCTGTGCTTCGGGGGTGGGATTCCTCGGGTGTCATGGGCTACGTCTGCAGGGGGTATCCCTTATCTCCAAGGAGCCATCCCTTAAGTGTGTCTTGTGCGTGGAAGAGGGGCGGGATGTTGGATTCATGCAGAACGAAGGAATCATAGCAGCTGCCTGGGAATTTGGCACACACCTGCAGAAACCTCTTTTAGTAGCCGCAAACCAGCTGTGCATTGACGGAGTGATATCCTTTTCTGTTAATGAACATTCCTGGCTTAAGCGGAGATGCTCGGATTGCTACGTGTATGCAATCAATTGTGGGAAGCCAGCCAGAGAGTGGAAACCCACTGTTCTCTCAGTCTAGCTGATGTTGTCAATGGGGAAGTTGATGTCGTGGGATGCCCTGGCAAACAAGCGATCCGTGACCTGTCATATACACTTATGAACAGACGACTGAGATATTCTGTTGATGTCACCGGTGGTGCCCTGTAAAGAGCTGGAGGTGGAGAAGTTGAAGGCAGTGGTGACTTTAACTGTGATGGGCAATGCATGGCCACCAGGCCCAGTAGGGTGCAGCTCTGCATGAAGGAGCCTACAGATGTCTGAGACCACTTGGCGACTTAATCTGAGCCTTCAAAGGCACTGCTCCTCAGAGAGGTCCAGGAAGCTCAGCCTCTGCCTGTAGACCCTCTCTTGAGGGGAGTGCCTCCAGCGACGTCGACCCCTCTCTGCTCTTCTGCAGGTCCCTGTGGCGCACCTCTCTCTTGTGGAGCTTCAACTCCCAGAACTGCAGACCATGCCTAGTGGGATGGTGATATGCCTCCCCATCCTTATGGTGGTCTGCTTGAGGTGGTCCAAAATGCAGGCAAATATATTTGAACAGAAGAATGCTGAGTGTGAACAAAGAAATCTGAGTCTAAGCACTAGGGGCCAAATGTTTGTCTGAGAGAATTGCTTGCTCCGCTGCAAAAACTCACCATTTATCCCCATTTGTGAATCACTGGTTTAAATGTCTAAAGGCTGAACTCGCTCTGTTTCCATGGCGTGTTTCAGAGGCCACGGGAGACACGTTCAGGCAGAGTTAAAATCGTTTGACAGCCTCAATCCCCACAAATTTAATTGATTTAAGTATTTCAACTATCTTAATTCCCCCTTTAAATGTCATTCCACCAGTAATTACCGGAGGGACTTCCGGGTTTCCGAAGCGTGCTCCCAGATGCGTCTGGGTGCAACTCATTTTTCTGCGCGTTGGAGCCGGGACTTGTTCTTGCTCCAAACTTTTAAAGTTTTTACTACCCACCCTCCCAACCCACCCGTTCTTCGGGGTTAAAATCATGCTCCTAGGAGACATCGAAGTGAGAGGGATAACATGGATGAGACACAAAGATCGGGGCGGCAGAGGACTCACCATGAGTAAGGATACTGGGGATCTATTAGTAGTTTTGAAAAGTGATAATACGATACTTTGCTCTACAGAAAGTCGTGCTCGAGGGTTACTTTTACCAAAGTAATTTTATTGTGTGGAAGCTTTCTTTCAAATTTGCCCTAGAGGCGAAAAATCCTCGTGTGAAAATTACGAACTCCGTTAAGAAGCGATGTGTACGTGAAAGTTGAAGGTTCTGTGTACAGCGTAAAGGCACAAGATGTGCGGAATATTCTAAACATGTTAACAGTACTGATAGATGTGCAGTGGGTTAGAATGAGACTTTGTAAGAATCAAGTGATGCATTTTGGAAGGACGAATGAAGAGAGGCAATACAAATTTAATAGTACCATTTTAAATGGGGTGCAGGGACAGAGGGACCTGGGAGTTCACATACACAAATCTTTGATGGTGGATGACAAGTTGACGAGGCTGTGAGAAAAACAGACGGGATCCATGGCTTTATAAATAAAGACATATAATACAAAAGCAAGGAAGTTATGCTAAACCTTTATAAAACATTGGATAGGCCTCAGCTGGAGTATTGTGCCCAATTCTGGGCACCACAATTTAGGAAGGATGTCAAGGCCTTGTAGAGGGTGCAGAGGAGATTTACTAGAATGGTACCAGGGATGGGAGACTTCAGTTATGTGGAGAGACTCGAGAAGCTGGTGTTGATCTCCTCAGAGCAGAGAAGGTTAAGGAGATATTTAATTGTGGTGCGCAAAGTTATGAAGGTCTTTGAAAACGTAGATAGGGAGAAATTGTTTCCACTGGCAAGAGGGTCGGTAACCAGAGAACACATATTTAAGATAATTGGCAAAAGAACCAGGAGAGTGATGAGGAGAATTCTTTTATTCGGGGAGTTGTTATGATCTGGAATGTTGCCTGAAAGGGTGGTGGAAGCAACTTTACGAGTAGCTTTTAAAAGGGAATTGGGTATATACTTGAAAAGGTCAATTTTGCAGGGCTATGGGGAAAGGGCAGGGGAGTGGGACTAATTGGTTAGCTCTTTCAAAGAGCTGGCACAGGCACGATGAACCGAATAGCCTCCTTCTGTGCAGTATGAGTCTATGATTCTAACCCTATTTACCAGGTAAATGACTTCTGAGCATTGATAGAGTGAGCCCCGCGAGAGTACTAAAGTTTGTACAGACAGAAATATCTAATTCCTTGTATTTTCTGACAGTTGAAGAAAATTTGAGACTCTGATTGGCTGAGATGAGAAGACTAATCTGCATCCCTACGCAGATCTTGGCAACGCCTTCATGGTGATACGGTTGATAAAAAGAGTTAGAGAGACAGATAGCTGACCCACCTTGTCAAGTAACCGTCAGTACTTGGGAGCCTCGCCATGTCTGACTGGATCCATGTTGTCACTGTTCTCATACTTTGCGTGGCATGTAAGTATTTTGATACGTTTAATTACTGTAAAGGCGTCTTTGTGAAGAATATTCTGGTACTGATTGAAGTGAATTGAAATCCACTACATTACAATAATTAATCAGCTACACTTGTAGTAATATTTTTGATGCCGTTTTCTTTCAGATTTTAGCGCGCAGGTGCCTGACGTAAGTGGTCATCATTCACTTGTGTCAATAGACAGTGAGTTTCGGCACGATATTTGATGTGATGGGGATACATAACCAGTGAACTTGATCTTGTCACTACCGGAGGTCCATACTGTGTGTTTCCAAGGGAGGTCCCCCTACCGCGATTAGGATTAGAGGTCCTTACTGACTTTCCAGCTCAATGGCACAGATTTTCTTTCAGATTTAACCGCCTTCGAAATCGACTTCCCTCGGAGGAAGCGTCCAAATGGGTTGTACCTCGTCTGATGGACTTTAGGAAGCAGCAACATATATTGGTACCAGCAGAAATCTGGAAATGCTCCGACGTATCTGTTGTATCACTATGTTGGAAGCAGCACCAACAGAGCCTCGGGTGTTCCAGACGGCTTCTCTGGCTCGGTATCGGGCAACACGGGAACTTTAAGCATCAGTAAAGTTGAATCGGAGGATGCCGCGGACTATTACTGTGCTTAAGTGGAGCACCAACCGGTACATCTTCGGTAAAAGGGCCAAGTTGAGTGTTGGCAGTAAGTAAAAATCTTTCTGTTATATAGTTCAAAACTTTGTTCAGATTAAGAGCAAAATACTGTAAGCGTAGTGGTATTTTGTTTTGAACCAATTTCCATTTCCTTTTAACAATGAAACTATCGAGTCAATTTAAATGGCACAGGGCTTCCCTGTTACCGAATGTGGAACAGAGTCTTCCAGTTCCGTAAGGTCTTCGGGGTCTATGAGTTCAGGGTGGATTCTTGGTCTGTGTTGAGCTACTTTATCTCAGCCACAATGGCAACTGGCCTCAGAATCTCTGTGCCATTGAGCTGGAAAGTCAGTAAGGACCTCTAATCCTAATCGCGGTAGGGGGACCTCCCTTGGAAACACACAGTATGGACCTCCGGTAGTGACAAGATCAAGTTCACTCGTTATGTATCCCCATCACATCAAATATCGTGCCGAAACTCACTGTCTATTGACACAAGTGAATGATGACCACTTACGTCAGGCACCTGAGATGTTGGAGGCAGCGGAAAATAACCCCGCATAAATTCGCCCCTCAGAACAGGAGGAGCAATGGAAGGTCAGAAAAAATTGTGGTAAATCTAGCCTCCAACGCACGACATTCTCAGCTCCCTATTGGAATTTTGCCTGAAGCTATTGTACTGAATGTAACGGCTCCGAATTACAACTAAAGTTCAGTCAGAATGCTGATTTGACCTGAGCGCGGGTGGTGAATGGATACACGGAAACTCTAATTTATTGCGTATTGGCCATTGTGGCACACCACAATACAAGGGTTTGAGTTAACAAAGCTAACCAGGCATACGGCATAAATAGTTAGCTGCGTTCAATAATTTATATTTAGGTTGATGCAGGTTTTGTGTTTAATTGGCGTGTTACTCATTTTCTGGTCTTTTCTGCAATTATATCCGACAGGCAAAAAAAAATGGACAACTTTCAATTCAGTGCAGAGTCCTGTAAAAACCTTAAAGTAAAACTAACGTGAGTTTGAATGAGATCAGCGACGCTGTTAAATTCGTTTTATTGTGCTTGAACTATTCACAATAGCAGATTGTCCTGTTTACAGACGGAAGCCTCCTGTTAGTTCTGCTGTTGAAATCTGATCTGAGTTGTTGGTTATTTCGATGTACAGGCTAGTAATCAGATAACTGAGAATACTGCTCAACGTAACTGTTTCGCTAAATTAATAGTGTTGTGCACATCAATTCGTTATATCTTCGGATTTAATGCTGGGAGGAAACTCGCCCATTATCTTTGAGCGCCAATGCTTGCTTAGACATAAATATAAACATTCTATAGAAGTAGCGTGAGCACGCATTGGGGTAGACCTTGACTTTACGGGTGATAGCAAGTTGGCAGCCTGTTTTACATCTCTCCCGATTTCTATTCCCATTGACTTCAATGTAAAATGGGCTACCGATTCGTTATCAGCCCTTCTACACTAACGCACAAATTCAAGATCTACCCTATTACACATTACAAGTCGCACAAGATTAAATGAAAAAAATTGATAAGAACGAATAGTTTAATTTATTTAGCGTCTAGTCTCCGAAACGTCCCAGAACAGCTGCAAAAGTAATTTTTGTTAGTAAGCCCCGCAGCCATTCCGCGCGACCGATTTCCCACAAACAGCAATGTGGCGAATCACTAGTTAATCTGCTTTTACTCAACGAGGTCTGTCGGTCAGGACTTTGTCCAATATTGCAATAGGATATTTTATCCGAAGGATTTCACAGCCGAGTGTGGAATGCCAGCCTAGATTGCGCGCGCAGCTCCTGGTGTGGGGTTTAAACCTTCCGACTCCAGAGATGAGAATCCCACCGAGTCCACCGACCTGGCCAAGGGCAGCTTCACTGTTCTGGGTTATAAATTAGTTCACCAGTAATTACTGACCGCACGCTTGTTATAAGGCAGATGAACGTTTCGTCACATCTCCAAGCATTAGAACAAATTGAAAATAAGTTAAGTATTTTTAATTCGAAGTGTTGTCAGGAGCGCTGCAAGTCAATGTTGAAACGCAGAGGCAATATATGACCGCGTTATAGTCAGCAATATAGTGAAAGCAAGGCTGTCTTTTTATAACATTCAGTGTTGGCAATAGAAAGTATCAGAAACATATATTGTTATATTTTCTGTAAACTTGGACTGACGCAAAGTGTCAACGCCACTCAGCCGCTAAAATCAAACTTCCCTTTTTCAGATGCAAAAGTTCCATCCGCCTCCGTCTTTCCGCCTTCGTCGGAAGAAATTGTATCAAAGAACAAGACGACCCTGGTGTGTTTGGTGAACGGTTTTATCCTGGGCGCTGTGGAGATTGAGTGGACTGTAGATGGCAGAGTGAGAGGTATGGTGTTGAGACCAATCGGATCCAGCAGGAGACGGACAACACGTTTAGTGCGAGCAGTTTATCCATCTCGGCCTCCTCCCGATATCCCTACCATCACAGAAGCCAGTCTTCAGACAATTCGATTCACTCCACGTGATATCAAGAAACGGCTGAGTGCACTGGATACAGCAAAGGCTATGAGACCCGACAACATCCTGGCTGTAGTGCTGAAGACTTCTGCTCCAGAACTAGCCGCACCTCTAGCCAAACTGTTTCAGTGCAGCTAAAACACTGGCATCTACCCTACAATGTGAAAAATTGCCCAGGTATGTTCTGTCCAACTCGATCTGGCCAATTGCCGCCCCATCAGTCTACTCTCAATCATCAGCAAAGTGATGGAAGGTGTCGTTGACAGTGCTATCAAACGGCACTTACTCACCAATAACCTGTTCACCAATGCTCAGTTTGGGTTCCGCCAGGACCACTCGGCTCCAGACCTCATTTCAGCCTTGGTCCAAACATGGACAAAAGAGCTGAATTCCAGAGGTGAGGCGAGAGTGACTGCCCTTGACATCAAGGCAGCATTTGATCGAGTGTGGCACCAAGGAGCCCTAGTAAAATTGAATCAATGGGAAAAAGGGGGAAAACTCTCCAGTGGTTGGAGTCAT
Organism: Heptranchias perlo; assembly: GCF_035084215.1. Taxonomy (NCBI): domain Eukaryota; kingdom Metazoa; phylum Chordata; class Chondrichthyes; order Hexanchiformes; family Hexanchidae; genus Heptranchias; species Heptranchias perlo. Next base: position 9,083,633 of record NC_090349.1, read on the forward strand.
ACCTAGCACAAAGGAAGATGGTAGTGGTTGTTGGAGGCCAATCATCTCAGCCCCAGGACATTGCTGCAGGAGTTCCTCAGGGCACTGTCCTAAGCCCAACCATCTTCAGCTGCTTCATCAATGAACTTCCCTCCATCAGAAGGTCAGAAATGGGGATGTTTGCTGACGATTGCACAGTGTTCAGTTCCATTCGCAACCCCTCTGGTAATGAAGCAGTCGTGCCCGCATGCAGCAAGACCTGGACAACAGAGGCTTGAGCTGATAAGTGGCAAGTAACATTTGTGCCAGACAAGTACCGGGCAATGACCATCTCCAACAAGAGAGTCTACCCACGTCCCTTTGACATTCAACGGCATTACCATCGCTGAATCTCCCACTATGAACATCCTGGTGGTCACCATTGACCAGAAACTTAACTGGACCAGTCACATAAATACTGTGGCTACAATAGCAGGTCAGAAGCTGAGTATTCTGCGGCGAGTGACTCATCTCCTGACTCTCCAAAGCCTTTCCATCATCTACAAGGCACAAGTCAGGAGTGTGATAGAGTACTCTCCACTTGTCTGGATGAGTGCAGCTCCAACAACACTCAAGAAGCTTGACACCATCCAGGACAAAGCAGCCCGCTTGATTGGCACCCCATCCACCACCCTAAACATTCACTCCTTTCACCACCGGCGCACTGTGGCTGCAGTGTATACCATCCACAGGATGCACTGCAGCAACTTGCCAAAGCTTCTTCGACAGCACCTCCCAAACCCGCGACCTGTACCACCTAGAAGGACAAGGGCAGCAGGCACACGGGAACAACACCACCTGCACGTTCCCCTCCAAGTCACACACCATCCCAACTTGGAAATATATCGCCGTTCTTTCATGGTCGCTGGATCAAAATCCTGGAACTCCCTACTGTGGGAGAATCTTCATCACACGGTTCAAGAAGGCAGCTCACCACCACCTTCTCAAGGGCAATTAGGGATGGGCAATAAATGCTGGCCGTGTCAGCGACGCCCAGATCCCATGAACGGATAAAAAGTTATCTGACTCTGGCAGCCTCAGAGTGGAACTCACACGAGATTTATTCCTGTGTAGTTAAACAGGTAAATCCGTTTCAAAAAAGTATCGCGGGATCCAGCTGTATATGATTTCGCAATCCTAACTTGACCGAGTTGGGAAAGTTTTTTTTATTCCCATTCAATTCTTTCATGTAACAAAAAGGGTAAAACTTTATTGCATTTCGGTGATTTAAGAAAAATAACCATTGCGGTTCGAACTTCGACTTTCAAGACCTGCTAATTTTAAATGCTCTTCGATCAAAAGATTGTCGGTGTTAATTGGACCTTCATTAATCCCCGTTACATACATCCATAAACGTACATTAAAAGGCAACAATATGCTTTTTGCATCCTAAGTATTTGCATACTGCTAATCAATTCTAATATAACTATTGAATAAAATTATTGATACAATCTCAAATGCAAAATGATTTTCCGTGCCTTTTATTTCTGTTATAAGGAAGTCAAATCTATAATGCAAGTGTCATCAGGATTTATTGTATTTCGGTGAATTAAAGCTCACGTAATAAAGAGTGTGCAAAGTTATCTAAAAACAAAGCAATGTGTGACTGATGTGTCGGTAATGCAGCACACACACACACTGGCGCGCGCATGAGCGAGCCCACACACACGCAGGTGAACTTGAAGGCTTATTGTCGGTATTTCAAAACTCATAGGGGGGGAAATTGGTTTTGGGCGAATGCGCAAAATGGGCGATAGCAAATTTTACCATGCAGCCCGATTCTCTTTTTCATTTACTTTAAGAGACCAATTTCATCCTCATAATTTAACTTAATGGGATAGATTTTCATCTTTCCGCCCTCAATAAAGCAGTAGATCAGCCGCAGGTTTTGCAGCCGCTTGATTTTCATTTCCACTGAAACCAATGGGACTAAATCGGGCGGTGTCGAGAACTGGCAAGATCTACAACTCTCTAAGGGCAAGTTGAAACTATACCTGGTAGTGTTCACTAATGTCCAAATAAGTATAGACAAAGTCAACGACAACTTGCATTTATATAACGCTATTAGCGTAACGTAGGCGTCACTCGGAAGCTACGGATGGAAATATTGGGATAGATATTAGTCTGGGCCAGTTTTCGGGACTCCCGAATTTGGGTCCTGGGCTTCATCTACCTCTTCGGGGATGCCTCACCTATCGCGCATCCATAGGCAGTTCACTCCACGAGAGAAATTAATTTCGTAGATTCCCAGAGGGGCTTGCATTGGTCAATAGCGGCGGGGGGGGGGGGGGGTCGCCAGGTCTGTGGATTCAGGGGAAGCACTCCTGCTTATCCTGGCTACAGAGAAAATCCATATAATTTGAAACTTCCATTTAGTTGGTCGCAGCAAGGACTGCTGAAGAACCCTGAGCTGAGTATGCTGGACACCTGCCCCGCTCATCGGAAACACATTTTGTAGAGGGATCCTCCAACAGGCATTAGGCACCTTATTAACATATTCAAAGCGTCGAACGACTGTTAAAAATGGAGCCAAAAAGTTTAGCAGTGGGATCAACGCCTGTTCAGCTTGGGCATAGTCTGTCACTGATAAATTGGTAAGCTTTGTACCGACTTTACGTCCAGACAACAGGCGCAACGCATACCAATTTCTATCCCGTTTGGAGGGGTGACCAGAAGCTTGGTCAGAAGTGGGATTTAAGGACGGTCTTAAAAAAGGAGAGACAGGTGGAGAGATTAAGGGAGTGAATTCCAGACGATAGGGCCTAAATGGCTGAAGGCACTGCTCCCATTGATGGAAGGGAGGGAATGGGGGATGCACAAAAGGCCCGGAGACTTGCGGAATGCTCGGATAGTTACAGGAAGTTATAGAGATACCACGAAGACAGGCCATGAAGGGATTTAAACATGTGGGCGAGAAGTTTAAATTTGAGGCATCCGGTGACCAGAGAGTGAGCACTGGCGTAATGGGTGAACGGAACTTAATGCAGAGTTTTCGATGGACTGAAGTTTATGGAGGTGGAGGATGTGCGGCTGAGCAGAAAAGCATTGAAATAGTCGAGTCTGCAGGTGACGAAGACATGGATGAGGGCTCCAGCAGCAGATAGGCTGAGGCAGGGGTGGAGGTCGGTGGTTTTACAGAGGTAGAGGCAGCTGTCTTTGTGATGGAGAGAATATGTGATCAGAAGCTTAGTTCCAATTCAAAAAGTTCGCTGAAGTTTCACACAGGCTGGTTCAACCTGAGACCAGGGAGAGGTGGAATCGGTTGGGAGCGTACAGATTTTGTGGTAGGGGCTGAAGACAATAGATTTGGGCTTGCTGTTGTTTAATTGGAGGAAATTGTGGCTCATGCAGGACCGGATTAAAACAAGCAGTCTGACAATGCAGAGCCAGCGCAAGCGTTGAGATAGGTGCTAGGGGGGTAGAGCAGGGTGCAGCAAGTGTACACGTGGAACCTGAATCCATGTCTTCAGCTAATGTCACCAAGCAGCAGCATGTCGATGAGGAAGAGGAGGGCACCAAATACAGATCCTTGGGGGCCTCCAGCGGTAGGATGGGAGTGGGAAGAGAATCCATTGATGGAGATGTTCTGGCTATGATTGGATAGATAAAAGTGGAACCAAGGGAAGGCAGTCCCACCTCGGTGAAAATCATAGGAGAGGCATTGGAGGAGGATGGCGTGGTCAACCGTGTCAAAGGATGCTGAGAGGTCGAGAAGAAGGAGTAGGGTTTCTGAACCACGGTTACAGTCAAAGAGGATGTCATTTGTGACTTTAATTAGGGTTGTTATAGTGTTGTGGCTGGGGTGCAAATCTGAATGCAGAGGTAGATTGTAGTGCTTGAGGAGAGGTAACCATTAACAATGTTAGCTAGCGTGGGACTTGAATGGGAGTTGGGTGGTCAGCAGTTTAGTAAGAATGTGCGAAGGGAGCAGAATATAGGTCTCATGGGCAAGGTGAGCTTGGAGAAGTAATGAGGGGAAACAGGCGAGAAACTAGAGGAATATATGATTTCAGGGCTAGGACAGAGCGGAAGGTGAAAGCAGTCGAGACCGCTGAACGGATGGTTTAAGTGTTAATGACACAGAAGTCCATGAGCTCCTCACACTAGTCAAAGGTAAATTAATAAATAAATATGTTTATTTGAATTAAGTCGCAGAAACAATTACTCAGGGGTCTGAAAAGCTGAATCTGAGGATTCTTGAGGAAATAAGGGAGGAAATTGCAGAAAGTCCAGCACAAATCTTCCAGAAATCACTGAATAGTGGAACGGTGCATGGGGACTGGAGAAAGGCAGAAGTTTTTAAGAAGTTAGAAAATATGACGAAGGGAACTACAGGCCAATGAGTTAGACGCCCATTGTGGGCAAAGTTATAAAAACCCTTATTAAACATGCGATCATGGAGCATCTGGATAGAACTAAAATGATAGAAGGTAGCCAATATGGCTTCATGGAGTGGAGGTGTTACCAATCTATTACTGTTTTTCTTTGAGGGTGTGATAAAGGAGCTTGACAGGGGTAAGGCAGTCGACGCAGTGTACTTGGATTTCAGTACGGCCTTTCATACAGTTTCTCTGAAAATAAAGAATGCAGGAATCAGTGGAAATATTTTACAATGGATACGTATTTGGTCGATCGATAAATCCCGGAGGGCGGTAATACAGGGACTGTCATTAGCCTGGGAGAATGTTACCAGTGGAATCACGAGTAATGTTTAAATTTGTAGATTATACAAAGCTAATTAAAGTGGTAGACTCCAAAGCTGAAGAGGATAAGATACACGAGGATTTGAATATATTTGCGAAGAGGTGACAGATGAAATTCAATGTAAAGAAATGCAAAGTGCTTCATACAGGAACAAAAAAAATCCAGGAAAGCACTATTACTTAAATGGTCTAATTGTTCGAGATTGATTGCTATGATTAGTCAACTACTCGATTAGCATTGATTTTGCGAGGATGGTCGGAGAACTAGATGGACCGTGGTCTTTTTTCGTCTATCAATTCCTATGTTCCTAAAGGCGAATTAATAAAGAAGCTATAATTACAACAGGTAATGAGGAAATATTCAAAAAAGAAATGATAAAAAAGGAATGACCAGCAAGAAAAACAAATTCCAAAACGAAAGGCGGTGGGAAGCGATAACTAGCAGGAGATGTCATCGATGCCGAAGGTCAAAAACAAAAAAATATATTACCGATGGGAAGGTAGGGAGCAAGAACACGAACGGAGAGCTAAAGCAAACGAGTGGAAATACGGAACGCAACAAAAAAACAAAGATTGATGATTGACACAGGAAAATGGAAAGATCGATAGATTGTTTAAAAACCTAGAGAGCAGATTATAAATCTGATTTTCCAAGGAGAGGTGGTAATTGTGGAAAAGAAATCCCATAGGAAGCCGAAGGTCCTAACAAAATTGAAGAATCCGATCTGACAAAGCTCAAACAGTTAAGTTATCTTGTAGCCTTTTATGTCCATTGATAGCATGCTAAGTGACCTTGTCAAGCTGATGAAGAACGTGGAGAAGGAGATGAGCAACTATTTAAGGAGGTTCAAATGATTGAGCAAGTTGCCAAGCAGAATTCACATATTACCAGATTCTGGTTTTAGAATGGAGAAACTGGGAGAATATGTAAATTGGTATATGGTACGACATGGCGATGGACGCCACAAGACTGGAGATCTGGTGGGGAAAGGCATCTTCTTGAACAAATTAGCCCATATTCTCGAAAAAGATTTCTTGGACACCCACAAGAAGGACAGGACTGAAGTTTCCCTAATAGAATGATTGTTTGCCGTTTCTAAGGCTCTGTCGGACGGGTACAGTGGTGTAGTGGTTATGTTTCTAGATTAGCATCCCAAAGGCCTAGACTACTAATCCAGAGAATGGTGAGTATTCAAAAGGGCAAAGGGGGAGAGGAATTTCTGGAGTGTGTTCTGCAAAACTTTCTTGATCAGTATGTTTCTAGACCAACTAGGATGGAGGCATTGCTGGATCTGATTCTGGGGAATGAGGTGGGTCAAGAGGAACAGTTTCAAAGGGGGAACATATAGGGAACAGCAATCATAGTATCATAAGGTTTAGATTAGTTATGGCAAAAGTCAAGGAACAATCTAGAATAAAAATACTTAATTAGAGGAGGACCAACTTCAGTGGGTTGAGAACGGATCTGGCCTGGGAAAATTGGAATCAAAGATTGGCAAGCAAAATTGTAATTGAATAACGGGCAGCCTGTCAAAAGGCGATAGTTCAGGTGCAGTCTAGGTACATTCCCATGAGGCAGAAAGGTAGGGCTACCAAAGCCAGAGTTCCTTGGATGATGAAAAAGATAGAGAGACAGATAAAGCATAAAAAGGGGGCATATGGCAGATGTCAGGTTGATAATACAAGTGAGAACCAGGATGAATATTGAAAGTACAGAGGAGAAGTGAAAAGGAAATAAGAGGGGCAAAGAGAGAGTATAAGAATAAACTTGTGGCTAACATAAAAGGGAATCCAAAAGTCTATTCTAGGCATACAAGTAGTAAACGGGCGGTGAGAGGAGCAGTGGGGGCGATTCGGGACCAATAAGGAGATCTACGCATGGAGACAGAGGGCATGGCTGAGGTACCACATGAGTACTTTGCATCTGTCTTTACCAAGGAAGAAGATGCTGCCAAAGTCACAGTAAAAGAGGAGGTCGTTCAGGTACTGGATGGACTAAAAATTGACAAGAGGAACTACTAGAAAGCTGGCTGTACTTAAAGTTGATAAGTCACCCAGTCTGGATAGGATGCATCGTAGGTTGCTGAGGGGAGTAAGGGTGGAAATTGCAGAAGTGCTGGCCATATTCTTCCAATCCTTCTTGGATATGAGGGTGGTGCCAGAGGATTGGAGAATTGCAAATGTTACAAACCTTGTTCAAAAAAGGATGTAAGGATAAAGCCGGCAACTACCAGCCAATCAGTTTAACCTCGGTAGTGGGAAGCTTTTAGAAACAATAATCTGGGACACAATTAAAAGTCACTTGGACAAATGTGGATTAAGAAAGGAAAGCCAGCATGGATTAGTTAAAGGCAAATCGTGTTTAAGTAACTGGATTGAGTTTTTGATGAGATAACAGAGAAGGTTGATGTTGTGTATATGGACTTTGAAAAAGGCGTTAGATAAAGTGCCACATAATAGGCTTGTCAGCAAAATTGAAGCTCATGGAATAAAAGGGGCAGTGGCAGCATGGATACGAAATTAGCTAAGTGACAGGAAACAGAGAGTAATGGTGAATGTTTGTTTTTCGGACTGGAGGATGGCATACCCAGTTTCCACAATTTTAAAATTTGCAGATGACACAAAACTTGGACGGGTAGTAATCAGTGATGAGGATAGTAATAGACTTCAAGAGGACATAGACAGGCTGGTGGAATGGGCGGAAACATGGCAGATGAAACTAAATGCAGAGAAGTGCAAAGTGATACATTTTGGTAGGAGAAATGAGGAGAGGCAATATAAACTAAATGGTACAATTCCAAAGTGGGTGCAGGAAAAGAGAGACCTGGGATTATATGTGCACAAATCTTTGAAGGTGGCAGGACAGATTGAGAAAGTGGTTAACAAAGCATACGGGATCCTGGGCTTTATAAATAGAGGCATAGAGTACAAAAGGCAGGAAGTTGTGTTGTACATTTATAAAACACTGGTTCAGCCACAACTGGAGCATCGTGCACAATTCTGGGCATCATACTTTAGGAAAGATGTGAAGGCCTTAGAGAGGAAAAGATTTATTAGAATGGTTTCAGGAATGAGGGATTTCAGTTACGTGGATAGACTGGAAAAGCTGAGGTTGTTCTCCTTAGATTAGGGAATGTTGAGAGGAGATTTGATAGAAGTGTTCAAAATCATGACGGGTTTAGATATAGTAAATAAAGAGAAACTATTCCCATTGGAGGAAGGGTCAAGAACGAGAGAATACAGATTTAAGTTGATTGGCAAAAGAACCAAAGGCGACATGAGGAAAAACATTTTTACACAGCGAGTAGTTATGGTCTGGAATTCGCTATCTGAAAGGGTGGTGGAGGCAGATTCAATCATAGCTTTCAAAAAGGAATTGGATAAATATTTTAAGGGAAAAAAATAGCAGGACTATGGAGAAAGCGAGGGGCAATAGAGCTAACTTGATTGTTCTTAAAAAGAACTGGCATGGGCTCGATGGGCCTCATGGCCTCTTTCTGTGTTGTAATCATTCTATGATTCTATGGCTCACCAACACCTTCTCAAAGGCAATTAGGGATGGGCAATAAATGCTGGCCTTTATGGCGAAGCCCACATTCTATGAATAGATTTTAAAAAACGTTTCTATGAAATCCCACCATGTTTTTTGAGAATTTGAACTCAGTTTTATAAAACTGGTAATAAAAAGCTGGTACCAATAAAAGTAGCCTCAAAGCTGTCGGATCGTCGTGTAAACCAAACTGGTTCATTAATGTGCTGTAGCGAAGGACACCCACCATCCTGACACAATCTTGCCTATATATGATTCCAGACTGACTCTAGAATGGTTTAAAATATTCCAAATAATTTTATTGACAACAAAACAAGACAGTTTTCCAGATTGGGTGAATTGCTCGACGGAATGGCTTGCTCAATAGAGTGACAACGGGAGATTGATGAGAATGGGAATTCACTGATAAATGCAACCGCTGATATGAGTCCGGTATGTTGTGTTGCCTCCCTGGTCCCAGGGCAAAGGACATCACTGAGAGAGTGCAGAACATTTTGAGGGGGGGGGGGGGACGGGGAACAGCCAGAAGTCGTGGTCCATTTGGGAACCAATGAATTAGGAAGGTAAAGTCTCCTTCAGTCAGAGTTTCAGGAGCTAGCGAGGAAGTTAAAAAGCAGGATGTCAAATGTAGCAGCATCTGGGTTCCTCCCACTGCCCTGCGCTAGTGAGCATAGGAATAGTAGGATCTGACAGGTTAATGCATGGCTGGAGAAATGGTGCAGGAGGGAAGGCTTCAGATTCCTGGGGTGTTGGGGCCAGTTCTGGGGCAGGAGGGACCTGTTCAAGATGGATGGGTTGCACCTCAACAAAGCTGGGACGAATCTCCTGGTGGGGAGGTTAACTAGTGCTTGGGGGAGGGTTTAAACTAATGTGGCAAGGGGATGGGCACCAGGATGAAACATTAGCGAGGAGAAACAAGGTGCACAGAAGACTGGGAGGTAACACAACAGTAAAAAATAGTTCCGAAATAGGAGGGATCAAGCAAGGGACAAATGCAAGGCAATAACATCGACCTGGGTCAAAGAAGGGGAGGAATTAGTACTTAATATACCTGGATACCTTGTAGCCTTGAAAGCTAGGGAAGCGAAGAAAGGAGTGGGGTGGGGGATGGGGTTGGAAGTACTGATAAAAGAATCTATCATAGCACTGGAAAGGGATGATGGAGCTGAAGAGTCAAAGACAGAATCTATTTGGTTAGAATTAAGGAACAATAGAAGAGCTATTATGTTAATGGGTATACACGATAGGCCACCAAATAGTGGGAAAGAGATAGAGGAGAAAATTTGCAGCAAATTACAAATAGAGTAACGATAATGGGGGACTTCAATTATCCCAATATAGAATGGAACACTAACAGTGAAAAGGGTAAAGAGAGGGAGGAATTCCTGAAATATGTTCAAGAGAACTTACTGGAGCAGTGTGTTTCTCGCCCTACCAGGAAGGAAACAGTGCTGGATCTTGCTCTGGGGAATGAAGTGGGGCAGATGCAGCATGTTTCAATGTGGGAACATTTGGGGAACAGTGATCATAATATCATTCGGTTTAGAATAATTATGGACAAGGACAAGAGCAATCAAATGCGAAAATGCTTAACTGGAGGAGGGCAGATTTCAGTGAATTGAAAAGGGATCTAGCCCACTTGAATTGGAATCAAATATCGACTGTCAAAACGGTAATTGAACAATGGGAAGGACATCCAAAGCTAGAGCTCCGTGGATGACTAAAGATATAGAGATTAAAATGACACCAAAAAAGGAGGTTTATGATAAATGTAAGGTTCATAATACAGTAGAGAACCAGGCTGAATACAAAAAGTACAGAGGAAATCCATCATACCGAACAAAGGGGACAAAGAGAAAGTATGAGAATAGATTAGTGGCCAACATAAAAGGGAACCCAAAAGTCTTTTATAAACATATAAATAGTGAAAAGGTAGTCAAATGAAGGGTGGGACTGATTAGGGACAAAAAAAGGAGATCTTCTTGCGGAGGCAGGGGGCATGACTGAGGCACTAAATGAATACTTTGCATCCGTCTTCACTTAGAGAAGAGAATGCTGCCACTTTAGCAATAAAGGAGGAGGTAGTAGCGGTATTGGACAGGATAAAATAGATAAAGAGAAGGTATTTAAAAGATTGGCAGTACTCAAAGTAGAAAAGTCACACAGCCCATATGGGATGCATCCTTAGTTACTGAGGGAAGTGAGGGTGGAAATTGCAGAGGTCCTGGCCACAATTTTCCAATCCTCCTTAGATATGTGTATGGTGCCAGAGGAGAGGAGGATTTCAAATGTTGCACCCCTGTTCAAAAGAGGGGAGAATGATAAACCCGGCAATTACAGGCCAGTCAGCCTAATGTCGTTGGTGGAAAAACATTTAGAGACATAATCCGGGACCAAATTAATTTGCACTTGGAAAAATATGGGCTGATAAATGAAAGTCAGCATGGATTTGTTAAAGGAAAATCGTGTTTGACTAACTTGATTAAGTTATTTGAGTAATGAGGGTAGCGCGGTTGATGTTGTGTATATGGACTTTCAAAAGGCATTTGATAAAGTACCAAAAAATAGACTTGTTAGCAAAATTGAAGCCCATGGTATTAAAGGGACAGTAGCCGCGTGGATACGAAATTGACCAGGGGACAGAAAGCAGAGAAGAGTGGTGAACAGTTGTTTTTCAGACTGGAAGTAAGTAGACAGCGGTGTTCCCCAGGGGTCAGTATTAGGACCACTGCTCTTTTTGATATCAATTGATGACCTGGACTTGGGTAGAGAGGGTATAACTTCTAAATTTGCAGATGACACGAAACGATATGGACGATAGTAACAGACTGTAGACGGACGTAGACAGGCTGGTGAAGTAGGCAGACGTATGGCAGATGAAATTTAACACAGAGCAGTGTGAAGTGATTTATTTTGGTAGGAAGAGTGAGGAGAGGCAATATAAACATTAAATAATGCAATTTTAAGGGGGTGCAGGAACATAGAGACCTGGGGGTGCACATTCACAAATCTTTGAAGGTGGCAGGACAAGTTGAGAAGGCTGTTAGAAAAGCAAATGGAACCCTTGGCTTTATTAACAGAGGCATGGAGTACAAAGACACGAACATTATGCTAAACCTTTATAAAACACTGGTTAGGCCTCAGCTGGAGTATCGTATTCAACTTAGGAAGGATGTCATGGTCTTAGAGAGGATGCTGAAGAGATTTACTAGAATGGTACCAAGGATGAGGAACACTTCACTTGTGGGGAGAAACTGAAGAAGCTGGGGTTGTTTTCCTTAGAGCAGAGAAGGATAAGAGGAGATTTGATAAATGTGTTCAAAATCTTGAACGGTTTTGATATAGTAGATAAGGAGAAACTTGTTTCCAATGGCAGAAAAATCGGTAACTGCAGGACACAGATTTAAGTTGATTGGCAAAAGAACAAGAGGTGACACAAGGAAACATTTCTTATGCAGTGAGTTGTAATGATCTGGAATGCTCTGCCTGAAAAGGTGGTGGAAGCAAGTTCAATAATAACTCTCAAAAGGGCATTAGATAAATATTTGAAGGGAAAAATTACACAGGTATGGGAAAAGCGCAGGGGAATTGGACTAATTGGATAGCTCTTTCAAAGAGCTGGCACAGGCACGATGGGCCGAAAGGCATCCTCTTGTGCTGTACCTAAGTTATGATTGTACAGAAAGCGTGCCGTTATCAAATTGAAATTTAACATGGCTTTCTAACTTAAAACAATTACAAGCCTGTGGCAGTTAACAGCTGTAAGTGGGTCCCTCACAATGTGTTCATTATTGTGGCTGGAAGTTGACCGGCTACTTGTAAGTATTGTGTTTCTGAGGATATATATATTCGACAAATATCTGGAAAAGCACAGAGCTGCAGCACACAGCTGGGCAAGAGTAGGGCGAATCAGCTAAACGAGTGGCTTGCTAAATAGGGTGACAACGGGAATTTGGTGAGGATGGAAATTAGGTGCAGAGAGGAAAGGAGGTGCTAAGCAATTTAAACCGAGGGGCAACAGTAAATAAGTAAATATATAAATAAATAATCGAGACAATTAATTAGATGAAAAGGAGGCTCAGTCAGAAACGATAGTAAAATTTATAGTATAAAAATGGAAAAAAGGGATAAGAGCAGAGTTCAGGTCACAAACAGTGATATAGATACTCCAGGTGAAGGGAACACTAAAATAACTAAACAGTTACAGCAGGAGTGACAAATAAGAAACATGTTAAGTTAAACGGTGTGAGAAAGTCAGCATCAGGGCAGAAGGACGGGTTAGGGTCTTTTGCCTAAATAAGAGTTTTATATACTAACGCACGGAGTATAAGAAACAAATTGAGTGAATTAGAGGCTCAAATGCAGCTTACAGATTGTGACACAGTGGCCATTACTGCGACATGGCTGCAAGCTGGTTATGATTGGTAGTTAAATATTCCAGGTTATAAGGTCCTCAGAAAGAATAGGGAAACTGGAAGAGGAGGAGGGGTAGCCTTATTGATGAAAGATACTGTTACAACATTAGTAAGAGAAGATATAGATTCGGCAAAGCAATCAGCGGAGACTATATGGTTAGAAGTGAGTTAGAATAAGAGAGGACTTAAAATTGTAATGGGAGTTATCTACAGGCCTCCTGGCAGCAGCAATGAAGTGGCCGAATGTATTAATTCAGAGACTAGTGATGCTTATAGCAAAAGCAGTGCTGTTTTAATGGCGAACTTTAATTTTCATATGGATTGGGAAGAGCAGAGTAGCTCAAGTCAGAAAGGTAGTGAATTTCTTGAATGCATTCAAGATAGTTTTCGAGAGCCAAAAAGAGGGCTGGTCACATTAGATTTAGTAATGAGTAATGAGGCAGATGTGGTTAATAATCTAACACGAAGAGAATATTTATCTAACAGTGATTCTAATATGCTCGGATTCAATTTTAGGTTTGAAAAGGGCAAACTTAGAAACATCGGAACATAGGAACAGGAGTAGGCCATTCAGCCCCTCGTGCCTGCTCCGCCATTTGATAAGATCATGGCTGATCTGTGATCTAGCTCCATATACCTGCCTTTGGCTCATGTCCCTTAATACCTTTCGTTGCCAAAAAGCTATCCATCTCACATTTAAATTTAGCAATTGAGCGAGTATCAATTGCCATTTGCGGAAGAGAGTTCCAAACTTGTACCAACCTTTGTGTGTAGAAATGTTTTCTAATCTCACTCCTGAAAGGTCTGGCTCTAATTTTTAGACTGTGCCCCCTACTCCCAGAATCCCCAACCAGTGGAAATAGTTTCTCTCTATCCACCCTATCCGCTCCCCTTAATATCTTATAAACTTCGATCAGATCATCCCTTAACCTTCTAAACTCTAGAGAATACAACCCCAATTTGTGTAATCTCTCGTCGTAACTTAATCCTTGAAATCTGGGTATCATTCTAGTAAACCTATGCTGCACACCCTGCAAGGCCAATATGTCCTTCCAAAGGTGCGGTGCTCAGAACTGCTCACAGTACTCCAGGTGCGGTCTAACCAGGGTTTTGTATAGCTGCAGCATAACGTCTGCCCCCTTGTACTCCAGTCCTCTAGATAGAAAGGCCAGCATTCCATTAGCCTTATTAATTATTTTCTGCACCTGTTCATGAAACTTCAATGATCTATGTAACTTAATGCAGTTACTAAGATTATCGAATTGGTAAGGCTAACTTTAACGAAATAACACAGAGACTGACGACAGCAAACTGGTCAAAACTTTTATCGGGTAAAACTACAGATGAACATTGGGAACTGTTCAAAAATAAGTTAGCTTAATACAGGACCAGAATGTACCCGTAACGGGCAAGAGCTCTACTTACCAATTAAAACAGCCATGGTCGAGAAAAGAGGTGAGAGATAACACAAAACTAAAGGAAAGATACGACTGAAGTGCAGAGAATAGATTAGATCCAGGAACAGCAAAAGAAAAGAAAAAAAGATAATATGAGCTGCAAGAAGGAAATATGAAAACAAACATGCAAGGGGCATCAAGATTAACAAACAAATTACAATCATATTAGAAGAAAAAGGATAGTCAAGTGTAATGTGGGACCTTTAACAACAGGTGTGGGTAATATTGCAAATGAAAATAAGGAAATGGCAGACTTGTTGAATAATTCCTTTGTGTCAGAAGTCACAGAAGAGGAAGAGGATAATATACCTGACATTCCAAGGAAACTTATAACGAATCAACGATTGGAACTCACTAAATTTAATGTAAGCAAGAAAACAGCATTGGAAAAAATAATGGCACTAAAAACTCACAAATCCCAGGGCCCAATGGTTTCCACCCCAAGCATTTAGGTGAGGAAATTGCAGATACTTTAGCCATAATTTTGCAAAGCTCTCTTGATTCAGGAATTGTCCCTTTAGATTGGAAAATTGCAAATGTAACTCCATCATGTAAGAGCGGTGAGAGACAGAGAGAAACCAAGAAATTATAGAACTTTTAGTCTAACACCCGTTGTCTGGAATGTATTGGAATCTATAATAAAGGAAAGAGTGTCTGAACACTGAGAGAAATTTGAGTTGATTAGAAATAGCCAACTTGGATTTGTAAAGGGTAGTTCAAGTCGAATGAATGTAATTGAATTTTTTGAGGAAGTAACTAAATTAGCAGACAGGGAATGTCTATGGATGTAGTTCATATGGACTTCCAGAAGGCATTCGATAAGGCTTCACATAATAGACTGTTAGCTAAAATTAAAGCTTATGGGATTGAAGGCAAAGTATTGATCTGGTTAGGAGATTGGTTAGGCGATAGAAGACAGAGAGTAGGGATAATGGGTATGTACTCGAATAGGAAGGAAGAGACTAGTGGTTCCCACAAGGGTATGTGCTGGGGCATCAACTATTCGCTTTATTTATTAATCATTTAGATAACACAATAGAGAGCCGTGTATCCAAGGTTGCCGATGACACAATTGATGGCATAGTATGTAGTGTAGACGGGAGCACACAATTACAAAGATATATTGACAAATTAAGTGAGTGGGCAAAACTGTGGTAGATCGATTTCAACAGAGCGAATTGTGAGGTCATCCATTTTGGACCAGAAAAGAATAGATCCAAGTATATTTTAAATGGTGCAAAGTTAGGAACAGTGGAGGTCCAGAGAGATTTGGTGATCCATGTACACAGATCACTAAAATGCAGTAGTCAGATAAAAAAAATAATCAAAAAGGCTAACGGATAGTTACCTAGAGGGCTAGAATATAAATGGGAGGACGTTTTGCTACAGCTACACAAAGCCCTGGTTAGACTACATCTGGAGTGCTGTATACAGTTCTGGGCATTGCACCTTAGAAAGGATATATTTGCCTTGGAAGGAGTGCAGCGCAGATTCACCAGAATGTTACTAGGGCTCCAAGGGTTAGATTGTGAGGAAAGAATACATAAACTAGGCTTGTATTCCCGGAATATAAAAGGCTAAGGGGTGATTTGATTGAGGTTTCTAAGATTTTGACAGGAATTAATCGGATAGAGGGAGAGAATCTTTTTCCACCAATGGGGGAGTCTAGGACAAGGGGACATAAAATCAGAACCAGGCCATACAGGAGAGAAGTTAGGAAACAATTCTTTACACAAAGGGTGGTAGGAGTGTGGAACTCTCTCCCATTAAAGCTGTAGATGCGAACTCAATTAATAATTTTAAACCTGAGATCGATACATTTTGTTCGCCAAAGGTATTAAGGGAATTGGAGCCAAGGCGGGTGGATGGAGTTAGGATACAGATCAGCCATGATCTCAATGAATGGCAGAACAGGTTCGAGGGACTGAATAGCCTACTCCTGTTCCTATGTTCCTATGTCCATATAAAGATGCCATACAACCTTATGTGGAAAGTACAGCCCAGAAGGAAGATGATCATATCCTTCTTCTGGGAGATTGAAGGGAATAATTGCTTGTCGACTGGGCAGAATAATTTGTTGCTTTCCTTTCAGTTCTCACGGTCCAGCAGATCGCTGTCTTATCTTTTAACTTAGTTATCTCCCATTGTCAGCAGAATTAGTCTACCTGTAATTTAGTTTCGGTTGTTTTGGCTGCGCATGCGTTATCCTCCAATTGCTGTTCATACTTTTAACAAAATCATGCTCTTTTACCAAGTATTTACCTTGCTAATCTAGCGTTTCAAGTCCATTCCTTTAGCCATTTCATGGTTCCCCGGCATGCGCTGCCCTGACAGTTCAAACTGCTTAGGCCTCCTTAAGAGCAAGTACCAAACATTCCATGTCAAAAAGTCCAAAATTCTTGTGTTCCCCCACAATTGATTGTGAGACATTGAACACTCACTTAAAATCTGATCACATCCTTGAACTTCTATTGTGCCCATCGCTGACATATTAGTTAATAAGAGACATTAGGCGTTCTCGTTACAAGTAGCTCAAGTCACCGTGACATTTACGCACATTTTTCAAATACTATTAATGAGAATCAAAAGTATTGCAACCATAACAAGCAGTATAGACATGATTCCCACCCAATGATGCTGTCCCGGATTACAAACGAACTTCCACCTTTCATACTTCCCAGGGATAGATTTTTCTTGTCGGCATTCATGGTTGTACGTGTATCAAATGTTCTTGTGAAGTACTATTACTCTCCATTATAGATCTTAGGCTCAGAGACAAAGCAGGAATGTGGTGTTAAATCATACAACTGTCTTTAAAGCCTCAGCTCGTATGCATATGTTTAGTTGGATTATTGGGCAATTGTTCATCAAAATAAAACCGCGGGCCGGTTACCCGCTCTGTAGTACGTTGCTTCTGCAGATTTAACTACAGAATATAAAATGGAACCTAACGTAGTTGATTCTTCAGCATAAAATGTTTTCCCTTACCATTTCTCAATCTTTGTCTCTATAAATTTCCCCCTTTTCGGCAATCTTGCGCGTTTTACCTAAGATCCACATCTTGTCTTGTTAGCATTGTATGCCTATCGCGAGACATCTGCTCTTCTAATCTAAGTTTAATTTGATTAATATTGCACATAATGATACAAAGAAAATCATAACACAATGTACGGAAAGCTACAGCGAAAACTAAGCTCCCTCCACCCCCTCCAATACCTCCATGTAACCAAGAAATCGTCCCCTTAGTTTAAGAGATTATTATTATAGATAATTCTGAACAAGTATTATTTCTCGCTAGCCCGCAATTATCCCAATTTCGGCGTTAACTCAACGCTAAATTTTAGAATTCCAAATTATATTTCCCTCTCTATTTTAATTTTAATCCCTCTGATAGGTTTCAGTGTGTTGTCTGTATCCGGATTGTTTCATTAATTTGTGCTGAAGAATTTGGGACTTTTCAATATGGATTTTTCACTTGCTGAAGGAGAAGAGTTTGGTTCAAGAAAGGAAGGAACACAGAACTATTAGACTGGACTGTTCAAGACATCATTCTCGGAAGTTTGACCAAGTTCCAAAGGTTTTCCTTCAGGCTGTTTAGCAGCCTAACTGAGACGATGTACTTCCGCGGAGATAAGGGGCGATGTTAAAGTTAAGACAGCTACCCAGAAAAGCCTTGAAAATTTGTGGGAAACTGTCATAAACATCACATGCCAGAGCATCGGCTTGTTTGAACCATGGGAATAGGAAAGAGTGAAAAGTACAAGCAGCTTGTTTTGGCCAGCGAGAATGGTATAAGAGCAATCATTTTGAAGTGAATGGAGGAGACAGACCAGACACAGACTAGGAGAACACCAAGAGGCATGTCAACGGAAAATTAACCCCGCAGTCTCCTGAAGGAGAATAATTTGAACAATCCGAGTTCCGAGTTGTACTACAGACTAATTTGCAAGCATCTCTATCTGTTAATCTGTTGAGTTTTAATGTCAATAAAACCAACGTTAGAAAAGTTTAAAGTGTTGGTTGGTCTTACCTCTGGATTATTCTAAAGAGTAAAGATAAAGGCAAACCCTCTGCCCTCGACAGGCTGTATAAGATTAATTTCTCTATGGAGCATGTGTCAGTGCTAGTTGGCTCACGCACAACATACACTGGTATCCCAAGCCCTACACTCCTAATTTAGTTTAAAGTAATTTTCAGGATTTAATTTTTCCATGCCATTTGCAATCTTACATTCTCCTGTAAAATCACCCCTCGGTTCCCATTATTCCAGGCTGGAAAGTACAGGCTTGAGTAACTATATAATGCCCCCAGCAGGTTAAAACCAATCTGTAATGCTGTTAAGTTCTCAGTCCATTCACATGAATGAGTACCACTGTAACGATAATACTGTGTCAAAATCAATAATGCTTGTAATCGATACTAAACTGGGGGGTGCTGTTGCTCCTTTTCTCAAATCTTGCCTGCAGTTCATATTTGTTTCAGAAGTACCGCTGTTCCACTTTAAGTATTATCTTTCGGTATTATCTCTGGATGTTATTAATGCCACAAAAACATTATTAAATCGTGCCAAGAGGAAATGGCCACTACAAAGAAGACGTCTCAACAATTATAATATGTTAAATCTCTTATGATTTTGCTGATATTTAACCGGAGGAAGTTGTATCGCATTCAAATATTTTCGTTCTCACAAACTGGGCATCTCAGTTTAGTATCTGCCAACTCCTCAGCCTGTAGTGCACAGAATAAAATCAAAAGATGGAATAAAAATAGGGACATTATGACTTTAAAATCGCGAATAAATTACATCGTTGTGTCCTCCTCCAAATACCTTTATCTTCTAAACCACTTAAGCCAAAGACTACCGTCAGGAATTTCATTGGGGTTCTCCCGATTGGAGGCAGTAACTTTAGGGGAATATCAGCGGAAAAACCATCTCTGCAGTTTTGGGCATCTCCCGCTGAAGTTATGGTGCCCAATTAGGAGAACCCCTGAGGAAATGCCATCCCTACATTTGGTCTTGACTCTGGATGTACAATGCCACGGAAGATTGATTACACATGTAATAAAAATCTTATATCTGCATGCACTTCCGGCCTACAAGATCTTTTTTTGCTGTTGCCACAATTTTATCACAATTTTCTGTCAATTTATTCCCATTATAAATCCTATATCCACATCTATAATGGAAACTGCCCATTTAAAGTTGTAACGTTATAATTACAGCCCGTGGCAGTGGCGGCTCCGTAGTGTCTCCGGTGTGCACCTCCCAGCCCCTTGGCCTGCACTGCAGAGAACTTCCTATGCTCCAACCAGTTCTATATTTCCGTTTCTCAAGTTGCTGGGTGTTTCGCTAATTAAGTATAGATACTAATATGAAATTAACATATTGTATCAAAATAAGGGCAGAATGCATGACTTCAAATCGAGTCTGAAAAGTGCCTCCAAGGCTTGATTCAATTATCCCTCGTCTGCTAATCATGGGGATAGATCTTGACTTTGTGCGATAGAGTAAAACAGGTGATAGCGAGTGGGCAGCCCGTTTTACAACTCTTCAGATTTTTATTTCCATTGACTACCCATTTAAATAAAAATCGGGAGAGATGTAAAACGGGCTGTCGACTCGCCATCCCTTGTTTTACACGATCGCACAACGACAAGAACCAACCCTCCATTTCACTTGGACTAAACTTGGTTTTTACAGCCCATGCGCAACGCCATGGGAGATCGACTATTGCTTCATATTTATTCAATATAAATTGCATCAAGTTTAAACACATAATATATCAATAACGTAATACTAGATACGAGCAATATAAGACCAAATATCGATTTAACATATGCAGAATTTATATAATCAGACACCAAATACCACCACAAGCTCCGAGTCACGGTGACTTTAGACGACAGTGTAAAACGCGCGATATCGGCTTGGCCGCCCGTTAAACACCTCTAACGATTTCCAATCGCCAAATGAGTGTCATCATTCCAAGTTCATGGACTGTCAGCATCCTTCTGACAAAAGTTTGTAGCGCATTGCAATAGCGCAGATATAGCAGACACATCTGCCAAAGAATATATACACGCGACAGAGGGAATCGTCTCCAAAGCTACATTCTCAGAAGGAATTGATAGTGAATTGTTTTACCCGCCTGGTGCTTTCAATCAGAGATCTCCAACACACCATCCTCAATAATGGCCCGTGAATTTTAAGATTTCAAAATATATACGAGTGTAAAACGATAATGGAGCAAATCCTGCACAGAAAGCCGTCTGTCCAGAGGTCCCGAAACGAATTTTTTAGATGGTCGTTTCAGGTGGAATATTTCTCTTCATTTCCCATTGCAACTAAAATGTTCATGAATATTATGATATAAACATGGAAAGTGTTTTGAGATGTACAAGCACTGTGAGACTGCGCACGAAAATATGCAATTAAATGAAAAATGCTACGGATTGGATTAAAATGTGCAACAAAAATGTAGGAGGTAAATTATTTCTATTTCTCTTTTTGTTTATTAATAAATCAAAGTACGCAGAAACACAAAACACGAATACAATTCGTTATCTTCCTGGTAATTTGAGATTAATTCGACACCAGTAAGAATCTGACAGCTTCTGATTGGCGTCAAGGTGCAGACTGATTTGCATAAATAAGGAAAACGCGGTGACAGCCCTTCACACGGTTGATAAGCAGAGTTCGAGAGGAAGTTTAGAACCCATTTCATCTGCACATTGTCGCCGTGTCTGAACTTCCGTAAATTTTTACAATGTCTTACTGGATCCGCATTGTCAGTACGCTGGTGTTTTGCGTAGTTTGTGAGTAATTTGGTTTCAATGCCTGATTAGATTTCACCTTGATGAATATTTGCTGTGAGGTTTCGTACCCCATTTTCATTACAAATGATTGCTCTCATTGTCCTGCCTCTTTTCTAATAATTCTCCTTATTTTCAGATTTAAACGCGCAAGTTACAGTAAACCAGCCTCGTTCGATGTCAACTTCTCCGGGAAACAACGTCCAAATCAGTTGTACAATGTCTGGTGCCAATTTAGGAAGCGGTGCTGTCTCCTGGTACCAGCAGATTCCGGGGAATACGCCCAGGCTTCTGGTCTACTATTGGTCCGGCAGCAGCATTTACAGGGGCCCGGGTATTTCAGAACGGTTCTCCGGCTCCGTATCAGGCAACACGGGAATATTTACAATGTCTAATGCACAATCTGAGGACGCTGCGGACTATTACTGTGCTATGTGGTCTAACGGTATATTCTTCGGGAAAGAAACACGACTGTGTGTTGGCAGTAAGTAAAAGCCTTTCATTTGTACAGTTCTGTTTTTGTTTACTTTGGAACAAAACAATAAGCTGCATGATGTATATTATTGGCTCGATTTAATTCCATTTAAAAGTGACATTTTCGAATGAATCATATTTTTAACGGGCCTCCCCGGGACCTCAATTGGAAGTAACACTGCCTAAATGGAGAACTAAACGGTACAGTTTTAGAAGGTTTCCACCTGTTATTACTTCAGGTTGCATCTGCGCTGAATTAACTTATCACAAACCAAGATAAGAATTGGACTCCACATCGCCGAATTAGGCTGTGGGAAAGATCGTTCAAGTTAGTCGCTCTTGATCGCTTCCTAGTGACTCAGTTGGAAGGTGCGTTGTGTGCATCTCCGCCGATGATAGAATCGAGCTGCGTATGATGCCCTGTCACAAATCCGACTGACAGTCACTGTGTAAGCTCACAGGAGAAGTACAGGAGAGTGACTGGCGTCCGTGCAAACACAGTCCAGTGGAGGTCAGCTTTGTTTAGGAGAAGAATGCAAATTAGAAGGAGACAAATTCTACAAAGTATCTTAAATTCAGGCTCCAATATAATACTCTGGAAATTTCCTAAAGGCAGTTTGATTTGAACTAATTTCTGTTGCCCTGAACTGCTTTAGCATTGATTTGAAAGGACTAATATTAATCATAATCAAAAGACTGGAATTTCTATAATACTTTATGAAAATTTATTTTATATTCCTGAAATAGTAATGCGTGTCATTACCGACAATTTAAGTGGAGACAATTAGCAAACAGAGGTTTCCTCTCGCTTTGGGTTAGCTACATTATAACCCGTTCATGTCCAGCGCTCTTACATTTGCCCTTTTATAGCCAGAAGATTAAAGTTTCCTACAACGTTTACGACGTGATTAATACATGCAGTTTGGAAGATATAGCCTTTCCACCAATTAAAATTATTTTAGCTGAAATTCTCCTATCGTTGAGTAAAATAATTGGGATGGGGGAAATTATGCTGGTCCCTATTTTTAGCGGGATCATGCGAAATAGTAAACACTTGCTAAAAAAAAATACCACCCAGAGGAAATGACTGAATGAATGAACCAACGGACGCCGTTCGGCTGCGGCTATGTCAGAGCAATCCATGTCCGCGTTCAACTGGCACTGTGCGTTAAACTGGTGGAGACGACTTTCATGTTCAGCATTGCTTATTCAGATATTTAAAGGGGAGTAACCACTTTAGTTTAAAAAGCTTAATGCCTTTGTTAAAATACAGAAGAATTTCATACCAATGTTTTAGCGCGTTGATATTCTAATCTTTCAGAGACAAATTTTACTCTGAATGCCGTTTTAAACCAAACGTGGGCGGCGAACAAAAGATGGTGCCGGGCAAACAGTAAATCCCGATTTATTGTCGTTGAATTCCCCCACGCTTATGATTCTGTACTTTTTACAGTTTCATATACCAGTTTTCAAATTTCTCCCCGGTCTTCCTTAAATCTATTTGGAGATCTGTAGTATACTTGAATAACGAGACAGATCCCTTCCTCGCCTTCATCTCTATCCAATAACATTGATAATCGCTGTCTGCTTAATATGGATTTTGAAATGTATGTTTCATTTCTTAAAATCGCGTTGCTTTTGGGGTATGATGTGAGATAATAACGCGGGCTCGCACTCACAGTGTATGGAATGTGGGTATACTATAGTGAAAAAAATGTGGAATGCATCATGGGGTCAGCGCAAAGAAACATGGACAAGTTTCAACTTAATGCAACAAAACAACCGTAAAAATGTAAAATCCTATCAGTAAAATTAAAGTGTGTGTTTAATATGAGTTCAGCACCAACCTTTATTAAAATTCGTTTATATTCTGCTTGAAGTATTTCAATAGAAAGGCTGGATTTATCGGCCCAAAAGCGGCATATAGACAAAAGTTACTTGTAAAGGCAAGATTCACAGGTCCATTGCAGAATTCTGATCCAAACTGTTAGTTGTTTCAATGCACAGAGTAGTAATTCGAGAAAGCAGATAATACAAACATGATTATAAATGCGTTTACGCTGCAAATTTAGTGTCGGCGCGAAGTGATTTCTGCTTGCCAATGACAAAAGCAGTTAGATTTTAAAGCGGCTTGAATTTTGTATCCGTATTACGTTGGCTCTATACCTGTACACTCCGGACATAGACTTTGTCCTTATATTCATCCAATACATAAATCATATTTTGGTCTCTCCTTTTGCTGATTTAACAACGGAACCATGTGAACGCATTACAATAAGATTTAAGTAGGGTCAATGGGGTTGGTCTTGACCTTGTGTGACAATGTAAAAGAGGTGATAACGAGTCGGCAGCCGGAATTGCAACTCTCCACATTTTTTTGAAATTCAAGTCAATGGAAATAAAATTCGGGAGAGATGTAAAACGGGGTGCCGACTCGCTTTCACCCGATTTACTCTAATGCACAAAGTCAAGATCTAACGCAGTATATTTAATGAAAATTATTGACCAGTCTGCTGGAGCTGGTAAATGCTTAAAGTGCCCATAGTATGGCTGTAGTATTTAAACTAAGTATAAAGCAAAGGGATCTATTATTATATTGAATGCATTGATGGAATACGAAATATACTATTTTGATATATCTAACGCTTCAACCGAAGCAATTCCACAACGCTACTAAACCTTGGTCTTGTTTTTAAAATAGGTCCACAGGAACCATCGGTCTCCGTCCTTCCGCCTTCATCGGACGAAATCACAACAAAGAACATGGCGACCCTGGTGTGTTTGGTAAACCGTTTTAAGCCGGGTGCTGTGGAGATTGAATGGACTGTGGATGGCAGTGTCAGAGGGAATGGTGTTGAGACAAGTCGGATCCAACAGGAGACGGACAACACGTTTAGTGTGAGCAGTTATCTGACCCTGTCAGCCTCAGAGTGGAACTCACACGAGCTTTACTCCTGTGTCGTTAAACATGAGACTCAGGCAAGCCCGCTTCAAACAAGTATCGCGAGATCCAGCTGTATCTGATTTCACAAACTGTACTTGACCGAGCTGAGAAAGATTGTTTATTCCCATTGAATTCTTTCATGTAACAAAAAGGGTAGAAATTTATTCCATTTCGGAGGTTTAAGAAAAATAGCCATTGCGGTTCGAACTTTGCCTTTTCAGATCTGATAATTTTAAATACTCCTCCATCAAAAATTGTCAGTGTTAACTGAAAGCACAATTTATGTTATAATATCCAGTAAACATGCATTAAAAGGCAACAATATGACTATTGTATCCTAAGTATTTGCTTACTGCTAATCTATTCTAATATAGCTATTGAATAAAATCATTGATGCAATACGGTTTTTGGTGTCTTTTATTTCTGATGCAAAAGAAGTCAAATCTATGGTGAAAGTATTTTAGACTTTATTGTTTTTTGTGTCATTAAAGCTCACGTAATAAAGTGTGCAAAGTTATCTAAAACAAAGCAGTGTGTGACCGATGTGTCGATACTGCGGTAGACATGCACACTGGCGCGCCCATGGGCGAGTTCACACTCACACAGGTTAACTTGAGGGCTTATTGATGTCGGTTCAATATGTCCAGTCGTATTTCCCAACTCATAGCGGGTGAAATTGGTCTTGGGTAAATGCGCAAAATGGGCAAAAGCAAATTGGCAGTCCGTTTTACACTGCAGCCCGATTCTCTTTTTCACTGACTTTAAGAGACCAATTTCACCCCCATGATTTAACTTAATGGGGTAGATTTTCATCTTTCCGCCCTCAATAAAGCAGTAGATCAGCCGCAGGTTTTGGAGCGCTCGATTTTCATTTCCACTGAAATCAATGGGATGAAATCCGGCGGTGTCTCGAACTGGCAACGATCTACAACTCTCTCAGGGCAAGTTGAAACTATACCTGGTAGCGTTCACTAATATCCAAATAAGTATAGACAAAGTCAACAACAACTTGCATTTATGTAACGCTTTTAACGTAATGTCGGCGTCACAAGGAAGCCACGGAAGGAAATATTGGGGCAGAAATTCGCGTGGGCCTGTTTTCGAGCCTCCCGAAATTAGGCCTCGGGCATTATCTACAACTTCGGGCGAGATGCCTCCCGATCGCGGAACCACAGACAACTCACTGGAGGAGAGTAATTAATTTCGTAGATTCCCAGAGGGACTAGCATTGATGAACAGGGCGCGGTGGGTGGAGGCGGTTCGCCAGGACTGTGGACTCAGGGGAAGCACTCCTGCTTATCCTGGCTACACAGAGTATATTTTAAACTTTCCTTTAGTTGGCCGCCGCAGGGGCAACTGAAGAATCCTGAGCTGAGCATGCTGGATCGCTGCTTCCCTCATCAGGAATACATTTTGTAGAGGGGTCCTTCAACAGGTGTTAGGCCCGTCATTCATATATTTAAGGTCACAAAAGTTGTGCCAAATATTTAGCAGAGAGACCACGCCTGCACAGCTTGGGCGTAGTCTGTCACTGCTAAATTGGTATGCCTTGCGCCCATATTTCGCCCGGAACGCAGGCGCAAGACATACCAATTCCTACCCCGTTAGGAGTGGTGACCAAAATCTTGGCCAGAAATGGGTTTTAAGGAGGGTCTTTAAAAAGTGGCAGGTGGAGAGGCTAAGGGGGCGAATTCCAGACCAAAGGGCCTAGATGGCTGAAGGCACAGCTCCCATTACTGGAAGGAAGGGAATGGAGGATGTAGAAGGTACCGGTTGGAGACTTGCAGATTGCTCGGAGTGTTATAGGGTTGGAAGAGTTTATAAAGATATAGCGAGGTGAGGCCATGAAGGGATTTAAACATGTGGATAAGAATTTTAAAATTGAGGCATTCGGTGACCACGCGCCAATCTAGGTCAGTGAGCACATCTTAATGGTTGAGCGGAACTTAATGCAGAGTTTTGGATGAGCTGAGGAATATGGAGCGTCGAGGATGTGCGTTCGGCCAGGAGAGCTTTGAAATAGTCGAGTCTGCAGGTGAAAAAGACATGGATGGTGATTTCAGCAGCAGATGGGCCGAGGGAGGGGCGGAGGCGGGTTATTTTACAGAGGTAGAGGCGGAGGCCTTTGTGATGTGAAGGATATTTGGTTGAAAGCTCAGCTCCAATTCAAATAGGATGCCGAAGTTACAAACAGTCTGGTTCAACCTGAGACCAGGGAGAGGTGGAAGCGGTTGGGAGCATAAAGATTTTGTGGTGGAACTGAACACAATGCATTTGGGCTTGGCATCTGGAGTAAATTGTGGCTCATCCAGAACTGGATTCAACAATGAGTAAGACAATGCAGAGCAATTGCAGGGGTTGAGCTTGTTGCTGGAGAGTTAGAGCAGTATAGATGTGGAATCTTCAGATAATGTCGCAAAGAAATATTATGTCGATGAGGAAGAGGAGGGGCCCAAAAGCAGATCCTTGGGGGGCTCCAGGGATGGGTAGGGAAGGGAAGAGAATCCATTGCTGGAGATATTCTGGCTGTGATTGGATAGGTATCAGTGGAACCAAGCGAAGGTAGTCCCACCGAGGTGAACAACAAAGGAGAGGCATTGGAGGAGGATAGCGTGGTCAACCATGTCAAAGGCTGCAGAAAGGTCGAGAAGAACAAGTAGGAATTCTGAACCATGGTCACATTCAAAGAGGATGTCATTTGTAACTTTGGTTAGGGTTACTTTAGTGTTGTGGTTGGTGTGGAAATCTAATTGTAGAGATTCAAATGCAGAGTTGCAAAAAGTACGGGCAGGGATTTGAGAGGTGACAACATGTTCAAGTACTTCGGAGTGGAAAGGATAGTTGTTGTCGGTATTTCCCAACTCATAGGGGGTGAAATCTTTTGGGCGAAAGCGCAAAATGTACGATAGCAAATTTTACCATGCAGCCCGCTTCTCTTTTTCATTGACTTTAAGAGACCAATTTCACCCAAATAGTTTAACTTAATGGGGTAGATTTTCATCTTTCCGCCCTCGGTAAAGCAGTCGATCAGCCGCAGGTTCTGGAGCCGCTTGATTTTCATTTCCACTGAGATCAATGTGACTAAATCGGGCGGTGTTTAGAACTGGCAACGATCTACAACTCTCCAAGGACAAGTTGAAACTATACCTGGTAGTGTTCACTAATGTCCAAATAAGTATAGACAAAGTCAACGACAACTTGCATTTATGTAACGCTTTTAACGTAACGTAGGCGTCACAAGGAACCCAAGGAAGGAAATATTGGGATAGACATTAGTCTGGACCTGTTTTCGGGACTCCCGAATTTGGGTCCCGGGCATTATCTACGTGTTCGGGGATGCCTCACCTATCGCGCATCCACAGGCAGCTCACTCCACGAGAGAAATTAATTTCGTAGATTCCCAGAGGGGCTTGCATTGGTCAATGGTGGGGGTTGGGGGCAGGGTCGCCAGGTCTGTGGATTCAGGGGAAGCAGCCCTGCTTATCCTGGCTACAGTTAGTTGGCCGCAGCAAGGACTGCTGAAGAACCCTGAGCTGAGTATGCCGAACACCTGCCCCGCTTATCGGAAACACATTTTGTAGAGGGATCCTCCAACAGGCGGTTAGGCACCTTATTAACTTATTCAAAGGGTCGAACGCCTGTTAAAAAATGGAGCCAAAAATTTAGCAGTGGGATCAACGCCTGTTCAGCTTGGGCATAGTCTGTCACTGCTAAATTGGTAAGCTTTGTACCCACTTTACGTCCAGACAACAGGCGCAACGCATATCAATTTCTATCCCGTTAGGAGGGGTGACCAGAAGCTTGGTCAGAAGTGGGATTTAAGGACGGTCTTAAAAAAGGAGAGACAGGTGGAGCGATTAAGAGAGTGAAATCCAGACGATAGGGCCTAAATGGCTGAAGGCACTGCTCCCATTAGTAGAAGGTGGGAATGGGTGATGCACAAAAGGCCCGGAGACTTGCAGAGTGCTCGGAGAGTTACAGGCCTGTCGGAGGTTATAGAGATACCAAGAGAACAGGCCATGAAGGGATTTATGTGGGCGAGAATTTTAAATTTGAGGTATCCGGTGACCAGAGAGTGAGCACTGGCGTAATGGGTGAACGGAACTTAATGCAGAGTTTTCGATGGACTGAAGTTTATGGAGGTGGAGGGTGTGCGGCTGAGCAGAAAAGTATTGAAATAGTCGAGTCTGCAGGTGACGAAGACATGGATGAGCGCTCCAGCAGCAGACAGGCTGAGGCAGGGGTGGAAGTGGGTGGTTTTATAGATGTAGAGGCAGCTGTCTTTGTGATGGAGAGAATATGTGATTAGAAGCTAAGCTCCAATTAACAAGTTCGCTGAAGTTGCACACAAGCTGGTTGAACCTGAGACCAGGGAGAGATGGAATCGGTTGGGAGCGTACAGATTTTGTGGTAGGGGCTGAAGACAACGGATTTGGGCTTGCCGTTGTTTAACTGGAGGAAATTGTGACTCATGCAGGAGTGGATTAAAACCTGCAGTCTGACGATGCAGAGCCAGCGCAAGTGTTGAGATGGGTGCTAGCGAGTTGGAGCAGGGTGCAACTAGTGTACATGTGGAACCTGAATCCATGTCTTCAGCTAATGTCACCAAGCTGCAGCATGTCGATGAGGAAGAGGAGGGCACCAAATACAAATCCTTGGGGGCCTCCAGCGGTAGGATGGGAGTTAGAAGAGAATCCATTGCTGGAGATGTTCTGGCTATGATTGGAAAGATAACAGCGGAACCAAGGGAAGGCAGTCCCACCTCGGTGAAAATCTTAGGAGAGGCATTGGAGGAGGATGGCGTGGTCAACCGTGTCAAAGGATGCTGAGAGGTCGAGAAGAATGAGTAGGTTTTCTGAACCACGGTTACAGTCAAAGAGGATGTCATTTATGGCTTTGATTAGGGTATTATAGTGTCGTGGCTGGGGTGGAAATCTGAATGCAGAGGTAGATTGTAGTGCTTGAGGAGAGATAACCATTAACAATGTTAGCTAGCGTGGGACTTGAATGGGAGTTGGGTGGTCAGCAGTTTAGTAAGAATGTGCGAAGGGAGCAGAATATAGGTCTCATGGGCAAGGTGAGCTTGGAGAAGTAATGAGGGGAAACAGAAGAGAGAATAGAGGAAGATATGATTTCAGGGCTAGGACAGAGGGGAAGGTGAAAGCAGTAGAGACAGCTGAACGGATGGCTTAAATGTTAATGACAAAGAAGTCCATGAGCTCCTCACACTCGTCAAAGGCAAGGAATATGTTTATTTGAACGAAGTCGCAGAAACAATTACTCAGGGGTCTGATAAGCTGAATCTGAGGATTCTTGAGGAAATAAGGGAGGAAATTGCAGAAAGTCCAGCACAAATCCTCCAGAAATCACTGAATAGTGGAACGGTGCCTGGGGACTGGAGAAAGGCAGATGTTTTGAAGAAGTTAGAAAATGTGACAAAGGGAACTGCAGGCCAATGAGTTGGATGCCCATTGTGGGCAAAGTTATAAAAACCCTTATTAAACATACGATCATGGAGCATCTGGATAGAACTAAAATGATAGAAGGTAGCCAATATGGCTTCATGGAGTGGAGGTGTTAACAATCTATTACTGTTTTTCTTTGAGGGTGTGATAAAGGAGCTTGATAGGGCTAAGGCAGTCGACGTAGTGTACTTGGATTTCAGTACGGCCTTTCATACAGCTTCTCTGAAAATAAAGAATGCAGGAATCAGTGGAAATATTTTACAATGGATACGTATTTGGTAGATCGATAAATCCCGGATGGCGGTAGTACAGGGACTGTGTTACCAGTGGAACCACGAGTACAATGGCTAAATTTGTAGATCTTACAAAGCGAATGAAGGTGGTAAACTCCAAAGCTGAAGAGGATAAG
Organism: Heptranchias perlo; assembly: GCF_035084215.1. Lineage (NCBI taxonomy): Eukaryota > Metazoa > Chordata > Chondrichthyes > Hexanchiformes > Hexanchidae > Heptranchias > Heptranchias perlo. The sequence goes on from NC_090349.1 coordinate 9,113,881, forward strand.
ATACACGAGGATTTGACTATATTTGCGAAGAGGTGACAGACGAAATTCAATGTAGAGAAATGCAAAGTGCTTCATACAGGAACAAAAAAAATCCAGGAAAGCACTATTACTTAAATGGTCTAATTGTTCGAGATTGATTGCTATGATTAGTCAACTACTCGATTAGCATTGATTTTACGAGGATGGTAGAAGGAGAACCAGATGGACCGTGGTCTTTTTTCGTCTACCAATTCCTATGTTCTGAAAGGTGAATTAATAAAGCAGCTTTAATTACAACAGGTAATGAGGAAATATTCAAAAAAGAAATGATAAAAAAGGAATGACCAGCAAGAAAAACAAATTCCAAAAGGAAAGGCGTTGGGAAGCGATAACTCGAAGGAGAATCGATGCCGAAGGTCAAAAACAACAAAAAATTTTAACGATGGGAAGGTAGGGAGCAAGAACACGAACGGAGAGCTAAAGGAAAAGAGTGGAAATTAGGAACTGACATGAGGTACGGGACGCAACAAAAAAAAAACAAAGATTGATGATTGACACAGGAAAATGGAAGGATCGATAGATTGTTTAAAAACCTGGAGAGCAGTTTATAAATCTGATTTTCCAAGGAGAGGTCGTAATTGTGGAAAAGAAATCCCATAGGAAGCCGAAGGTCCTAGCAAAATTGAAGAATGCAATCTTGCAAAGCTCATACAGCTATGTTATGTTTTAGCCTTTTATGTCCATTGATAGCATGCGAAATGACCTTGTCAAGCTGATGAAGAACGTGATTAGCAACTATTTAAGGAGGTTCAAATGATTGAGGAAGTTATCCATGTTAGTAATAATAAGCAAGGTACGGTAACAGATAACAATAACCAGACAAAACTACAATTCACATGCATAGTAAGGGGCAGGTGGTCTGCGTGGCCCCGAGGGTACTCACGTACTACCCCGACGTACAACTAACGTATTTGTGTCTTAACCTCACGTACCGCAGGCATCCTAACGTACTAATATCCCACGCATTGAATAGTATAACGGTAAGATACACCAGTACGCCTTAGGAATTCTAAGTGGACTTGCACTCGGCAATCAGAGGATTCAGTTCACGAACTCCCGATGAATTCCGTGCTTGTGAGCATAAAATTGGTACCTATCTCATAATTACGGCGTATGTTGGATTTGTATCATTTGATAAATGAAGGGTAGTAATCAGATGTCTTTGTGCCTTTTGAATCCACGAGCCTTATCCTTAAGGATTGTTCTAATGTACTGGCGACCGCAGCAAGACTTTAAGATAAGTGAGCATTGGAATGTTTAGTTTGGGACTGGCTATCTCAACCAAGCAGAATTCACATATTACCAGATTCTGGTTTTAAAATGGAGAAACTGGGAGAATATGTAAATTGGTATATGGCACGACAGGGCGATGGACGCCAGAAGACTGGAGATCTGGTGGGGAAAGGTATCTTCTTGAACAAATTAGCCCATATTCTCGAAAAGGATTTCTTGGACACCCACAAGAAGGACAGGACTGAATTTTCCCTTATAGAATGATTGTTTGCCGTTTCTAAGGCTCTGTCGGACGGGGACAGTGGTGTAGTGGTTATGTTTCTAGATTAGCAATCCAAAGGCCTAGACTACTAGCCCAGAGAATGGTGAGTATACAAAAGGGCAAAGGGGGAGAGGAATTTCTGGAGTGTGTTCTGCAAAACTTCCTTGATCAGTATGTTTCTAGCTCAACTAGGATGAAGGCATTGCTGGATCTGATGCGGGGAATGAGGTGGGTCAAGAGCAAAAGTATCAAAGGGAGAACACAAATGGAACAGCAATCATAGTATCATAAGTTTTAGATTAGTTATGGAAAAAGTCAAGGAACAACCTAGAATAAAAATACTTAATTAGAGGAGGGCCAACTTCAGTGGGTTGAGAACGGATCTGGCCCGGGTAGATTGGAATCAAAGATTGGCAGACAAAATTGTAATTGAATATTGGGCAGCCTGTCCAATGGCGATAGTTCAGGTACAGTCTCGGTACATTCCCATGAGGCGGAAAGGTAGGGCTACCAAAGCCAGAGCTCCCTGGATGACGAAAGAGATAGAGAGAAAGATAAAGCATAAAAAGGGGGCATATGGCAGATGTCAGGTTGATAATACAAGTGAGGACCAGAATGAATATAGAAAGCACAGAGGAGAAGTGAGAAAGTAAATAAGAGGGGCAAAGAGAGAGTATAAGAATAGACTCACGGCTAACATAAAAAGGAATCCAGAAGTCTTCCATAGGCATATAAATAGTAAACGGGCAGTAAGAGGAGCAGTGGGGCCAATTAGGGACCAAAAAGGAGATCTACACATGGAGACAGAGGGCATGGCTGAGGTACCACATGAGTACTTTGCATCTGTCTTTACCAAGGAAAAAGATGCTGCCAAAGTCACAGTAAAAGAGGAGGTAGCTCAGGTACAGGATGGGCTAAAAATTTACAAGAGGAACTACTAGAAAGCTGGCTGTACTTAAAGTTGATAAGTCACCCAGTCTGGATAGGATGCATCGTAGGTTGCTGAGGGAAGTAAGGGTGGAAATTGCAGAAGTGCTGGCCATATTCTTCCAATCCTTCTTGGATATGAGGGTGGTGCCAGAGGACTGAAGAATTGCAAATGTTACACCCTTGTTCAAAAAAGGATGTAAGGATAAAGCCGCAACTACCAGCCAATCAGTTTAACCTCGGTAGTGGGAAGCTTTTAGAAACAATAATCTGGGACAAAATTAATAGTGACTTGGACAAATGTGGATTAAGAAAGGAAAGCCAGCATGGATTGGTTAAAGGCAAATTGTGTTTAACTAACTTGATTGAGTTTTTGATGAGGTAACAGAGAAGGTTGATGTTGTGTATATGGACTTTGAAAAGGCTTTAGATAAAGTGCCACATAATGGGCTTGTCAGCAAAATTGAAGCTCATGGACTAAAAGGGGCAGTGGCAGCATGGATACGAAATTAGCTAAGTGACAGGAAACAGAGAGTAATGGTGAATGGTTGTTTTTCGGACTGGAGGAAGGTAAACACAATTTCCCCAATTTCAAAATTTGCAGATGACACATAACTTGGACGGATCGTAATCAGTGATGAGGATAGTAATAGACTTCAAGAGGACATAGACAGGCTGGTGGAATGGGCGGAAACATGGCAGATGAAACTAAATGCAGAGAAGTGCGAAGTGATACATTTTGGTAGGAGAAATGAGGAGAGGAAATATAAACTAAATGGTACAATTGTAAAGTGGGTGCAGGACCAGAGAGACCTGGGGTTATATGTGCACAAATCTTTGAAGGTGGCAGGACAGATTGAGAAAGTGGTTAATAAAGCATACGGGATCCTGGGCTTTATAAATAGAGGCATAGAGTACAAAAGGCAGGAAGTTGTGTTGTACATTTATATACACTGGTTCAGCCACAACTGGAGTATTGTGTCCAATTCTGGGCATCACACTTTTGGAAGGATGTGAAGGCCTTAGAGAGGGTGCAGAAAAGATTTACTAGAATGGTTTGAGGAATGAGGGATTTCAGTTACATGGATAGACTGGAGAAGCTGATGTTGTTCTCCTTCGAGCAGAGATGGTTGAGAGGAGATTTGATAGAAGTGTTCAAAATCATGAAGGGTTTAGATATAGTAAATAAAGAGAAACTATTCCCATTGGTGGAATGGTCAAGAATGAGAGAACACAGATTTAAGGTGATTGGCAAAAGAACCAAAGGCGACATGAGGAAAAACGTTTTTACACGGCGAGTAGTCATGGTCTGGAATGCGTGTCTGAAAGTGTGGTGGAAGCAGATTCAATCACGGTTTTCAAAAAAGAATTGGATAAATATTTTAAGGGAAAAAATTGCAGGGCTCTGGAGAAAGCGAGGGGTAATAGAGATAACTAGATTGTTCTTACAAAGAACTGGCATGGGCTCGATGGGTCGAATGGCCTCCTTCTGTGCTGTAATCATTCTATGATTCGATGGCTCACCACCAGCTTCTCAAGGGCAATTAGGGATGGGCAATAAATGCTGGCCTTTCTGGAGACGCCCACATCCCATGAATGGATTAAAAAATGTTTCTATGAAATCCCACCATGTTTGTTTGAGAATTTGAACTCAGTTTTATAAAACTGGAAATAAAAAGCTGGTACCAATAAAAGTCGCCTTAAAGCTGTCGGATCGCCGTGTAAACCCAACTGATTCATTAATGTGCTGTCGCGAAGGACACCCACCATCCTTACCCAATCTGGCCCATAATTGATTCCAGACTGAATCTAGAGTGGTTTAAAATATTCCAAATAGTTTTATTGACAATAAAACACTACAGTTTTCCAGATTAGGTGAATTGCTCGACGGAATGGCTGGCCCAACAGAGTGACAACGGGAGTTCGATGAGAATGGGAATTCATTGATAAATGCAACCTCTGATTTGAGTCCGGTATGATGTGTTGCCTCCCTGGTGCCCGGGTAAAGGACATCACTGAGAGGGTGCAGAAGATTTTGAGGGGGGAAGGGGAACAGCCGGAAGTCGTGGTCCATTTGGGAACCAATGAATTGGGAAGGAAAAGTCTCCTGCAGTCAGAGTTTCAGGAGCTAGCGAGGAAGTTAAAAAGCAGGACATCAATGTTGGCAGTATCTGGGTTCCTCCCATGGCCTGCACTCGTGAGTATAGGAATAGTAGGATCAGACAAGTTAATGCGTGGCTGGAGAAATGGTGCAGGAGGGAGGGCTTCATATTCCTGGAGCGTTGGGACCAGTTCTGGAGCGGGAGAGACCTGTTCAAAATGGATGGGTTGCATCTCAACAAAGCTGGGCCAATGTCCTGGTTGGGAGGTTAACCAGTGCTTGGGGGAGAGTTTAAACTAATTTGGCAGGGGGATGGGCACCAGGATGGAACATTAGCGAGGAGAAACAAGGTGCACAGAGGACTGGGAGGTAACACAACAGAAAAGAATAGTTCCAAAATAGGAGGGATCAGACAATGCAAGGCAATCTAAGATGAGTTTAGAGTGCATGTGCGTCAATTCTTGCAGCACGGTATATAAGGCTGGTGAGCTGCAGGCTCAAGACGCCACATGGAACTATGGTATAGTGGCAATAACACCGACCTGGCTCAAAGAAGTGGAGGATTTGGTACCTAATATACCTGGATACCTTGTAGCCTTGAAAGCTAGGAAAGGGAAGAAAGGAGTGGGGTGGGGGTGGGGGTGGAAGTACTGATAAAAGAAACTATTATAACACTGGAAAGGGATGATGTAGTTGAAGAGTCAAAGACAGAATCTATTTGTTTACAATTAAGGAAAAATAGAGGAGCTATCACACTACTGGGTGTATACAATAGGCCACCAAATAGTGGGAAGAAGATAGAAGAGAAAATTTGCAGCAAATTATAAAAAGGTGCGGAACTATAGAGTAACGATAATGGGGGACTTCAATTATCCCAATATACAGTGGGGCACTAACAGTGTATAGGGTAAAGAGAGGGAGGAATTTCTGAAATATGTTCAAGAGAACTTACTGGAGCAGTATGTTTCCCGCCATACCAGAAAGGAAACAGTGCTGGATCTAGCTATGGGGAATGAAGTGGGGCAAGTGCAGCATGTTTCAGTGGGGGAGCATTTGGGGAACAGTGATCATAATATCATTCGGTTTAGAATAATTATGGAGAAGGACAAGAACAATAAAATGCGAAAATGCTTAACTGGAGGAGGACAGATTTCAGTGAATTAAAAAAGGATCAAGCCCAGGTGAAATGCAATCAAACATTGGTAGACAAAACAGTAATTGAACAATCGGAGGCCTTCAAGGAGGAGTTGGTGCAAGTATAGAGTCGACACATCCCTACGAGGGGGAAAGGAAGGGCATCCAAAGCTAGAGCTCCCTGGGTGACTGAAGATATAGAGATTAAATGCCACCGAAAAAGGAGGTTTATGACAAATGCAAGGTTCATAATACAATAGAGAACCAGACTGAATACAAAAAGTACAGAGGAGATCTATAAAACGGAACAAAGGGGTCAAAGAGAAAATATGAGAATAGATTAGTGGCCAACATAAAAAGGAACCCAAAAGTCTTTTATAATCATATAAATAGTAAAAGGGTAGTCAAAGGAAGGGTGGGACTGATTAAGGACAAAAAGGAAGATCTTGCCTAGACAGGGGGCATGACTGAGGCACTAAATGAATACTTTGCATCCGTCTTCACCTAGAGAAGAGAATGTTGCCATTGTAGCAGTAATGGAGGAGGTAGGAGCGGTATTGGACAGGATAAAATAGATAAAGAGAAGGTATACAAAAGATTGGCAGTGCTCAAAGTAGAAATGTCATCCAGTCCATGATGCAACCTTGGTTGATGAGGGAAGTAAGGGTGGAAATTGCAGAGATCCTGGCCACAATTTTCCAATCCTCCTTAGACATGTGTACGGTGCCAGAGGACTGGAGGGTTGCAAATGTTGCACCCCTGTTCAAAAGAGGGGAGAATGATAAACCCGGCAATTACAGGCCAGTCAGCCTAATTTCGTTGGTGGGAAAACATTTAGAGACAATAATCCGGGACAAAATTAATTGGCACTTGGAAAAGTATGGGTTAATAAATGAAAGTCAGCATGGATTTGTTAAAGGAAAATCGTGTTTGACTAACTTGATTAAGTTCTTTGAGTAACGAAGAGGGTTCATATTGTGTATATGGACTTTCAAAAGGCATTTGATAAAGTACCAAAAAGTAGACTTGTTAGCAAAATTGAAGCCCATGGGATTAAAGAGACAGTAACAGTAGCTTACGAAATTGGCTAATGGACATAAAGCAGAGAGGAGTGGTGAACAGTTGTTGTTCAGACAGGAAGGAAGTATGCAACGGTGTTCCCCAGGAGTCAGTATTAGGACCACTGCTCTTTTTGATATCTATTAATGACCTGGACTTGGGCATAGAGATTATAATTTCTAAGTTTGCAGATTACACGAAACGATATGGACGATAGTAACAGATTACAGGAGGACGGAGACAGGCTGGTGAAGTAGGCAGACATGGCAGATGAAATTTAACACAGAGAAATGTGAAGTGGTACATTTTGGCAGGAAGAGTGAGAAGAGGCAATACATACAGTAAATGGTGCAGTATTAAGGAGGTGCAGGAACAGAGATACCTGGGGATGCACATTCAAAAATCGTTGAAGGTGGCAGGACAAGTTGAGAAGGCTGTTAGAAAAGCAAATGGGACCCTGGGCTTTATTAACAGAGGCATGGAGTACAAAGACAAGAACATTATGCTAAACCTTTACAAAACACTGGTTCGGCCTCAGCTGGAGTATTGTGTACAACGTTGGACACCAGTCTTTAGGAAGGATGTCATGGTCTTAGAGAGGGTGCTGATGAGATTTACTGGAATGGTACGAAGGATGAGGGAGACTTCAGTTATGTGGAGAAACTGGTGAAGCTGGGGTTGTTCTCCTTAGAGCAGAGAAGGATAAGAGGATATTTGATAAATGTGTTCAAAATCATGAACGGTTTTGATATAGTAGATAAGGAGAAACTTGTTTCAAATGGCAGAAGAATCGGTAACTGCAGGACACAGATTTAAGTTGATCGTCAGAAAAACCAGAGGTGACATAAGGAAACATTTTTTATGCAGTGAGTTGTAATGATCTGGAATGCTCTGCCTGAAAAGGTGGTGGAAGCAAATTCAATAATACCTCTCAAAAGGGCATTAGATAAATACTTGAAGGGGAAAATTACACAGATATGGGGAAAGAACAGAGGAATGGGAGCACTTGGATAGCTGTTTCAAAGAGCCGGCACAGGCACGATGGGCCGAATGGCCTCCTCTTGTGCTGTACCTAAGTAATAATTGTACAGAAAGTGTGTCGTTATCAAACTGAAATTTAACATAGTGTTCCAGCTTTAAAAAACTGCAAGTCATTGGCAGTTAACAGCTGTAAGTGGGTCCCTGACAATGTGTTCATTATTGTGGCTGGAAGTTGACCGACTACTTGTAACTAGTGTGTTTCTGAGGGTATATATTCGACAGATATCTGGAAAAGCACAGAGCTGCAGCACACAGCTGGGCAAGAGTAGGGCGAATCAGCTAAACGAGTGGCTTGATAAACAGAGTGACAACCGGAATTTGGTGAGGACGGGAATTAGGTGCAGAGAGGGAAGGAGGTGCTAAGCAATTTAAACCGAGGGGCAACAGTAAATAAGTAAATATATAAATAAATAATCGAGACAATAAATTAGATGAAAGGGATAAATTTAAAATTAACTAAGTAGAGACTACCAACATTAAAATGATTCGAATTGAATTAAATAAAAATCTGGTATACATAAATAATAAAAAGGAGTTAAGGAGATACTAAAATTAAGAGGCACATAATCAAAAAGCAAGGCTAATTAGTTACAAATTAATCTGAAATCAAGCTAAGTCCATCAATTAAATATAACCTAGATCTCAAGTAATTTTAATTTCTCTAGAATTAAATTACTACTAAGAAATCATTAAATAAATAAATAAAAATTCCAACTGGCAGTGCAGGCAACGAGTCGCGACTGTGATCTGTGGGAGTTTGTGGACAGTGAGACTGTCCCAGATTGCTACATCTGCAGGAAATGCCTCTGCCTTGAGACACCACAGCTCAGAATCCTTGAGCTGCAGTGCGAGTTAGAGACATTCTAACACGTAAGGGAGGGTTAGGAATTTCTGGGTAGCTTTTTCCAGATTACAGTCAACCGCAAAGGAAAGCACAGGTGCAGGAAGGAGAAAGTGTGATTGTCAGTCAGCAGGGTTGGTGGTACTGAGGGGAGATCGAGGAGGAGGTCTCGCAGACATTGATCCGATCCAACAGGTAAAATGTACTTGTTACCTGTGAGGATAAGGAGAAAGAATCTGGGGAGGATAGCCACAATGCTGACCTAGGCACTGTGAAGCAGGGGACTGTCCAAAGGGGGGAGGAGCAGAATAGAAAGCTAGTAGTTATAGGGGATTCAACAATTAGAGAGCTAGCAGCTTCTGCAGCCACGATCGAGAGTCTCAAGGGTTGGTCGAACTGATGGCAGGGTAAGGGATATCTCGATGTCAATGGAACGGAATTTGGAAAGGGAGTGCGATGATCCAGTTGTCAGGGTCCATGTTGGGACCAATGGCATGAGGAATAAAAGGGAGGCGGTCCTGCTGAGGGGGTATCAGGAATTAGGAGCTCAATTAAAAAGAAGGACCTGAAGGGTGGTAATCTCAGTATTATTGCCCGAGACACATGCTAATTTGCATAGGGACAAACAGATCAGGAAGGTTAACACATGGCTAAAGGAATGGTGTGGGAAGGAGGGGTTCCTTTTCATGGGACACTGACAGCAGTACTGGGACAGGAGGGAGACGTATTGTTGGGCCGGGCTGCACCTGAACCGGGCTGGGGCCAAGGTCCGAACGGAAAGGATCAATATGGCGGTAAAAAGGATTTTAAACGAATGAATGGGGGAATGGAGAGTGGGGGAGGTGGCGGGTTGGTGGTGGTGAAGGATCAGTCAGAAACAATAAAGATGGAAAAAAGGGATAAGAGCAGAGTTCAGGTCACAAACGGTGACATAGATACTCCAGGTGAAGGGAATACTAAAATAACTAAACAGTTACAGCGGGAGTGACAAATAAGAAACATGGTAAGTTAAACAGTGTGAGAAAGTCAGCATCAGGGCGGAAGGACAGGTTAGGGTCTCTTTCCTAAATAAGAGTTTTATATACTAACGCACGGAGTATAAGAAACAAATTGAGTGAACTAGAGGCTCAAATACAGCTTACAGATTGTTACACAGTAGCCATTACTGCAACATGGCTGCAAGCTGGTTATGATTGGGAGTTAACTATTCCAGGTTATAAAGTCCTTAGAAAAGACAGGGAAACTGGAAGAGGAGGAGGGGTAGCCTTATTGATTAAAGATACTGTTAAAACATTAGTAAGAGAAGATATAGGTTCGGCAAAGCAATCAGCGGAGACACGATGGTTAGCATTGAGTTAGAATAAGAGAGGACTTAAAATTGTAATGGGAGTTATCGACAGGCCTCCTGGCAGCAGCAATGAAGTGGCCGAATGTATTAATTCAGAGACTAGAGAAGCTGAAAGCAAAAGCAGTGCTGTTTTAATGGGAAACTTTAATTTTCATATGGATTGGGAAGAACAGATTAGCTCAAGTCAGAAAGGTAGTGAATTTCTTGAATGCATTCAAGATAGTTTTCTGGAGCAATATGTTCTCGAACGAAAAAGAGGGCAGGTCACATTAGATTTAGTAATGAGTAATGAGGCAGAAGTGGTTAATAATCTAACACTAAGGGAATATTTATCTAACAGTGATTATAATATGATCGAATTCAATTTTAGGTTTGAAAAGGGAAAAATGGTTACTAAGATTCTTGGATTGGTAAGGCTAACTTTAATGAGATGACACAGAGACTGACGGCAGCAAACTGGTCAAAACTGTTATCGGGTAAAACTACAGATGAACAGTGGGAACTGTTCAAAAATAAGTTAGTTTAATACAGGACCACAATGTACTCTAATGGGCAAGAGCTCTACTTACTAAATAAAACAGCCATGATCGAGAAAAGTGGTGAAAGATAGCATCAAAGTAAAGGAAAGAGCATACAGAAGTGCAAAGCATAGTTTAGATCCAGGGGACTTGGAGAGATACAAGGAACAGCAAAAGAAAACAGAAAAGATGATAAAAGCTGCAAGAAGGAATAAGAAAAGAAACTTGCGAGGGATATCAAGATTAACAAAAATGTTTACAATTAGATTAGAAGAAAAAGGGCAGTCAAGTGTAATGTGAGCACTTTAAAAACAGATTTGGGTAATATTGCAAATGAAAATAAGGAAATGGCAGAATTGTTGAATAATTCCTTTGTATCAGAAGTCACAGTAGAGGAAGAGGATAATATACCTGACATTCCAAGGAAACTTATAACGAATCAACGATTGGAACTCACTAAAGTTAATGTAAGCAAGAAAAGGGTATTGGAAAAAATAATGGCACTAAAAACTCACAAATCCCAGGGCCTGATGGTTTCCACCCCAGGCATTTAAAGGAAGTAGGTGAGGAAATTGCAGATACTTTAGCCATAATCTTGCAAAACTCTCTTGATTCAGGAATTGTCCCTTTAGATTGGAAAATTGCAAATGTAACTCCATCATGTAAGAGCGGTTAGAGACAGAGAGAAACCAAGAAATTATAGAACTTTTAGTCTAACGTCTGTTGTGGGGAAAGTATTGGAATCTAAAATTAAGGAAAGAGTGTCTGAACACTGAGAGAAATTTGAGTTGATTAGAAAGAGCCAACATGGATTTGTAACGGGTAGTTCACTTCTAATGAACGTAATTGGATTTTTTGAGGAAGTAACTGAATTAGCAGACAGGGAATGCTACGGATTAAGTTCATATGGACTTCCAGAAGGTATTCGATAAGACTTCACTTCATAGAATGTTAGCTAAAATTAAAGCTTATGGGATTGAAGGCAAAGTATTGATCTGGTTAGGAGATTGGTTAGGCGATAGAAGACAGAGAGTAGGGATAATGGGTATGTACTCGAATAGGAAGGAAGAGACTAGTGGTTCCCACAAGGGTATGTGCTGGGGCATCAACTATTCGCTTTATTTATTAATCATTTAGATAACACAATAGAGAGCCGTGCATCCAAGGTTGCTGACGACACAATTGATGGCATTGTATGTAGTGTAGACGGGAGCATATAATTACAAAGATATATTGATAGATTAAGTGAGTGGGCAAAACTGTGGTAGATCGATTTCAACAGAGCTAATTGTGAGGTCATCCATTTTGGACCAGAAAAGAATAGATCCAAATATGATTTAAATGGTGGAAAGTTAGGAACAGTGGAGGTCCAGAGAGATTTGGTGATCCATGTACACAGATCACTAAAATGCAGTAGTCAGGTACAAAAAATAATCAAAAAGGCTAACGGGTAGTTAGCCTTTATAACTAGAGGGCTAGAATATAAAGGGGAGGACGTTTTGCTTCAGCTACTCAAAGCCCTGGTTAGACCACATCTGGAATGCTGTATACAGTTCTGGGCATTGCACCTTAGAAAGGATACATTGGCCTTGGAAGGAGTGCAGCACAGATTCACCAGAATGTTACTAGGGCTCCAAGGGTAAGATTGTGAGGATAGAATACATAAACTAGGCTTGTATTCCCGGAATATAAAAGGTTAAGAGGTGATTTGATTGAGGTTTTTAAGATTTTGACAGGAATTGATCGGATAGAGGGAGAGAATCTTTTTCCACCAATGGGGGAGTCTAGGACAAGGGGACATAAAATCAGAACCAGGCCATACAGGAGAGAAGTTAGGAAACAATTCTTTACACAAAGGGTGGTAGGAGTGTGGCACTCTCTCCCATTAAAGCTGAAGATGCGAACTCAATTAATAATTTTAAACCTGAGATCGATACATTTTGTTAGCCAAAGGTATTAAGGGACATGGAGCCAAGGCGGGTGGATGGAGTTAGGATACAGATCAGCCATGATCTCAATGAATGGCAGAACAGGTTCGAGGAACTGAATAGCCTACTCCTGTTCCAATGTTCCTATGTCCATATAAAGATGCCATACAACCTTATGTGGAAAGTACAGCCCAGAAGGAAGATGATCATATCCTTCTTCTGGGAGATTGAAGGGAATAATTGCTCGTCGACTGGGCAGAATAATTTGTTGTTTTCCTTTCAGTTCTCACGGTCCAGCAGATCGCTGTCTTATCTTTTAACTTAGTTATCTCTCATTGTCAGCAGAACGAGTCAGTGCCCTTGGCCACAGACTTACCTACTCAAGGCAGCTTGGAGCAAGATCCAGCAAGTTCTCTGATTTCGGACAAGTTCCCATAGTCCTTTGATCCATTGCTGTTTCATTAAAATGCGTCTATTCCTCGAAAGGCCAGTCATTCCAAATTAGTCTACTGTATTTTTGTTTCGGTTGTATTGGCTGCGCATGCGTTATCCTCCAATTGCTGTTCATACTTTTAACAAAATCATGCTCTTTTACCAAGTATTACCTTGCTAATCTAGCGTTTCAAGTCCATTCCTTTAGCCATTTCATAGTTCCCCGGCATGCGCTGCCCTGACAGTTCAAACTGCTTAGGTCTCCTTAAGAGCAAGTACCAAACATTCCATGTCAAAAAGTCCAAAATTCTTGTGTTCCCCCACAATTGATTGTGAGACATTGAACACTCACTTAAAATCTGATCACATCCTTGAACCTCTATTGTGCCCATCACTGACATATTAGTTAATAAGAGACATTAGGCGTTCTCGTTACAAGTAGCTCAAGTCACCGTGACATTTACGCACATTTTGCAAATACTATTAATGAGAATCAAAAGTATTGCAACCATAACAAGCAGTATAGCAACAAATAGTATAGACATGATTCCCACCCAATGATGCTGTCCCGGATTACAAACGAACCCCCACCTTTCATACTTCCCAAGGATAGATTTTTTATGTCGGCATTCATGGTTGTACGTGTATCAAATGTTCTTGTGAAGTACGATTACTCTCCATTATAGATCTTAGGCCCAGAGACAAAGCAGGACTGGGGTGTTAAATCTAACAACTGTCTTTAAAGCCTCAGCTCGTATGGATATGTTTAGTTGGATTATTGGGCAATTGTTCATCAAAATAAAACCGCGGGCCGGTAACCCGCTCTGTAGTACGTTGCTTCTGCAGATTTAACTACAGAATATAAAATGGAACGTAACGTAATTGATTCTTCAGCATAAAATGTTTTCCCTTACCATTTCTCAATCTTTGTCTCTATAAATTTCCCCCTTTTCGGCAATCTTGCGCGTTTTACCTAAGATCCACATCTTGTCTTGTTAGCATTGTATGCCTATCGCGAGACATCTGCTCTTCTAATCTAAGTTTAATTTGATTAATATTGCACATAATGATACAAAGAAAATCATAACACATTGTACGGAAAGCTACAGCGAAAACTAAGCTCCCCCCAACCCCTCCAATACCTCCATGTAACCAAGAAATCGTCCCCTTAGTTTAAGAGATTATTATTATAGATAATTCTGAACAAGTATTATTTCTCGCTAGCCCGCAATTATCCCAATTTCGGCGTTAACTCAACGCTAAATTTTAGAATTCCAAATTATATTTCCCTCTCTATTTTAATTTTAATCCCTCTGATAGGTTTCAGTGTGTTGTCTGTATCCGGATTGTTTCATTAATTTGTACTGAAGAATTTGGGACTTTTCAATATGGATTTTTCACTTGCTGAAGGAGAAGTGTTTGGTTCAAGAAAGGAAGGAACACAGAACTATTAGACTGGACTGTTCAAGACATCATTTTCGGAAGTTTGACCAAGTTCCAAAGGTTTTCCTTCAGGCTGTTTCGCAGCCTAACTGAGACGATGTACTTCCGCGGAGATAAGGGGCGATGTTAAAGGTAAGACAGCTACCCAGAAAAGCCTTGAAAATTTGTGGGAAACTGTCATAAACATCACATGCCAGAGCATCGGCTTGTTTGAACCATGGGAATAGGAAAGAGTGAAAAGTACAAGCAGCTTGTTTTGGCCAGCGAGAATGGGATAAGAGCAAACATTTTGAAGTGAATGGAGGAGACAGACCAGACACAGACTAGGAGAACACCAAGAGGCATGTCAACGGAAAATTAACCCCGCAGTCTCCTGAAGGAGAATAATTTGACCAATCCGAGTTTCGAGTTGTACTACAGACTAATTTGCAAGCATCTCTATCTGTTAATCTGTTGAGTTTTAATGTCAATAAAACCAATGTTAGAAAAGTTTAAAGTGTTAGTTGGTCTTACCTCTGGATTATTCTAAAGAGTAAAGATAAAGGCAAACCCTCTGCCCTCGACAGGCTGTATAAGATTAATTTCTCTATGGAGCATGTGTCAGTGCTAGTTGGCTCACGCACAACATACACTGGTATCCCAAGCCCTACACTCCTAATTTAGTTTAAAGTAATTTTCAGGATTTAATTTTTCCATGCCATTTGCAATCTTACATTCTCCTGTAAAATCACCCCTCGGTTCCCATTATTCCATGCTGGAAAGTACAGGCTTGAGTAACTATATAATGCCCCCAGCAGGTTAAAACCAATCTGTAATGCTGTTAAGTTCTCAGTCCATTCACATGAATGAGTACCACTGTAACGATAATACTGTGTCAAAATCAGTAATGCTTGTAATCGATACTAAACTGGGGGGTGCTGTTGCTCCTTTTCTCAAATCTTGCCTGCAGTTCATATTTGTTTCAGAAGTAGCGCTGTTCCCCTTTAAGTATTATCTTCCGGTATTATCTCTGGATGTTATTAATGCCACAAAAACATTATTAAATCGTGCCAAGAGGAAATGGCCACTACAAACAAGGTGCTTAACAATTTTAATATGTTAAATCTCTTATGATTTTGCTGATATTTAACCGGAGGAAGTTGTATCGCATTCAAATATTGTCGTTCTCACAAGGTGGGCATCTCAGTTTTGTATCTGCCAACTCCTCAGCCTGTAGTACAGAGAATAAAATCAAAAGATGGAATAAAAATAGGGACATTATGACTTTAAAATGACGAATAAATTACATCGTTGTGTCCTCCTCCAAATACCTTTATCTTCTAAACTACTTAAGCCAAAGACTACCGTCAGGAATTTCATTGGGGTTCTCCCGATTGGAGGCAGTAACTTTAGGGGAATATCAGCGGAAAAACCATCTCTGTAGTTTTGGGCATCTCCCGCTGAAGTTATGGTGCCCAATCAGGAGAACCCCTGAGGAAATGCAATCCCTGCATTTGGTCTTGACTCTGGATGCACAATGCCACGGAAGATTGATTATACATGTAATAAAAATCTTATATCTGCATGCACTTCCGGCCTACAAGATCTTTTTTTTACTGTTGCCACAATTTTATCACAATTTTCTGTCAATTTATTCCCATTATAAATCCTATATCCACATCTATAATGGAAACTGCCCATTTAAAGTTGTAACGTTATAATTACAGCCCGTGGCAGTGGCGGCTCCGTAGTGTCTCCGGTGTGCACCTCCCAGCCCCTTGGCCTGCACTGCAGAGAACCTCCTATGCTCCAACCAGTTCTACGTTTCCGCTTCTCAAGTTGCTGGGTGTTTTGCTATTTAAGTATAGATACTAATATCAAATTAACATATTGTATCAAAATAAGGGCAGAATGCATGACTTCAAATCGAGTCTGAAAAGTGCCTCCACGGCTTGATTCAATTATCCCTCGTCTGCTAATCATGGGGGTAGATCTTGACTTTGTGCGATAGAGTAAAACAGGTGATAGCGAGTGGGCAGCCCGTTTTACAACTCTTCAGATTTTTATTTCCATTGACTACCCATTTAAATAAAAATCGGGAGAGATGTAAAACGGGCTGTCGACTCGCCATCGCTTGTTTTACACGATCGCAAAACGACAAGAACCACCCCTCCATTTCACTTGGACTAAACTTGGTTTTTACAGCCCATGCACAACGCCATGGGAGATCGACTATTGCTTCATATTTATTCAATATAAATTGTATCAAGTTTAAACACATAATATATCAATAACGTAATACTAGATACGAGCAATATAAGACCAAATATCGATGTAACATATGCAGAATTTATATAATCAGACACCAAATACCACCACAAGCTCCGAGTCACGGTGACTTTAGACTACAGTGTAAAACGCGCGATATCGGCTTGGCCGCCCGTTAAACACCTCTAACGATTTCCAATCGCCAAATGAGTGTCATCATTCCAAGTTCATGGACTGTCAGCATCCCTCTGACAAAAGTTTGTAGCGCATTGCAATAGCGCAGATATAGCAGACACATCTGCCAAAGAATATATACACTCGACAGAGGGAATCGTCTCCAAAGCTACATTCTCAGAAGGAATTGATAGTGAATTGTTTTACCCGCCTGGTGCTTTCAATCAGAGATCTCCACTACACCATCTCCAATAATGGCCCGTGAATTTTAAGATTTCAAAATATATACGAGTGTAAAACGATAATGGAGCAAATCCTGCACAGAAAGCCGTCTGTCCTGAGGTCCCGAAACGAATTTTTTAGATGGTCGTTTCAGGTGGAATATTTCTCTTCATTTCCCATTGCAACTAAAATGTTCATGAATATTATGATATAAACATGGAAAGTGTTTTGAGATGTACAAGCACTGTGAGACTGCGCACGAAAATATGCAATTAAATGAAAAATGCTACGGATTGGATCAAAATGTGCAACAAAAATGTAGGAGGTAAATTATTTCTATTTCTCTTTTTGTTTATTAATAAATCAAAGTACGCAGAAACACAAAACACGAATACAATTCGTTATCTTCCTGGTAATTTGAGATTAATTCGACACCAGTCAGAATCTGACAGCTTCTGATTGGCGTCAAGGTGCAGACTGATTTGCATAAATAAGGAAAACGCGGTCGCACCCCTTCACACGGTTGATAAGCAGAGTTCGAGAGGAAGTTTAGAACCCATTTCATCTGCACATTGTCGCCGTGTCTGAGCTTCCGTAATTTTTTACAATGTCTTACTGGATCCGCATTGTCAGTACGCTGGTGATTTGCGTAGTTTGTGAGTAATTTGCTTTCAATGCCTGATTAGATTTCACCTTGATGAATATTTGCTGTGAGGTTTCTTACCCCATTTTCATTACAAATGATTGCTCTCATTGTCCTGCCTCTTTTCCAATCATTCTCCTTATTTTCAGATTTAAACGCCTCGTTCGATGTCAACTTCTCCGGGAAAAAACGTCCAACTGAGTTGTACACTGTCTGGTGCCAATTTAGGAAGCAACTGGGTCTCCTGGTACCAGCAGATTCCAGGGAATACGCCCAGGCTTCTAGTCTGCTATTGGTCCGGCAGCACCATTTACAGGGGCCCGGGTATTTCAGAACGGTTCTCCGGCTCCGTATCAGGCAACACGGGAATATTTACAATGTCTAATGCACAATCTGAGGACGCTGCGGACTATTACTGTGCTATGTGGTCTAACGGTATATTCTTCGGGAAAGGAACACGACTGAGTGTTGGCAGTAAGTAAAAGCCTTTCATTTGTACAGTTCTGTTTTTGTTTACTTTAGAACAAAACAATAAGCTGCATGATGTATATTATTGGCTCGATTTAATTCCATTTAAAAGTGACATTTTCGAATGAATCATATTTTTAACGGGCCTCCCCTGGTACTTCAATTGGAAGTAACATTGCCTAAATGGAGAACTGAACGGTCCAGTTTTAGAAGGATTCCACCTGTTATTACTTCCGGTTGCATCTGCGCTGAATTAACTTATCACAAACCAAGATAAGAATTGGACTCCACATCGCCGAATTAGGCTGTGGGAAAGATCGTTCAAGTTAGTCGCTCTTGATCGCTTCCTAGTGACTCAGTTGGAAGGTGCGTTTTGTGCATCTCCGCCGATGATAGAATCGAACTGCGTATGATGCCCTGTCACAAATCCTACTGACAGTCACTGTGTAAGCTCACAGGAGAAGTACAGGAGAGTGACTGGCGTCCGTGCAAACACAGTCCAGTGGAGGTCAGCTTTGTTTAGGAGAAGAATGCAAATTAGAAGGAGACAAATTCTACAAAGTATCTTAAATTCAGGCTCCAATGTTATACCCTGGAAGTTTCCGAACGGCAATTTGATTTGAACCAATTCCTGAACTGCTTTAGCATTGATTTGAAAGGACTAATATTAATCATAATCAAAAGACTGGAATTTCTAAAATACTTTATGAAAACTTATTTTATATTCCTGAAATGGTAATGGGTGTCAATACTGACAATGTAAATGGAGAAAATTAGCAAACAGTAGAGATTTCCTCTGGCTTTGTGTTAGCTACATTATAACCCGTTCATGTCCAGCGCTCTTACATTTGCCCTATAATAGCCAGAAGATTAAAGTTTCCAACAACGTTTACGACGTGATTAATAAATGGAAATTGGAAGATATCCCCTTTCCACCAATTAAAATTATTGTAGCTGAAATATTCCTATGGTTGAGTAAAATATTTGGGATGGGGGAAATTATGCTGATCCCTATTTTAGCGGCATCATGCGCAACAGTAACCACCTGCTAAAAAAAATAGCACGCAGAGGAAATGTCTGAATAAATGAACCAACGGACGCCGTTCGGCTGCGGCTATGTCAAAGCAATCCATTTCCGCGTTCAACTGGCACTGTGCGTTAAACTGGTGGGGACGACTTTTATGTTCAGTATTGGTTTTTCAGATATTTAAAGGGGAGTAACCACTTTAGTTTAAACAGCTTAATGCCTTTGTTAAAATAAGAAGAATTTCATACCAATGTTTTAGCGCGTTGATATACGAATTTTCAGAGCCAAATTTTACTCTGAATGCCGTTTTAAACCAAACGTGGGCGGTGAACAAAAGATGGTGCCGGGCAAACAGTAAATCCCCGATTTATTGACGTTGAATTCCCCCTCGCTTATAATTCTGTACTTTTTACAGTTTCATATACTAGCTTGCATATTTCTCCCCGCTCTTCCTTAAAACTATTTGGAGATCTGTAGTATATCTGAGTAATGAGACAGATTCCTTCCTAGCCTTCATCTCAATCCAATAACATTGATAATCGCTGTCTGCTTAATATGGATTTTGAAATGTATGTTTCATTTTTTAAAATCGCGTTGCTTTTGGGGTATGATGTGAGATAATAACGCGGGCTCACACTCACAGTGTGTGGAATGTGGGTATCCTATAGTGAAAAAAATTGTGGAATGCATCATGGGGTCAGCGCAAGGAAACATGGACAAGTTTCAACTTAACTCAACAAAGCAACTGTAAAAATTTAAAATCCTATCAGTAAAATTAAAGTGTGTGTTTAATATGAGTTCAGCACCAACCTTTAATAAAACTCGTTTATATTCTGCTTGAAGTATTACAATAGAAAGGCTGGATTTATCGGCCCAAATAATGACGCGGCATATAGACTAAAGTTACTTGTAAAGGCAAGATTCACAGGTCCACTGCAGAATCCTGATCCAAACTGTTAGTTGTTTCAATGCACCGAGTAGTAATTCGAGAAAGCAGATAATACAAACATGATTATAAATGCGTTTACGCTGCAAATTTAGTGTCGGCGCGAAGTGATTTCTGCTTGCCAATGACAAAAGCAGTTAGATTTTACAGCGGAATAGATGTTTTATCCGTATTACGTTGGCTGTATACCTGTACACTCCGGACATAGGGGTTGTCCCTATATTCATCCAATATATAACTCATATGTTGGTCTCTCCTTTTGCGGATTTAACAATGGAACCATGTGAACGCATCACAATAAGATTTAAGTAGGGTCAATGGGGTAGGTCTTGACTTTGCGACAATGTGAAACGGGTGATAACGAGTCGGCAGCCGGTTTTGCTCCTCTCCAGGTTTTTATTTAAATTCAAATCAACAGAAATAAATTCGGGAGAGATGTAAAACGGGGTGCCGACTCGCTTTCAACCGTTTTACTCTATCGCACAACGTCAAGATCTAACGCAGTATATTTAATGAAAATTATTGACCGGTGTGCTAGAGCTGGTAAATGTTTAAAGTGCCCATAGTATGACTGGAGTATTTTGAAACAAGTATAAAGCAAAGGGATCCATTATTATATTAAATGCATTGATGGAATACGAAATATTCTATTTTGATAAAATCTAAACCTTCAACCGAAGCAATTCCCCAACGCGACTAAACCCTGTTCTTTTTTTAAAAATAGGTCCACAGGAACCATCGGTGTCCGTTCTTCCGCCTTCATCGGATGAAATCACAACAAAGAACATGGCGACCCTGGTGTGTTTGGTGAACCGTTTTAAGCCGGGTGCTGTGGAGATTGAATGGACTGTGGATGGCAGTGTCAGAGGGAATGGTGTTGAGACAAGTCGCATCCAACAGGAGACGGACAACACGTTCAGTGTGAGCAGTTATCTGACTCTGTCAGCCTCAGAGTGGAACTCACACGAGCTTTACTCCTGTGTCGTTAAACATGAGACTCAGGCAAACCCGCTTCAAACAAGCATCGCGAGATCCAGCTGTATCTGATTTCACAAACTGTACTTGACCGAGCTGAGAAAGTTTGTTTATTACCATTCAATTCTTTCATGTAACAAAAAGGGTAGAAATTT
This sequence comes from Heptranchias perlo, assembly GCF_035084215.1. Lineage (NCBI taxonomy): Eukaryota > Metazoa > Chordata > Chondrichthyes > Hexanchiformes > Hexanchidae > Heptranchias > Heptranchias perlo. The sequence goes on from NC_090349.1 coordinate 9,135,044, forward strand.
ATTCCATTTCGGAGGTTTAAGAAAAATAACCATTGTGGTTTGAACTTTGTCTTTTCAGATCTGATAATTTTAAATACTCTTCCATCAAAAATTGTCAGTGTTAACTGAAAACACAATTTATGTTATAACATCCAGTAAAGATGCATTAAAAGGCAACAATATGACTATTGCATCCTAAGTATTTGTTTATTGCTAATCTATTCGAATATAGCTATTGAATAAAATCATTGATGCAATACGGGTTTTGGTGTCTTTTATTTCTGATGCAAAAGAAGTCAAATCTATAGTGAAAGTATTTTAGGCTTTATTGCTTTTTGTGTTATTAAAGCTAACGTAATAAAGTGTGCAAAGTTATCTCAAACGAAGCAGTGTGTGACTGATGTGTCGATACTGCGGTAGACATATACGGTGGGGCGGCCGTGGGCGAGTTCACACTCACACAGGTTAACTTGAGGGATTATTGATGTCGGTTCAATATGTCCAGTCGTACTACCCAACTCATAGCGGGTGAAATTGGTCTTGGGTAAATGCGCAAAATGGGCAATAGCAAATTGGGAGTCCGTTTTACACTGCAGCCCGATTCCCTTCTTCACTGACTTTAAGAGACCAATTTCACCCCCATGGTTTAACTTAATGGGGTAGATTTTAATCTTTCCGCCCTCAATAAAGCAGTAGATCAGCCGCAGTTTTGTAGCCGCTTGATTTTGATTTCCACTGAAATCAATGGGACAAAATCGGGCGGTGTCTATAACTGGCAATGATCTACAACTCTCTAAGGGCAAGTTGAAACTATACCTGGTATTATTCATTAATGTCCAAATAAGTATAGACAAAGTCAACAACAACTTGCATTTATGTAACGCTTTTAACGTAACGTAGGCGTCACAAGGAAGCCACGGGAGGAAATAATGGGGTAGAAATTCGTTTGGGCCTGTTTTCGAGCCTCCCGAAATTGGGCCTCGGGCATTATCTACAACATCGGGGCGAGATGCCTCCCGATCGCGGAACCACAGGCAGGTCACCGGAGGAGAGAAATTCATTTCGTAGGTTCCCAGAAGGGCTTGCATTGATGAACAGGCCGCGGGGGGAGGGGTCACCAGGTCTGTGGACTCAGGGGAAGCACTGCTGCTTATCCTGGCTACACAGAATATATTTTAAACTTTTCTTTAGTTGGCCGCCGCAGGGGCAACTGAAGAATCCTGAGCTGAGCATGCTGGATCGCTGCTTCCCTCATCAGGAACACATTTCGTTGAGGGGTCCTTCAACAGGTGTTAGGCCGCTCATTAATATATTTAAGGTCCCAAACTCCTCTTAAAAAACTAGCAGAAAGACCAACGCCTGCACAGCTTGGGCGTAGTCTGTCACTGCTAAATTAGTATGCTTTGCGCCCATATTACGCCCGGAAAACAGGCTCAAGGCATACCAATTCCTACCCCGTTAGGAGTGGTGACCAAAAGCTTGGCCAGAAGTGGGTTTTAAGGAGGGTCTTGAAAAAGGAGAGGCAGGTGGAGAGGCTAAGGTAGTGAATTCCAGACCATAGAGCCGAGATGGCTGAAGGCACAGCTCCCATTCGTGGCAGGAAGGGAATGGAGGATGTAGAAGGTACCGAGTTAGAGACTTGCAGATTGCACGGAGTGCTATAGGGTTGGAAGTCGTTATAGAGATACAGTGAGGTGAGGCCAGGAAGGGATTTAAATATGTGGATAACAATTTTAAATTTGAGTCATTCGATGACCACGCACAAATCTAGGTCAGCGAGCACAGCTTAATGGTTGAGCGGAACTTAATGCAGAGTATTGGATGTGCTGAGGAATATGGAGCTTCGAGAATGTGCGTTCGGCCGGGAGAGCAATGAAATCGTCTGCAGGTGAAAAAGACAAGGATCGGGGTTTCAGCAGCAGATGGACTGAGGCAGGGGCGGAGGCGGGTGATTTTTCAAAGGCAGAGACGGCGGCCTTTGTGATGTAGACAATATGTGGTTGAAAGCTCAGCTCCAATTCAAATAGGATGCCGAAGTTACAAACAGTCTGGTTCAACCTGAGACCAAAGAAAGGTGGAAGCGGTTGGGAGCATAAAGATTTTGTGGTTGGGCTGAACACAGTGGTTTTGGTCATGCCAACTGGACGGAATTGTGGCTCATCCAGGACTGGACTAAAACAAGCAGTATGACAATGCAGAGCCATAGCAGGGGTCGAGCTTGGTGCTGGAGAGTTAGAGCAGTATGGATGTGGTACCTGAACCCATGTCTTCAGATAATGTCGCCAAGTAGCAGGCAGGTAGGTGAGGAAGAGGAGGAGCCCAAAAGCAGATCCTTGGGGGGACCCAGCGGTAGGTTGGAAGTGGGTAAAGAATCCATTGCTGGAGATAGTCTGGCAACGATTGGATAGATAACAGTGGAACGAAGGGAAGGTAGACCCACCTAGGTGAACAACAGAGAAGAGGCATTGGAGGAGGATGGCGTGGTCAACCATGTCAAAGGCTGCAGAGGGGTCGAGAAGAACAAGGACCATTGTCACAGTCAAAGAGGATGTCATTTGTGACTTTGGTTAGCGTAATTTTAGTGTTGTGGAAATCTGACTGTAGAGATTCAAATGCGGAATTGCAGAAAATATAGGCATGTATTTTGGAGGTCACAACATGTTCAAGGACTTTGGAGTGGAAAGGGAGGTTGGATATGGAGCAGTAATATGCAAGGACAAAGGGATCAAGGGGTTATTTGAGGAGAGAAATGATAATAGCAGTTTTCAAAGGGAGGGGGACAGTGCTTGTGGAGAGGTAACCACTTACAATATTAGCTAGCATGGGGTTAGAATGGAAGTTAGGTGGTCAGCAGGTTAGTAAGAATGTGTCAAGGGAGCAAAACGTAGGTCTCATGGACAAGGTGAGCTTAGAGAAAGTATGAGGGGAAACGCGAGAGAAACTAGACAATGATATGGTTGCAGGGCTAGGAAAAGTTGAAGGGGAAAGCAGTGGAGACAGCTGAACGAACGGCTTAAATGTTAATTGAAAAAAGTTCATGAGCTCATCACACTAGTCTAAGGCAAGTTAATAGAGGAATATGTTGATTTGAACTAAATCGCAGGACCTACTACTTCCAAATTACCAGTGTATTGTCAGGAAATATATGCCACTACAGGCAGCATCATAATCTCCATGCAGGCTCATTCTGCTGCATAGGTAGGCTCAACATGCATGATCGCTCCGCCAGTTACACCCGCATATTGGAGCCTATTTGATATTCCTTTTTCACCAAAGTAAAAACCTCTACAATCAGAATAAATGGTGCCGGACAGCTGTGCAAAGGGAATGCGACCAAATCTTTGGGGCCTGATGAGTTGTATCTGAGGATTCTCAAGGAATTATGGGAGTAAATTGAAGGAACTCCAGCATCAATATTCCAGAAATCACCGAATACTGGAGAGGTCCTGGGTACTGTAGAAAGTCAGATATTTTTGAAAAGGCGGCAATAGTGAGGAAGGGTACGACAGGCCAGTGAATTTGCCCTCCATTGTGGGTAGAGCTACGAAAACCCTTACTAAAGATAAGATCATGGAGCATCTGGGTAGAACTAAAATCATGAAAGGTCCCCAATATGGGCTCTTGCAGGGCAGGTCTTGCCAATCTAACTTACTATTTTTCTTTGAGGGTGTGACAAAGGAGCTTGATCGAGGTACGGCAGTGTATGCAGTGTACTTGCATTTCATACAGTTCCTCTGAAAAGGCTGGTGCTGAAAATAAAGAATGCAGGAATCAGTGGGAATATTTTACAGTGGATATGTATTTGGTAGATCGATAAAGCCCAAAGGGCGGTGATACACGGATTGTTATCAGCCTGGGCGAATGTTACCACTGCAGCCACGGGCACAAAGGCTAAATTTGTAGCTGATACAAAGCTAATTAAGTTGGTAGACTCCAACGCTGAACAGGATAAGAAAGAAAAAAAGAAATAGGAGCAGGAGTAGGCCATACGGTCCCTCGAGCCTGCTCCATCATTCAATAAGATCGTGGCTGACCTTCGACCTCAACTCCACCTTCCCGCCCGATCCTCATGTCCCTTGGTTCCCCTAGGATGAGATACACGAGGGTTTGAATATACTTGAAAATTGGGAGACAGGTGACGGATGAATGTCAATACAGAGAAATGCAAAGTGCTTCATATAGGGACTCAAAAACACGGGAAAGAAGGAAGGTCTAATTGTTAGAGGTTGATTGCTATGAATAGTCAACTACTCGATTATCATTGATCATGCGAGTATCAGGATGGTAGAAGGAGAATTAGATGGACCGTGGTCTTTTTTCGTCTACCAATTCCTATGTTCCTAAACGTAAATTAATAAATACACTATAATTACAACAGATAATGAGGAAATATTCAAAAAAGAAATGATAAGAAAGGAATAATCAGCAAGAAAAACAAATTCCAAAACGAAAGGCGGTGGGAAGCGATAACTAGCAGGAGATGTCATCGATGTCGAACGGCAAAAACAAAAAAAAATGTTCATGATGGAAAGGTGAGAGTAAGAACACTAACGGACAGCCAAAGGAAACGAGTGAAAATTGGGAAGTGGCATGAGGTAGAGAACGCAACAATTGATACGAGAGACTGGAAAGATCGATTGATTAATAAAACACGAACATGGAGCAGGGGATTAGCCACTACTTAAGGAGGTTCAAATGATTGAGCAAGTTATCCGTGTTAACAATATTAAGCAAAGTACGATACGAGTACGGTAGCATACGAAGTGTAGGTATAGTAATTATAGGGTTAACAGGCTAAATTCCAGGTCCGGTCAGCAAAAGCTGTAAACTAAGAAATCTTGTGGGAAAGAGGTGAGAAAGAAATATGAAGTGGTGGCCGGACTCCAAGATGTCTGGTGGAGAAGTGATAAGCGTCAGGGTTGAGTGAAGGTTTGGACATGAGAAATGTCTTACGAGATAAGGTAGTACAGAAGTGCGAGGCCAGCCTTATTGTTCAGGCATGTGAAACGTCCAGCCAACAATACTGCAATACGCATGCAGGGTAAGGGGGCGTGGCCTACGTGACCCCGGGAATACTCACGTATTACCCCGACGTACGTCAGAACCTCACCTCGCGTAGTTTTAAGGTACTCACCCTACGTTAATCCTACACATTGAACAGTATAAAGATAAATGCACCAGTACACCTCAGGAACTCTAACTAGTCTTGCACTGGGCTACTGTATGCAGTCAGAGGACTCAGTTTGCGAACTTCCGACGAGTTCCTTACTTGTGGGTATAAAATTGATACCAATCTCATAAGTACCGCGTATGTTGGAGATGTATCATTTGATAAATGAAGTGTAGTGATCAGCTATCTTTCTGTCCTTTGAGTCCACGAGCCATATCCTTAAAAGGGTAAGGATTGTCCTAAAGTACTGGCGACAGCGGCAGATAAATGAGCATTTGAATGTTTAGTTTGGGACTGGCCACCTCTTCCAAGGCAGAATTCACATATTACCAGATTCGGGTTTTAGAATGGAGAAACTGGGGGAATACGTAAATCGGTACATGAAACGACAGGACCCCGGAAGGCAGGAGATCTGGTGGCGAAAGCCGCCTTCTTGAACCAATTAGCCCAGATTCTCGAAAACGATTTCTTGGATACCCCCAAGAAGGACTGGACTGAAGTTGCCCTCATACAAAAATTGTTTTCCGTTGCTAAGGCTCTGTCGGACGGGTACGAGAGTGTAGTGGTTATATTACTGGACTAGCAATCCAAAGGCCTAGACTAATAATCCAGAGACTATGAGTTCCAATGCCACCATGGTAGTTTGACAATTTGAACTCTTCTAAAAAACTGGAATTAAAAGATGGTACCAGTAAAAGTGACTTTGAAGCTGTTGGAGTGTGTATAAACCCACTGGTCCATCACTGTCCTTTAGCTAAGGAAAACTACCACCCTTACCCAGTCTGGCCTATATGTGATTCCAATTCCACGCTGTAAGGTTTTTTCTTTCCTTACTGGGCTTCAAAGGTAAGAAACAACGAAGACTGACTCAAGAATGTCTTAAAACATTCCAAATAATTTTATTAACAATAAAACTCACGACAGTTCTCCAGATTGGGTGCATCCCTTAAATAGAATGGCTTGCTGAACAGAGTGACGACGGGAATTTGGTGAGAGTGGGAATTCTCTGGTAAGTAGTGGGTGAGCAGTACAGAAAATTTGCTTTTATCAAACTAAAATTTAGTTAGTTTTCTCATGTAAAACAAGCTTTAAAAACCGCCAGTCTGTTGCAGTCGAAGTAATTGGGTCCCTCACCAGGTTTTAAGTATTGTGTTTGGAATACAATAATTAAGACCTAGTCAGGGGCCCAATTACGTTGACTGACTAGCTGCATCTAGTGTATTTCCGAAGGTATATATTAGAGGGATATCTGCAAAAGTACAGAGCTGCAGCACACAGCTGGGCGAGAGTAGCGTCAATCAGCTAAACAAGTGGTTTGCTAAATAGAGTGACAACAGGAATTTGGTGAAGATGGGAATTACGCGCAGAGGGGAAGAAGGTATCCCTGATACCTGTGAGGATAAGGAGGAGGATTGCGCTTAGGACAGCCACAATACTGACCTTGACACTGTAAAGCAGAGGGCTGTTCAAAGCGGGGAGGAGCAGAATGGAAACGTAGTATTATAGGGGATTCAACAATTAGGGGGATAGATAGCATCCTCTGCAGCGACAATCGAGAATCCCGAAGGATGTGTTGACTAACTGGTCCCAGGGAGAGGGATACCTCGATGCAGCTGGAAAGGAATTTGAAAAGTGAGGTGGAAAATTCAGTTGTTGTGGACCATGTTGGGACCAATGGCACAGCGAGAAATAAAGGAGGTAGTCCTGCTGAGGGAGTATCAGAAATTAGGAGCTAAATTAAAAGGCAGGACCTCAAGGGTGGTAATGTCAGGATTATTACCCAAGCCACGTGCTAAATGGCATAGGGAAAAACAGATCAGGAAGGTGAACACGTGGCTAATGGAGTGGTGTGAGAAGGAGTGGTTCCATTTCATGGGACACTGGCACCAAACTGGCACAGGAGGGAACTGTACCGTTGGGTCAGGATGCACCGGAACCGGGCCGGGACCAAGGTCCTTGTGGAAAGGATAAATAGAGTTGTAAAAGGGCTTTAAATTAGTAAATGGAGGGTGGGTTCAGTCAGAAACAATCGTAAAAATGAAAGTTTAAAGATGAAAAAAATGGATAAGAGCAGAGTTCAGGTCACAAGGTGATATAGATGCTCCAGGTGAAGGATATACTAAAATAACTGAAGTAGCTGCAGCGGGAGTGACAAATAAGAAATGAGTTAAATTAAACAACGTGAGAAAGGCAGGATCAGAGCAGAAGGGCAGTTTAGGGTCGCTTGCCCAAATAAGAATTTATACACTAACGCATGGAGTATAACAAATAAATTGAATGAATTAGAGTCTCATACAGCTTACAGGGTATGACATGGTGGCCATTATTGAGACATGAATGTAAGCTAGTCGTAATTGGGAGCTTATAGGGTTTTTAGAAAGGATAAGGAAACTGGAAGAGGATGGATAACCTTATTGATTAAAGATACTGTTACAACATTAGTAAGAGATAATATAGGTAAGGGATAGCAATCAGAGGAGACTCTATGGTTAGAATTGAGGAATAAGAGAGAACTTAAAACTTCAATGGAAGTTGCCTACCGGCCTCCTGGCAGCAGCAATGAAGTGGCAGAATGTATTAATTCAGAGACTAGAAAGGCTTGTAGCAAATGCGGAGTTGTTTTAATAGGAGACTTTAATTTTCATATGGATTGGGAAGAGCAGAATAGCTCAAGTCAAAAATGTAGTGAATTTCTTGAGTGCATTCGAGATAGTTTTCGAGAGCAATATGTTCTAGACCCAACAAGAGGGCAGGTTACACTAGATTTAGTAATAAGTAATGAGCCAGATTTGGTTAATAATCTAACAGGAAGGGAACATTTATCTAATAGTGATCATAATATGATCGAATTCAATGTTAAGTTTGAAAAGGAGAAACTTAACATGGTTACTAAGATTCTTGATTTTAGTAATGCTAACTTTAACGTATAATGATGTGGAGATGCCGGTGATGGACTGGGGTGGACAAATGTAAGGAGTCGCACAACAGCAGGTTATAGTCCAACAGCTTTATTTGACATCACAAGCTTTTGGAGCTTTGCTCCTTCACCTGACGAAGGAGCAAAGCTCTGAAAGCTTGTGATTTCAAATAAAGCTGTTGGACTATAACCTGCTTTTGTGCGACTCCTTACATTTAACGTATAAAGCAGAGACCAAAGACAACAAACTGGTGAAAACTGTTTTCTGGTAAAACTGCAGATGAACTGTGGGAGGTGTTCAAAAATAATTTAGCTTAATACAGGACCATTATATACCCAGAAGGGGCAAAAGCATTTCTTACCAAATAAAACAGCCACGGTCGACAACATAACATAAAACTAAAGGAAAGACTATATAAAAGTGCACAGAATAATTTAGATCCAGGGGATTGGGGGAGATATGAAGAACAGCAAGGGAAGGTAAAAAAGATAGTAAGAGCTGCAAACAGGGAATACAAAAAGAAACCTGCGAGGGATAGCAAGATTAACACGTAAAGATTTTACAATTATATTAGAAGAAAATGGGTAGTCAAGGGTAATGTGGCCCTTTAAAAACAGATGCGGGTAACGTTACAAATGAAAATAAGTAAATGGCAAACTTGTTGAATAATTACTTTTTGTCAGAAATCACAGTAGTGGAAGAGGATAATATACCTGACATTCCCGTGAGACTAATAATGAATCAAGGAATGGAACTCACTAACGTTAACGTTAGCAAGAAAAGAATATTAGAAAAATTAATGATACTAAAGACTAACAAATCCCCAGCACCTGATGGTTTCCACCCCAGAGTTTTAAAGGAAGTAAGTGAGGAAATTGCAGACGCTTTAGCCATAACCTTCCAAAGCTCTCTCGATTCAGGAATTGTCCCTTTAGATTGGAAAAATGTAAATGTAATTCCTGATGTAAGAACGGTGGGAGAGAGAGAGAAACCAGGAAATTATGGAACGTTTAGTCCAACATCTGTTACGGGGAAGTTATTAGAATCTATAAATAAGGAAAAAGTGCCTCAACACGGAGAGAAATTTGAGCTGATTGGAAAGAGCCATCATGGATTTGTAAAGGGTAGAACATGTCTAATGAATCAAATTGAATTTTTTGAGGAAGTAACTAAAGTCGTAGACAGGGGAATGTCTATGGATATAGTTACATGGATTACCAGAAAGTATTCGATAACGTTCCACATAATAGACTGTTAGCTAAAATTAAAGCTCATGGAATTGAAGGAAAATTACTGACCTGGTTATGACTTTTGTTAGATGGTGGAAAACTGAGAGTTGGGATAATGGGTATGTAATGGGTATGATTTGGAAGTAAGTGAATAGTGGTTCCCTCAAGGGCGTGTGCTGGGGCAAAAACTGTTCACTATATTTATTAATGTCTTAGATATTACAATAGAGAGCCATATATCCAAGTTTTGCCGATGACACAAAGATTGGTTTCATAGTATGTAGTGTCGATGGGAGCATACAATTACACAGGCAGTGATAGATCAAGTGAGTGGGCAAACTGTGGCAGTTGGAATTCAACGCAGGTAAGTGTGAGGCCGCCCATTTTGGACCAGAAAAGGATAGATCCGAGTATGTTTTAAATGATGAATGGTTAGGAACAGTGAGATCCAAAGAGATTTGGGGATCCATGTACACAGATCACTAAATGCACAAAAAAAATCAAAAAGTCTACTGGAATGTCAGCTTTTATAACTCGAGGGCTAGAATATAAAGGGGGGGGGTTCGACAGCTATACAAGGCCCTGTTTAGACCACATCTGGTGTAATGTGTTCAGTTCTGGGCACCATATCTTTGAAAGGATATATTGGCCTTGGAAGGAGTGCAGCGCAGATTCACCAATATATTACCAGGGCTCCATGGGTTTGAATATGAGGAGAAATTACATAAACAAGTCTTGTATTCCATGGAATATAAAAAGTTAAGAGGTGATTTCATTGGGGTTTTTCGGATTTTAAAAGGAATTGATAGGGTAGATAGAGAGAAACCTTTTTTCGCTGATGGGGGTGTCTATAAGAAGGAGACATAACATTAAATTCAGAGCGAGGCCATTCCGGACAGAAGTGAGGAAACACTTCGTTACGCAAAGAGTGGTAGACGTGTGGAACTCACACCACAAAATGCTAGCTCAATTAATAATTTTAAATCTGAGATCGATAGATTTTTGCAAGCCAAGGGTATCAAGGGATATGGAGCCAAGGTGGGCCGATGGAGTTAGGCTAAAGGTCAGCCATGATCTCATTGAATGGCGGAACAGGCTCGAGGGGCTGAATGGCCTTCTCCTGTTCCTATTTTGCTATATTCCAATAAAGATTCCATACAACCTTATGTGGGAAGTACAGCCCAGAAGCAAGATGATCATATCCTTCTCCTGAGAGAATGAAGGGATTAATTGTTTGTCGACAACTTCTTATTTAAACGCTGCTTGTGGTCTCCTGAAAACTCTGCCTGTTTTTACATCTGTTTTGCTCTTTATCTGTTGCTGGGCAGAATAATTTGTTGTTTTCCTTTCAGTTCTCACAGTCCAGCAGACAGCTGTCTTATATTTAACTTGGTTATCTCTCATTGTCAGCAGAACGAGTCAGTCCCCTTGGCTACAGACTGACGTCTTAAGGCAGTTTGGAGCAAGATCCAGCATGTAATCTACTGCGATAGGCTTTGCTCTGTTTGTCTTTGACATTAATTGAATTGTTTTGTATGTTGCAGTTTAACTTTCTGACTGAATTATTTACACAGAATATAATAATTACTACAACAGGAAATTCGTGTTTAACTAACTTGATTGAGTTCTATGATGAAGTATGGAGAGATTTGATGAGGGTCGTGCGGTTGATGTTGTGAAAATGGATTCAATCAGAAGAGATGTAAAACGGACTGTCGATTCGATAACAACTGTTTTAAACTGTCGCGCAAAATATACCGCATGTTGCACTTGGACTACGCTTGGTCTTTACTGCCCATGCACAACGCCATGGGCGATCGTCTAGTATCATCGAATCATAAGAATCATAGAACGTTACGGCACAGAGGGCGGCCTTTTGGCCCATCGTGTCCATGTCGGCCGAGAAAGAGCCATCCAGCTTAAGCGAACTTTCCAGCACTTACTCCGTAGTCATGTAGTTTACAGCACCTCAACTGATCATCGAAGTACTTCTTAAATGAGTTGAGGGTTTCTGTCTCTACCACCCTTTCAGGCAGTGAGTTCCAGACCCTTACCAGCCTCTAGGTGAAAAAAAGTCTCCTCAGCTCCCCTCTAATCCTTCTACAATTACTTTAAATCTATGTCCCTTGGTTGACTGACCCCGCTGTTAAGGGAAATAGGTCCTCCCTATCCACTCTATCTCGTCCTGTCATAATTTTTTGCCCCAATTAAATCTCCCCTCAGCCTCCTTTGTTCCAAAGAAAACAAACCATGCCTTTCCAATCTTTTCTCATAGCTAAAATTCTCCTGCCCTGGCAACATCCTCATAAATCTCCTCTGCACCCTCTCTAGTGCAATCTTTCCTGTAATGTGTTGACCAGAACTGTACGCAGTCCTCAAGCTGTGGCCGAACCAATGTTTTATACAGTTCTAGCATAACCTCCCTGCTCTTCTATTCTATGCCTCGGCTAATAAAGGAACGTGTCCTATATGACGTTTTAACCACCTTGTCTCCCTGTCCTGCTAACTTCAGGGATCTTTGGATGTGCATTCCAAGGTCTATCACTTCGTCGACACCTCTCAGTATCCTCCCATTTATTGCATACTCCCTTGCCATTTTTGTGCTCCCCAAGTGCATTACCTTACACTTCTCTGGATTGAATTCCATTTGCCACTTTTCTGCCCACCTGACCAGTCCATTGATATCTTCCTGCAGTCTACAGCTTTCCTCCTCACTATCAACCACACGGCAAACTTTGGTATCATCTGCAAACTTCTTGATCAAGCCTCCTACATTCAAGTCCAAATAATTAATATATACCACAAAACGCAAAGGGCCTAGTATTGAGCCTTGAAAGATCCCACTTGAAACAGCCTTCCAGTCGCAAAAACACCCGTCAACCAATACACTTTGCTTCCTGCCACTGAGACAATTTTGAATCCAACTAGTCACTATCCCTTGGATCCCATGGACTTTTACTTTTTTGCCCAGTCAGCCATGTGGGACCTTGTCAAAAGCCTTGCAAAAATCCATGTACACTACATCAAACGCATTACCCACATCAAACCTCGTTGTCATCTGCTCAAAAAATTCAATCCAGTTCGTCAGACACGACTGTCCCTTGACAAATCCATGTTGACTGTCCTTGATTAACCTTTCTAAATGACGATTTATGCTGTCCCTCAGAATCGATTCCAATAATTTGCCGACCAGCGAGGTGAGACTGACTGGCTTATAATTACTCGGTCTATCTCTTTCTCCCTTTTTAAACAACAGTACAACTTTCGCAGTCCCCCAATCCTCCAGCACCATGCCTATAGCCAGGGAGGATTGGAAAATGATGGTCAGAGCCTCCTAAATGTCCTCCCTTGCTTCTCTTAATAATCTGGGATACACTTCATCCAGGCCTGGCGATTTATCTACTTTCAAAGATACTAATTCCCTTAATACTTGCTCTCTCACTATGCTTATCCTATCCAACATTTCACACTCCTTCTCCTTAACTACAATGTCTGCATCGCCCCCTCATTTATGAAGACAGACGCAAAGTATTCATTAAGAACCATACCCACATCTTCCGCCTCCACACATAGGTTACCTTTTTGGTCTCTAATAAGCCCTACTTTTTCCTTCGTTATCCTCTTGATCTTTATGTATTTAGAATTGGGTTTTCCTTACTACATATTAATTATACATCAATTATATAAAGTTTAAACACATAATATGTCAATAACATAATGTCAGACACAAGTAATAAAGTACCCAATATGGATTTAAGATATGCAGAATTTATAATATCAAACACGAGACACCACCACAAGGTCCGACTCACTGTGACTTTAGAGCATTGTTTAAAACGTGCGATATCGACTTCGCCGTCCGTTAAACACCTCTTCCGAATTCCAATAGCAAAATAAGTGTCATTATTCCAAGTTCATGTGCTGTTAGCGTCCTTCTGACAAAAATTTGTTGCGCATTCTAATAGAGCAGAGATATCAGGCACATTGAATATATACACGAGATAGTCAGAATCGTCTCCCAAAACTACATGCTCAAAAAGAATTGACAGTGAATTGTTTCATCCGCCTGGTGCTTTCAATCAGAGATCTCCAATACCATCCCCAATAATAGCCCGTGAATTTTAAGATTTCAATATATATATAAATGTAAAATGATAATTGAACAAATCCTGCACAGAAAGCGGTCTGTCGTGAGGTCATGGTTCCGAAACGAATTTTTTAGATGAACATTTCAGGTGGAATATTTCTCTTCATTCTCCCTTGCAACTAAAATGGTCACGAATATTATGATATAAACATGGAAAGTGTTTTGAGATGTACAAGCACTGTTTTTAATTTAATTGCGCAGAAAGTGACGCAATTAAATTAAAAATGCTACGGAGTAGGTTAAAATGAATTACAAAAATGTACGAGGTAAATTATTTCTATTTCTCTTTATGTTTATGAATAAATCAAACTACGGAAAAACACAAAACACGAATACAGTCCCTTATCATCATGGTAATTTGAGATTAATTCCACACTCAGTAAGAATCTGGCAGCTTCTGATTGGCGTCAAGGTGCAGACTGATTTGCATAAATAAGGAGCACGCGGTAACACCCCTTCTCACGGTTGATAAGCAGAGTTCGAGGGGAAGTTTAGAACCCATTTCATCTGCACATTGTCGCCGTGTCTGAGCTTCCTTAAATTTTTTACAATGTCTTACTGGATCCGCATTGTCAGTACGCTGGTGTTTTGCGTTGCTTGTGAGTATTTTAATTTCATCTCGTGATTGGACTTCATCTTATAAAATATTTGATGGCAAATTTCTTACCCAATTTTCATTACAAATGATTGCTCTCACTTTCCTGCCTCTTTTCTGATATTGCTCCTTCTTTCAGATTTAAACGCGCAAGTTACAGTAAACCAGCCTCGTTCGATGTCAATTTCTCCGGGAAACAACTTGCAAATAAGTTGTACTCTGTCTGGTGCCAATTTGGGAAGCAACGGTGTCTCCTGGTACCAGCAGATTCCAGGGAATACACCCAGGCTTTTAGTCTACTATTGGTCCGGCAGCACCATTTACAGGGGCCCGGGTATTTCGGAACGGTTCTCCGGCTCCGTATCAGGCAACACGGGAATTCTTACAATGTCTAATGCACAATCTGAGGACGCTGCGGACTATTACTGTGCTATGTGGTCTAACGGTTTAATCTTCGGGAAAGGAACACGACTGAGTGTTGGCAGTAAGTAAAATCCTTTCATTTGTACAGTTCTGTTTTTGTTTACTTTAGAATAAAACAATAAGTTTCATGATGTATACTATTGGCTCGATTTAATTCCATTTAAAAGTGACATTTTCGAATGAATCATATTTTTGACGGGGCTCCCCTGGTACTTCAATTGGAAGTAACATTGCCTAAATGGGGAACTGAACGGTCCAGTTCTGGAAGGTTTTCACCTGTTATTACTTCAGGTTGCATCTGCGCTGAATTAACTTATCTCAGACCAAGATAAGAATTGGTCTGCAGGTCGCCGAATTAGGCAATGGGAAAGAACGTTCAAGTTGCTTGCTCTTGATCGCTTCTTAGTGACTCAGTTGGAAGGTGCGTTGTGTGCATCTCCGCCGATAACAGAATCAGTGACAAATCGTACTGACAGTCACTGTGTAAGCTCACAGGAGAAGTACAGGAGAGTGACTGGCGTCCGTGCAACTACAGTCCAGTGGAGGTCAGCTTTTTTAGGAGAAAAATGCAAATTTGAAGGAGACAAATTCTACGAAGTATCTTAAATTCAGGCTCCAATGTAATAATCTGGAAATTTCCTAACGGCAATATGATTTGAACCAATTCCTGAACTGCCTTAGCATTGATTTGAATGGACTAATATTAATCATAATCAAAAGACTGGAATTTCTATAATACTTTATGAAAACTTACTTTATATTCCTGAAATGGTATTGGGTATCAATACCGACAATGTAAATGGAGACAATTAGCAAACAATAGAGAGATTTCCTCTGGCTTTGTGTTAGCTACATTAAAACCCATTCAAGTCCAGTGCTCTGACATTTGCCCTATAATAGCCAGAAGATTAAAGTTTCCAACAACGTTTACGATGTGATTAATAAATGGAGATTGGAAGATATCCCCTTTCCACCAATTAAAATTATTGCAGCTGAAATACTCCTATGGTTGAGTAAAATAATTGGGATGGGGGAAATTATGCTGATCCCTATTTTAACGGCATCATGCGAAACAGTAACAACCTGCTAAAAAAATACCACCCAGAGGAAATGATTGAATGAATGAACCAACGGACGCCGTTCGGCTGCGGCGATGTCAGAGCAATCCATTTCCGTGTTCAACTGGCACTGTGCGTTAAACTGTTGGGGACGACTTTTATGTTCAGTATTAGTTTCTCAGATATTTAAAGGGGAGTAACCACTGTAGTTTAAACAGCTTAATGCCTTTGTTAAAATACAGAAGAATTTCATACCAATGTTTTAGCGCGTTGATATTCTAATCTTTCAGAGCTAAATTTTAATCTGAATGCCGTTTTAAACCAAACGTGGGCGGCGAACAAAAGATGGTGCCGGGCAAACAGTAAATCCCCGATTTATTGTCGTTGACTTCCCCCACGCTTATGATTCTGTGCTTTTTACAGTTTCATATACTAGCTTACATATTTCTCCCCGCTCTTAAATCTATTTGGAGATCTGTAGTATACTTGAATAACGAGACAGATCCCTTCCTAGCCTTCATCTCAATCCAATAACATTCATAATCGGTCTGCTTAATATGGATTTTGAAATGTATGTTTCATTTTTTTAAATCGCGTTGCTTTTGGGGTATGATGTGAGATAATAACGCGGGCTCACACTCACAGTGTGTGGAATGTGGGTATCCTACAGTGAAAAAAATGTGGATTGCATCATGGGGTCAGCGCAAGGAAACATGGACATGTTTCAACTTAACGCAACAAAACAACCGTAAAAATTTAAAACCCTGTCAGTAAAATTAAATTGTGTGTTTAATATGAGTTCAGCACCAACCTTTAATAAAATTAGTTTATATTCTGCTTCAAGTATTACAATAGAAAGGCTGGATTTATCGGCTCAAATAATGACGCGGCGTATAGACAAAAGTTACTTGTAAAGGCAAGATTCACAGGTCCACTGCAGAATTCTGATCCAAGCTGTTAGTTGTTTCAATGCACCGAGTAGTAATTCGAGAAAGCAGATAATACAAACATGATTATAAATGCGTTCACGCTGCAAATTTAGTGTCGGCGCCAACTGATTTCTGCTTGCCAATGACAAAAGCAGTTAGATTTTACAGCGGAATAGATGTTTTATCCGTATTACGTTGGCTGTATACCTGTACACTCCGGACATCGACTTTGTCCTTATATTCATCCAATACCTAAATCATTTGTTGGTCTCTCCTTTTGCTGATTTAACAACGGAACCATGTGACCGCATCACAATAAGTTTTAAGTAGGGTCAATGGGGTAGGTCTTGACTTTGTGTGACAATGTGAAACAGGGAATAACGAGTCGGCAGGCTTTTTTGCACCTCTCCAAATTTTTATTGAAATTCAAGTCAATGGAAATAAAATTCGGGAGAGATGTAAACGGGGTGCCGACACGCTTTCACCCGTTTTACTCTATTGCACAAAGTCAAGATCTAACCCAGTATATTTAATGAAAATTATTGGCCGGTGTGCTGGAGCTGGTAAATGTTTAAAGTGCCCATAGTATGACTGTAGCATTTTGAAATAAGTATAAAGCAAAGGGATATATTATTATATTGAATGCATTGATGGAATACGAACTATACTATTTTGATAAATCTAAACCTTCAACCGAAGCAATTCCCCAACGCTACTAAACCTTGGTCTTTTTTTTTTAATAGGTCCACAGGAACCATCGGTCTCCGTCCTTCCGCCTTCATCGGACGAAATCACAACAAAGAACATGGCGACCCTGGTGTGTTTGGTAAACCGTTTTAAGCCGGGTGCTGTGGAGATTGAATGGACTGTGGATGGCAGTGTCAGAGGGAATGGTGTTGAGACAAGTCGGATCCAACAGGAGACGGACAACACGTTCAGTGTGAGCAGTTATCTGACTCTGTCAGCCTCAGAGTGGAACTCACACGAGCTTTACTCCTGTGTGGTTAAACATGAGACTCAGGCAAACCCGCTTCAAACAAGTATCGCGAGATCCAACTGTATCTGATTTCACAAACTGTACTTGACCGAGCTGGGAAAGTTTGTTTATTCCCATTCAATTCTTTCATGTAACAAAAAGGGTAGAAATTTATTCCATTTCGGAGGTTTAAGAAAAATAGCCATTGCGGTTCGAACTTTGTCTTTTCAGATCGGTTAATTTGAAATACTCTTCCATCAAAAATTGTCAGTGTTAACTGAAAACACAATTTATGTTATAACATTCAATAAACATGCATTAAAAGACAACAATATGACTATTGTATCCTAAGTATTTGCTTATTGCTAATCTATTCTAATATAGCTATTGAATAAAATCATTGATGCAATACGGTTTTTGGTGTCTTTTATTTCTGAAGCAAAAAAGTCAAATCGATAGTAAAAGTATTTTCGGCTTTATTTTTTGTGTTATTAAAGCTCACGTAATAAAGTGTGCAAAGTTATCTCAAACAAAGCAGTGTGTGACTGATGTGTCGATACTGCGGTAGACATATACAGTGGGGCGGCCGTGGGCGAGTTCACACTCACACAGGTTAACTTGAGGGCTTATTGTTGTCGGTTCAATATGTCCAGTCGTATTTCCCAACTCATAGCGGGTGAAATTGGTCTTGGGTGAATGCGCAAAATGGGCAAAAGCAAATTGGCAGTCCGTTTTACACTGCAGCCCGATTCTCTTCTTCACTGACTTTAAGAGACCAATTTCACCCCCATGGTTTAACTTAATGGGATAGATTTTCATCTTTCCGCCCTCAATAAAGCAGTAGATCAGCCGCAGGTTTTGGAGCCGCTCGACTTTCATTTCCACCGAAATCAATGGGACTAAATCGGGCGGTGTCTATAACTGGCAACGACCTACAACTCTCCCAGGGCAAGTTGAAACTATACCTGGTAGCGTTCATTAATGCACAAATAAGTATAGACAAGTCAACAACAACTTGCATTTATGTAACGCTTTTAGCGTAACGTAGGCGTCACAAGGAAGCCACAGAAGGAAATATTGGGGTCGAAATTCGCGTGGGCTTGTTTTCGGGACTCCGGAAATTGGGCCTCGGGCATTATCTACAACTTCGGGGCGAGATGCCTCCCGATCGCGGAACCACAGGCACCTCATTGGAGGAGAGAAATTAATTTCGTAGATTCCCAGAGGGACTAGCATTGCTGAACAGGGCACAAGGGGGAGGTGTCGCCAGGTCTGTGGCCTGATGGGAAGCACTCCTGCGTATCCTGGCTGCACAGAATATATTTTAAACTTTCCTTTCGTTGGCCGCCGCAGGGGCAACTGAAGAATCCTGAGCTGAGCATGCTGGATCGCTGCTTCCCTCATCAGGAACACATTTTGTAGAGGGGTTCTTCAACAGGTGTTAGGCCCGTCATTAATATATTTAAGGCCACAAAAGTTGTGCGAAATATTTAGCAGAGAAACCAACGCCTGCACAGCTTGGGCGTGGTCTGTCACTGCTAAATTAGAATGTTTTGCGCCCATATTACGCCCGGAACGCAGGCGCAAGGCATACCAATTCCTACCCCGTTAGGAGTTTGTGACCAAAAGCTTGGCCAGAAGTGGGTTTTAAGGAGGGTCTTGAAAAAGAAGTGACAGGTGGAGAGGCTAAGGGAGCGAATTCCAGACCATAGGCCATCCAGGGCCTAGATGGCTGAAGGCACAGCTCCCATTACTGGAAGGAAGGCAATGGAGGATGCAGAAGGTACCGGTTGGAGACTTGCAGATTGCTCGGAGTGCGATGGGGTTGGTAGAGGTTCTCGAGATACAGTGAGGTAAGGCCATGAAGGGATTAAAACACGTGAATAAGAATTTTAAATTTGAGGCATTCGGTAATCACGTGCCAATCTATGTCAGTGAGCACAGCTTAATGGTGGAGCGGAACTTAATGCAGAGTTTTGGATGAGCTGAGGTATATGGAGGGTCGAGGATGTGCGTTCGGCCAGGAGAGCTTTGAAATACTCGAGTCTGCAGGTGAAAAATACATGGATGGGGATTTCAGCAGCAGATGGGCTGAGGCAAGGGCGGAGGCGGGTTATTTGACAGAGGTAGAGATGGAGGCCTTTGTGACGGAGAGGATACTTGGTTGAAAGCTCAGCTCCAATTCAAATGGGATGCCGAAGTTATACAACAGTCTGGTTCAACTGAGACCAGGGAGAGGTGGAAGCGGTTGGGAGCATAAATATTTTGTGGTGGGACTGAACACAGTGGCTTTAGGCTTGGCATCTGGAGTAAATTGTGGCTCATCCAGGACTGGATTAAACAATCAGTAGGACAATGCAACGCCATTGCAGGGGTCGAGCTAGGTGCTGGAGAGTTAGAGCAGTTTAGATGTGGAACCTTCAGATAATGTCGCCGAGCAAAAGCATGTCGATGAGGAAGAGGAGGGTCCCAAAAACAGAACCTTGGGGGGCTCCAGGGATGGGTGGGGAAGGGAAGAGAATCCATTGCTGGAGATATTCTGGCTATGATTGAATAGGTATCAGTGGAACCAAGGGAAGGTAGTCCCACCGAGGTGAACAACAAAGGAGAGGCATTGGAGGAGGATGGCGTGGTCAACCACGTCAAAGGCTGCATAAAGGTCGAGAAGAAAATGGAGCAATTATCAACCATGGTCACAGTCAAAGAGGATGTCATTTGTGACTTTAGTTAGGGTTATTTTGGTGTTGTGGTTGGTGTGGAAATCTAATTGTCGTGATTCAAATGCAGAGTTGCAAAAAATAAGGACATGGATTTGAGAGGTGACAACATGTTCAAGGACTTCAGAGTGGAAAGGGAGGTTGGAGATGGAGCGGTTATATGCAAGGACAGAGGGATCAAGGGTTTTTTTGAGGACGGGAGTGATAATGGCAGTTTTCAAAGGGAGGGGGGCCAGTGCTTGAGGAGAGGCAACCACTTACAATATTAGCTAGCATGGGGTTTGAATGGAAGTTAGGTGGTCAGCAGTTTAGTAAGAATGTGTCAAGGGGCATTAATAAAGGAATATGTTTATTTGAACTAAATCGCAGTAACTACTACTTCCAAATTACCAGTGCATTGTAAGGAAATATATGCCACTACAGGCAGCATCTTAATCTCCATGCAAGCTCATTCTGCTACATCGGTAGGCACAACATGCAGGATTGCTCCTCCAGTTGAGCCCGGATATCGGAGCCGATTTGATATTCCTTTTTGACGAAAGGAAAAACCTCTCAAATCAGAACAAATGTCGATCAGCTGTGCAAAGGTAATGCGACTAAATCTTTGGGGCCCGATGAGCTGCACCGGAGGATTCTGAAGGATTTATGCGAGGAAATTGAAGGAACTCGAACATCAATTTTCCAGAAATCACTGAATACTGGAGAGGTGCCTGGGGACTGTAGAAAGGCAGATATTTTTGAAAAGGTAGCAAAAGTGATGCAGGGAGCTACAGACCAGTGAATTTGCCGTCCATTCTGGGTAAAGCTATGAAAACCCGTAGGTTCATGAAAGAGAGGTCTTGCCAATCTAACTCACTGGTTTACTTTGAGGGTCCGGCAGTGGTTGTGGTGCACTTGGATTTCATAACGTTCCTCTGAAAAGGCTGGTGCTGAAAATAAAGAATGCAGGAATCAGTGGGAATATTTGACAGTGGATATGTATTTGATAGATCGATAAAGCCCAAAGGGCGGTGATACACGGATTGTTAACGACCTGGGCGAATGTTACCAGTGGAGCCACGGGCACAAGGGCTAAGTTTGTAGCTGATACAAAGCTAATCAAGGTGGTAGACTCCAACGCTGAACCGAATAAGAAAAAAAAGAAATGGGAGCAGGAGTAGGCCATACGGTCCCTCGAGCCTGCTCCATCATTCAATAAGATCGTGGCTGACCTTCGACCTCAACTCCACCTTCCATCCCAATCCCCATGTCCCTTGATTCCCCTAGGATGAGATACTCGAGGGTTTGAATATACTTGCAAATTGGGAGACAGGTGACAGATGAATGTCAATACAGAGAAATGCAAAGTGTTTCTTATAGAGACACAAAAATACAGGAAAGGACTATTACTTAAATGTTTCAATTGTTAGAGATTGATTGCTATGATTAGTCAACTATTCGATTATCATTGATCATGCGAGTACCAGGATGGTAGAAGGAGAATTAGATGGACCGTGGTCTTTTTTCGTCTACCAATTCCTATGTTCCGAAAGGTAAATTAATAAATAAACTATAATTACAACAGATAATGAGGAGATATTCAAAAAAGAAATGATAAAAAAGGAATGATCAGCAAAAAAATCAAATTCCAAAACGAAAGGCGGTGGGAAGCGATAACTAGCAGGAGATGTCATCGATGTCGAACGGCAAAAACAAAACAAATACTCATGATGGAAAGGTGGGAGGAAGAACACTAACGGACAGCCAAAGGAAAAGAGTGAAAATTGGGAATTGGCATGAGGTACAGAACGCAACAATTGATACGGGAGACTGGAAAGATCGATTGATTAATAAAACACGAACATGGAGCAGGGGATTAGCCACTGCTTAAGGAGTTTCAAATGATTGAGCAAGTTATCCGTGTTAACGAGAGAAAGCAAGGTAAGATACCAGCACGGTAGGTTACTAACGAAAGGTACAGTAATTATAGGGTTAACAGGCTAAATTCCAGCTCCAGTCAGTAAAAGCTGAAAAATAAGAAATCTTATGGGAAAGAGGTGAGAAAGAAATATGAAGTGGTGACCGGACTGCAAGATGTCTGTTTTCTTTTATTCGTTCATGGGATGTGGGCGTCGCTGGCGAGGCCAGCTTTTATTGCCCATTCCTAATTGCCCTTGGCAAGGTGGTGGTGAGCCACATTCTTGAACCGCTGCAGTCCGTGTGGTGAAGGTACTCCCACAGTGCTGTTTGGAAGGGAGTTCCAGGATTTTGACCCAGCGACGATGAAGGAACGGCGATATATTTCCAAATCGGGATGGAGAGTGACTTGGAGGGGAACGTGCAGGTGGTGTTGTTCCCATGTGCCTGCTGCCCTTGTCCTTCTAGGTGGTAGGGGTCGCGGGTTTGGGAGGTGCTGTCGAAGGAGCCTTGGCAAGTTGCTGCAGTGCATCCTGTGGATGGTCACAATGCAGCCACTGTGCGCCGGTGGTGAAGGGAGTGAATGTTTAGGGTAGTGGATGGGGTGCCAATCAAGCGGGCTGCTTTGTCCTGGATGGTGTCGAACTTCTTGAGTGTTGTTGGAGCTGCACTCATCCAGGCAAGTGGAGAGTATTCCATCACACTCCTGACTCGTGTCTTGTAGATGGTGGAAAGGCTTTGGGGAGTCAGGAGGTGAGTCACTCGCCGCAGAATACCCATCCTCTGACCTGTTCTTGTAGCCACAGTATTTATGTGGCTGGTGCAGTTAAGTTTCTGGTCAACGGTGACCCCGAGGATGTTGATGGTGGGGGATTCGGCGATGGAAATGTAGTGAATGTCAAGGGGAGAAGGATAGACTCTCTCTTGTTGGAGATGGTCATTGCCTGGCACTTGTCTGGGGCGATTGTTACTTGCCAGTTATCAGCCCAAGCCTGGAAGCTATCCAGGTCTTGCTGCATGCGGGCTCGGACTGCTTCATTAATTGAGGGGTTGCGAATGGAACTGAACACTGCAATCATCAACAAACATCCCCATTTCTGACCTTATGATGGAGGGAAGGCCATTGATGAAGCAGCTGAAAATATTCGGGCCTAGAACACTGCCCTGAGGAACTCCTGCAGCAATGTCCTGGGGCTGAGATGATTGGCCTCCAACAACCACTACCATCTTCCTTTGTGCTCGGTATGACTCCAGCCACTGGAGAGTTTTCACCCTGATTCCCATTGACTTCAATTTTACTAGGGCTCCTTGGTGCCACACTCGGTCAAATGCTGCCTTGATGTCAAGGGCAGTCACTCTCACCTCACATCTGGAATTCAGCTCTTTTGTCCATGTTTGGACCAAGGCTGTAATGAGGTCTGGAGTCGAGTGGTCCTGGCGGAACCCAAACTGAGCATCGGTGAGCAGGTTATTGGTGAGTAAGTGCCGCTTGGTAGCACTGTCGATGATACCTTCCATCACTTTGCTGATGATTGAGAGTCGGCTGATGGGGCTGTAATTGGTTGGATAGGATTTGTCCTGCTTTTTGTGGACAGGATATACCTGGGCAATTTTCGACATTGTCGGGTAGATGCCAGTGTTGTAGCTATACTGGAACAGTTTGGCTGGAGGCGGGCAAGTTCGACACTTCTGGCTGAAGATGGTTGCAAACGCTTCGGCCTTGTCTTTTGCATTCACGTGCTGAGCTCTTCCATTATTGAGGATGGGGATGTTTGCAGAGCCTCCTCCTCCGGTTTGTTATTTAATTGTCCACCACCATTCACGACTCGATGTGGCAGGACTGCAAAGCTTTGATCTGATCCGTTGGTTGTGGAATCGCTAAGCTCTGTCTACAGCATGTTGCTTCCACTGGCTAGCATGCATGTAGTACTGAGTTGTAGCTTCACTGGGTTGACAGCTCATTTTTAGCTACGCCTGGTGCTGCTCCTGGCATGTTCTTCTACACTCCTCATTGAACCAGGGCTGATCCCCTGGCTTGTTGTCAATGGTAGAGTGAGGTATATGCCGAGCCATGAGGTTACAGATTGTGCTGGAATACAATTCTGCTGCTGATGATTGACAATAGCGCCTCATGGATGCTCAATTTTGAGCTGCTACATCTGTTCTGAATCTTTCCCATTTAGCACGGTGATAGTGCCACACGAGGACTGTGCGGTGGTCACTCCTACCAATATTTTCATGGACAGATGCATCTGCGACAGGTAGATTGGTGAGGACGAGGTCAAGTAAGTTTTTCCCTCGTGTTGGTTCGCTCACCACCTGCCGCAGGCCCAGTCTGGCAGCTATGTCCTTCAGGACTCGGCCAGCTAGGTCAGTCGTGGTTCTACAGACCCACACTGAGTGATGGACATTGTAGTCCCCCACACAGAGTCCATTCTGTGCCCTTGCTACCCTCACTGCTTCCTCCAAGTGGTGCTGAACATGGGGGAAGACTGATCCATCAG
The DNA here is from genome assembly GCF_035084215.1 of Heptranchias perlo. Lineage (NCBI taxonomy): Eukaryota > Metazoa > Chordata > Chondrichthyes > Hexanchiformes > Hexanchidae > Heptranchias > Heptranchias perlo. Next base: position 9,159,585 of record NC_090349.1, read on the forward strand.
CTGAGGGAGGACGATAAGTGCTAATCAGCAGGAGGTTTCCTTGCCCATGTTTGACCTGATGCCATGAGATTTCATTGGGTCCAGAGTCAATGTTGAGGACTCCCAGGGCCACTCCCTCCTGACTGTGTATCACTGTACTGCCACCTCTGGTTGGCCTGTCTTGCCAGTGGGACAGGACATACCCAGGGATGGTGATGGAAGAGTCTGGGACATTGGCCGAAAGGTATGATTATGTGATTCGGCTATGTCAGGCTGTTGCTTGACTAGTCTGTGGGACAGCTCTCCCAATTTTGGCACAAGTTCCCAGATGTTCGTGAAGAGGACTTTGCAGGGTCGACTGGTGGAGGAGCGATAAGCGTCAGGGATGAGTGAAGGTTTGGCCATGAGAAATGTCTTACGAGATAAGGTAGTACAGAAGTGCGAGGCCAGCCTTATTGTTCAGGCATGTAAAACATCCAGACAACAATACTGCAATAAGCATGCATGTGAACGGGGAGTTGGTCTGCCTGACCCCGGGATTACTCAGGTATTACCCCGACGTACGTCTTAACCTCTCGCACTGCAGGCGTGATAAGGTACTCCCCCTACGTTAATCCTACACATTGAACAGTATAAAGATAAATGCACACTTGAACCCTAACTAGTCTTGCACTGGGCTACTGTATGCAGTCAGAGGACTCAGTTTGCGAACTTCTGATGAGTTCCTTACTTGTGAGCAAAAAATTGGTACCAAGCTCATACCTACTGCGTATGTTGGATATGTATCATTTGATAAATGAAGGGTAGTGATCAATATCTTTCTGTCCTTCGAGTCCACGAGCCTTATCCTTAAAAGGGTAAGGGTTGTCCTAAAGTACTGGCGACCGCGGCAAGACTCTAAGATAAGTGAACATTTGAATGCTTAGTTTGGGACTGGCCGGCTCTTCCAAGGCAGAATTCACCAGATTCGGTTTTTAGAATGGAGAAATTGGCGGAATACGAAATCGGTATATGACACGACAGGGCGATGGACCCCGGAAAGCAGGAGATCTGCTGGGCAAAGCCGACCCCTTGAAAAAATTAGCCCAGATTCTCGAAAAGGATTTCTTGGATACCCCAAAGGACAGGACTGAAGTTGCCCTAATACAAAGATTGTTTTCCGTTGCTAAGGCTCTGTCGTACGGGTACGAGAGTGTCGTGGTTATGTTACTGGACTAACAATCCAAAGGCCTAGACTAATAATCCAGAGACTATGAGTTCCAATGCCACCATGATAGTTTGACAATTTGAAATCTTTTAAAAAACTGGAATTAAAAGCTGGTACACGTAAAAGTGACCATGAAGCTGTTGGAGTGTGTATTAACCCAACTGGTTTATTATTGTCCCTTAGCTGAGGAAAACTACCACCCTTACCCAGTCTGGCCTATATGTGATTCCAATTCCACGCTGTAAGGTTTTCTCTTTCCTTACTGGACTTCAAAGGTAAGAAACAACGAAGACTGACTCAAGAATGTCTGAAAACATTCCAAATAATTTTATTGATAATAAAGCACTACAGTTTCCAGATTGAGTGCTTCTGCTAAATTGAATGGCTTGCTAAACAGATTGACGATGGGAATTTGGTGAGAGTGGGAATTCTCTGGTAAGTAGTGGGTGAGCAGTACAGAAAATATGTTGTTATCAAACCAAAATTTAAGTTAGTTTTCTCATTTAAAAATTCCTTTAAAAACTGCAAGTCGGTGGCAGTCAATGTAATTGGGTCGCTCACGAGGTTTTAATTATTGTGTTTGGAATACAATAATTAAGACCTCGTCACGGACCCAATTACATTGACTGACTAGCTGTAACTAATGTGTTTCCGAAGGTATATATTAGAGGGATATCCGCAAAAGTACAGAGCTGCAGCACACAGCTGGGCGAGAGCAAGGTGAATCAGCTGAACAAGTGGCTTGCTAAAAAGAGTGACAACGGGAATTTGTTGAGGATGGGAATTCGGTGCAGAGGGGGATGTAAGTATACCTGATACCTGTGAGGATAAGGAGAAGGATTGCGCGGAGAACAGCCGCAATACTGACCCAGGCACTGTAAAGCAGAGGGCTGTTCAAAGCGGGGAGGAGCAGAATGGAAACGTAGTAGTTTTTGGGGTTTCAACAATTAGGGGGATAGATAGCATCGAGAGTCCCGAAGGATGTGTTGACTACCTGATCCCAGGGGACGGGATACCTCGATGCAGGTGGACTGGAATTTGGAAAGGGAAGTGAAAGATTCAGTTGTTGTGGCACAGCGAAAAATAAGGGAGGTGGTCCGGCTGAGGGGGTGTCAGAAATTAGGAGCTAAATTAAAAGGCAGGACCTCAAGGGTGGTAATGTCAGGATTATTACCCAAGCCACGATCTAAATGGCATAGGGACAAACAGATCAGGAAGGTGAACACGTGGCTAAAGGAGTGATGTAGGAAGGAGGGGTTCCATTTCATGGGCCACTGACACCAATACTGGGACAGGAGAGAGCTGCACAGTTGGGACAGGCTGCACCAGAACCGGGCTGGGACCAAGGTGCTAGTGGAAAGGATAAATATAATAGTAAAAGAGCTTTAAACTAGTAAATGGAGGGTGGGTTCAGTCAGAAAGTAAAATGATAGAATAAAGATGAAAAAAATGGATAAGAGCAGAGTTCAGGTCACAAAGTGATATAGATACTCCAGGTGAAAGGAATACTAAAATAACAGAAGTAGCTACAGCAGGAGTGACAAATAAGAAATGAGTTAAGTAAAACAACGTGAGAAAGACAGCATCAGGGTAGAAAGACAGGGTAGGGTCTCTTGCCCAAATAAGATTATAATATATAGTAACGCATGGAGTATAAGAAATAAACTGAGTGAATTAGAGGCTCAATACAGTTTAGAGGGTATGACATGGTGGTCATTATTGAAACATGGATGAAAGCTAGTCATAATGAGGAGTGAAATATTCCAAGTTAGAGGATGTTTAGAAAGGATAAGGAAACTGGAAGAGGAGGATGGGTAGCCTCATTGATTAAAGATACTATTACAACATTAGTAAGAGATAATATAGGAAAGGAAATACAATCAGCGGAGACTCTACGGTTAGAATTGAGGAATAAGAGAGGACTTAAAACTTTAATGGAAGTTGTCTACCGGCCTCCTGGCAGCAGCAATGAAGTGGCAGAATGTATTAATTCAGAGACTAGAAAGGCTTGTAGCAAACGGGGAGTTGTTTTAATAGGAGACTTTAATTTTCATATGGATTGGGAAGAGCAGAACAGCTCAAGTCAGAAATGTAGTGAATTTCTTGAGTGCATTCGAGATAGTTTTCTAGAGCAATATGTTCCAGGACCAACAAGAGGGCTGGTCACACTAGATTTAGTAATAAGTAATGAGCCATACTTGATTAATAATCTAACAGTAAGGGAATATTAATCTAACAGTGATCATAATATGATCGAATTCAATGTTAGGTTTGAAAAGGAGAAACTTGACACAGTTACGAAGATTCTAGATTTTAGTAATGCTAACTTTAACGATATAAGGCAGAGACCAACGACAACAAACTGGTGAAAACTGTTATCGGGTAAAACTGTAGATGAACTGTGGGAGGTGTTCAAAAAATAATTTGGCTTAATACAGGACCAGTATACACCCATTAGGGGCAAGAGCACTTCTAACTGAATAAAACAGCCACGGTAGACAACATAACATGAAACTAAAGGAAAGACTATATAAAAATGCAAAGAATAATATAGATCCAAGGGATTATGGGAGATATGAAGAACAGCAAGGGAAAGCAAAAAAAGACAGTAAGAGCTGCAAACAATGAATATGGAAAGAAACTTGCGAGGGATATCAAGATAAACACTTAAAGAATTTACAATCATATTAGAAGAAAATGGGTAGTCAAGGGTAATGTGGCCTTTTAAAAATAGATGCAGTTAACATTGCAAATGAAAATAAGGAAATGGCAAACTTGTTGAATAATTACTTTTTGTCCGAAATCACAGTCGTGGATGAGGATAATATACCTGACATTCCAGTGAGACTAATAATGAATCAATGAATGGAACTCAATGAAGTTAACGTTAGCAAGAAAACAGTATTGGAAAAAATAATGATAATAAAGACTGACAAATCCACAGCACGTGATAGTTTGCACCCCAGAGTTTTAAAGGAAGCAAGTGAGGAAATTACAGATGCTTTAGCCATAATCTTCCAAAGCTCTCTTGATTCAGGAATTGTCCCTTTAGATTGAAAAATTGTAAATGTAACTCCATTATGTAAGAAGGGTGGGAGAGAGAGAAACCAGGAAATTATAGAACGTTTAGTCTAACATCTGTTGTGGGGAAGTTATTAGAATCTCTAAATAAGGAAAGAGTGCCTTAACACGGAAATAAATTTGAGCTGATTGGATGGTGCCATCATGGATTTTTAAAGGTTAGGTCATGTCTAATGAAACAGATTGAATTTTTTGAGGAAGTAACTAAAGTCGTAGACAGGGGAATGTCTATGGATGCAGTTACATGGATTTTCAGAAGGCATTCGATAACGTTCCACATAATAGACTGTTAGCTAAAATTAAAGCTCATTGAATTGAAGGCAAATTATTGACCTGGTTAGAATTTTAGTTGGATAGTAGAAAACAGAAATTGAGATAATGGGTACGTATTGGGTATGATTTGGAAGTAAGTGACAAGTAGTCCCCTCAAGTGTATGTGCTGGGGCAAAATCCATTTACCATATTCATTAATGACTTAGATATTACAATAGAGAGCCATATATCCAAGTTTTGCCGATGACACAAAGTTTGGTTTCACAGTAAGTCGTGTAGATTGGAGCATAAAATTACAGAGACAGTGGTAGATTAAGTGAGTAGACAAACTGTGGCAAATGGATTTCAACGCAGGTAAGTGTGAGGCCACCAATTGTAGACCAGAAAAGGATAGATCCGAGTATGTTTTAAATGGTGAAAAGTTAGGAACAGTGGAGATCCAAAGAGATTTGGCGACCCATGTGCACAGATCACTAAATATAATAGTCAGGTACATAAAAAATCAAAACGTCTACTGGAATGTTAGCTTTTATAACTAGAGGGCTAGAATATAAAGGGAAGGAAGTTTTGCTACAGCTATACCAAGCCCTGGTTAGACCACATCTCGGGAAATGTGTTCAGTTCTGGGCACCACATCTGTGAAAAAATCTATTGGCCTTGGAAGGAGTGCAGCGGAGATTCACCAAAATGTAAACACGGCTCCAAGGGTTTGAATATGAGGAGAAATTACATAAACAATCTTGTATTCCCTGGAATACAAAAAGTTAGGAGATGATTTGATTGAGATTTTAAGGATTTTGAAAGGAATTAATAGGGTAGATAGAGAGAAACCTTTTTTCGCTGGTGGGGGAGTCTCTCACAAGGAGACATAACATTAAAATCAGAGCGAAGCCATTCAAGAGAGAAGTTAGGAAACACTTCTTTACGCAAAGAGTGATAGAAATGTGGAACTCTCTCCTACAAAATGCAGTAGATGCTAGCTCAATTAATTATTTAAAATCTGAGATCGATAGATTTTTGCTAGCCAAGGTATCAAGGGATATGAAGCCAAGGTGGGTCGATGGAGACAGGATGAAGGTCAGCCATGATCTCATTGAATGGCCGAATAGGCTCGAGGGGCTGAATGGCCTTCTCCTGTTCCTATGTTGCTATATTCCTATATAGATGCCATACAACCTTATGTGGGAAGTACAGCCCAGAAGCAAGATGATCATATCCGTCCCCTGAGAGATTGAAGGGATTAATTGTTTGTCGACAATTTCTTCTTTAAACGCTGCTTGTGGTCTCCTGAAAAACTCTTCCCGTTTTTACATCTTTTTTTGCCCTTTATCTGTTGCTGGACAGAATAATTTGTAGTTTTCCTTTCAGTTCTCACGGTCCAGCAGACAGCTGTCTTATCTTTTAACTTGTTTATCTCTCATTGTCAGCAGATTGAGTCAGTGCCCTTGGTCACAGTCTGACCCTCTGAAGGCAGTTTGGAGCAAGATCCAGCACATGATCTACTGCCATAAGCTTTGCTCTGATTTTATTTGACATTAGTTGAATTGTTTGTATGTTGCAGTTTAACTTTCTGACTGAATTATTTACACAGAATATAATAATTACTACAACAGGAAAATCGTGTTTGACCAATATGATTGAGTACTTTGATGAAGTATGGAGAGATTTGATGAGGTTAGTGTGGTTTATGTTGTGTATATGGATTTTCAAAAGACATTTAATAATGTACCACACAATAGACTTGTAAGCAAAATTAAAGCCCATGGGATTACAGGGACGGTGGCAGAATGGATATAAAATTGGCTAAGGGACAGAAAGCAGAGAGTTGTGGTGAACGGTTGTTTTTCAGACTGGAGGGAAGTATACAGTTGTGTTCGGCAGAATTTTGTATTAGGACTGCTGCTCTTCTTGATATATATTAATGACCTGGACTTGGTTATACAGGGTATAATTTCAAAGTTTGCAGATGATACGAAACTCGGAAATGTAGTAAGCACTGTGGAGGATAGTAACATGCTTCAAGTGGACATAGACAAACTGCTGAAATAGTCAGACACATTGGCAGATGAAATTTAACGCAGAGAAGTGTGAAGTGATGCATTTTAGTGGGAAGAATAAGTCAGCCAATATAAACGAAATGGTACAATTTGAAAGAGGGTGCAGGAACAGAGAGACCTGGGGGTGTATATACACAAATCTTTGAAGGCGGCAGGAGAAGTTGAGAAATCTGTTAACAAAAGATATGGGATCCTGGGCTTTATTAATAGAGGCAAGGTAGTGATGCTAAACCTCTATAAAACACTGGTTAGGCCTTAGCTGGAGTATTGTGTTCAATTCTGGGCATCACAATTTAGGAACGATGTCAAGGCCTCGGAGAGGGGGCAGAAGAGATTTACTGGAATTGTACCGGGGATGAGAGACTTCAGTTATGTGGAGAGACTGGAGAAGTTAGGGTTGTTCTCCTTAGAACAGAGAAGGTTAAGAGGACCTTTGATACAGGTATTCAAAATCATGAACGGTTTTGATAGAGTAAATAAGGAGAAACTGTTCCCAGTGGCAGAAGTGTTGGTAACAAGAGCAAACAGATTTAAGGTGATTTTCAGAAGAACCGGAGGTGACATAAGGAAACATTTTTTTACGCAGCTATTTGTTATGATTTGGAATACACTGCCTAACAGGGTGGTGGAAGCAGATTCAATAATGACATTCAAAAGGGAATTGGATAAATACTTGGGGAAGAACTTTATCGTGCCCTGGGAAAAGAGCAGGGGTGTGGGACTAAATTGATAGCTCTACCAAAGAGCCTGCGCCAGTATGATGGGCCGAATGATCTCCATTTGTGCTCACCAAACCTGGTACCCAAGGGTAGATATTCCATTCCCCATGTCGGCAATATTTGTTGCATATGCATCAGATCTTCTTGTGAAATGCTACTACTGTCTATTATAGACCACAGGCTTAGAGACAAGCCAAGAAAGAAGTGGTCAAATCGTACAACTGTCTTTAAAGCCTCAGGTTGATTACTTGGATTATTGGGGAATTCTTCATCTAAGGTAAAACTCCAGGCTGGTAATTAACTCTGTAGTATGTTGTTTCTGTAGATTTAATTACAGAATATAAAATGGAACTTAACGTAAGTGATACTTTCACATAAAATGGTTTCCCTTAGTCTTTCTCAATCTTAGTCTCCAACAGCTCCCCTTTTTTGTGCGATCTCGGGGTTTTTACCGAAGATCCACACCTCATGTTATTAGCTTTACATACTCATCACGAGCCATTTGCTCGTCTAGTCTCGGTATAACTTGATTAATATTACACATCATGATACAGACAAGGAAAATCGTAATACATAGTACAGAAAGCTACAGTGAAAACTAAGCACCCCCGATACTACCATATTACCGAGAAATTGTCCCCTTACTTAAAAAAATTATTTTTCTGGAAAATTTTGAATCGGTATAGTGTCTGCCTCGCCCTCAATTATCCTAATTTCGCCGTTAACTCAAGGAAACTCAACGCTGAATTTTAGAATTTCAATTTATATTTCCCTCTCTACTTTAATTTCAATTCCTCTGATAGGTATCAGTGTGTTACCTGTATCCGGATTGTTTCATTAATTTGTAGTGAAGGATTTTGGACTTTTCAATATGGATTTTTCACTTGCGAAAGGAGAAGAATTTGATTCAACAAAAGATGGAACACAGAACTGTTAGTCTTGGCTGTTCAAGACAGCATTCTCTGAAGCTTGACCAAGTTCCAAAGGTTTTGCTCCAGACTGTTTAGCAGGCTAAATGAGAAGATGTACTTTCGCGGAGATGAGGGGCGATGTTAAAGATAAGACAGCTGCCCAGCTTGGCCTTGAAAGTTTGTGGGCAACTGTCGTAAACATCAGTGTCGGCTTGTTTGAACAATGGGAAAGAGAGTGAAAAATACCAACAGCATGTTTTGGCTACCGAGGATGGTATATGAGCAGTCATTATAAAGTGAATGGAAGAGACAGACCAGACACAGTCTAGGAGAACACCAAAAGGTACGTCAGCGGAAAATTAACCGCGCAGTCTCCTGAAACGGAAGCATTTGACCAATCTGAGTTTCGATTTGTACTGCAGACTAATTTGCAAGCATCTCTATCTGTCAACCTGTCGAGGTCTAATGTGATTAAAACCAATTTTTAGAAAAGCTCATAGTCTTGGTTGATCTTACCTCTGGATTACCATGAAGAGTGAAGAGAAAGGGAAAAAACACGACAGTATGTAAAAAAAATTGGTTTCTCTATGGGGGATGTGTCAGTGCACTATTTAAAAGTTAAAATAATTATTGAAACAGTGTATGCCCTCAGTCTCCTGAAAAACATTAACCATTTCATGTAGAGGTGATGTCCACGTGATTGATCATATCTGCGACCCATTCTTCAGTGCACCTTCATCGTATATTCCGCATACTGGTCGCCTCACGCACAACATATCACATCTGCAAACGCATAGGTATCCCAAGCCCTAATTTAGTTTAACATAATTTTCCGGATTTAATTTTTCCATTCAATTTGCAATCTTACATTCTCCTGTAAAATCACCCCTCAGTTGCCATTCTTCCAGGCTGGAAAGGATATGCTTGAGTAACTATATAATGCCCCCAGCTCGTTAAAACCAATCAATAATGCTGGAAGGTCCTCAGTACATTCAAATGGATGAGTACCACTACAACGATAATACTGCAGCAGTATCAGCAATGCCTGTAACAGATGCGAAACTGTGAAGTGCTGTGGCACCTTTTCTACAATCTTGCCTGCAGTTCATACTTGTTGCAGAAGTAGCGCTGTTCCACTTTAAGTATTATATTTCTGTGTTATCTCTGTTTTAATGCCACAAAAACATTATTAAATCGTGCCAAGAGGAAATGGTCACGACAAAAATGAAGTCGGAACAATTTTAAAACATTACTATTGGATTTCTTATGGTTTTGCTGATATTTAATCAGAGGAAATTGCATGTCTTTCAAATATTTTCGTTCCAACAAGCTGAGCATCTCAGTTTTGCATCTGCCAGCTCCTCAGCGTGTAGTGCATAGAATAAAATCAAAAGATGGGATAAAAATAGGGACATTATGTATGACTTTAAAATGGGGAATAAATTACATCTTTGTGTCCTCGTGCAATTACCTTCATTTTCTAACCACTTAAGCTGAAGACTACCGTCAGGAATTTCATTGGGGTTCATCCGATTGGATGCAATAACTTCAAAAGATCAGCGGAAACACCATCTCTGCAGTTTTTGGCATCTCCCGCTGAAGTTATGGTGCCCAATCAGGAGAACCCCGAAGGAAATTCACCCCCTACATTTCGTCTTGACTCTGGATGCACAATGCCACGGAGAATTGAGTACACATGCAATAAAAATCTTATATCTGCATGCACTTCCGGCCCTACAAGACCTTTCTTACTGTTGTTAAAATTTTATAACAATTTTGTGTCAATTTATTTCCATTATAAATCCTTTGTTCACATCTATATTGAAAACTCTCTATGTAAATTTGCAACATTATAATTGCAGCCCCTGGCAGTGGTGGCTCTGTAGTGTCTACATTTTGCACCTCTCAGCCCCTTGGCCTGCACTGTAGAGAACTTTCTGTGCTCCGACCAGTTCTACTTTTCCGATTCTCCAATTGCTGGACGTAAGTATCAATAATATCAAAGTAACATATTATTTAAAAATAAGGGCATAATACATGACTTCAAACGAGGCTGAAATATGCCTCCATGCCCTGATTCAATTAACCCTTGCCTTCTAACCATTGGGGTAGATCTTGACTTTGTGCGATAGAGTAAAACAGGTGATAGCGAGTCGGCAGCCCGTTTTACATCGTACCAGATTTTTATTTCCATTCATTCCATTTTTAAAAATCAGGAGAGATGTAAAACGGACTGTCGATTCGATGTCAACTGTTTTAAGCTATCGGGCAAAGTCAAGATCTACTCCATGTTGCACTTGGATTACGCTTGGTCTTTACTGCCCATGCGCAACACCATGGGCGATCGACTAGCATCATAGAGTCATAAGAATCATAGAAAGCTACGGAACAGAAGGAAGCCATTCGGCCCATCCATGAGGGCCGAGAAAGAGCTAGCCAGCTTAAATCCCAATTCCAGCACTTAGTTTCAGCACTTCAAGTGAACATCTATCTACTTTGTTTAATGAGTTGAGGGTTTCTGACTCCACCACCCTTTCAGGCAGTGAGTTCCAGACCCTTACAACCATCTGGGTGAAAAAAATCTCCTCAGCTCCCCTCTAATCCTTCCACCAATTACTTTAAATCTATGCCCCCTGGTCATTGACCACACTGCGAAGGGAAATAGGTCCTCCCTATCCAGTCTATCTAGTCCCGTCATAATTTTATATACCTCAATTAAATCTCCCCTCAGCCTCCTTTGTCCCAAAGAAAATAAACCAAGCCGATCCAATCTTTTCTCATAGTTAAAATTCTCTTGCCCTGGCAACAACCTCAGAAATCTCCTCTGCACCCTCTCCAGTGCAATCACATCTTTCCTGTAATGTACCCTTCCATTTATTATGTACTCCCTTGCCTTGTTTGCGCTCCCCAAATGCTTTACCACACATTTCTCTGGATTGATTTCCATTTGTCACTTTCCTGCCCACCTGACCAGTCCATTGGTATCTTCCTGCAATGTACAGCTTTCTTCCTCACTATCAACCACACCACCAATATTTATATTATCTGAAAACTTCTTGATCAAGCCCCCCATATTCAAATCCAAATCATTAATATATACTACAGAAAGCAAGGGACCTAGTACTCAGCTTTGAGGGACCCCACTGGAAACAGCCTTCCAGTCCCAAAAAACAGCCGTCAACCATTACACTTTGCTTCCTGCCACTGAGCAAATTTTGGATCCAACTAGCCACTTTCCCTTGGATCCCATGAGCTTTTACTTTGTTGACCAGTCAGCCATGTGGGACCGAGTCAAATGCCTTGCTAAAATCCAAGTACATTATATCAAACGCATTACCCTCATCAAACCTCCTTGTTACCTGTTCAAAAAATGCAATCAAGTTAGTCAGATACAACCTTCCCTTAATAAATCTATGCTGACTGTCCTTGATTAACCCGTGCCTTTCTAAATGACGATTTATTTTATCCCTCAGAATCGATTCCAATAATTTGCCCACCACTGAGGTTAGACTGACTGGCCTATAATTACTAGGTCTATCTCTTTCTCCCTTTCTAAACAACAATACAACGTTAGCAGTCCTCCAACCCTCCAGCACCATGCCTATAGCCAGGGAGAATTGGAAATGATGGTCAGAGCCTCCACAATTTCCTCCCTTGATCCTCCCTATAGCCTGGGGTACATTTCATCCAGCCCTGGTGATTTATCTACTTTCAAAGAAACGAATCCCCTTAATACTTCCTCTCTCACTAGGTTTATCCTATCCAATAAATCATACTCCTTCTCCTGAACTACAATCTCTGCATTCTCCCCCTCTTCAGTGAAGACAGACGCAAGGTATTCATTAAGAACCACATCTTCCACCTCCACACATAGGTTACCTTTTTGGTCTCTAATAGGCCGTACTCTTTCCTTCGTTATCCTTTTGCTCTTTATGTATTTATAAAACATTTTAAAATTTTCCTCACTACATATTACTACATATTGATTTTACATCAATTATATAAAGTTTAAACACATAATATATCAATAATGTAATGCTAGATAAAAGTAATATGATACCAAATATTGATTTAAGATATGCAGAATTTATAACATCAAATATGAGACACCAACACAAGGTCCAACTCACTGTGACTTTAGGGGATTGTGTGAAACGCGCGATATCGGCTTGGCCGCCCGTTAAAACCTTTTCCGATTTCCAATAGCAAAATAACTCATTCCAAGCTCATGTGCTGTTCGCGACCTTCTGACAATAGTTTGTAGCGCATTCTGATAGCGCAGAGATATCAGGCACATCTGCCAAAGAATATATACACAAGATAGTCAGAATCGTCTCCCCAAGCTACATGCTCAAAAGAATTGATAGTGAATTGTTTCATCCGCCTTGTGCTTTCAATCAGAGATCTCCAATACACCATCCCCAATAATAGCCCGTGAATTGTAAGATTTCAATATATATATAAATGTAAAATGATAATGGAACAAATCCTGCACAGAAAGCCGTCTGTCGTGAGGTGTTCGGCCCGAAACGATTTTTTTAGATGGACGTTTCAGGTAGAATATTTCTCTTCATTCTCCCTTGGCAGCTAAAATGGTCACGAATATTATGATATAAACATGGAAAATGATTTGCGATGTGTAAGCACTGTGAGACTGCGCACAAAGTGATGCAATTAAATGAAAATGCTACGGAGTGGATTAAAGTGGATATTAAAAATGTATGAGGTAAATTATTTCTATTTCACTTTATGTTTAAGAAAAACTCAAAGTACGCAAAAACACAAAACACGAATACCATCCCTTATCTTCCTGGTAATTTGAGATTAATTCAACACTCACTAAGAATCTGGCAGCTTCTGATTGGCGTCAAGGTGCAGACTGATTTGCATAAATAAGGAGCACGCGGTAACACCCCTTCTCACGGTTGATAAGCAGAGTTCGAGGGGAAGTTTAGAACCCATTTCATCAGCACATTGTCGCCGTGTCTGAGCTTCCTTAAATTTTTTACAATGTCTTACTGGATCCGTATTGTCAGTACGCTGGTTTTATGCGCAGTTTGTGAGTATTTTAATTTCATCTCCTGATTAGACTTCATCTTTAAAAATATTTGCTGGCAAATTTGTTACCCCATTTTCATTACAAATGATTGCTCTCACTGTCCTGCCTCTTTTCTGACATTGCTCCTTTTTTCAGATTTAAACGCGCAAGTTACAGTAAACCAGCCTCGTTTGATGTCAACTTCTCCGGGAAACAACGTCCAAATCAGTTGTACTCTGTCTGGTGCCAATTTAGGAAGCGAGGTTGTCTCCTGGTACCAGCAGATTCCGGGGAATACGCCCAGGCTTCTAGTCTACTATTGGTCCGGCAGCACCATTTACAGGGGCCCGGGTATTTCAGAACGGTTCTCCGGCTCCGTATCAGGCAACACGGGAATTTTTACAATGTCGAATGCACAATCTGAGGACGCTGCGGACTATTACTGTGCTATGTGGTCTAACGGTATATTCTTCGGGAAAGGAACACGACTGAGTGTTGGCAGTAAGTAAAATCCTTTCATTTGTACAGTTCTGTTTTTTGATAACTTTAGAACAAAACAATAAGTTGCAAAATGTATACTATTGTCTCGATTTAATTCCATTCAAAAGTGGCATTTTCGAATCAATCATATTTTCAACGGGCTTCCCCTGGTATCTTAACTGGAAGTAACATTGCCCAAATGGGGAACTGAACGGTCCAGAATTTCTATAATACTTTATGAAAACTTATTTTATATTGCTGAAATGGTATTTGCTGTCAATTACGACAATGTAAATGGAGACAATTAGCAAAGAGGAGAGAGGTATCCTCTCGCTTTGTGTTAACTACATTATAACGCGTTCATTTTCAGTGCTATTACGTTTGCCCTATAATAGCCAGAAGAGTAAAGTTTCCTACAACGTTTATGACGTGATTAATACATGGAGATTGGAAGATGTCCCCTTTCTACTAATTAAAAATATTGTACCTGAAATACTCCTATGGTTGAGTAAAATAAATCGGATGGGGGAAATTATGCTGGTCCCTATTTTTAGAGACCATGCGAAATAGTAAACACTTGCTAAAAAATAATACCACCCAGAGGAAATGACTGAATGAATGAACGAACGGACGGCGTTCGGCTGCGGCTATATCGGAGCAATCCATTTCTGTGTTCAACCAGCACTGTGCGTTAAACTGGTGGGGGCGTCTTTTGTGTTCAGTATTGCTTTTGCAGATATTTAAAGGGGAGTAACCACTTTAGTTTAAACAGCCTACGTCCTTTGTTAAAATAAAGAAGAATTTCATACCAATGTTTTAGCGCGTTGATATTCTAATCTTTCAGAGCCAAATTTTACTCTGAATGCCGTTTTAAACCAAACGTGGGCGGTGAACAAAAGATGGTGCCGGGCAAACCGTAAAGCCCCGATTTATTGTCGTTGAATTCCCCCTCGCTTATAATTCTGTGCTTTTTACAGTTTCATATACTAGCTTGCATATTTCCCCCGCTCTTCCTTAAAACTATTTGGAGATCTGTAGTATATCTGAGTAGTGGGACAGATCCCTTCCTAGCCTTCATCTCAATCCAATAACATTGATGATCGCTGTCTGCTTAATATGGATTTTAAAATGTATGTTTCATTTTTTTAAATCGCGTTGCTTTTGGGTATGATGTGAGATAATAACGCGGGCTCACACTCACAGTGTGTGGAATGTGGGTATCCTATAGTGAAAAAAATGTGGAATGCATCATGGGGTCAGCGCAAGGAAACATGGACAAGTTTCAACTTAACGCAACAAAACAACCGTAAAAATTTAAAATCCGATCAGTAAAATTAAAGTGTGTGTTTAATATGAGTTCAGCACCAACCTTTATTAAAATTCGTTTATATTCTGCTTGAAGTATTACAATAGAAAGGCTGGATTTATCGGCCCAAATAATGACACGGCATATAGACTAAAGTTACTTGTAAAGGCAAGATTCACAGGTCCACTTCAGAATTCTGATCTAAAGTGTGAGTTGTTTCAATGCACAGAGTGGTAATTCGAGAAAGCGGATAATACAAACATGATTATAAATGCGTTCACGCTGCAAATTTAGTGTCGGCTCCAAGTGATTTCTGCTTGCCAATGACTAAAGCAGTTGGATTTTACAGCGGAATAGATGTTTTATCCGTATTACGTTGGCTGTATACCTGTACACTCCGGACATAGGGGTTGTCCTTATATTCATCCAATATCTAATACATATGTTGGTCTCTCCTTTTGCTGATTTAACAACGGAACCATGTGACCACATCACAATAAGATTTAATTAGTGTCAATGGGGTAGGTCTTGACTTTGTGCGACAATGTGAAACAGGTGATAACGAGTCGGCAGCCGGTTTTGCTCCTCTCCAGGTTTTTATTTAAATTTAAGTCAATGGAAGTAAAATTCGGGAGAGATGTAAAACGGGGTGCCGACTCGCTTTCACCCCTTTTACTATATCGCACAAAGTCAAGATCTAACCCAGTATATTTAATGAAAATTGTTGACCGGTGTGCTGGAGCTGGTAAATGTTTAAAGCGCCCATAGTATGACTGGAGTATTTTGAAACAAGTATAAAGCAAAGGGATCCATTATTATATTAAATGCATTGATGGAATACGAAATATACTATTTTGATAAAATCTAAACCTTCAACCGAAGCAATTCCCCAACGCGACGAAACCCTGTTCTTTTTTTAAAAATAGGTCCACAGGAACCATCGGTGTCCGTTCTTCCTCCTTCATCGGATGAAATCACAACAAAGAACATGGCGACCCTGGTGTGTTTGGTAAACCGTTTTAAGCCGGGTGCTGTGGAGATTGAATGGACTGTGGATGGCAGTGTCAGAGGGAATGTTGTTGAGACCAGTCGGATCCAACAGGAGACGGACAACACGTTCAGTGTGAGCAGTTATCTGACTCTGTCAGCCTCAGAGTGGAACTCACACGAGCTTTACTCCTGTGTAGTTAAACATGAGACTCAGGCAAACCCGCTTCAAACAAGCATCGCGAGATCCAGCTGTATCTGATTTCACAAACTGTACTTGACCGAGCTGGGAAAGATTGTTTATTCCCATTCAATTCTTTCATGTAACAAAAAGGGTAGAAATTTATTCCATTTCGGAGGTTTAAGAAAAATAGCCATTGCGGTTCGAACTTTGTCTTTTCAGATCGGTTAATTTGAAATACTCTTCCATCAAAAATTGTCAGTGTTAACTGAAAACACAATTTATGTTATAACATCCAGTAAACATGCATTAAAAGGCAACAATATGACTATTGTATCCTAAGTATTTGCTTACTGCTAATCTATTCGAATATAGCTATTGAATAAAATCATTGATGCAATACGGTTTTTGGTGTCTTTTATTTCTGATGCAAAAGTAGTCAAATCTATAGTGAAAGTATTTTAGGCTTTATTTTGTGTGTTATTAAAGCTCACGTAATAAAGTGTGCAAAGTTATCTCAAACAAAGCAGTGTGTGACTGATGTGTCGATACTGCGGTAGACATACACAGTGGGGCGCCCATGGGCGAGTTCACACTCACACAGGTTAACTTGAGGGCTTATTGTTGTCGGTTCAATATGTCCAGTCGTATTTCCCAACTCATAGCGGGTGAAATTGGTCTTGGGTGAATGCGCAAAATGGGCAAAAGCAAATTGGCAGTCCGTTTTACACTGCAGCCCGATTCTCTGCTTCACTGACTTTAAGAGACCAATTTCACCCCCATGGTTTAACTTAATGGGGTAGATTTTCATCTTTACGCCCTCAATAAAGCAGTAGATCAGCCGCAGGTTTTGGAGCTCCTCGACTTTCATTTCCACTGAAATCAATGGGACGAAATCGGGCGGTGTCTAGAACTGGCAACGATCTGCAACTCTCCCAGGGTAAGTTGAAACTGTACCTTGTAGCGTTCATTAATGTGCAAATAAGTATAGACAAAGTCAACAACAACTTGCATTTATGTAACGCTTTTAACGTAACGTAGGCGTCACAAGGAAGCCACTGAAGGAAATATTGGGATAGAAATTCGCCTGGGCCTGTTTTCGGGACTTCGGAAATTGGGCCTCGGGCATTATCTCCAACTTCGGGCCGAGATGCCTCCCGATCGCGGAACCACAGGCAGCTCATTGGAGGAGAGAAATTAATTTCGTAGATTCCCAGAGGGACTAGCATTGATAAATTGGACGCGGGGGGAGGGGTCGCCAGGTCAGTGGACTCAGGGGAAGCTCTCCTGCTTATCCTGGCTACACGGAATATATTTTAAACTTTCCTTTAGTTGGCCGCCGCAGGGGCAACTGAAGAATCCTGAGCTGAGCATGCTGGATCGCTGCTTCCTTCATCAGGATCACATTTTGTAGAGGGGTCCTTCAACAGGAGTTAGGCCTCTCATTAATATATTTCAGGTCCCAAACTCCTCTTAAAAATTTAGCAGAGAGACCAACGCCTGCACAGCTTGGGCGTAGTCTGTCACTGCTAAATTAGTATGCTTTGCGCCCATATTACGCCCGGAAAACAGGCTCAAGGCATACCAATTCCTATCCCGTTAGGAGTGGTGACCACAAGCTTGACCAGAAGTGGGTTTTAAGGAGGGTCTTGAAAAAGGAGAGGCAGGTGGAGATGCGAAGGGAGTGAATTCCAGACCATAGAGCCGAGATGGCTGAAGGCACAGCTCCCATTCGTGGCAGGAAGGGAAAGGAGGATGTCGAAAGTACCGGGTTAGAGACTTGCAGATTTGTCGGAGTGCTATCGGGCTGGAACAGGTTACAGAGGTACAACGAGGTGAGGCCATGAAGGGATTTAAATATGTGGATGAGTATTTTAAATTTGAGTCATTCGGTGAACACGCGCTAATCTTGGTCAGTGAGCACAGCTTAATGGTTGAGCGGAGCTTAATGTAGAGTTTTGGATGAGCTGTGGAGTATGAAGCGTCGAGGATGTGCGTTCGGCCAGGAAAGCTTTGAAATCGTCCAGTCTGCCGGTGAAAAAGACAAGGATGGGGATTTCAACATCAGATGTGCTGAGGCAGGGGCGGAGGCGGGTGATTTTTCAAAGGCAGAGACGGCGGCCTTTTGATGTAGATGATATGTGGTTGAAAGCTCAGCTCCAATTCAAATAGGATGCCGAAGTTACGAACAGTCTTGTTCAACCAGAGACCAAGGAAAGGTGGAACCGGTTGGGAGCATAAAAATTTTGTGGTGGGACTGAACACAGTGGTTTTGGGCTTGCCAACTGGACGGAATTGGGGCTCATCCAGGACTGGATTAAAACAATCAGTAGGACTGCAGAGCCATAGCAGGGGTCGAGCTTGGTGCTGGAGAGTTAGAGCAGTATAGATGTGGTACCTGAACCCATGTCTTCAGATAATGTCGCCAAGTAGCAGCAGGTAGTTGAGGAAGAGGAGGAGCCCAAAAGCAGATCCTTGGGGGGCTCCAGCGTCGGGTGGAGGTGGGTAAAGAATCCATTTCTGTAGATATTCTGTAGATATGATTGGACAGATAACAATGGAACCAAGGGAAGGTAGACCCACCTAGGTGAACAACAGAAAAGAGGCATTGGAGGAGGATGGCGTGGTCAACCATGTCAAAGGCTGCAGATAGGTCGAGAAGAACAAGGACCATGGTCACAGTCAAAGAGGATGTCATTTGTGACTTTGGTTAGCGTAATTTTAGTGTTGTGGTTGGTGTGGAAATCTGATTGTAGAGATTCAAATGTGGAGTTGCAGAAAATATGGGCATGTATTTTGGAGGTGACAAATTGTTCAAGGACTTTGGAGTGGAAAGGGAGGTTGGAGATGGAGCAGTAGTGTGCAAGGACAAAGGGCTCAATGGGTTATCTGAGGAGAGAAATGATAAAAGCAGTTTTCAAAGGGAGGGGGACAGTGCTTGAGAAGAGGTAACCAGTTACAATATTAGCTAGCATGGAGTTAGAATGGAAGTTAGGTTGTCTGCAGATTCGTAAGATTGTGTCAAGGGAGCAAAACGTAGGTCTCATCGACAAGGTGAGCTTAGAGAAGGTATATGGGGGAACACGAGAGAAACTAGACAATGATACGGTTCCAGGGCTAGGACAAAGTGGAAGGGGAAAGCAGTAGAGACAGCTGAACGAACGGCTTAAATGTTAATGACAAAAAAGTTAATGAGCTCATCACACTAGTCTAAGGCAAGTTAATAAAGGAATATGTTTATTTGAAATAAATCGCAGGACCTACTACTTCCAAATTACTTGTGTATTGTCAGGATATATATGCCACTACGAGCAGCATCATAATCTCCATGCAGGCTCATTCTAATGCGTCGGTAGGCACAACATGCATGATCGCTCCGCCAGTTGAACCTGGTTATTGGAGCCTATTTGATATTCCTTTTTCACGAAAGGAAAATCGTCTACAATCAGAACAAATGGTGCCGGACAGCTGTGCAAAGGTAATACGACCAAATCTTTGAGGCCTGATGAGCTGTATCTGAGGATTCTAAAGGAATTATGGGAGTAAATTGAAGGAACTCCAGCATCAATCTTCCAGAAATCACTAAATACTGGAGAGGTACCTGGGGACTGTAAAAAGGCAGATATTTTTGAAAACGTGGCAAAAGTGAGGAAGGGAACGACAGGCCAGTGAATTTGCCCTCCATTGTGGGTAGAGCTATGCAAACCCTTACTAAGATAAGATCATGGAGCATCTGGGTAGAAATAAAATCATGAAAGGTCCCCAATATGGGCTCGTGCAGGGCAGGTCTTGCCAATCTAACTTCCTTGTTTTCTTTGAGGGTGTGACAAAGGAGCTTGATAGAGGTACGGCAGTGTATGCAGTGTACTTGCATTTCATACAATTCCTCTGAAAAGGCTGGTGCTGAAAATAAAGAATGCAGGAATCAGTGGGAATATTTTGCAGTCGATATGTATTTGGTAGATCGATAAAGCCCAAAGGGCGGTGATACACGGATTGTTATCGGCCTGGGTGAATGTTACCACTGCAACCACGGGCACAAGGGCTAAATTTGTAGCTGATACAAAGCTAATCAAGGTGGTAGACTCCAACGCTGAACAGGATAAGAAAGAAAAAAAGAAATAGGAGCAGGAGTAGGCCATACGGTCCCTCGAGTCTGCTCCATTATTCAATAAGATCGTGGCTGATGTTCGACCTCAACTGCACCTTCCCGCCCGATCCCCATATCCCTTGATTCCCCTAGGATGAGATACACGAGGGTTTGAATATACTTGCAAATTGGGAGACAGGTAACGGATGAATGTCAATACAGAGAAATGCAAAGTGTTTCATATAGGGACACAAAAATACGGGGAAGAACTATTACTGAAATGTTCTAATTGTTAGAGATTGATTGCTATGAATAGTCAACTACTCGATTATCATTGATCATGCGAGTATCAGGATGGTAGAAGGAGAATTAGATGGACCGTCGTCTTTTTTCGTCTACCAATTCCTATGTTCCGAAAGGTAAATTAATAAATACACTATAATTACAACGTATAATGAGGAAATATTCAACAAAGAAATGATAAAAAAAGGAATGATCAGCAAGAAAAACAAATTCCGAAACGAAAGGCGGTGGGAAGCGATAACTAGCAGGACATGTCATCGATGTCGAACGGCAAAAACAAAAAAAAATGTTCATGATGGAAAGGTGGGAGTAAGAACACTAACGGACAGCCAAATGAAACGAGTGAAAATTGGGAAGTGGCATGAGGTGGAGAACGCAACAATTGATACGGGAGACTGGAAAGATCGATTGATTAATAAAACACGATCATGGAGCCTGATAAGGGTCAGGGTTGAGTGAAGGTTTGGACATGAGAAATGTCTTACGAGATAAGGTAGTACAGAAGTGCGAGGCCAGCCTTATTGTTCAGGCATGTGAAACGTCCAGACAACAATACTGCAATACGCATGCAGGGTAAGGGGGGCGTGGCCTACGTGACCCCGGGAATACTCACGTATTACCCCGACGTACGTCTTAACTTCACCTCACGCAGTTTTAAGGTACTTACCCGACGTTAATCCCACACATTGAACAGTATAACGATTAATGCACTGGTACACCTCAGGAACTCTAGCTAGTCTTCCACTAGGCTGCGGTATGCAGTCAGAGGACTCAGACGAGCTCCTTACTTGTGAGCATAAAATTGACACCAATCTCATAAGTACTGCGTATGTTGGATATGTATCATTTGATAAATGAAGGGTAATGATCAGCTGTCTTTCTGTCCTTTGAGTCCTCGAGCCATATCCTTAAAAGGGTAAGGATTATCCTAAAGTACTGGCGACAGCGGCAAAATGTACTCTGGGTGGGGGACTTCAATGTCCATCACCAAGAGTAGCTCGGTAGCACCACAACTGACCGAGCTGGCCGAGTCCTGAAGGACATAGCTGCTAGACTGGGCCTGCGGCAGGTGGTGAGCGAACCAACACGAGGGAAAAACTTACTTGACCTCGTCCTCACCAATCTACCTGTCGCAAATGCATCTGTCCATGACAGTATTGGTAGGAGTGACCACCGCACAGTCCTCGTGGAGATGAAGTCCCGTCTTCACACTGAGGACACCATCCAACGTGTTGTGTGGCACTACCACCGTGCTAAATGGGATAGATTCAGAAAGCATCTAGCAGCTCAAAATTCGGCATCCATGAGGCGCTGTGGGCCATCAGCAGCAGCAGAATTGTATTCCAGCACAATCTGTAACCTCATGGCCCGGCATATTCCTCACTCTACCATTACCAACAAGCCAGGGGATCAACCCTGGTTCAATGAGGAGTGTAGAAGAGCATTCCAGGAGCAGCACCAGGCGTACCTAAAAATGAGGTGTCAACCTGGTGAAGCTACAATTTAGGACGACATGCATGCCAAACAGCGGAAGCAACATGCTATAGACAGAGCTAAGCGATTCCACAACCAAGGGATCAGATCAAAGCTCTGCAGTCCTGCCACATCCAGTCGTGAATGGCGGTGGACAATTAAACAACTAACGGGAGGAGGAGGCTCTGCAAACATCCCCATTCTCAATGATGGCGGAGTCCAGCACGTGAGTGCAAAAGACAAGGCTGAAGCGTTTGCAACCATATTCAGACAGAAGTGCCGAGTGGATGATCCATCTCAGCCTCCTCCCGATATCCCCACCACCACGAAAGCCAGTCTTCGGCCAATTCAATTCACTCCACGTGATATCAAGAAACGGCTGAGTGCACTGGATACAGCAAAGGCTATGGGCCTCGACAACATCCCAGCTGTTGTGCTCAAGACTTGTGCTCCAGAACTAGTTGCGCCTCTACCCAAGCTATTCCAGTACAGCTACAACACTGGCATCTACCGGACAATGTGGAAAATTGCCCAGGTATGTCCTGTCCACAAAAAGCAGGACAAATCCAATCCGGCCAATTACCGCCCCATCAGTCTACTCTCAATAGCACTGTCGTCGACAGTGCTATCAAGCGGCACTTACTCACCAATAACCTGCTCACCGATGCTCAGTTTGGGTTCCGCCAGGACCACTCGGCTCCAGACCTCATTACAGCCTTGGTCGAAACATGGACAAAAGAGCTGAATTCCAGAGGTGAGGTGAGAGTGACTGCCCTTGACATCAAGGCAGCATTTGACCGAGTGTGGCACCAAGGAGCCCTAGTAAAATTGAAGTCAATGGGAATCAGGGGGAAAACTCTCCAGTGGCTGGAGTCATACCTAGCACAATGGAAGATGGCAGTGGTTGTTGGAGGCCAATCATCTCAGCCCCAGGGCATTGCTGCAGGAGTTCCTCAGGGCAGTGTCCTAGGCCCAACCATCTTCAGCTGCTTCATCAATGACCTTCCCTCCATCATAAGGTCAGAAATGGGGATGTTCGCTGATGACTGCACAGTGTTCAATTCCATTCGCAACCCCTCAGATAATGAAGCAGTCCGAGCCCGCATACAGCAAGACCTGGACAACATCCAGGCTTGGGCTCATAAGTGGCAAGTAACATTCGTGCCGGATAAGTGCCAGGCAATGACCATCTCCAACAAGAGAGAGTCAAACCACCTCCCCTTGACATTCAACGGCATTACCATCGCCGAATCCCCCACCATCAACATCCTGGGGGTCACCATTAACCAGAAACTGAACTGGCCCAGCCATATAAATAATGTGGCTACGAGAGCAGGTCAGAGGCTGGGTATTCTGCGACGACTGACTCACCTCCTGGTTCCCCAAAGCCTTTCCACCATCTACAAGGCACAAGTCAGGAGTGTGATGGAATACTCTCCACTTGCCTGAATGAGTGCAGCTCCAACAACACTCAAGAAGCTCGACACCATCCAAGATAAAGCAGCCCGCTTGATTGGCACCCCATCCACCACCCTAAGCATTCACTCCCTTCACCACCGGCGCACTGTGGCTTCAGTGTGCACCATCCACAGGATGCACTGCAGCAACTCGCCAAGGCTTCTTCGACAGCACCTCCCAAACCCGCGACCTCTACCACCTAGAAGGACAAGAGCAGCAGGCGCATGGGAATAACACCACCTGCACGTTCCCCTCCAAGTCACACACCATCCCGACTTGGAAATATATCGCCGTTCCTTCATTGTCACTGGGTCAAAATCCTGGAACTCCCTTCCTAACAGCACTGTGGAAGAACCGTCACCACACGGACTGCAGCGGTTCAAGAAGGCGGCTCGCCACCACCTTCTCGAGGGCAATTAGGGATGGGCAATAAATGCTGGCAAGAGTGTAGTGGTTATATTACTGGACTAGCAATCCAAAGGCCTCGACTAACAATCCAGAGACTATGGGCTCGATTTTCGCGTCGGGTTTCCAGCGGGTTTCCAGCGGGGTGGCCCCGAAAATCCCGATATCCGGTCACGTGACCGGATCGCGACGAAATCCCGGCCACTTCCGGGTACCGCGCTGACGTGCGGGGCTGCGCGCGCAAGCCCCGCTGGTGGGAATCCCGCAGGCAATTAAAGCCAGCGGGGTTCCACTTGAGAGTACTTACCTTGCTTGTTGAGGTCATTTAATGAGCTGAAGCAGCTGTCAAAAGAGGAAGTGTGGGATTTTAGGTTCAAGGCAGTGAGTTTCACACACTGGGGGAAACAGTCTCTCTCCAACCAGGCGTGTTGCAGCCAGCAGCCTGTGGCAGGTGGCAAGGTGCACTCCACGGGGGAGATCCCTCACCCACGCAGGAGGCCACCGCGTCACATAGGGCAACCCCTGCCCTCCACCACCCCCCGCCAAGCCGGAGGAGAGACCGACACGAAACCGCAGCCCCAGTCCGAGGAACCACCCACCTACCCTGCACAACCCCTCAGACCAACACCTGCCAGATGGGTGGTGCGTTGACATCGTCGGAGGACGAACAGCATGACCAGCCCCAGCAGCCTCGCAGTCCACGCCATCCGCCTCGGAGACGTGGAGCCCCCCAACACGGTGCAGTGGCACACCCACCTGCACAGCAGGAGGGAGGGCAACCGCAGAGAGAGATGCGTCAGAGGAGGCACTACCCTCCGCACAGGGTGTACAGAGCGAGGGTCAGCTTCATGGACCTCTCCGAGGAGCAGTGCATACGTCGGCTCAGATTCAATCGCCAGGTAGTGGCCGACATCTGCAGCCTCCTTAACGACGAGCTGCTCCCTGATGGACCAAGCAGCATCTTCTTACCTGTCGCCGTCAAAGTCACCACTGCCCTCAACTTCTTCGCATCCAGTTCCTTCCAGGGTGCCACCGGGGACATCACCGGGGTCTGTCAGTCCTCTGCACACAAGTGCATAAGGCAGGTCACCGATGGGTTGTTCCGCAGGGCCTCGCACTACATCAACTTCGCCATGGACGAGCGCAGCCAGATGGAGAGGGCGGTTGGATTCCATGCCATGGCTGGCTTCCCACGGGTACAGGGTGTAATCGACTGCACCCACATCGCAATACGGGCACCTCCGCATGAGCCAGGGCTGTTCATAAACAGGAAGGGGTATCACTCCATGAACGCCCAGCTCATCTGTGACCACCGCCAGAGATTCCTACACGTGTGCGCCAGATACCCCGGCAGCTGCCACGATGCCTTCGTCCTCAGGGAGTCCGCCGTCCCGCCCATCCTGCAGGCACCCAACGCCGGCAACGGCTGGCTCCTCGGCGACAAGGGGTATCCCCTACACACGTGGCTCATGACACCTCTGAGGAACCCCATCACCGAGCCGGAGCGTCGGTACAATGACAGCCACACTGCTACCAGGTCTACAATTGAGCAGACCATAGGGCTGCTCAAGATGCGCTTCAGGTGCCTTGATCGTTCTGGGGGAGCGCTGCAATACACACCATTCAGAGTGGGACGAATCATAGTTGTCTGCTGTGCCCTGCACAACATGGCCCAACAGAGAGGGGCGCCGCTGGAGGAGGCCCCATCCACAACCGCCACCCACATTGAGGACGGCGAGGGCGAGGAGGAGGAGGAGGAGGAGGAGGAGGAGGGGGAGGAGGAGGAGGAGGCGGAGGAGGAGGACGCACCAGAGGATAGTGGACGACCCATGCGCCGAACCACGACTCACCGGGATGGTCGCCGGGCCAGGGAGGTACTCATACGTCAACGGTTCTCCTAGAGTCAGACACTGCGAGGCACTCGCATCTCCTCACCTGCACATGCGAGCGGCCATACCAGCCCCCTCCACTGAAGAGTGCTGCCAGTACTCCTGCACCCACAGCAGTGTGCCCAATGGGCGGCAGCAGGTGTTCGCCGTCATGATGGCCTCCACGGAACGCACCTATTGCACAGGCCGCGGAAGAATGGACGAGAGGTGGCAGGAGTGGTGAGAATAGAGTATTTAATATGTACAATGTGACATGATATAAAAAAAAACTGTACAAATTAATAGACACCCTGGTGTATTCCCTTTGTGCTTATAACGCCTTTGGATTTCTTTTGCGGGTACCCCTACGTGGTGCTACCCCTGTGGCTCCAGCAGAGGTAGTGGCAGGTTGCTCGTATTCTCGCCTTGACCGGGTAGATGCTTTTGGCGGACGGCCCCTGGGTTTCGTTGCCCGTGAGGGCACCTCCACAGACTGCTCCTCCTGCACCGGGGCAGGGGCAGACTCGGCCACCTGGAGAGGAGGCACCATTGCGGGTACTGGTTGAGAGGTGGGCAACGGGTGGGACGTGGGGGCGCCTTGAGAAGCGTCCCTGCTTCCATGTCCCCGGTCACCATCATCCCTCTCATGGCCTCGGCCCACATCACCCCTTCCACCCTGCTGGACGGCAGTTTGGATGGCATGTGTGAGGCCTTGCAAGGCCACCCCTAGTGTATCCGTCAGCCTGTTGATGGCGGCGGAATGTTGCTCACCCTGAATCCGTACAGACGTTGTCACGGCCTGCAAGAACTCGATCTGGAGCTGTGCGTGACGCTCGAGGGAGGCCAGCCTGTCCTCCACCGCAGACAGTCCCGCACCTACCCGCGACACTGTGTCGCCGGTACCCTCCTGTGCCTGCGCCACCAATGCCCGCATGCAGGAGTTGGACTCCTCCATCGCCTGCGCAATTGTGGACAATGCGCGCGGCACCTCTCCCAGTACCTCAGCAATTAGCTGGTGCCCCTCGACGACTCTCCTTTTCACTGGTGGCCCCCTGGGTTCAGCAACTGGGTCCGGCTGAGCAGAGCCTGGAGATGAGTGCTCCCTCCGACGCGGACCCTCCGCGGCTGCCCCTGCCACCAGGGTCTGCTCATACTCACTCGTGCGCGGTGACTCACCAAGTGCTACCCCAACTAGTTGGCGAGGGGGACCCACCGAGGTGCGTGTCTCTGCGCTGGTGGATGGTTGGCTCTGATGTGACGATGCACCCTCAGAGACCGCCAGGTCCTCTGAGGAATCGCCCTCCTCGATCGCTTCACTCGCAGACGGCCCTGCAAGAGAACAGAGGGCACTATCAGGCATGTGGACCAACTTTACGGTGCGCCTGATGGCAGGTGATGATGCGGCCACTCGCGATCATGGGTGTTGAGTGTCAGCTTTCCCTTACCGGCCGTTTCTGCAGCGACACACTCGCCATCAGCCACCGACAGGCAATGTCTCGTGCGGGCGAGGTCGAGCGCCTCCACCTCGGCGTCGGTGAGCTCTACCACTTGCGGCGGGCCACCTCCGGTGCGTGCCCTTTCACGATTGTTCTTGCTCCTCTTCTCCTGTCAAGGCAAAACACAGATGTGTGAGTGGGTGCGTATTGCATTGTGAGACGCATCGAGCATCGGTGTGGGTGGGTTGAGCGTGGCGCAGATGAATGGGAGGATGCGTGTGCCATGTGCCCATCCCATTGCATGGGGATTGGGGTGTGTGGTAGTGTTCGGGTGGGGACAGGGACGGTGGGTACTTGCGGGCACGGCGAGGATGGTGAACGAGTGGCTGTGAGGATTGCTGCTGGAGCGCAGTGGTGGCTCTGCAGGAGGGGTTGTGATCTATTTGGCGTGATGGTGGGGACGGGCTGTGGGAGGGTGCGTTGGTGTACTCACCTTGCCAAACCTAGTCAGGTCATTGAAGCGCTTGCGGCACTGCTCCCAAGTCCTTGGGGTGTTGGCACTGCTGCTCACCTCCGCCGCCACCTCTGCCCATGCCTTCCTGGTGGCGGCGGCAGGGAACTTGCGTCCATCCTCCGGGAAGAGCGTGTCCCTCCTCCTCCTCACGCCCTCCAGCATCAGCTGCAGCGCAAGGTCGGAAAAACGGGGTGCAGCCTTTCCCCTTGGCTGAGCCATCATCAACAGCCTAATGATTGCAGCAGGAGGGGCTTTGGAAGACTGCCCCTTTAAGTGGAGCTCCTACATCACGTCGACGGCACTGCGCGTGCGCCGCCGGCCGGCACGCAGCTGGGGAGCGGAGAACCCGGAAGCAGGACTTAATCTGTTCAATTATCCCGCGATCGCGTGGGGGACGCACGCAATTAGCCGTCCGCGTTTTCCACGCTCCCGGAGGACCACCCGCTGGGAACCCACAGGCCTGCTAAATTCGAGCCCATTGTCTTTGACCCCCGCCACAAGCTCTGTTCCCTAGCCACTGATTCCAT
Organism: Heptranchias perlo; assembly: GCF_035084215.1. Lineage (NCBI taxonomy): Eukaryota > Metazoa > Chordata > Chondrichthyes > Hexanchiformes > Hexanchidae > Heptranchias > Heptranchias perlo. The sequence continues at coordinate 9,187,878 of NC_090349.1, forward strand.
CCCACTCCCTTGCCATTGTCTCAGGCTGAACCAAACTGTCCTATTGGGTCCTGAGCTGAGCTTCAGACCCTATATCCTTTCCGTCGTAATGACCACCTACTTCCACCTACATAATGGGCTCGATTTTGGCGTCGGGTTTCCGGCGGGTTTCCAGCGGGGGGGCCCGGAAAATCCCGATATCCGGTCACGTGACCGGATCACGACGAAATCCCGGCCACTTCCGGGTACCGCGCTGACGTGCGGGGCTGCGCGTGCAAGCCCCGCTGGTGGGAATCCCGCAGGCAATTAAAGCCAGCGGGGTTCCACTTGAGAGTACTTACCTTGCTTGTTGAGGTCAGTTAATGAGCTGAATCAGCTGTCAAAAGAGGAAGTGTGGGATTTTAGGTTCAAGGCAGTGAGTTTCACACACTGGGGGAAACAGTCTCTCTCCAACCAGGCGTGTTGCAGCCAGCAGCCTGTGGCAGGTGGCAAGGTGCACTCCACGGGGGACAGCCCTCACCCACGCAGGAGGCCACTGCGTCACATAGGGCAGCCCCTGCCCCCCACCACCCCCCGCCAAGCCAGAGGACAGACCGACACAAAACCACAGCCCCAGTCCGAGGAACCACCCACCTACCCTGCACAACCCCTCAGACCAACACCTGCCAGATGGGTGGTGTGTGGACACCCTCAGAGGACGAAGAGCATGACCAGCCCCAGCAGCCTCGCAGTCCACGCCGTCCGCCGCAGAGACGTGGAGCCCCCCAACACGGTGTTGTTGCACGCCCACCTGCACAGCAGGAGGGAGGGCTACCGCAGAGAGAGACGCATCGCAGAGGGCACTACCCTCGCCACAGGGTCCACAGACCGAGGCGCAGCTCCCCGGACCTCTCCGAGCAGCAGTGCACAGGGAGGCGCAGATTCGCTCGACATGTAGTCGTGGAGATCTGCAGCCTCTTTCATGCCGAGCTGCTCCTGGCTGGCCCCAGCACCAACTGCTTACCTGTCACTGTCAAAGTCACCACTGCCCTCCACACCTTCTCCTCCGCATCCTTCCAGGGTGCAGCCGGCTACACCGCCGATGTCTCTCAGTCATCTGCGCGGACGAGCCCTGCAAATACACCTGCACCTACTCTGCAGTAACACGATGGGTGGCATCAGTGGTGGGTCCTCATAGTGATACCCAGGAGCGGGCATTATTGGACACAACAGACAGGATTCGCGGAGACATGGCAGTGGTGGTGTCAATATAATGTGTGCTGTTTGTTGCTCTGAAATTCAATATAGGTAACACCCATGACAAACCCTCAGACACCCTTGTGCACCCCCTTCATGCTCACGACACGTTTGCCTTACGCTGCCTACTGCACATATGTGATGCATGCCCTGTGGCTGCAGCACAGGTGGTGGCAGGTTGAGTGAGGCTGGCCGTGAGGGAGATGCACGAGAGGGTGAGTATGGGATGGAGCAATGAGATTGTATGAGGATTGGGTCGCGTGTTAGTGGCAGGATGAGTACTGGCGAGGTGAGTAGGTGGAGGTAAGATGAGGATGGGGTTTGAGTGGGTATGAAGGGTGATGTGACAGAGTAGTGTTGGCGGTGCCGAAGGAGATGTGGGGTGGGGGCAGTGTTGTGGCAGACGGAGTGTAGGGGAAAGACTTCGTGTTCTCACTGCGGCTGACCTACTGCGGTCATTGCAGCGCCTCCTGCACTGTATGCAGGTGGGCGATATGTTGGTGGCGCAGGTGACCCCCTCTCCCACCTCGAGCCAGGCCTTCTTGGTGGCAGAGGCAGGCCGCTTCCTCCCGCCCGCCGGGTGGAAGATCTGTGTCCTCCCCCTCCTCCTCACCCCATCTGATGATACCTGGGGTGAGGCATCATTAAACTGGGAGCAGCCTTTCCCCTGGGCTGCTCCATGCTGCAATTTGTTCCATTGGTTGCAGCATCTGTCAGTGGAGGACTGCCCCTTTAACTAGAGAGCCTCCAGCTGACAGATCGTACTGCGCGTGCGCAGCCCGACCGACGCGCAGGCCTGCGCCATGGACCCCGGAGGAGCAGGTAATTGATTCCTATTAGTGTGTTGCCTGCTACGATCGCGCGGGCAACCCACTAATTTCGCGGAGCCTGTTGACCACGCTCCCGGAGGACCACCCGCTGGGAACCCGCAGGCCTGCTAAATTCGAGCCCAATATCTCCCGTCTCTGCCCCTTCCTCGGGCCATCAGCTCCTGAAACCCTCATCCATGCTTTTGTTACCTCTAGACTCGACTATTCAAATGCTCTCTTATTTTCCACCCTCCATAAACTTAAGCTCATTCAAAACTCTGCTGCCCGTACCCTAACTCACACCAAGTCCCGTTCACCCATCAACTCTTTGCTCGCTGACTTGCACTGGCTCCAGGTCTGCCAACAACTCAGTTTTAAAATGCTCAACCTCATGTTCAAATCCATCCATGACCTTGCTCCCTCCCTATCTCTGCAATCTCTTCCAGTCCTACAACTCTCCGAGCTCCACATTCCTCTAACTCTGGCCTTTTACGCATCCCCCACTTCATTCGCCCCACCACTGGCGGCCGTGCCTTAAGCCATTAACGCCCCCCTAAGCCTCTACGCATCTCTACCTCTCTCTTCTTTAAGCCTCTGCATAAAATCTACCTCTTTGATGAAGCGTTTGGTCGCCTGTCCTAATGCTTCCTTCTCAGGATCGGTGTTAAAGTTTTGTCTGATTATGCTCTTGTGAAGTGCTTTTGGGCGCTTTACTACCTTTAAGGCGCTATATAAGTGCAAGTTGTTCTTGTTGTTATTATGTTATATTATGTTGTCATACATCTTGCTTCTAGCCTTCTGTAGCCTTGGTAATCTTACCAAGATGATGGGGAGCATGGAGCGTGCAATTAGCAACTATTAAAGGAAGTTCTGTGATGCTCCAAATCTAGCCTCTTGTGAATCATACACTTCTTTCACCCCAACATTGGCTGCCCTGCTTTCAGCCGTATAGGCCCTAAGCTTTGAAGTTCCCTCCCTAAACATCTCCACCTCTCTTCTCTTTTAAGACTCTGCTTAAAACCTACTTATTTGACCAAGCTTTTGGTCTCCTATCCTTACGTCTCCTTTTTTGACTCTGTGACAATTTTATCTGATTGCGCACCTGTGAAGTGCTTTGGGATGTTTTACTAATTTAAAGGAACTATATAAGTGCAGATTTTTGTTGTTGTACAAATAATTCAGCAAGTTACCCTGATGAGTTGAGACGCAGTAAACCTCTTGTACCATATATAAGCAATTGAGGCCAGTCAGCTCGTGTTTCTGCTGTGATCCACCTATAAACTACCACCTACTGGTGTCATAGAATCATAGAATCATAGAAGTTACAACATGGAAACAGGCCCTTCGGCCCAACATGTCCATGTCGCCCAGTTTATACCACTAAGCTAGTCCCAATTGCCTGTACTTGGCCCATATCCCTCTATACCCATCTTACCCATGTAACTGTCCAAATGCTTTTTAAAAGACAAAATTGTACCCGCCTCTACTGCTGCCTCTGGCAGCTCGTTCCAGACACTCACCACCCTTTGAGTGAAAAAAATTGCCCCTCTGGACCCTTTTGTATCTCTCCCCTCTCACCTTAAATCTATGCCCCCTCGTTATAGACTCCCCTACCTTTGGGAAAAGATTTTGACTATCGACCTTATCTATGCCCCTCATTATTTTATAGACTTCTATAAGATCACCCCTTAACCTCCTACTCTCCAGGGAAAAAAGTCCCAGTCTGTCTAACCTCTCCCTGTAAGTCAAACCATCAAGTCCCGGTAGCATCCTAGTAAATCTTTTCTGCACTCTTTCTAGTTTAATAATATCCTTTCTATAATAGGGTGACCAGAACTGTACACAGTACTCCAAGTGTGGCCTCACCAATGCCCTGTACAACTTCAACAAGACATCCCAACTCCTGCATTCAATGTTCTGACCAATGAAACCAAGCATGCCGAATGCCTTCTTCACCACCCTATCCACCTGTGACTCCACTTTCAAGGAGCTATGAATCTGTACTCCTAGATCTCTTTGTTCTATAACTCTCCCCAACGCCCTACCATTAACGGAGTAGGTCCTGGCCCGATTCGATCTACCAAAATGCATCACCTCACATTTATCTAAATTAAACTCCATCTGCCATTCGTCGGCCCACTGGCCCAATTTATCAAGATCCCGTTGCAATACTAGATAACCTTCTTCACTGTCCACAATGCCACCAATCTTGGTGTCATCTGCAAACTTACTAACCATGCCTCCTAAATTCTCATCCAAATCATTAATATAAATAACAAATAACAGCGGACCCAGCACCTATCCCTGAGGCACACCTCTGGACACAGACATCCAGTTTGAAAAACAACCCTCTACAACCACCCTCTGTCTTCTGTCGTCAAGCCAATTTTGTATCCAATTGGCTACCTCACCTTGGATCCCATGAGATTTAACCTTATGTAACAACCTACCATGCGGTACCTTGTCAAATGCTCAAATGCTTTGCGGGGGATGAGTGTTTTGGTTTGTGTAACAAAAGGGAAGGTCAACCTTGTTTTTTTGTATCACCCACCAATAGGAATTGCGCCCCTGGGAGCGCGTAGTAATTGAGATCCCGGAGGATGCCGTGGTTCCTGTAATTTTCTGTAGTTTTCCGCTTCTGAGCTTGTCAGCGTCGCGATTACCGCTTATTCACGTTAAGGACGTTAAATCGCAGAGTGATGACCACAGAAGCGGAAATGCCCGAACCTTTTTGTGTCTGCAGGAGAATCCATGAAATTGCCGCAAGCGATGCTTGGTGGGGCAGGCTGTGAATGGCCACAGATATCGAAAGATGCCCGAGAGGGTGGAATTTTGCCAAGGTCCTCGTAACCGACAGGGCCTCGTATAGAACGGGGAGTCTTACCGAAAATTCGTGAACAAAACGCCGCGATTTTCCGATATGACGGCCGTTGTCTTGGTGACACCATTCGTGGCGAGGAGCCCGATGTTTAATACAAAACTGACTGCCTATTGGGAGGAGGAATTGTAGCTACACCGGGAAGGAAAGTCCCATAGTAAGCCAATCTGAAAGGTGAAATGGAGCACGGGTAGCCGGATTTTCAGGTATTGCCGTTGGAAATGGGGTGAAGTAATTTTTTCCAGGCCTTACTTACACTTTTCCTTCAGTATTTTTGAGTCCTGCTTAATAACGCAGGGCATGCTGCATAAACTGGAAGCTGCATTGTTTTGGGCACCAATGTAGGAACGTAACACAGCCAACCTGCCGTCGCGAAAAAGCTGCGGCCCCATCTCTGGGACTCGTGACCTACTGCTGGTGACCTGGGAGAGGGAGTGTTGGGTGCTGTGAGACGCTGGAGTTTCTACTATCCGAGAACTGGCAGTAATTTCAATACAATTTATACATGGATGGCCGCTAAACCAGTAAGCGGACACTTCTATAAATGCAGGTCCCTTCTTGCTTGCTTTGAAGCTTCAACCACCTATGGAAATATTTCAACTTTCTGTTTTGGGGCTAAATCCATTTCTAATTCAATCTGAGAAGGTAGGACAAGTCGGATTTTTCATTATTGTGATTAATACAGTTACGCTGATAGACTGGAGAAGCTGGGATTGTTCTCCTTAGCGCAGAGAAGGTTGAAAGGAGATTTGATAGAGGTATTCAAAATCATGAAGGGTCTAGACAGAGTATAAAGAGGGAAACTTTTCCCATTGGCGGGAGGATCAAGAACCTGAGGACATAGAGTTAAGGTAATTGGTAAAAGAACCAAAGGCAACATGAGAAAAAGCTTTTTTACACAGCAAGTGGTTAGGATCTGGAATGCACTGCCAGAGGGGATGGTGGAGGCAGATTCAATCATGGCCTTCAAAAGGGAACTGGATAAGTACTTGAAGGGAAAAAAATTGAAGTGCCACTGGAGGAGGGCGGGGGAGTGAGATTAGCTGGATTGCTCTTGCAGAGAGCCGGAATGGACTCGTTGGGCCGAATGGACTCATTCCGTGCTGTAGCCATTCTATGATTCTGTGATTCTATAATCGGATTTGTAACACTAAATCACATAATATGTAAGTGTTGACATATACTATAATTGCTCTCTGACTATTTATGTATACATTTTCTAAATGCTGCTTTAATCCATGTTGGAATTACATCAAATATGCTAAATACAAACTCACAGTTTATTAAACAAAACGTTTTGTGATTAAATGCCCTGTTGTGAGAAAAAGTGAGGGATAACTTATTTCGATGTTCGATTTCTGCTTGTGCTAATTCTTTACTAAGATGTAATAACGACTGTACATCAAGTTAAATTGGATGGAAAAGATGGAATGCATGTTATCAATTGCTATCAGTGCTAAACAGAATCGCTTATTCCCCCAACTGTCCACTCACAAAACATACCACGGCTAATAAACGAATATCATTATTTATTGAACAAATGTTTCTACGTCACAATTACAGGGTTAAAGTTTTCTGCCACAATGTTGACAGATTTAAGTCACTATTATAGGCCAGACGCGTGCAAATAGAAAGAAATGCATTGTGAATATCTAAACCCCGTTTTCAATCATAAACGCCATGAATAACAGTTTGCACCGAGTGGGCGGGTTTTCTCTTTCACTGGCAGGCTGATCTCTCGATGCTTTGCTTGAGTTGAGACCCGAGAGACTCATGTGTAACCCCGCAGGTGTACACTTGGTGTGAGTTCCAGTCGGTGGCGGACAGGGTCAGATAACTGCTCAGACTGTACGTCTGATCGGTGTCCCGTACGGCCTGAGTCGTCTGGACACCAGTGTCCGTGATCTTGCCGTCTACGCTCCACGATACTTCCACCGAACCCGGGAAAAAATTATTCACCAAACACACCAGGGTCGCCGCCTTTGCAGCAGAGATCTGATCGGACGCCGGCGGGAGGAGGGATACCGAAGGGCTGGATGTCTCTCGATCTACAATGAAAATGATTGTGTTTAATAAAGAAAGAAACTGCAATCGTATAATACACACGCGTATAATGCAACCCCTTGCTCAGTGGTAGCACTCTCGGTCTACGAGTCAAAAGGTTATGGGTTCAAGTCCCACTTCAGAGACTGGAGCACAAAATTTAGGCTGACACTGCAGTGCAGTTCTGAGGGAGTGCCCCACTGCAGGAGGTGTCCTCTTTAAGATGAGAAGTTAAATCGAGGACTGGTCTGACTTCTCAGTTGCACGTAAAAGATCCTATGCCACTATTTCGAAGAAGAGCAGGGGAGTTCTCCCTGGTGTCCTAGCCAATATTTATCCCTCATCTAACATCATTAAAACAGATTATCTGGTCATTATCACACTGCTGTTTATGGGATCCTGCTGTAGGCAAATTGGCTGCCACATTTCCGAAATTACAACAGTGACTACACTCCAAAAGAACTTAATTGGCTATAAACCGTTTCCTGAAGTCGTGAAAGGTGCTATATAAATTAAAGTTCTTTATTTTTCGCCCATAAATCACAGCAACGTAATATGAAAGTGATCACATTCTTTGAAACAAATGGCCAGACCCTTTACTGTCAATTTGACGTATTTCTATGGAACAAATCTAAAATCACTAGATAAATACAACGCACAATAAGAGATGTTGTCATCCGTCTTCTAGTTTATAGCTGTGCCCGTGTGAATGGACGCCAATCCAGCCTCCCCACAACAGCTATTACATGCAAGTGTGCATATTTGCGCTCAAATCATATTAGATCAAAATCGAAACCGTCAAATCTCAGCAGACTTTTATATATCGGAGCTCCAACCAGTAAAACAACGTGGCTTTCAAAAGGGAATTGGATAAGTACTTGAAGGGAAAGAAACTGGAGGGCTACGGGGAAAGGGCGGGGGAGTAGGACTAACTGGATTGCTCTTGCACAGAGCCGGCATGGTTTTGACGGGCCGAATGGCCTTCTTCTGTGCTGTAACCATTCTAAGATTCAATGGCCCTCACAGGGTTAATCCTTTCTTTACAAACGGATTATTCATTGTATATAGTACAGAAAGGAAATCTTCCCACACAGGGAGCAAATTAAGGTTAACTGCTACACAACGTTTAGTTTCCGAAGAATAATAATCTCCAAATATTGATCAACGTTTTGTTGCCGTAAATCTCGGGGATGATGGTCACAAACAGAGCACTAAAATGTTTACTACCTTGAAGGATATTACAATATATATAACGCTGGAAAAATAACCTTTACACCGTTTCTGCAAAGTTTACGCCGAAGATTCCGCAAGTAATCCAGAAAAAAAGCTCGGTGGAAACCCTATCGTGCACACCCCCTAACTTTTGGTTGAAATCAAAACTATTTTCCAATACTAATACTAAATAATAAGTACAACGCACAATAAGAGATGTTGTCATCAGTGTTCTAGTTTAAAACTGTGCCCGTGTGAATGGACGTCAATCCAGCCTCCCCACAACAGCTATTACATGCAAGTGTGCAAATTTACACTCAAATCATATTAGATTAAAATCGAAACCGTAAAACCTCAGAAGACTTTTATATATCGGAGCTCCAACCAGTAAAACAAAACCGACTAGTACAGATGTCAATGTGTTCAACAATTGGAGGAGTTTTCTGTCTAAGCTCTATATGTGCCGAAATCGCAACCCGCCTCTTTATAAACGATTTCGTTACACATAACGTACAGAGGAAACCTTTCCCCTGGTGAAAACAGTATCTGTTATCAAAAGAATGTCTTGAGCTCGGTATTTTTAAGACATTAAAAAGCTTCTAATGATTATTGCACTGGCCATTCGTAATTATCCCTCAATAATCGAGCTAAAATTTTCAGTGCACCAGGGATTAAAGGAGGCGCTCATATATTGTTCTGTCTGTCTGCCTGAACTCTTATTTTATCTGTCTTTCTCTTTGTCTTTCTTCATCTCTCTGTCTCTTTCTCTCTCTCTCTCTGTATTTGCATATTTGCTATTTGTGCGACGCTTTCAATTATGTTTTCAAACACAGATTATTACAATCTATGAAATATTTCTATTGTTCGCTGTCTCTGCTCGAAGGGGAAAACTAATCATAGAATAAAACCCATCGTTTCCTTTACGATTTGAAAATGTGATTGTTTTCATAGAAGCATAGATTCTTACAGCACAGAAGGAGGCCATTCTCTAGTAGTTTCCCCACCACTGACGCTAGACTGATTGGCCTGTAGTTACTAGGTTTATCCCTCTCACCTTTTTTGAATAGGGATATAACATTTGCAATCCTCCAGTCCTCTGGCACCACTCCCATATCCAAGGAGGATTGAAAGATTGTGATCAGAGCTTCTGCTATCTACACCTTTGCTTCCCCCAGCAACCAAGGATGCATCCCATCTGGCCAGGGGACTTGTTAACTTTGAGTGATGCCAACCTGTTCAGAACCTCCTTTCTATCTATTGTTATCCTTTCCAATTTCTCTATTCCCTCTTCCTCTGCTGCGACAATAACTTCACCCTCTGCTTTTGTGAAGACAGATGCAAAATATTCATTCAGTACCTCTGTCATGCCCTGTGCCTCCTTCAAGAATATTTCTTTTTTTGTTCCTAATCGGCCCCACCATTCCTTTGACTATCCTTTTACTTTTTACGTTTATAAAGATTTTTATGTTACCCGCTAATCTTTTCTCATACTCTCTCTTTGCCTTTCTCATATCCTTTTTTCAATTACCCCCTGCGTTCTCTGTATTCTAAATGTTTTTCTATTGTATTCTGTACCTGACATTTGTCAAAAACCTCCCTTTTCTGTTTTATTTTAACCTATATTGCCTTTGTCATCCAGGAAGCTCTAACTTTGGATGTCCCATATTTCCTCCTTATGGGAAAATGCTTGGTTTGCAGCCGAAGTATCTCCACCTTGAAAGCCTGCCAATACTCATTTACACTTTTCCTAGCCAATCTTTATTTCATTTGTTTCTAGATCTCTCCTCAAATTACTGAAATTGGATCTCTTCCAGCTGGATATTTTCAACTTTGATATTTCTTTGTCCCTTTCAATAACTACTTCAAAACGAATTACATTATGATCAATATTACCCAGATGTTCTCCCACTGAAAAACACTCCACTTTTCCTATTTCTTTCTCCAGTACTAGATCCAGCATTGCTTCCTTCCTCGTTGGGCTAGAAACATACTGATTAAGAACGTTCTCCTGTTCACATTTTAGGAATTCTTCACCCTCCTTGCCCTTTACACTGTTTTCCCCTGGTCTATATTAGGGTAATTGAACTCCCCTGCTATTAGTATTACGGCTCTATTATTTTTACATTTTTCTGAAATTTGCCTACAGATTTGCTCCTTTATCGCCTGCTCATTATTTGGGGGTTTATAGTAAACACCCAGCAACATAGAAGTTCCTTTTCTGTTCCTTAACTCTAACCAAATAGATTCAGTCTTTGAACCCTCTAGTACATCATCCCTCTGCAGCACTGTAATGTTATCCTTGATCAATACTGCCACCTGCTCCTTCACCGCCCCCCCCTCCCCCCCCTCCCCCCCCCCCCCCCCCCGCTCTTGCCCATGTTTCAGCCAGGTCTGCATTATGGCCACTATATCACAACCCCTTTTGGTTACTTGTGCCTGCAGCTCATCAACCTTATTTGTAACACTCCTCGCATTAACACACATGCATTCGGATATCATGCTGTCCGACTTTGCTTTTTCCCTCCATCTAATTCCTGTTCTTTCTACACTGTTCTTTACTCTGTTGCTGTTTGCCCCTCCTAGTTTTCTATGCACCTAGTCTCTCCTCTCTGCTGCTACGTCCTGGTTCCCCTTCTCCTGCCAAATTAGTTTTATATCCCTAATAAACGAATTTAAACATTCGTTATAACCTACAGCATCAAGTGTCTTACCTGCCTCATAATATTATATTAATAATCAAAACGAGAATATCCATTGTACAGAATGAATCAAGTAAAAGTTACTTACTCAGAACAGTCAGCTTGGTGCCTCCACCGAAGTAAAGCACACAGTGCTACAGACCCATTCAAAAAGATCCTGCAACAGAAACTCGCAGAGTTAATTTATGACATTGAAACAAGCAAGTATCCTACTGGGCATAACTCTTTTATATGGTATTAGGGTATATGCCATCATTGCAAGGGGATTGGAGTACAAGAGTAAGGAAGTCTTGCTGCAATTATATGGGCTCTGGTGAGATCTCACCTGGAGTACTGTGTACAGTTTTGGTCTCCATACCTAAGTAAGGATACACTTGCCTTAGAGGGGGTTCAACGAAGGTTCACTAGATTGATTCTTGAGAAGGGAAGATTGTCCTTTGAGGATAGATTGAATAAAATGGACCTATGTTCTCTGGAGTTTAGAAAAATGAGAGGTGATCTCATTGAAACGTATAAAATTCTTACAGGGCTTGACAGGGGAGATGCTGAGAGGTTGTTTCCTCTGGCTGAAGAGTTTAGAATTAGGAGTCATAGTCTCAAAGTAAGTGGTCGGCCATTTAGGACCGAGATGAGGATAAATTTATTCACTCAGGCGGTTGTGAACCTTTGGAATTCTCTACCCCAGAGGGCTGTGACTATATTCAAGATTGAGATCGATAGACTTTTGGACACTAAGGGAATCAAGGGATATGGGGATAGGGCGGGAAAGTGGAGTTGAGGTCGAAGATCAGCCATGATCTTATTGAATGGCAGAGCACCTCGAGGGGCCATATGGCCTACTCCCGCATTTATTTCTTATGTTCTTATATAGTTCTGAAACGTGCTGAATACGAAGCTTGCTCAGTAATCTCCGAAAGCGTTAAATGGCAATATAATGCCTCACAGACAACATACCAAAAATTTCAGCAAATCCGGGTAAACAGTTTATGTCGACAACAGGATGGTAACTTTGGAAAATGGGGCGTTTCTTTAGTTGTCCCAGGAAAATCAGGAGTGGGGAGTGGGCGACCAGTCCTGTGCAGGGTTTTTGTATCAGTCCTGTGCAGGGTTTATGTATCAGTCCTGTGCAGGGTTTTTGCATCAGTCCTGTACAGGGTTTATGTATCAGTCCTGTGCAGGGTTTATGTATCAGTCCTGTGCAGGGTTTTTGCATCAGTCCTGTACAGGGTTTATGTATCAGTCCTGTGCAGGGTTTATGTATCAGTCCTGTGCAGGGTTTATGTATCAGTCCTGTGCAGGGTTTATGTATCAGTCCTGTGCAGGGTTTATGTATCAGTCCTGTGCAGGGTTTATGTATCAGTCCTGTACAGGGTTTATGTATCAGTCCTGTGCAGGGTTTATGTATCAGTCCTGTACACGGTTTTTGTATCAGTCCTGTGCAATTTTCCTCCATCGTGCGCAGAGCTTTTCCACCAACCACAGTAATAGTCGGCGTCGTCCTCCGGTTGAACGCCGCTGATGGTTAAATATGCGGCGTTGGTTGCCGACTGACTCCTTCCAGAGAATCGATCAGGAATTCCGGTACCCCTGCTATCACGGTTAAGATCATGGTAGAGTAGAAATATAGGAGCATTCCCGGGTTTCTGCTGGTACCATCCTATGTCAGAGTTGCCCAAGGTATCACCAGACACGCTGCAACTTATTTTAACCGTTCCTTCCGGGGTGATAGATAACGATTGCGGTTGAGTTAATGTAATCTCCGCGTTTGAACCTATAAAAAGATCGAGAAATATTAGAGGGTGAGCTTCAAATCATCAATAACGTCACTTTATATCTCTATACAACAAAACATTGTTCACAATGAATCCAGTCAAACGTTTCCTGAATACTTACAGACTGCGCAAAGTATCAGCGTTGTGATGACACGGACCCACCCCGACATTATGAATTGAGTTTGTCTCAGCAACCTCGCCAGTTTGCAGGGAGAAGGTGTTGTCTACCAGGCTCCCCTGGTCTTATCAATGGTATGAATGAGGGCGGGTTACCACGTTGTCCTTAATTATGCAAATGAACGCTGACGTTACAAATCCCAGTTGAGCACCTATGATCGTGTTCAGGCCTTTACGCCACAAGACTTCCAAACTGCAGATGGCGATATTGGATAACAGGACCGATCTATATTGTGATGTTGTGCATCACAATCAAGATTTGTTAATGTTAAGTACAGGGACGTGCTGAAATTGCTGATTGTGTAAACTATGTAAGTCATAATTTTTGACAAAACTCAGTAGGGTATATATTTTTGATCTTTCCTTCTACACAGGCCACATGTAAGCATTAGGAAGCAAAATTAATCAGTATTTGCGCCTTCTCTAAAGACACTTGTCCTAAATGTGCAACAGATAACAACAATCTTCATACACTTAGAAATCAATCCGCAAAAATTCAGCTACATTGCTACAAACTATAGCTTGATGATATTTTATCTTTCCAATTAAATAACTTTTTATGAAGAATTTAAAGATGTTAGCCCATTATGGTTTATTTGAACCGTTTCTGCCTGGTACATTTACGCGAAGAAGTGTCAGTAATGCTCTTCGCTGAAAATAAAACGATGCTTATTGCCATAAGATGATATGAATCGATTCCCTACAAATTAGGAAACGATTACTTGACCGTAAACCGATTGTTGGCACAAGGATCACATCCTAACGAGGATGTAATTAATTGTATCAGGCGGCTCTTGTTGACCTTTGAGCGATAGGGACGTATTTTGATGAACCAATAAGGGTGACACTGGGTTGCACCAGGGTCACCAGACAAGAATGAGCGCTACTTTTAGGGCACCACTAATAAAAGAAGAAATCAAATTAAAAGAACCACAGCACAAGCAAAACAACCCCAACAAAAGCAAAGGTAACCTTACCAACTAAATCATAAATAAAAACAGAAAATGCTGGAAATACTCAGCAGGTCAGGCAACATCTCTGGAGAAAGAAATAGATTTAACGTTTCAGGTCGATGACCTTTCGTCAGAACTGGAAGAAGTTAAAGATTTAACAGTTTTTAAGCAAGTACAGTGCCAGGGAAAGTTGGGGGGGGGGGAGGAATGTGTGGGGACGAAAGAACAAAAGGGAAGGCCTGTGATAGAGTGGAGGACAGGAGTGGTTAAATGACAAAAGGGATGATGGTGCAATGCAAGGAGGGTGGGAATGGGACAAGTAAAGAAACGGAAGATGGGTCTAGATGAGTTGTAAATAACAACAGCAGAACCATTACGAGCACCTGCTGTCCGAAAAAAATGGGAGTAGTGGTTATGATCTGAAGTTATTGAAATCATATTGATTGAAGTTATTGAGTCCGGAAAGTTGTAAAGTGCCTAAACAAAAGAGGAGGTGCTGTTTCTCGAGTTTCCATTGACCTTCATTGGAACAGGGGGAAGGAGACCAAGGCCAGAGAGGTCAGCATTGGAGTGGGATGGAGAATTAAAATGAAAAGTGACCGGAAGGTCAGGGTCACGCTTGCCGTCTGAACGGAGATGTTCAGCAAAGCCATCACCCTGTCTATTATATCTACTATAGTAGCTTATCCACTATAAATCCAGGGACTCCACAGCTGTCTTCATTACACTTCCTCCCACCCACTTCCTGTAAGGACTCTGTTCCATTCTCCCAGTTTCTCCATCTCCCTCACATCTGTTCTGACGATGCCACCTTCTACACCAATGCTTCCGACATGTCTTCCTTTTTCCTCAACCGAGGATTCCCCTCCACTGTATTGGACAGGGTCCTCGACCGTGTCTGTCCCATTTCCCGCACTTCTGCCCTCACCCCTTCCCCTTCCTCTCAGAACTAAGATAGAGTCCCCCTTGTCCTCACCTTCTGCCCCACCAACCTCCACATTCAATGAATCATCTTCCATTATTTCCGCCACCTCCAGCACGATGCAACCACCAAACACATCTTCCCCTCCCCTTTCAGCATTCAGAAGGTACCATTCGCTCTGTGACACCCTGGTCCACTCTTTCATCAACCCCAACACTAACCCCCCTTCCCACAGCACCTTCCCGTGCAAGCGCAGGAGATGCAGCACCTGCCCTTTCACCTCCTCCCTTCCCTCCGTCCACGGCCTCAAACACTCCTTCCAGGTGAAACAGCGATTTACTTGTACTTCTTTCAATTTAGTAAACTGTATTCGCTGCTCACGATGCGGTCTCTTCTACACTGGGGAGACCAAACGCAGATTGGGTGATCGCTTTGGTGAACACCTCCATTCAGACGGGAAGCGTGACCCTGACCTTCCGGTCGCTTGTCATTTTAATTCCCTGTCCCATCCCACTCTGACCTCTCTGTCCTCTGCCTCTTACACTGTTCCAAAAAAGCTCGAGGAACAGCTTTCAATTAGGCACTTTACAACCTTCCTGACTCAACATGGATTTCAATAACTTCAGACCATAACCACTGCTCTCATTTTTTCGGACAACAGGTGCTGGTCATGGTTCTGCTGCTGCTATTTACAGACCCTCTAGACCCATCTTTAGTTTCTTTACTTGTCCCATTACCACCCTCCTTGCCTTGCACCATCATCCCTTTTGTCATTTAATCACTCCTGCCTATCCACTCACCCTATCCAACTTCCCCTTTGTTCTTTCCTCCCCGCCCCCCCACCCCCCACCCCACCCTTTGCCTTGCTCTGTGATTGCTTAAAAACTACCCAGCCTAATCCCACTTTCCAGCACTTGGTCCTTAGCCTTGTAGGTTATAGCACTGCAAGTGCATATCCAAATGCCTTTTAAATGTGATGAGAGTTTTTTCCTCTACCACCCTTTCAGGTAGGGAGCTCCAGACCCCCACCACCCTCTCGGTGATTTTTTTTTCCTCAGCTCCCCTCCAATCCTTCTACCAATTACTTTAAATCTATGCCCTCTGGTTATTGAACTCTCTGTTCAGGGAAATAGGTCCTTCCTGCCCACTCTATCTAGACCCCTCATAATTTTATACTCCTCAATTAAATCACTCCTCAGCCTCCTCTGTTCCAAAGAAAATAACCCCAGCATTTCCAATCTTCCATCATAGCTAAAATTCTCCAGTCCTGGCAACATCCTCATAAATCTCCTCTGCACCCTCTCTAGTGACCAGAACCATAAGCAGTACTTAAGTTGTGGCCTAACTAATGTTTTATACAGTTCTAGCATAACCTCCCTGCTCTTATATGCTATGCCTCGGCTAATAAAGGAATGTATCCCATATGCCTTCTTAACCACCTTGTCTACCTATCCTGCTACTTTCAGGGATCTGTGGACATGCACTCCAAGGTCTCTCTCTTCCTCTACACCTCTCAGTATCCTCCCTTTTATTGTGTATTCCCTTGCCTTGTAAGACCTCCCCAAATACATTACCTCACACTTCTCTGGATTGGATTCCATTTGCCACTTTTCTGCCCACCTGACCAGTCCATTGATATCTTCCTGCAGTTTACAGCTTTCCTCCTCACTATCAACCACACAGCCAATTTTTGTATCATCCCTAAATTTCTTAATCATGCCCCCAAAATTTAAGTCTAAATCATTAATATATACTACAAAAAGCAAGGGGCCTAGTACTGAGCCCTGCGGAACCCAACTGGAAACAGCCTTCCAGTCACAAAAACATCCATCAACCAATATCCTTTGCTTCCTGCCACTGAGCCAATTTTGGATCCAATTTGCCACTTTCCCTTGGATCCCATAGGCTTTTACTTTTTCGACCAGTCTGCCATGTGGGACCTTGTCAAAAGCCTTGCTAAAATCCATGTAGACTACATTAAACACGCTAACCTCATCGACCCTCCTTGTCACCTCCTCAAAAAATTCAATCAAGTTAGTCAGAACCGACCTTCCCTTAACAAATCCATGCTGACTGTCCATGATTAATCCGTGCCTTTTTAAGTGAAGGTTTATACTGAACGTCAGAATTGATTCCAATAATTTGCCCACCACCGAGGTTACACTGACTGGCTTGTAATTCCCATGTATATACCTTTCTCCCTTTTTACACAACGGTATAACATTAGCAGTCCTCCAATCCTCCAACACCACGCCTATAGCCAGGGAGGATCGGAAAATGATGGTCGGAGCCTCCTCTATTTCCTCCCTTGCTTCTTTTAACAGCCTGGGATACATTTCATTCGGGCCTGGTGATATACCTACTTTCAAAGATGCTAAACCCCTTAATACTTCCTCTCTTCCTATGTGCATCCGATCCAATATTTCACACTCCTCCTCGTTAACTACAATCTCTGCATCGTCCCCTTCTTTTGTGAAGACAGACGCAAAGTATCCATTAAGAACCATACCCACATCTTCCGCCTTCACATATAGGTTATCTTTTTGGTCTCTAATAGGCCCTACTCCTTCCTTAGTTATCCTTTTGCTCTTTATGTATTTATAAAACATTATTGGGTTTTCCTTAATTTTACTTGCCAGTATTTTTTCATGCCCTCTCTTTGCTTTCCTAATTTCCTTTTTAATTTCACCCCTGCACTTTCTATACTCCTCTAGGCTTTCTGCAGTATTGAGCTCTCGGTGTCTGATATAAGCTTCCCTTTTTTGCCTTATCTTACCCTGTATGCTCCTTGTCATCCAGGGGGCTCTAGATTTGGCAGCCCTACCCTTTTCTTTGTGGGAATATATTTATTCTGAACCCTTTGAATCTCCCCCTTGAATGCCTCCCACTGCTCTGACACTGATTTACCTTCAAGTAGCTGTTTCCAGTTTACTTTTGCTAAATCACTCCTCAGCTTTGTAAAATTGGCCTTTCCCCAATTTAGAAATTTTACTCCTGTTCTATCTTTGTTCTTTTCCATAACTATGCTAAATCTAACTGAATTGTGATCACTACAAATAAACCAATAACTCGCACGGATATTCTCCATTCCAACCTTTATGTGAGGCACGATGGGTTAATAAATCTTTCTTTCCCACCTGTCAATTATCCTATGAACAGCTGAAACCACAGTTAATATTGTCGTTCCATGGCCGCTTCGCAACCTTCGCGGATTATGGGGAATTAGGAAAGCCCCTTTTCACATGTATTGGGTAACTAATCAATATGAGTGGTACTTTTCAGGGTTTCTTTTCAGCCATGTTTCCACAGAAAGGATTCGATTTTTAAAGCAAAGTGTAGTTACACAAGTTTTTAAAAATGAGTGGAATGGTCAATAATATGCTAATATCTACCCTTTAAGATTAAATTCATCAAAGGTCATAAACAACAAGCAATTCATTAGTCTATCTCTACAATACACACCTCACACCCACTGTGTTGGGAAATCTCTGGTTCAGGGTGCCCAAAAGTGGCTGTCTGACCCTCCCCTTCCAGCTGTTAAGAAAGGATTTAGACAATACACAAACAGACACTGATAATCACGTCCCTAAACCGAAAGCTGTGATGGAAAGTTTTCGCCAGGCACAAAAGGTTAAAATGTAGAAAGACAGGTAGGAGTCATTTTGTTATGTCAAGCAGAATCACCCATTCATGTATTATAACATGAAGACAAATTGTACTGATTAAATCAAGTGAGTCTGATCCTCATTGTTATAATCTATGTTCGCTTTCTGTGAAATAAAACAATATATGGATTGTTTCTGCCGTCATCTTTCTTTTTCATTCTCTGGAAATGGACATCGCTGGCAAGGCCAGCATTTACTGCCCGTCCCGTTTTGCCCTTGAAAAGGGGTGGTGAGCCTTCTCCTTGTAGTGAAGGTACTCCCACAATGATGTTAGGTTGGGAGTTTCAGAGTTTGACCCAGGGATGATGAAGGAACAGATACATGTGTCCAAGTCGGGATGGTGTGTGACTTGGAAAGGGACTTGGAGGTGATGGTGTTCCCATGCTGCTCCTGCCATTGTCCTTCTAGATGGTTGAGGTCGCGGGTTTGGGAGCTGCAGTCGAAGAAGCCTTGGCGAGTTGCTGCAGTGCACCCTGTGGGTAGTAGACACTGCAACCACGGTACGCTGGTGGTGGACGAAGCGGATGTTTATCTGGTGGATCGGGGCCAATCAAGTGGACTATTTGGCATTACGATACAGACAGTCCTTGCCCACCTGGAGCAGTGTAACCTCCTGGGACATGCAAAAAATCAGATATAAACGCAAGCCAACTACAGAAAAAAATCTGAGAAACTCCTTTCTAATCCCTTTAGGTAATCGTAACTAGTCCCGGAGCCCACATTTACCATGAATTATATTACAGCACCCCACCCCCCCCCCCCCCCCACCACCCCGCACCTTGTACGAAATGACCTACTTCCCACTCAGAAACAGGTCCAGCTCGCTCTTGGAGATATACAGTGAATCAGTGTTCACCTCACAAACCGGCAACCTGTTCCTCGGAAAAGAAGCACTTTCGTGACTTACCCGATCAGTAAGGAGAAATGGTGGTGGGGTGTTCATGTGGTATACTGCCTGTAAGGGAATAGAGTGAGCTATTCATTGGGAATGGCTGCCGGATCGATTGACAAATGGATCAGCCCATGGTAGACTTCAAAGTCATAGACAGATTCGAGTCCTAGAATACTCTTTTCTTAGGAAAACGGATAGTTATGTGTCTTAAGGGCACATAGTACAGAATAGTAAATAGTCCACCTGGAGCTACAGCAGAACATATTGAATACAATTTAGAAGGGATATTGAAGGGGACAGTAAGGTACCCAGTGGCAGTAGTCCACATTGGGGCAAACAACACAGGTAAAATAATATAATAGTCTTAAAAGCCACAGGAAGAGGATCACTTCAAAGCTCACTGATAACAAATGCAACGCAATGTTCTCTGGTAGACTTTTGGTGTTTGGCAAAGCAGATGATTTCATCAATAAAAATGAGGATGCAAATCAGCGACTGGCAACTTGGTGCTTTTACCGAATGCTAACTTCATAACTAAATCAGAGCATTTCTAGAGGTGTTTGCAAGTGTCTTCAGCAAAAGCTGCGAGTGGATGATCCTACTTAGCCTCCTCCTGAGAACCCCACCATCATAGATATCATTGTCCACCTAAATCGGTTCACTCCATGTGAGATTAAGAAGTGTCTAACTGCACTAGACACATCAAAGACTATAGGCCCTGATAACAGCTGGAAACCTATACAGTTGAGCTAGCTGTTCCCCTAGCCAAGCTCTTCCAGTACAAATAATGATATTTTAGATGATGTCTGAGGTATGCCCTTTCCAGAAATAAACATAATTAATCTAACAGAGCCAATTTACTGTCCTATCGGCTGATTCCCAATCATCGGTAAAGTGTTGGAAGGAGCCATTAATAGTTCCATCTAGCAACACCTATTCAACAATAATCGGCTCATCATGCTCACTTTAGGTTCCACCAAAACTACACAGCTACAGACTCCATCACAGCCTTGATGCAGCAATAGCCGGATGCAAGAGGAGTCGTAAAAATAGCTGCCCTCGACATCAAGGCCGCATTCCACTATGTATGGCACCAAAGAGCTCAGGCAAAACCTAACTCAAGGGAATCAAAGAGAAAACCCTCCGGTGGTTGTAGTCATACGTGATACAAAGGAAGGTGGTTGTGGTTGTTAGAGACCAGTCATCAGAGCTTGTCTGCTCCGCTCGCTTCAGCACTTGAATGTTGTGATAAGCCATTAAACCTTGCACAAGCACATGACTAGATCAGCCTATAAACGACATTGACTTCTGCTAATTCCACAACAGTATGCGCGTCTCCCTGCGTAACGTTGTCTTCTCAGATAAGCGATTTTTCCTGTTAAATTCCATGGAAACCAATTGTTAGATATCCAGTGATATTTCCGCTAAGTGTAGAGTGTTCAATCCACACTCAGCCACCTCATCGAAACAGTTTGCTGGAATAGTAACCAAATAGAAGTTTTGCAAAATATCGTAAATTCCTTAAGCATTTCTGAAGAACCCTGTAATTTCAAGTGCAAACCAAAATAAATCAATAATTTATATTGGCTACTTTTATGCACATGCACAGTGTAGAATGTCATTAGACATTGAACTGGAAAGTGCAACCCACAGCTGCTCTGTAAGAGTGGAACAAATTGCCTTCCGCAACAAAAGTCGCAAATCAAATGTGTTTTAAGTTCCTCCGTCATAATTGACATGGTTCTGCACTATAGGTCTCAGCCCTTCACCTAGTTCTGCACTATGGGTCTCAGCCCTTTCCCTAGTTCTACACTATG
The DNA here is from genome assembly GCF_035084215.1 of Heptranchias perlo. NCBI lineage: Eukaryota > Metazoa > Chordata > Chondrichthyes > Hexanchiformes > Hexanchidae > Heptranchias > Heptranchias perlo. Next base: position 9,208,932 of record NC_090349.1, read on the forward strand.
TGTCTCAGCCCTTTACCAAGTTCTGCGCTAAGGGTCACAGCTCTTTACCTGGTTCTGCATTATGTGTCTCAGCCCTTTACCTAGTTCTACACTACGGATCTCAGTCCTTTACCTAACTCTGCATTAGGCGTCTCAGCCCTTCCCCTGGTTCTGTATTATGTTTCTCAGCTCTTTAGTTCTGCACTATGCATCTCAGCCGTTTACCTAGTTCTGCATTATGGGTCTGCATTATGCCCTATAATATTCTTAATCGTAATCTAAACCATCGATAATAGAATAGGGCGATATTAATTTGATAGAGTTTTAGTCAAGTACACAAAATTACCAGCTCTTAATTAATCTAAGATTACTTAACTGGAACGTTGTCTCCATTTGATACTCCTTTAACACGAATCTATTTATATATTAGCAATATGGCATTTCATTTCACCGAAGGCAAATAAAAGCAAATCTGTAACACTGGAATCTATAATGTAAAACAATCTGTGTCAACAGTTTCTGAAAGCTCCGAGCTCCTGATAGTCTAATTCCGTTGTCTATGGAAAATGAACAACCTTCCTGACACAACAGATTGCATATTGCTTGTCATCAGTTTAGATGGTCCAATTGCGTTTTGCCGTTTCATTAACGATTTGCATAGATACAGGACAGGCGTGTTCACAGGTTTGATAAAAAGAGATAAGAACATAGAAGATAAGAAATGGAAGCAGGAATAGGCCATACCGCCCCTCGAACCTGCTCCATCATTCAATCAGATCATGGCTGAATTTCGACCTCAACTCCACTTTCCTGCCCAATCCCCATATCCCATGATGCCCCTAGATTTCAAAAATCCATCGATCTCAGCTTTGAATATATTCAATGACTCAACATCCACAGCCTTCTGGGATAGAGAATTCCAAAGATTCACAAGCCTCTGCATGAAGAAATTCCTCCTCATCTCAGTCTTGAATGGCCAACCCCTTATCCTGCGACCATGCCCTCTAGTTCTAGACTGTCTAGCCAGGGGAAACAATCTCTCAGCATCTGTCAAGCCCCCTCATAATCTTATATGTTTCAATGAGATCAGCTCTCATTCTTCTAAGCTCCAGAGAGAATAGGCCCATTCTACTCATAACTCAACCCTCTCTAGTGAACCTTCGTTGCATTACCTCCAAGGCAAGTATATCCTTCCTTAGATAAGGAGACCAAAACTGTATGCAGGACTCCAGGTGAGGTCTCACTAAAGCCCTGAACAACAGTAGTAAGACTTCCTTACTCTTGTACTCCAACCCCCTTGCAATAAAGGCCAACATGCCATTTGCTTTCCTAATTGCCTGCTGTATCTGCATACTAACTTATTGTGTTACTTGTATGAGGACACCTAAGTCTCTCTGAAAACCAACATTTAATAGTTTCTCACCATTTAAAAAATATTCTGTTTTCCTATGCTTCCTACCAAAGTGAATAACCTCACATTTCCCACATTATACTCCATCTGCCACCTACTTGCCCACTCAATTAATCTGTCTCTATCCCTTTACAGACTCTTTGTGTCCTCCTTACAGCTTACTTTCCCACCTAGCTTTGTATCATCAGCAAACTTGTATACATCATACTCGGTCCCTTCATCTAATTCATTAATATAGATTGTAAATGGCTGAGGCCCAAGCACTGATCCTTGCGGCACCCCACGAGTTACAGCCTGCCAACCTGAGAATGACCCATTTATCCCTACTCCCTGTTTTCTGTCCTTTAATCAATCCTTTATCAATGCTATTACCCCAACCCCATGAGTCCTTACCTTGTGTAACAACCTTTTATGTGGCATCTTATTGAATGCCTTTTGAAAATCCAAATATGTTACATCCACTGGTTCCCCTTTATCTACTCAGCTAGTTACATCCTCAAAAAACTCTAATAAATTTGTCAAACATGAATTCCCTTTCATAAAACCATGCTGACTCTGCCTAATCATATTATGATTTTCTAAGTGTCCTGTTACCACTTCCTTAATAATGGATTCCAGCATTTTCCCGACCACCTATGTCAGGCTAACTGGCCTGTTTTCTCTCTCCCTCCCTTCTTGAATAGCGGGGTAATATTTGCTACCTTCCAGTCCACTGGGACCGTTCCAGATGGAGAAACAAATAAACAATCCCTTTCACCTGGATACCATCGACATATCTGCTTTCATTTAACTCTTCACAATGTCTGAGTGAGTCCCTGATGCCGTAGTACTGATATTTTTTATGTCGGGTAAATATGGTACGCAAGTTTGATTGCGGGTTGGGATCGCTGTGAATAACGATTTATTGCACAGTATTAGCTAGTGACTGAAGTGTGTGAAGCTCACATCTCTTCTTTTCATAGGATCAATCGCGCAGATTACATTAAGCCAACCAGTATCTGTCCACTGCCCCAGGACGAAACGTCGAAATAAGTTGTACAGTGACCGGAATCAGCTTGGCAAAGCTGCTGTATTCTGGTACCAAAAATCTGCGAATGTTCTTCAGTATATTCTGTACCATAATGCCCACACTGTAAGCAGAAGCTCAGGTATTCCAGATCGATTCTCCGGAAGATGTAGCTCGTCAACCAACGCTGGATATGTAACCATCAGTCAGGTATAATCGGAAGTTGAGGCGAACTAATACTGCTCTGCGTGGATTGGCTCCATTGATCCGTACAACTTTGGAACAAGGACCAAGCTGACTTTTCCGAGTAAGTACATTTTCTTCGTGCTGTTAGAGATGGGTTTGTTATTTATAATTACACTCCTCAAATCAATAAGGTCCTAAACATTAATAATCAGGTGTCACAGATTTATTAAGTATACAGTCAATGTATAATAGTACTTAAACCTACACGTCTGCAACCGAACCTGATCATTTAGTTGAGGGACTCAAACGTGTTGGAGTACTGAGCTTAGGCCATTATGAATCGAAATACTCATTAGAAACAGCCAATTTTTATACATTTCTCTTACTCCCCTCACGTGACAATCCACATAATTCTGCAATACATAATTATATAAAAGTTAAAATGCAACTCCATCTAATGAGAATTTAATTGAATTATCTCTTGTCAATAACTTTAGTTTTCCAAACGGGTACAACTCTGCTACTGCGTTATCTTATCGATAGTTACATTCTTGTTAGATATAACTGCTATTCCATCAAGTGACACTTTTAATTATAATTCTGTCTTTGATTCAGTACCATTCCATATCAATCAATCTCCTCCTTCTACATAAATTCCAATTAAAAAGGATGACGTAAACCTAGATGTTTTCTTTTGCAGAACTAAATGTTTTTCCTGCACTTATTATCAACATTAAAGTTCTCGGAAATATATGAATCTGTATGCAATGGCAAGTCTTTTAATTAGGTTTACTGAAGTGACTAAACTGACCACTGCTACAGTCAGTTTTGAATCGATACTTTAAATTGACATAAACGTCCCTGCTTAACAGGCAAAGGTTAAAGATTAATATTACTACAACATAAAGAGAAATCAACAGTAGTATAATATTAGTTGACTTCAGTCAGTCTGATCAACCCTTTCCTTAAAGTCCAATCTGTTCCTGTACTCATGGCAAAGGCTTGTTTCACTTATGGTTTATATACAGACAGAGTTGTGTATGCCTGACCTACAAATTCATTCTGATTTCTTCAATTGTAATAATGGGGAAAGATCTTTCCAAAAGTCAAAGTATAAAATTAGTCCACGGCCAATAAAAAACTGCAGATTATCCTTTTCTGACCTTCCCTTGTCAGTATTATACAAAGGGACAAAATATCAAAAGCTTATTTTAAACTAGGAGAAATACCACTCCTATTTTACTGATTAATTTCCCTCTTGTGGACCTTTCTCCATTGGATTGCAATGATTCGAATGATGTTGTTTGAGTCCAAAAGGACACAGCATCAATTAGTCTGTTTATATCGTTAGTACATATTTTACCCCTAGAGTCAGAGCTGCTCTTTTTAAGACGGATTAGATAACTAAATCCTGCGGTGTAGTATTTATATAGCACCTTTCATGACCCAGAGAAGTCCCAAAGTGCTTCACAGGCAATGAAGTATTTTTGAAATGTAGTCACTATTGTAATAGATGCAAACATGGCAGCCAATTTGCACACTCTGAGGTTCCATAAACAGCAATTGGATAAATGACCAGATAATCTCTTTTTGGTGGTGTTGGTTAAGGAAACAATGTTGATCAGGACACCTGGAGAACTTTCCTGCTTCAAGAAGCACCACGTGAGAGAGCAGATGGGGCCTCCGTTTAACCCCATCCAAAAGACTATGCCTCCAACAATGCAGCGCTCCCTTAATACTGCACTGAGGCGCTGGAACCCGCAACCTTCCAGTTTAGAGGTAGGAGTAGAGCCACCAAACCAAGGCTGACACTATGGGGTAGATCTTGACTTTGTGCAATAGTGTAAACGGGCGATAGCAAGTCGGCAGCTCGTTTTACACCTCTCCTGATTCTTATTGCAATTGAAGTTAATTTAAATAAAAATCAGGAGAGATGTAAAACGGGAGGTCGATTCGCTATCACCCGGCTTACATTGTCGCATAGATAGGATATACCCCTATGAATTTTCCTAAGTTCCCTGGCGTATTAGGCCCCTAAAACAGCAATTAGTGTGGTCGACACAGGAATCTGCAGGTTACAGACAGGGATGTGAGGTCAGGAGATACAGTATTATTAAAGGGATGGAAGACAGCTTGCTTCAAATGTTACTGCTCCGGGTGGAATCTGGCAATAGGAACGCAAAATTATCCGAAATTTTGGGACGATCCGAATAAATGTCAGAGAGTAAATGATCTCCACAAGGTGTGTAATAATACACCGGCAGTTTGTTCGGTTTTTTTTATTGCTTTGACTTCGGGTCGTTTTTTCATTTCATTGAGCTATTTTATAGGAACAAATGAAATAGCCTATGAACAGAGCGGGAGTGTGTGCTGGAATATTTCATAACCTGTTTTCAATGAGAATTAGTGTTCGAAATATTTGGAGATTTAACTATTTTGTTTATAGAAATTTCCATTTTCAAGACACTGGGAGAAATTGCATAGGATTTGTGCCGTCTTTCAGGAGTTTCCGCCGAAGTTACGGCAGACGAGTGGGAGAACCGCTTCGGATTACGTACCGATTACCCCAATTCTCTGTCTCCTACCTCCTAACCAGTTCCTTATCCATGCCAATAGGTTGCCTCTAATTGCAGGCACTTTAATTTTTGCTAACATTCACTTGTGTGGAAACTTATCCAATGCCTCCTGGAAGGCCATATAAATAACATCCATAGACATTCCCTTATCTACCATGTCAAAAAATTCAACTAGGTTGGTGAGAAATTACTTATCCTTTACAAATCCATGCTGGCTCTCTCTGATCAGTTCATGTTTGTCCAGGTGCTCAATCACTCTGTCCCTAGTGATAGATTCGAGTAACTTCCCCGCAGCAGACGTTAGGCTAACAGGCCTATAATTTCCTGGTTATTCTCTCCCAGCCTTCTTAAATAATGGAGCGACACTGACAATTTTCGAATCCTCAACAATTCCTTAATCAAGAGAGTTTTGGAAGATCATGACTAAAGCATCTGTAACTAAGCTGAATTTTCATTTCTAATTCGCTTGTTTTATTCCTTAAGCTACGTGTATTTGTGTACAGAACGATGATTTGGGCTACAAATCCTACTCTGCCCTTTTGCCCTGATGTTGTTTTTCTCACACTTTTTAAACTTACCACACGTCTTGATTTTCATCACTTCTATTGTATTATCAGCTATTTTGTTATTATTTCTCAAACCTCCCTTTCCTCTCCAAAGTCCTGGAATGTGTTCTTGCCTCCCAAATCCATGCCATCTTTCCCTCAATTCCATGTTTGAAACTCTCCAATTTGGTTTCTGCCCATACCACAGCAATGAAACAACCCTAATCAAAGTCACAAATGACATCTTATGTGACTATGACCATGATGCACTATCCCTTCTCATCAATCTCGAACTGTCTGCAGCCTTTAACATGGTTGGTCATATCATCATCCTCCAACACCTTTCCCCCGTTGTCCAGCTCAGAGGGACCACCCTCGACTGGTTCCATTATTATCTATCCAGTAGTAGCCAGAGAATCTCCGGTAATGGCTTCTCTTCTCATCCCTACAATGTTACCTCTGGAATCCCCCACGGCTTGTAAGGTGGGGGAAGGGGATGTTAATATCGAGGCCCATGGCTTCGGTCTTCCCAATATTTAATTGAAGGAAATTTCAGCTCGTCCAGGACTGGATGTCGGACTAGCATTCTGACAACACAAAGGTAGTGGAGGGGTTGGTGAGGTATAGCATCAGTGTACATGTGAAACCTGATGTTGGGCTTTCGGATTATGTCACAAGTGACAGCAGGTAGATGAGAAATAGGAGGAGCCAAGCATAGATCCTTGGGGGACTCCAGAGATAACAGTGCAGGGACAAGAAGAGAAGGCATTGCAAGGGACAGTCGGGCAGAGTGAGCATTGGAATTCGCATCGCTTAAAGACTTCCCACAGTTGCAGGGCTCCATAGATTGCACACACGTGGCAAGCAGAACACCCCGACCAGCCAGGAGCATTTGTGAACCACAAGGGCTTCCGGTCCATCAATGTTCTCCACCCATAGAAAGAAGTTCATGCAGGTCTGTGCACAGTTCCTTGGGATGCCTTCATACTGCAGCGGTCACATAGCCCCAAAATGTTCATAGCTGGGACAAACCTGACAGGATGGCGCTTGGGAACAAGGGATACCGGTTGCAACCGTGGCTCATGAGGGAGTATTGTGCACAGTTCTGGTCACCACATTACAGGAAGGATGTAATTGTTCTGGAGAGAGTGCAGAGAAGATTTACAAGAATGTTGCCAGGGCTTGAAAATTGCAGCAACTAGCAAATTTCAAGCCCTGGTAGAGGCAGGGACCCTCAACTCTTTTAAAAAGTACCTGGACTTGCACCTAAAGTGCTGTAAGATGCAAGGCTACGGACCGGGTGCTGGAAGGTGGGACTAGAATGGGCACCTGGTTGTTCTATGGTTCTATGGGAGGCTAGATTGACGCCCATCCATGCGGGTAGAGCTATAAACTAGAATACTGATGGAAACATCTCTTTTGCTGCATTCCACGAATTATTTGGTATCAGTGTTAGGACAGGATTTTGATTTCAACCAAAAATTACAGGATTGTGTGTGAAAGTAACACGATAAACACAAAGGGATAGGATTTCCACGGAATTTTTCCCCTGATATCTTGGGGATATCAGGGGAAATTATATATTACTTTAAAATTGCAACCGTAAAATCTCAGCAGACTTTTATATATCGGAGCTCCAACCAGTAAAATAAAACGGACGAGTGCCGACGTCAATGCGTCCAACAACGTATTGGAGAACGTATTGGGGGAATTTTCTGTCTGAGCTCTATATGTACCGCAATCCACCTCTTTATAAACGATTTCGTGACACATAGCGTACAGAAGACATCTTTCTACTGGTGAGAAACAGTATCGGTTATCGAAAGTAAACCATAAGCTGGGTATTAGGTTCGGGACATTATGAATCTCCGAATAATTATTGAACTCGTCATTCGAAATTAATATCCCCCAATGATCGCGTTAAAAATTTACGGTGCACCAGTAATTAAAGGAGACGCCGTTATTTTCTCTCACTCTCTATCTGCTCGTCTCTCTCTTCCTCTCTGTCTCTCTCTATCTGTCTGTCTCTCTGTGTTTGATTTTGCATATTTGCTATTTGTGCGATACTTTCAATTATGTTTTTAAACATACAATCTATGAAACATTTCTTTTGTTCGCTGTCTCTGCTCGAAGGGAGGAAATTAATCATAGCATATAACCCATCGTTTGCCTTACGCTTTCAAAACCTGATTGTTTTATATCACTAATAAGCGAATCACTGTTTAAACTTTGGTTGAGAACTACACCTCCAATTGTATTATCTGCTTCATATTATTGTAATAATCCAAATGAGAATTGATTTGACTATCTGCTGTATAGAAGGAGAAAAATATCCTGCCGAAGTGCTTGTACAGAATGCATCAAGTAAAAGTTACTTATTCAGAACAGTCAGCTTGGTGCCTTTACCGAGGTAGAGCTGCGCCACAAACCACAGTAATAGTTGGCGGCGTCCTCCGATTGAACACCACCGATGGTTAAATATACGGCGTTGGTTCATGACTGTTTCCTTCCAGAGAATCGATCTGGAATTCCGGAACGCTTGACCTCATGGTCAAGATCTTGATAGAGTAGAAATCGAGCAGCATTCCCGGGTTTCTGCTGGTACCATCCGATGTCAGAATTTCCCAAGGTACCACCAGACACGCTGCAGCTTATTTTAACCGATCGAGCAATTTTAGAGGGTGGACTTCAAATCATCAATAACGTCAGTTTATATCTCTATACAACAAAACATTGTTCACAATGCATCCATGATGACACGGACCCACTCGGACATTATGAATTGAGTCAGAAACGTCGCCAGTTTGCACGGAGATCTGGTACCCCTTGTTTTATCAATGATATGGATGAGCGCGCATTACCACGTTGTCCTCAATTATGCAAACGAACGCTGACGTTACAGTTATTATTAAGAAGGATTAACAATCCTTGGTAGCATTAATAACACCAAACAGCAAGCATTTATGTCACTGTTACAAACCCCAATTGAGCATCTATGATCGTGTTCAGGCCTTTACACCACAAGATTTCCAAACTGGAGATGGCAACATTGGATTGTAGAACCGATCTATATTGTGATGCTGTGCACCACACGCAAGATTTATTAATATTTAGTACAAGGACGTGCTGAAAACACTGATTGTGTAAAATGTGTAAATAAGTTCTCATTTTTGACAAAACTCAGTAGGGACATATTTTTGACCTTTCCTTTTACACATGCCACATGTAACCATATGGGTGCAATTTTAATCAGCATTTCCGCCCTCTCTAAAGACACTGCTGTCCTAAATTTCCAATGATAACGATAATCTTCATACATTTAGAAATCAATCCGTAGAAAGTCAGCTACATTGCTACAAACTGTAGCTTGATGATATTTTATCTTTACAAGGAAATATTTTTTACGACGAATTTAAAGATGTTAGCCCATTACGGTGTATTTGAGCCGTCTCTGTGGACGCGTCAGTAAAGATCTTCGCTGAAAATAAAACGATGCTTATTACCATATGATATGAATCGATTCCCTACAAATTAGGAAACGATTATTTGGCTGTAAACCGAATATTGGCACAAAGACCAAGACAGTAGAAATAATAATGGGGAATAAGGAAATGGCAGAGACATTAAACAAATATTTTGTATCCGTCAACACAAAAAACATACCGGAAATAGTGGGGAACCAAGGGTCTCATGAGAGTGAGGAACTTAAAGTAACTAAGGTTAGTAAAGAAAAGGTACTGGCGCAATTAATAGGACTAAAAGCTGACAAATCCCCTGGACCTGATGGTCTATATCCTATGGTTCTAAAACAGGTGGATGAAGAGATAGTGGATGCATTGGTTTGATCTACCATAATTCCCTAGATTCTAGATAACTCCCATAGTGGATTGGAAGGTAGCAAATGTAACCCCGCTATTCAGGAAAGGTGGGAGAGAGAAAACATGGAGCTATAGGCCAGTTAGCCTGATATCAGTAGTTAGGAAAATGCTAGAATTATTATTAAGGAAGTGGTAACAGGGCATTTGAAAATGATAATATGATTGGGCAGAGTCAACACGATTTTATGAAAGGGAAATCGTGTTAAACAAATCTATTAGAGTTTTTTGAGGGTGTAACTAGCAAGGTAGATAAGGGGGAACCAGTGGATGTAGTATATTTGGATTTTCAAAAGGCATTCGATAAGGTGCCACAACAGACGTTGTTACACAAGATTAGAGCTCATGGGATTGGGGGTAATATATTAACAAGGATTGAGGATTGGTTAACGGACAGAAAACAGAGAGTAGGAATAAACATGTCATTTTTGGGTTGGCGGATGAGGGGACCGAGTGTAATGTATCCAATTTTGTTGATGATGCAAATCTAGGTGGGAAAGTACACAAAGAGGCTGCAAAGAGATATAGACAGGTTAAGTGACTGGGCGAGACGGTGGCAGATGGGGTATAATGTAGGGAAATGTGAAATTATCCACTTTGGTAGGAAGAATAGAAAAGCAGAGTAATTTTAAGAAGTGAGAAACTAAGAAATGTTGGTATTCAGAGGGTTTTCGGTGTCCTTGTACACGAATCACAGAAAGTTAACAAGCAGGTAAAGCAAGCAATTAGGAAGGCAAATAGTATGTTAGCCATTATTGCAAGCGAGTTGGAGTATAAGAGTAAGGAGGTCTTGGTGCAATTATATAGGGCACTTGTGAGACTACACCTGGAGTACAGTTTTGGTCTCCTTACCTAAGGAGGGATGTTCTTGCTTTAAAGGGGCAACAAAGGTTCACTAGATTGATTCCTGGGATGAGAAAGTTGTCCTATGAGGAGAGATTGAGTAGAATGGCCCTATATTCTCTGGAATTTAGAAGAATGAAAGGTGACCTCATTGAAACGTATACAATTCATAGAGGGCTTGACAGGGTAGATGCTGAGAGGCTGTTTCCCTGGCTGGAGAGTCTAGAACTAGGGTCATAGTCTACCAAGATAAGGAGTTGGCCATTTAGGACCGAGATGAGGAAACATTTCTTCATTCAGAGGGTTGTGAATTTTTGTCAGTCTCTATCCCAAAAGGCTAGGGATGCTCAGTCATTGAGTCGAAGACTGAGATCGATAGTAATTTGGACACTAAGGGAATCAAGGGATATGGGGTTATGGCGAGAAAGTGGAGTTGAGGTAAAAGATCAGCCATGATCTTATCGAATGATGGAGCAGGCTCGAGGAGTCATATGGCCTACTCCTGCTCCTATTTCTTATTTTCTTATGTTCTAACATGGATGTAATTAATGGTATCAGACTGCTCTTGTTGACTTTTGAGTGATAGGGGCCTATTTTGATGAACTAATAAGGGTGACATTGGGTTACCCCAAAGTCACCAAACAAGAATGAGCGCTACTTTTAGGGGACCACTCATAGAAGAAGAAAACATATGGTCCAATCAAACTAAGGGAAGCTCAACATAAGCAAAACAAGTTCCAACTAAAGCAAAGAGAACCTTCACTACTAAATCATAATATTGTTATCAGCGTCTATAAGACACTCCATGCCCTGTGGTGCCCACCGTTCGCAAAAGGTCTCAAGCATACCAACAGACACCAGGCCATAGTAGAGTTTAAAAGACACCGATATGTCTTAATCACCTGAAAACAATATCTTAAAGTGAAAGCTTTAATCTAATTTATACCACACATTGATGACTGTTTTCTTCAATGCAAACATCAGATACTTCAGCAGGAAAAATGAAACATCTGACATTGACATTATTTCTGGAGTGAGGGAGCACGGAGTAGCTGCTATCGACGGAGTCTGGTTTCGACAGAGTCTATAATTGGGAATTTGGTGAGTGAGGGGATTTTTAAGGGTTGATCTTTATCTAAAATTTGACTAAGTTTGGCATCAAGCATTTAACTTAAATTTAATCTTAACTTGCAGTTTTCAGTTAGTGGTAAACAAGCAGCCTGAAGTGGCAGTTGGTCACCTAATTAATTAGGTGACTGGTTAGGACTGGTAACCTACTGTCAGCTGGGGCTGACTCAGGTGATTGGCATTCTAGTGAGCATAAATTCAGAAGGGTTTTGCTAACGCACGGAGTAAGGGAGGAAAGAGTAGCAGCTATCGACGGGGAGTCTGGTTTCGACAGAATCTATAATTGGGAATTTGGTGAGTGAGGGGATTCGGTGCAGTAAGGGGTGAGGTGCATTTGTTTAGACAGCACAGCAGAGCAGAGCGTACCGAGAGCGGGTCACAGCAACAATAAAACAAAACTACTGTGTGACGTCACAGGTAAGGCAGGTAGGTGGTTGGTGGTGAGTATCCCTTCTGTTTTAGGACTGTGGGCTAAGTATCTTATAGCATAAAACTAAAAAAAAAAATTTTTAAACTAAACTTACATTAGTTATAGCAAGTACTGTTTTTTAGTGAATCAAGGTCCCTAGTGTAGTTAACATTCTCCAAATTAAGAGTAATATAAAGGAGTAAACTCCTTAAAGGGAGTAACTAACGAGCTTAATCTAAGGCAAGTCATGGCAGCAGAGCTCGCACCCGTGATATGCTCCTCCTGCACTATGTGGGAAGTCATGGACACTACAGGTGTCTCTGGCGACCATGTGTGCAGGAAGTGTGTCCAGCTGCAGCTACTGGCTAACCACATTTCAGAGCTGGAGCTGCGGGTGGATTCACCTTGGAGCATCTGCGATGCTGAGATTATAGTGGATAGCACGTTCAGTGAGGTGGTCACACCGCAGGTAAAGATTACGCAGGCAGAAAGGAAATGGGTGACCACCAGGCAGAGTAAAAGTACTAGGCAGGTAGAGCAGGAGTCCCTTGGGGCCATCTCCCTCAAACAGATATTCCGCTTTGGATATTGTTGAGGGAGATGGCTTATCAGGGGAATGCAGCAAGATCCAAGACCGTGGCACCACGAGTGACTCAGCTGCACAGGAGGGGAGGCAAAAGAATGGGAGAGCAATAGTGATAGAGGATTCCATCATAAGGGGAACAGATAGATGTTTCTGCAGTTGCAAACGTGACTCCAGGAAGGTATGTTGCCTCCCTGGTGTTGGGGTCAAGGATGTCACAGAGCGGCTGCAGGACATTCTGAAGAGGGAGTGTGAACAGCCAGAGGTCATGGTCCATATCGGTACCAACGACATCGGTTAAAAAAAGGGATGAGGTCCTGCAAGCAGAATATAGGGAGTTAGGAAATAAAAGCAGGACCTCTAAGGTAGTAATCTCAGGGTTACTCCCAGTGCCACGTGCCAGCGAGAGCAGAAATGGGAGAATTGACCAGATGAATGCGTGGCTTGAGAGATGGTGTAGGTGGGAGGGGTTTAAATTCCTGAGGCATTGGGACCAATTCTGGGGAAGGCGGGACCTGTACAAGCTGGACGGGTTGCACCCAAGCAGAACCGGGACCAATATCCTCGCGGGGGCATTTGCTAGTTCAGTTGGGGAGGGAGGTGGGAACCAAAGGGCAGGTACAGATAGGACAAATTCAGACCAGGAAATGGGAAGTAGAAAAACAGTTAGTGATGTAGTTAGCGACTTAGAAAGGCAAAAGAAGCAAACGTTAAATAGTGTTAAGCACAGGAATTTGACGGGGTTAAAGGGTATATACTTCAATGCAAGGAGTATTACAAACAAAGCAGATGAGCTAAGGGCACAGATAGACACATGGCAGCATGATATCATTGCTATAACGGAAACCTGGCTTAAAGAGGGGGATAATTGGCAGCTCAATATTGCTGGATATACAGTTTTCAGGCCGGATAGAGTGGGTGATAAAAAAGGATTATTGGGTAAAGAATCAATTACAGTTGTGAGAATGAATGATATGCTAACTGGATTATCAATCGAGGCCATGTGGATTGAGTTAAGAAATAAAAAAGGGGCAGTCGCACTACTAGGAGTGTACTTTAAACACCCGAATAGCGAAAGGAAGATGGAAGAACAAATATGTAGGCAAATTTCTGAGTGCAAAAATAAGGTGGCAATAATAGTGGACTTCAACTACCCTAACATCAACTGGGATTCAAACAGTGTGGGTCCAGCCTGTGTCCAATACAGTCATGATGCCTTATGTATCACCCCCTACCCACCCAGAGCCATCTAACCTCTTGGGACTCACGAAAAATCAGATAAAAACCCAGGCCAACTATGGGAAAAAAGCTGGAAAATTCCTCTCGGATGCCTTTGGATGATCGAAACTAGTCCAGGAGACAATATTGATCCTGCCTAATATTACAGGGTACCTCCTTCGTGTAAGAAATGATCTACTCCCCAGCCAGATACAGGTCCAGTTGTCTTGTAGTTAAAGAGTGAATAAGTGTTCACCTGACAAGCCGGCAATCTGTTCCTCAGGTCTATTGTTCACTGGGAAAAGAAGCACTTATGTGCTTTATTCGCTCAGGAGGGAGAAGTGGGTGGGGTAGACTACCTGCCTGGGGAGAGGGTGAGCTGCTAATTGGGAATGGCTGCAGGATCGATGGAAAAAATGGGTCAGTCCTTGGTGGACTTCAAAGTCACAGACTGATACGAGTCGTAGTGTACTCTTTGCTTAGGAAAGTGGATAGCCATGCATGCGGCAAGAATAATAATTAGCCCACCTGGGGCTACAGCAAAACATGTTGAATAAATCTTAGAAGGGATATTTAAGGTGACAGGAAGGTACCGAGTGGTATTAGTCCATGTAGGGGCAAATAACACAGGTAGAAATAATATAATGGCCTTTAAAGCCACAGACATGAGGATCACTTCAAAGCCCGTTGATAGTAAAAGTAATTCAATGTTCTCTGGTAGACTTTTGGCGTTTGGCAAAGGAAGTGAGTTCACCAATAAAAAAGATAAGAACAAAAGAAACAGAAGCAGGAGTAGGCCATATGGCCGCTCGAGCCTACTGCACCATTCAATAAGATCATGGTTGATCTTCGACCTCAATTCCACTTTCCCGCTCGATCCCCATATCCCTCAATTCCCTTAGAGTCCAAAAATCAATCGATCTCAGCCTTGAATATACTCAACGACTGAGCATCCACAGCCCTCTGGGGTAGAGAATTCCAAAGATTCACAACCCTGTGAGTGAAGAAATTCCTCCTCATCTCAGTCCTAAATGGCTGACCCCTTATCTTAAGACTATGCCCCCCAGTTCTAGACTCTCCAACCAAGAGTAAATCAAAGACTGGCAACTTGGTGATTGAACCTAATGCTACCTTCATAACTAAATCAGAACATTTCTAGAGGTGTTTGCAAGTGCCTTCAGCCAAAGCTGCAGAGTGGATGATCCTACTTAGCCACCCCCTGAGAACCCCGCCACCATACATATCATTGTCCATTTAAATCGATTCACTCCATGTGAGATTAAGAAGTGGCAAAGACTATAGGCCCTGATAACATCATAATTGCAATGCTGAAAACCTATGCACCAGAGCTAGCTGTCCCCCTAGTCAAGCTCTTCCAGTATAAATAATGAGATTTTGCAAGATGGCCGAGTTAAGTGCTGTCCAGAACAAACACAGAATAAATCTAACGCAACCAATTTACTGTCCTGTTAGCTGCCTCCCAATCATCAATAAAGTTTTGGAAGGAGCCATTAATAGTTCCATCAAGGAACGCCTATTCAACAATTGCTGGCTCAAAATGCTCAGTTTAGGTTCCAACTGAACCATTCAGCTCTAGACTGCATCACTGCATTGATGCAGCGACAGCTGAATGCAAGAGAAGATGTGAAAATCGCTGTCCTTGACACGAAGATAGTATTTTACTAAGCATAGCACCAAAGAGCCCTAGCAAAACCTAAGTGAAGGGCGTCAAAGGAAAACTACTCCAGTGGCTGGAGTCACACCTGACGCCAAGGAAGGTGATTGTGATTCTTGGAGTCCAGCCATCATAGTCACAGGACATCATTGCAGGTCTTCCTCAGGAAAGCATCTTCAGCCCCCCATCTTCAGCTGCTTCATCTATGGCCTTCCCTCTGTCATAAGGTCAGGAATGAGACTGTTCGCTGCTGATTCTTTAGTGTTCATCTCCATCGGAATTCCGATAATGATGGAGCCCACATTAGCCTACATCAGGATCTGGATAACATCCAGGCTTGGGCTGACACGGCAGGTAACATTTGCAGGATAGAAAACAACTAATACCCATTACAGGCATTATACCAGTTGCTTGCCCCGGGGATTGGTGCTGGGACCATAAGAACATAAGAAATGGGAGCAGGAGAAGGCCATACGGCCCTCGATATTTGTAAGCCATACGGCCGCTCGAGCCTGCTCCGCCACTCAATAAAACTACTACTGCTTCTAGTTTACATCAATGACATGGTCTCAGAAACGCAGTGCAAGTTGGTACAATTTGAACATGATCAATGGAATTGGAAGAGGCAGCTCTTAAAGTACAGAATGAACTGTGTTAGTTTTAGACGTCTGAGTGAGGAGGAAAACTGGGGTAGCTTGGCCTTTTCAGCCTTCAAAGTAGACATCTGATAGGTGATTTTATAGCGATATTTAAGATAGTGAACTATCTGGAAATGATAAAGCTGGAAAATTACTTTAAATTAAATTGAAAGTAGGATAATAGGCCACAGATTCAACAAGATGTATTTACACATCGACTTTAACGTGAAAAAGCCACAAGGCGAATCCCAGAGGCATAATACAAATATTGAACACCAAGTCAAAGAAGTAGGTTTTAGGAGGTGTGACCAAACGTTTGGTCAAAGAGGTAGGTTTTCAGGAAAGGCTTAAAGGAGGAGTGGGAGATGGAGACGTGGAAGGGGTTAGGGAGAGAATTCAAAAGCGCAGGGCTTAGGCGTCTGAAGGCACGACTGCCAATTGTAGGAGGAGGGTACAAGATAGGGAGTGGCAAGGCCATGAAGGTATATAAATTACCTGGAGAAGCTATTATTACAGCTTGCAATGCTAAGTCAATTACGCAGCATTTGCTGGACAATAGATAGTCCAATTTGGGATATTTCTATTTGATGCGTCAAGTAATAGACGCTAACAGATGTGGACTAATTGGGGGTAATGTTGACTTTGTGCGATAGTGCAAAATGTGTGATAGCGAATCGGCAGCCTGTTTTACATTTCTCTCCATTTTTATTTCCATTGACTTCACACCTAGCCTGCTCCACTCTCTACAGCACTTGAATGTTGTGGTATGCCATTCAGTCCTTGCACAAGCACATGACTAGAACAGCCTATAAACCACACTGACTTCTGCTAATTCCACACCAGTAGGCGCATCTCCCTGCGTAACACTGTCATTTGAGATAAGTGTTTCTTCCTGTTAAATTCTATGGAAGCCGATTGTTAGATGTCCAGTAATATTTGCTTTAAGTGTAGAGTATTCAATCCACACCCTCAACCTCGTCATCAAAGCAGTGCGTTGGAATAGTAACCTAGTAGGACTTATGCAAAATACCGTAAATTCCTTATTCATTTCTAAAGGACCATGTAATTTCAAGTACAAACCAAAATAAATCTCTAGTTTATATTGGCTCCTTTTAGGCATATGCGCAGTGTAGAATGTCATCAGACATTTAACTGGAGAACGCAATCCACAACTGCTCTAAGAGTGGATCAAATCCCCTTCCGCAACAAGTCGCAAATCAATTGTGCTTTAAGTTCCTCCGTCATAATTGACCGAATTCTCCACTATGGGTCTCAGCCCTTCACCTAATTCTCCACTAATGGGTCTCAGCCCTTCACCTAATTCTCCACTAATGGGTCTCAGCCCTTCACCTAATTCGCCACTATGGGTCTCAGCCCTTCACCTAATTCGCCACTATGGGTCTCAGCCCTTCACCTAATTCTCCACTAATGGGTCTCAGCCCTTCACCTAATTCGCCACTATGGGTCTCAGCCCTTCACCTAATTCTCCACTAATGGGTCTCAGCCCTTCACCTAATTCGCCACTATGGGTCTCAGCCCTTCACCTAATTCGCCACTATGGGTCTCAGCCCTTCACCTAATTCTCCACTAATGGGTCTCAGCCCTTCACCTAATTCGCCACTATGGGTCTCAGCCCTTCACCTAATTCTCCACTAATGGGTCTCAGCCCTTCACCTAATTCGCCACTATGGGTCTCAGCCCTTCACCTAATTCGCCACTATGGGTCTCAGCCCTTCACCTAATTCGCCACTATGGGTCTCAGCCCTTCACCTAATTCGCCACTATGGGTCTCAGCCCTTCACCTAATTCTCCACTATGGGTCTCAGCCCTTCACCTAATTCTCCACTAATGGGTCTCAGCCCTTCACCTAATTCTCCACTAATGGGTCTCAGCCCTTCACCTAATTCTCCACTATGGGTCTCAGCCCTTCACCTAATTCTCCACTATGGGTCTCAGCCCTTCACCTAATTCTCCACTAATGGGTCTCAGCCCTTCACCTAATTCTCCACTAATGGGTCTCAGCCCTTCACCTAATTCTCCACTAATGGGTCTCAGCCCTTCACCTAATTCTCCACTAATGGGTCTCAGCCCTTCACCTAATTCTCCACTAATGGGTCTCAGCCCTTCACCTAATTCTCCACTATGGGTCTCAGCCCTTCACCTAATTCGCCACGATGGGTCTCAGCCCTTCACCTAGTCGCATAATATTTTCAAAAGCAATCTAAACTCTCGATAATAGAAAAGAGCGATATTAATTTTATAGAGTTTTAGTCGAGTACACAAAATTGTCGGCCCTTAATTAATTTAAGATTACTTAACTGGAACCTTATCTCATTTGATACTCTTCTAACACGAATCTATTTATATATTAGCAATATGGCAATTAATTTCACGGAAGGCAAATAAAAGCAAATCTGTAAAACTGGAATCTATAATGTAAAACAATCTGTGTCAACAGTTTCTGAAAGCTCCGAGCTCCAGATAGTCTAATTCCGTTGTCTATGGAAAATTAACAACATTCCTGACACAACAGACTGCATATTGCTTGTCATCAGTTTGGATGGTCCAATTGAGTTTTGCCGTTTCATTAACGATTTGCATAGATACAGGACAGGCGGTAACGCCTCGTTCACAGGGTTGATAAAAAGAGATGGCGAAACAGATAAACGATCCGTTTCACCTGGATATCATCGACATATCTGCTTCTATTTAACTCTTCACAATGTCTGAGTGGCTTGTTGTTGTCACCGTGCTGATACTTTTTATGTCAGGTAAATATTCGAACATTTGATTGCAGGTTGGAATCGCTGTGAATAACGATTTATTGCGCAGTATTAGATAGTGTCTGAAGCTCATACATCTATTCTTTTCACAGGCTCAAACGCTGAGGTTACATTAAGCCAACCACAGTCTCTTTCCACTGCTCTGGGAGGAAACGTCGAAATAAGTTGTACAGTCACCGGAGTCAGCTTGGGAAACGCAGCTGTATCCTGGTACCAGCAAAAATCTGGGAATGTTCCTCGGTATATTCTGTACCATAATGCCCAAACTGTAAGCAGAGGCTCCGGCACTCCAGATCGATTCTCCGGAAGAAGTAGCTCGTCAACCAACGCTGGATATTTAACCATCAGTCAGGTGCAATCGGAGGATGAGGCGAACTATTACTGCGGTGTATGGATTAGCTCCATCAATGCTTTTGCCTTCGGGACAGGCACCAAGCTGACTTGTCTGAGTAAGTAACTTTACTTCGTGCTGTTAGACGAGATGTTATTTTTAATTTACTCCTCAAATGAATAAGGTTCCAAACATTGAAAATCAGGTGTCTCAGATTTATGAAGTATATAGCACATGTATAAGAGTACTTAAACATACACACAAAAGGCAATACTTACAACTAAACCTTGCTAGTTTAGTTGAGGGATTCAGACGTGTTAGAGTTCTGAGCTCAGTATCTGACGTCTTATGAATCGAAGTACTCATTACAAACAGACAATTTTTATACATTTCGCTTACTCCATCCACGTGACAATCCATACAATTCCGTATTACATAATAGTTATAATACAACTTATCAACTTAATTGACTTGTCAATAACTTCAGTTTTCCTTACACAAGCTATTTTTTCGTAGACTGGTACAACTCCGCTATTTCATTATCTTATTGATACTTCGCTCTTGTTGCATAGAATTGCTATTCCACCAAATTAAACTTTTAATTATAAGTCTCTCTTTGATTCAGTACCATTTCGCAGCAGGTAATCTCCTCCTTCTGCATAAATCCCAATTAAAAAGTATGACTTATACCCAGATGTTTTCTTTTGCAGAACTAACTGTTTCTCCTGCACTTATCAACTGATAAAGTTCTCTGAAATATATGAATCTGTATGCAATGGCAAGTCTTTTAATTAGGTTTACTGAAGTGACTAATTAACCACTGCTGCAAGGTCAGTCCTGAATCAATAGCCCATTGGTGCTCTCAATTGACTTAAACTTCCCTGCTGAAAAGGCAATGGCTAAGGGTTATAATTACTACAATATGAAGAGAAATCAATAGTAGTATAACATTAGTAGACTTCAGGACAATCTGATTAACCCTTTTCTTAAGTGCAATATGTTCCTGTACTCGTGGCAAAGGGTTGTTTCACTTACGGTTTATAAACAATTGTGTACGCCCGATCTACAAATTCATTTTGATTTATTCAATTGTAATAATGGGAGGAAGGTCTTTCCAAAAGTCAAAATATAAAATTATTCCACGGCCTATGTTTCAACGGTCATTACCCTTTTCTGTCCTTCCGTTGTTGGTATTGTTAAAAAAAAAAGGCAAAACATCCAAGCTTATTTAAGCCAGGAGAATTACCATACCCTTTCATTGATTAATTTCCCTCTTCTCTTAATTTCCCCATTGGATTGTAACGATTTAATTGTTGCTATTGGAGTCAAAAAGGACACAGCATCAATTAGGCTGTTTATATCGTTAGTCCATATTTTACCCCTATAGTCAGAGTTGCTGTTTTTAAGAGGGTACAGATAATTCAATCCTGCGGTGTAATATACACTTAACAGGATTGAATTTGCATTTATATAACGCCTTTTACAACCTCAGAACGTTCTGTAGTGTTTCATAATCAATTAATTACTTTTGAAGTATAATCACTTAACTGGAGGAGGGCTAATTTCAGTGAGTTAAAAAGGGATCTTGCCCAGGTGGATTGGAATCAAAAATTGATAGGCAAAACAGTGATTGAACAATGGGAGGCTTTCAATGAGGAGATGGTTCGGGTACAGTGTAGACACATTCCCACGGGCGATGGGGTGGGGAGAGGAGGGACATCCAAATCTAGACCTCCTTGGATGACTTACAGTATAGAGATTAAAATGAAACAGAAAAAGGAGGCTTAAGACAAGTGTGAGATTCATAATACAGTAGAGAACCAAGCAAATACAGAAAGTACAGAGGAGATCTAAAAAACAGGCATAAGAGGGGCAAAGAAAGAGTATGAGAATAGGTTAATGGCTAACATAAAAGAGAACCCAAAAGTCTTTTATAAACATATAAATAGTAAAAGGATGGTCAAAGGATGGGTGGGGCCTATTGGGAACAAAAAATGAGATCATGTGGAGGCAGAGAACATGGCTGAGATACTAAATAAATACTCCAAATCGGTCTTCACTAGAGAGGAGGATGCTGCCAATGTAGCAGTAAAGGAGGAGGTAGGAGCGATATTAGATGGGATAAAAAGAGATAAAGAGGAGGTACTTAAAAGATTGGCAGTACTCAAAGTAGAAAAGTCACCCGGCCCAGATGTGATGCATCCTAGGTTACTGAGGGAAGTAAGAGTAGAAATTGCAGAGGATTCGGCCACAATCTTCCAATGCTCCTTAGATATGGGGGTGGTGCCAGAAGATTGGGGGATTGCAAATGTTACATCCCTGTTCAAAAAAGGGGATAAGGATAAACCCAGCAATTACAGGCCAGTCAGCCTAACATCAGTGGTGGGGAATCTTTTAGAGACAATAATCTGGGACAAAAGTAATTGGCACTTAGAAAAGTATCAGCTAATAAATGAAAGTCAACACGGATTTGTTAAAGGCATATCATGTTTGACTAACTTGATTGAGTTATTTGATGAAGTCACAGAGAGGGATAATGAGGGCAATGCGGTTGACATTGTGTATATGGACTTTCAAAAGGTGCCACATAATAGGCTTGTCAGCAAAATTCAAGCCCATGGAATAAAAGGGGCAGTAGCAGCATGGATACGAAATTGGTAAAGGACAGAAAGCAGAGAGTAGTGGTGAACGGGTGTTTTACAGACTGAAGGGAAGTGTACAGTGGTGTTCCCCAGGGGTCAGTATTAGGATCACTGCTCTTTCTATATGAACGACCTGGACTTGGATATACAAGGTATAATTTCAAAGTTTGCAGATGACATGAAACTCGAGAATATAGTAAACAATGTGAAGGATAGTAACAGACTTCAAGAGGACATAGACAGATTGCTGAAATGGGCAGACACATGGCAGATGAAACTTAATTCAGAGACATGTGAAGTGATACATTTTGGTAAGAAGAATGAGGAGAGGCAATATAAACTAAATGGTACAATTTTAAAGGAGGTGCAGGAACAGAGAGCCCTGGGGTGTATGAACACAAATCTTTGAAGTTAGCAGGACAAGTTGAGAAGGTTGTTTAGAAAGCAAATGGCATCCTGGACTTTATTAATAGAGGCATAGCGTACAAAAGCAAGGAAGTTATGCTAAACCTTTAGAAAATACTGGTTAGACCCTAGCTGGAGTATTGTGTTCAATTCTGGGCACCACATTTTAGGAAACATGTCAAGGCCTTAGAGAGGGTGCAGAACAGAATGGTACTATGGATGAGGGACTTCAGTTGTGTGGCGAGACTGGAGAAGCTGGGTTGTTCTTAGAGCAGAGAAGGTTACGAGGAGATTTGATAGAGGTGTTTCAAAATCATGAACAGTTTTGATAGAGTAAATAAGGAGAAACTGTTGCCAGTGGCAGAACAGTCGGTAACCAGAGGACACAGATTTAAGGTGATTGGCAAAAGAACCAGAGGCGGCATGAGGAAAATCTTTTTATGAGGAGAGTTGTTATGATCTGGAATGCACTGCCTGAAAGCGTGGTGGAAGCAGATTCAATAATAAATTTCAAAAGGGAATTGGATAAATACTTGAAGGGAAAAAAATTACAGGACAATGGGAAAAGAGTGGGGGAGTGGGACTAATTGGATAACTCTTTCAAAGAGCCGGCACAGGCAAGATGAGCCAAATGGCCTCCTTCTGTGCTGTAACACATACGATACTATGATAATATAGGGAAGTGTAGCCGTTATTAGGCACACAGCAAGGTCCCAGCAATGAGATAAATGACCACATAATATCACCTTGGTGGTGTTGTTTGAAGGATAAATGTTGTCTGGGACACCAGGAGAATGCCCTGCTCTTTTTCAAGAAGCGCCATTGAGAGGGCAGATGGGGCCTCGGTTTAACCTCATCCAAAAGAGTAAAGCTCCAAAGGTGCAATACTCTCTCAGTGCTGCACTATGATGTAAGCCTAGATTATGCACACAAGTCTCTGGAGTGGGGTTTGAACCCACAATCTTCCAATTGGGAGGTAAGAGTGCGACCAGTGAACCAAGGCTGATATTATGGGGTATATCTTGACTTCATGCGGTAGTGTAAAACCAGTCAATTGAAATAAGAATCAGAAGAGATGTAAATCTTGCTGCTGATTCACTGTGACCTGTTTTACACTATCGCACAAAGTCATAAGAACATAAGAAAGAGGAGCAGGAGTAGGCCATACCGCCCCTCGAGCCAGCTCCGCCATTCAATCAGATCATGGCTGATCTTCTACAGCAACTCCACATTCCCGCCTGATCCCCACATCCTTTGATTCCCCGAGAGTCCAAAAATCTATCCATCTCAGCCTTGAATATATTCAAAGACTCAGCATCCACAGCCCTCTAGGGTAGAGAATTCCAAAAATTCACAACCCTCTGCATGAAGTAATTCCTCCTTATCTCAGTCTTGAATGGCCGACCCCTTATCCTGCGACTATGCCCCCTAGTTCTAGTCTCTCTAGCCAGGGGAAACAATCTCTCAGCATCTACCCCATCAAGTCCACTCATAATCTTATATGTTTCAATGAGATCACCTCTCATTCTTCTAAACTCTAGAGAGTAAAGGCCCATTTTACTCAACCTCTCTTCATAGGAAAACCCTCTCATCCCAGGAATTAATCTAGTGAACCTTCATTGCACTGCCTCTAAGGCAAGTATATCCTTCCTTAGATAAGGAGACCAAAACCATATGCAGTTCTCCAGGTGAGGTCTCACTAAAGCTTCCCTACTCTTGTACTCCAACCCCTTGTAATAAAGACCAACATGCCATTTGCTTTCCTAATTGTCTGCTGTACCTGCATACTAACTTTTTGTGTTTCTTGTATGAGGACACCTAAGTCTCTCCAGGAACAGCAACATTTAATAGTTTCTCACCATTTAAAAAATATTCTGTTTTTCTATTCTTCCTACCAAAGTGGATAACCTCCCATTTCCCCACATTATACTCCATCTGCCACCTTCTTGCCCACTCACTTAATCTGTTTATATCCCTTTGCAGACTCTTTGTGTCCTCCTCACAGCTTACTTTCCCACCTAGCTTTGTGTCATCAGCAAACATGGATACATTACACTCGGTCCCTTCATTTAAGTCATTAATATGGATTGTAAATAGCTGAGACCCAAGCACCAATCTTGCGGCACTCCACTAGTTACAGCCTGCCAACCTGAGAATGACCCATTTATCTCTACTCTCTGTTTTCTGTCCTTCAACCAATCCTCTGTCCATGCTATTACCCCCAACCCCATGAGCCCTTACCTTGTGCAACAACCTTTTATGTGGCACCTTATCCAATGCCTTTTGAAAATCCAAATATACTACATCCACTGGTTCCCATTTATCTACCCTGCTAGTTACATCCACAAAAAACTCTAATAAATTTGTCAAACACGATTTCCCTTTCATAAAACCATGCTGACTCTGCCTAATCATATTATGATTTTCAAAGTGCCCTGTTACCACTTCTTTAATAATGGATTCCAGCATTTTCCCGATGACGGATGTCAGGCTAATTGGCCTGTAGTTCCCTGTTTTCTCTCTCCCTCCCTTCTTGAACAGCGGGGTAACATTTGTTACATTCCAGTCCATTGGGACCGTTCCAGAATCTAGATAATTTTGGAAGATCATAACCAATGCATCCATTATCTCTTCAGCCACCTCTTTTAGAATCCTAGGATATAGTCCATCAGGTCCAGGGGATTTGTTGGCTTTTCGTCCCATTAGTTTGTCCAGTACTTTTTCTCTAATGATATTAATTGTTTTAAGTTCTTCATGCTCATTCACCCCTTGGTTCCCCACTATTTTTGGTATGCTTTTTGTGTCCTCTACTGTGAAGACAGATACAAAATATTTGTTTAACGCCTCTGCCATTTCCTAATTCCCCATTATAATTTCTCCTGTCACAGCCTCATAGGGACCAACATTTACTTTTGTTACTCTCTTCCTTTTTACATACTTGTAGAAACTCTTACAATTCGTTTTTATATTTCTTGCTAGTTTACTTTCATATTCTATTTTCTCCCCTTTCATCAATTTTTTGGTCGTCCTTTGTTGGTTTCTAAAACTCTCCCAGTCCCAGGCTTATTATTCTTCTTGGCAACATTGTAGGCCTCTTCTTTCAATCTAATACTCTCCTTAACTTCTTTAGTTAGCCAGGGGTGGATCACTTTTTCCGTGGAGTTTTTATTTCTCAATGGAATGTATATTTGTTGAGAATATTGAAATATTTATGTAAATGTTTGCCATTGCTTTTCAGCTGTCAAAGCCTTTAATTTAATTTCCTTATCTACCTTTGACAACTCGCCCTTCATACATGTAATTGGCTTTATTTAAGTTTAAGTCTCTAGTTTCTGACTTAAGTATGTTACTTTCAAACTCAATGTGAAATTCTATCATATTATGATCACTCTTCCCCAGAGGTTCTTTTACTGTGAGATTACTAATTAACCCTATGACGTTAATAATACAAGATCTAAAATAACCTGTTCCCTGGTTGTTTCCATGAAGTATTGCTCTAGGAAACCGTCTCAAATGCATTCCATTAACTCATCTTCCAAACTACCTTTGCCAATTTGATTTGCCCAGTCTATATGCAGATTAAAGTCCCCCCATGATGACTGCATTTTCTCTGTTAGAAGCTCCTATTATTTCATGATTAATACTCTGTCCAACAATATTGCTGCTATTAGGGAGCTGGTAAACTACTCCCACCACTGTTTTCTGCCCCTTGTTATTTCTAATTTCCACCCATATTGATTCTACTTCCTGATCTTCTGAGCCAAGATCCTTTCTCACCAAAGTCCTTATGTCATCCTTTATTGTTGGGGCTACATCCCCCCCCCCCCCTTTTCCATTCTGCCTGTCTTTTCTAAATGTCATGTACCCTGGAATATTTAGTTCCCAACCTTGGTCATTTTGCAACCATGTCTCTGTAATGGCTATTAGGTCAAACCCATTTATCTCTATTTGTGTAATTAATTCATCTGTCTTGTTATGAACGTACAGCTCTGTGCATTCAGGTAAAGAGCCTTTAATTTTGACTTTTTACCATTTTGCCTGCTTTGACCTTACTTGTTGCTGCACATTATTGATAAACTCTCTGTCCCTTCCTGCCACACTCTGCTTATCTTTACCCAAATCACTACACTGCTCTATTGTCTTAACTTTTCTCATTAGATTTCTAAATTTCCCCTCACCTGACCCCTCCTTCCCGAACCCCCCTTTTTTTTTAGTTTAAAGCCCTATCTACAGCCCTTGTTATTCCATTCGCCAGAACGCTGGTCCCAGCCCGGTTTAACTGGAGCTCCCTCTTTCCCCAGTACTGGTGCCAATGCCCCTGGTTAAGATCTACCCCTGAGTCTTCCTGAGTTCCCTAATATATTAAATCCGTAAAATAATAATTAGTGAGGTTGACAAAGGAATGTGTGGGACACAGATAAAAAGGGGCATGAGGTAAAGACATACAGTATTATTAAGAAGATGGAAGATAGCTTGCATTAAGTGTTGGTGCGCCGGGGGGTCAGTGGTTGAATTTGGAACGCAAAATTACCCGGAATTTTGGGAAGATCCGAATAAATGTCAGCGAGTACCACAAACTGTAATATTTCACCGGAAGTTTGATCGTTATCCTTTATTATTTTGACTTCAGGTTGTCTTGTCATTTTATTGAGCTATTTTATAACCTGTGAACAGAGCTGGGAGTGTGCGTGCTGGAATATTTCATTTCCTTACAAACCCAGTAAGATTGTAAGTGAAACGTCGGGAGCGCAACTGCCGCGGGCAACAATGCTGGCAGAAGATGAGCGACACTTTCCCGTAGTGTGTTCTGTCTGTTCTCTTTCTTTGATAGCTTAATGTGTGTGTCCTCTACTTTTTATAGACACTAATTCATGAAATGCAATCAGTGCATCGAAACTGTAGTTTGGCATTTAATATACTTGGAGCGCCATTCTGTAAATATATCAGGGCACACAGAATATGTGACGGCCCTGATCCAAATAACCTCAGTTTTCAATTAGAATTATTATTCGAAATATTTAGCGGCATTAACTATTTTATTTATAAACACTTGGGGAGATTGCATAGAATTTGTGCTATCTTTCAGGGGTTTCCGCCGAAGTTACGGCCGACGAGCGGGAGAACACGCTGGGAAATTCAGCCGCAACTGCTTTGTTCCAGTATTGCAGTAACACCTGGTTTATTTATTTACTTATCTGCCTTTAAACTATTTCCCTTTCCAGCCCGAGAGACGTCCAGCCCTTCGGTATCCCTCCTCCCGCCGGCGTCCGATCAGATCTCTGCTGCAAAGGCGGCGACCCTGGTGTGTTTGGTGAATAATTTTTTCCCGGGTTCGGTGGAAGTATCGTGGAGCGTAGACGGCAAGATCACGGACACTGGTGTCCAGACGACTCAGGCCGTACGGGACACCGATCAGACGTACAGTCTGAGCAGTTATCTGACCCTGTCCGCCACCGACTGGAACTCACACCAAGTGTACACCTGCGGGGTTACACATGAGTCTCTCGGGTCTCAACTCAAGCAAAGTATCGAGAGATCAGCCTGCCAGTGAAAGAGAAAACCCGCCGTATTCGGTATAAAGTCTGTTATCGAACATGGAGCAGGGACTGTTAAAACGATTTCATTTTTTCCTTTGCTTGTAATCTTATATCCGATTTCTTAACTGTATCAGGAATGGATCCTGTATTATCGATTTAAAATATCGTTTATTACAATCATATTTCATTCGCAGAGGTGGTGAATCTGTCAGTGTCTTTTTTATCCAAAAAGTGGACAGTAATTTCTCTGAAACCAATGCCAGTGAATATTTTAGTTAAGCACTACTCATTTTTTGACATCAATTGGAAAAAGATAGCCATCACCCAGAACTTAAATTATTATTTAATTCAACCCAGAATCATTTTCCAGACCTACGTTTCAAATTAATTTATGAATTGTAAACATATAGGAGACATATATAACAGATATTCTTCGGTTTACATTAGTTAGGATAGAAATTCCGCGGGGTTCTCCCGATCTCACGCCTCAACTTTGACGGAAGATCGATGGAAACCGCAGTGAAACGGCTGCTTTGACGCCGCTTCTCCGAAGTTTCACCGATCTTCCATCGGAGAGCCCCCCCACCACCCCCGAAATTCCAAGCGGTTAATTACAAAATCCGCTCCATAACTAAACCAAATAAAGTGCGGAGGTGACTTCATGTTGATGCGGCTACATTTCACTAGTAATTTCACCTAACCATCTACAGAAGAAATTAGCGTTGAGGTTATCAATAATTCCGCCAATGTCAGACATTCATTCCTGTATCACCTTACCCCCAATATCTCAGCTCTTTTCAAACTCTCTAGTTATCTGTCACTGGTAGCCCGGAGCTCTTCCAATGCCTTCTTTCGTTTTTTACTCTATTACCCATTTCTTTCTTTACGTTTTCACTTTAAATACACCCGGCTCATTGAGTAGCTTATGTTGCTTTATGGTGCTACATGTATCAAGAGTGAACTGTTTCTAAGGCATCGATATTTAGAACAATTTGAAACCCATTTTCCGTGTTATATACTCGTCAGTAGTTGGGATATTCCATTCATCCCTGCAATGTTCAAACAGCTATATTAAAAATATATATCTTGAGAGTTTTTAAAGAAACAGAGAGGCTGTGTGTGTGTGTGCGCGCATATGTTTATATATGTGTGTGTGTGTGTGACCAGGCGAGGACAGGAATGTTGCAGAGCTGCTGACTGCACTAGGCCGCTGAAACAAGTAGAACCAAGCAAGGGCAGTCCTGTGGATGTGGACCATGGAGGAGAGATGGTGATGAAGGATTAAATGGTTGAACATGTGACGCACGGGGAGAGGTCCAGAAGAATAAGGGATAATGCCTCACAGTCGCGTCACAAGGATTTCATCGGTGACTTTGACCAGAAATTCCGCGGGGTTCTCCCGATCTCACGCCTCAAGCAAGACCATAGGGTTAAAACAGAGAATTATGGGCGATACTGATTGCAGAAAAAAAAAAGATATAAAAGGGTTACTGTATCCAGTCCTTTAAAATAGTCCCTTTAAACCCCGTTATGTAATTCACTAATATAAATAGATAATTGGAGAAACTGCACACTTGCATCTGGAAGTTCCTTCGGTATGAATAGATTTTAAACCGATCTCTTTTAGTCTGACTCCTGAGGTAAATTGTGTAATAAGAAACAGCGACTCTAAAAATGTTCCTTTCACCTCTCCCGAGCAACGAAACATCTCAGCAAAATAAGAACGAGAAAGCCATTTTGTTTCTTTACCCATTTCTGTTACTGTTTTAAGGCTTTCAGTGATTTACCAACTGTACCCGGGCGTGGATCTTTGTCCCTATGATCCAGAGGTTGTAACTCCTCTATACCTTCTCCTCGAAATGTGGTGAAGAGTTCACAACTACCTCACTTGCATTAATTAATATGAAGTAAAAATCAGCAGATACTAAAAGTACAACAAATATACCTTGTAAATTCAATAAGAAAGCGCCAAATGGGTCATTTAGCCTTAGAAAGAACCCCTCTGATTCAACCGAAGAGTCTCTGGGAATTGAACAAGATATTCTTATTGCTCAGGAAAACTCGAGGGGTAGAATTTCTGCGGTGAGTGCTCACTATCGTCCGCCTTAGCTTCGGCGGAAGATCGCGCAAACCCCAGGGAAATGACCGTTTAGACCGTTTCTGTAGGGTTTCCATAGAATTTACGGCGGGAGATCGGCGAATCCCCCGGAAATTCTATACCCTTAAGTTGTTCCGAAGTTCTCGCTTTTAACCTCTTATGTGGGAATACAACAAATATAGATGTATGCACGAAAAAGGAGGATACACGTGGGCGTGTCAAAAATAGTGCAAGTACGGTTAGATAATAAGGATTTTCACGAATAAGGACTTTATGCACAGATGAGATATTTATCTTTACCGCAGTTCAATCCACAGATTCTCCCCCTCCCTTGGCAAATACTTAAACTGCAAAAAAAACTTACTGGATACAATGGGGGTTAAATTGGTTAACCCCAGAAACTGGGCGCGATCCGCTATTAATCCGCACCTGGTGCAGGCAGGACAAAGCATTAGTCCTGCCTGAACACTTACCTCAGCCAAGCGTTAAAAACCTGCCTTGACACAAGGATTAAAGGACATCCGAACTCTCCACCAGCAGGGGGAGCTCGAATCTTTAAAGGCGGGCTGTCTCTCACACAGATTTCCCCCCTCCCCTGATAAATATATAAACCAGAAAAAAATAACTTACTAGATACATTAACTGCAAACTGGGAATGTTCATTAGTCAGTGGAAAGGGAGCTGAACGGTAGGAAGCCAGTGGCAGCATCAGAGAATGGAGAGATCTCGGCTCAAACCCAGCAAAGATAATACAGCTTAAAAAACAATCTTAGCAAAAGTCTAACGGACTTCCCTCAGCCAAGCCAATGTTTAGTCTTCCTGTTAAGATTAACTTTCTGCCGGGGTTCTCCCGATCGTGCGCCGAAACTTCAGCGTAAGAACGCCGGAAACCCCGGACAAACGCCCTAAACGACGGAAGATCAGGGAACCTCTGCGGAAATTGTTTTTCAACACTGATAGTACACTTGAGAAGCATACATTGCCTTCCTGCCCGGGGGCATGGAGCAGACTGGAACTATTGGTTGGCAAACGGTACATCGGGACAACATTGTATTGGATTGAGAGAGAAAGGAAACACGTGAAAAGGGGAAACGTGCAGTCATTTAGCCAGCTGCCGAAAGGGAGAGAAAAGCTAATGGATGGGATCAATCATCAGAAAAGAAACACAGCTACAGGAAAAAGGAAACGAGGCCCAGGAAGAAATAACATAAAATTAAAGAAGTTATATAATCTCAGTTAACGGCTCAGAATGCAAACTGGCACTTTATCACACCGACCAGTCAGGGCCAAAGCGAGATCCCTGCTGGGCTAAGGATTACTCAGGGACAATAACAGAAAACGCTGGAAACACTCGGACGGTTAGGCAGCATCTGTGGAGAGAGCATAAGTCGACGTTTCGGGTATAAACCCTTTCTCAGAACTAATGTAGGATGGGTATGCTGGGATTTATGGGGGTGGGGCAAACAGTAAGTTGGTGCTTGGGTGAGATCCCCTGTTTTAAGTGCTGTTCATCTGTAACATCTTCCGGTGCTGAGGAACTGGAAGATATAGGAATAGAACAAAGGGAAAGGGGGGGAAATGTGGCAACACACAGAGGAAAAGATATAGATTGACCTGCAATCGTACGTAGAGAACCAGAGATAGTTAAATGGTAGAAGTGATTTTCGCATGAAACAAGGGACATAATGAGAGAAATAAAATACACGACATATGGGAGACACAGAGAATGTGCGAGTAGCTAAAGGGGGATATACAGCTGAAAAGGGAAGCATGAAAAACTGGTAAAGTGAAGAAGGCTCCAATGGCCCAGGAGTCTGGAGAAAGGAAAAAGCACATCAACATCAAGAATGCAGATCAACCTGCCAGGGATCCCACCTATGCACCAAAAGCTGTTTCGCTCCGTCCCCAGAAATCCCAGCACACCCATCTTACATCAATTCTGAGATAGGATTTATACTCAAAATATTGACTTTTATTATCTCCACAGATAATAAAAGAAATTCCTGCCGAATATTTCCAGCCTTTTCTGCTTTTATTTCAGATTTCTAGCATGGGCTGTATTTTGCTTTTTTGTTCTCATTGGATGGAATTTCTGGTTGATGGTTGTCCAGTGACCCCTGCTGGAATGTGCATGTGAGTGCACCTCTGCCTTTCTGATTCAGTGACTCGGATAGAACTACAGCAGTTTACAGCATAGAAGGAAGACATTTGGCCCATTGTGTCTGTGGCAACTCTTCGCTAGAGAAATCCAAACCTAATCCCACATTACTGCTCTCTCCTTAAAGCCCTGTATTTTCCTCTGCTTCAAATATTTATCTACTCCTCCTCTAAAGAATAATGGTACCTGCCTCAGTCACTCCTGCAACAAAGCATTACATTCTCTAAGAAGTTGTGCCTAAAGAAATTGATAGATTTTTGTTAGGCAAGAGTATTAAGGGACATGGAACCAAGGTGGGCAAATAGAGTTAAGATACAGATTTACCATGATCAAATTGAATGGTAGAATAGGCTCGAGAGGCTGAATGGCCTACTCCCATTCCTATATTCCTATGTTCCTTCTAAACTCCCTCCTCATTGTCTTATTGACAATTTTAATTGATAGCCCCTCATCACTGACCCAAGAGGAAAAGGTCTTTCCCTAATCACTGTATCGAAACTCTTCATAAATTAAATAATAATCCTATTGCATCTCCTCTAATCCCAGTATGGCGCGCTTCTCTTAATAATTAACAGATAGACTTTAATGTAGCTACACATCGGATCATGGATTGAATACCAAATGAAGACACGTCCATAGGTGAAGGTGAAAAAGGATTTGGATGTGATTACTCCCCATTACAGAAACTAACTAATGTGAAATTGTTGCTAACCAGACTAATCACATACAGAAGCATTTGACTATAAATCAAAACAAGTTTTCATAATTTTGAAATCTTCCATTAGGTCACCTGGAAGTATCTTTTCCAATTTCCTGAATCTCTCAAAGTCAGTAATATTCTGTAATTCGATAATCATTGATGCTGCCTCATTTGGGATATTGTGTGCATGTTTGGGCACCCAGCGTCAAATGGTCTTTGAGATATAGGAGAGGGTCCATTGAAGAGCAACAAGGATGATACTAGAGTTTAGAGCTCTAATTTATGAAAAAAGACTCACAAAATTCAACTGAGGTAATTTAATGGAGTGTGAGAAATGGTGGTTCCTAAGCTGCAGAGGCCATAGGAATTTTACACCAAATATGGCACCCAAGAATAATGTGCCAGGTTGAAAATGTAAGGTGACGGGTATTTTGTAGTCTTACTTGATTTACTGTTATGGGGTAGGGAGATTAAATGGGTTGAGTAGCAGATTGCAGGGGATGTGTGGAAGGAACGAGCACAACGAGCTGAATATCCTTTTTTCTTTACATTGTTTCTTGTGCTTTTATGCATGTGAACAGCAGGTAAAGGAGGATTGGGCTCAGCTGCCATGGTCCTCACTGTTGAACGACTTCACATACATTGTCCAAATTTGCTGCCACCAGATGACCTTTAACCCTGTAGAAAGGAATGGAAGGGGCGGGGAGGAAAATTATTGAGAGGGAATAGCAAGTCATAAATATTTTAGTCTGAAAAAAAATCTGTATGCACATAAGTAAGAACATGAGGTACAGAAACAATTTAATTGTATCCGTACTTTTTCCTTGATGGGTTTACCCCAATGTGCGAATAAGTAAATATACAGGTGAAACAGAACAAATCTATAGGAAACACATGATGTACAGGATGAACTTGCTCTTGATATGAGTATTACAAATGTAGAGAAAGAACAAATTTGCATTGTTCACTTAACCTCCTTAAGTTAAATAGCTCTTCAGCACCAACTGTTCAGGCTCACATGGGTCAGGTATAAAGTTTCAAGTCTGTTTGAGGCTCTCAGCTCAGAGCCTACGATGTGCTTGTTACAAATTTTGAGTCTGCACGAGAGATTTTCCAAGTTCTGCATCAACAAACTCTTTCATAAGCAGATTCCTATGTCGCTCTTGATCAGGAGTTTATCAGAGTGGTGTGGGAAGGAGGGGTTCCATTTCATGGGACACTAGCACCAGGAAGGAGCTGTAATGATGGGACAGACTCCATCTGAACCAGAATGGGACCACACTCCTACCGGAAAGGATAAATAGGGCTGCGGATTAGACTTTAAACTAGAAAGACCTGGTGGAAATAACATAAACCTGAAGGTAAAAGAAATAGAAGATGAGAGTAAAGGTCAGACCAATATAAGGAATAAGGGTAACATAAATGGTCAGGGAACAGATTCAGTTATAGAACATAATAATAAAATGACTGTTAAAAACAAAGTGAGAGAACGATTAATAAAAACAAATTAAACTGCCTGTACAGCAATGTGCACAACATCCAAAACAAAGTGGGGGAACTGGAGGCAATAATTGATAGTGAGGAACCAGATGTATCGGGATAGCTGAAACATGACTACATAAAGAACAGGACTGACTGTTAAATATTGCAAGTTATAACATATTTAGAAAGGATAGAGAAGGAAGAAGGGTGTGGGGTAGCTGTACTAGTTAGAGATAACATAGTGGCAGCAAAAAAAAGGGACATAACTAACATTAACATAGATACAGAATCTACATCGATTGCGACAAAGGATAAGAAGGGATTTGTCACGCTAATATGGGTATTCCATAGACCACCTAATAGTGGAAGAGAAGTGGAGGAAGAAATATGTAAACAAATTTCTGAAATAAGTAAAAGACATAGAATAATAATCACGGGAGATTTCAACTACCCCCAAATAAACTGCCAAGAAGAGGTGGGGAAAGGGGAAAAGGGAATGGAGCTTTTACAGTGTGTACATGACCCCTTTCTTACCCAGTACATAAGAAGCCCAACAAGAGAGCAATCGCTGCTGGATCCAATAATGGGAAATGAACCAAAGCAGATAAGAGAAGTAAGTGTAGAGGAACATCTAGGCAATAGCGATCACAGCATAATAAGAATTAAGATAATGACTGAGAAAGACATAAGTAAGACAAACACCAAAGCAATAGATTGGAAAAATGCTCATTTGGAGGGGATAGGAATGGAACTAGGGAAGATAAACTGGAAGAAAATATTGACAAAGAAAGAGATGGAACAACAGTGGGAAATAGTTAAAAAGGTGATCGAGGGAGTGCAGGGGAAATCTATTCCACTAAAAAGCGTGAATAAACTAAGCAATAATGAAACACCATGGATGAGTAAAGAGATATGGGCAGATTCAAACTAAAGATAAAGGCATACACTAAGTACCTGGATAATAAAGGAGAGAATGACAAAAGGGAAGATGAAGAGGTTAAGAAAGGAGTCCAAAAAACAATTAGAAAGGCAAAGAAGAACTATGAAATTAAACATCAAGGAATATAAAAAGAAATAATAAAATATTCTACAGTCACATAAGTAACAAATAGAAAATCAGGATAAGGATAGAGCCATTAAGAGATGCACAAGATAAACTCACAGGTAATGACAGCGAAATGGCAGAAGTACTGAATAATTATTCTGCCTCAGTATTTACCAGGGAGACTAATAGGGTGGACGTGACATTAGAAGAAGAGATCAAAAAAGATACGAAGACATTTAAGATAGAAAGGGGGGAGATAATTGATAAGCTAGTCAAATGTAGAGAGGCTAAGACCCCTGGTCCGGATAGATTGCATCTGCGCATACCAAAAGAAGCAAGGGAAGAGATAGCAGAGGTACTATTATATATTTATAAAAATTCATTAGAAAAGGGAATCGTGCCAGAGGACTGACAGACAGCTAATGTTATTACACATTTAAAAATGGAGATAGAACAAGCCTAGGGAACTATAGACCAATTAGCTTAACATTGGTGATGGGAAAGACAATGGAATCTTTTCTCAAAGATGTAATAGAAAAACATCTAGAAACCGAAAATATGATAAGGAATAATCAGCACACATTTCAAAATGGAAGGTCATGCTTGACCAACTTTATTGAATTCTTTGAAGAAGTAACAGAAAGAATAGACGAGGTTAATGTAATAGATGTAATACATTTGAATTTTCAAAAGGCCTTCAATAAGGTATCGCATAGTAGACTCATGACAAAGGTCAGAGCATGTGGAGTCAGGGGACAAGTTTCAGAATTGATAGCAAGCTGGCTATCAACAGTAAACAGAGAGTAGGGTTAAAGGTATTTGCTCAGACTGACGGAAGGTGGGAAATGGTGTTCCACAGGGATTGGTGCTGGGACCACTGTTGTTCACCATTTACATAAACAATTTGGACTCAAGATTTTCAAAATTTGCAGATGACACCAAATTGGGAGGTATAGTTAATACTGTGGAACACTGCGACAAGAAGACGTTAATAAACTTGCAGAATGGGCATGTAATTGGCAAATGAATCTTAGTATAGATAGTTGTGAAGTGGTGCATTTAGGTAGGAGAAATAAGGAAGCCACGTAATCCTTGGAAAATAAGAGTCCAAATTAGGTAGAGGAGCAAAGAGATCTAGGGGTAAAGATACATAAATCATTAAATGTAGCAACACAGATTAACAAGTCCATGAAAAATGCAAACAAAGCACTTTGGTTAGTTTCTAGGGGGATAGAATTGAAAAGCAGAGAAGTTATGTTAAATTTGTATAGATTCTTGGTTAGACCGCACTTAGAGTACTGTGCACAGTTCTGGTCTCCATATTACAAAAAGGATATAAGGATTTAAGGATATACTGGAGAAGGTGCAAAAAAGATTTACAAGGATGATACCAGAACTGAGAGGTTATAATTATCAGGAAAGACTGAACGGGCTGGGCTCTTATTTCTAGAAAAGAGAAGGCTGAGGTGTAACCTAATGGAGGTCTTTAAAATTATGATGAGGTTTGACAGAGTAGGCGTAGAGAAAATATTTCTGCTTGGGGGGGGGGGCATCCAAAACTAGGGGTCATAAATATAAGATAGACACTAATAAATCCAATAAGTAATTCAGGAGAAGCTTCTTTACCCAGATAGTGGTTAGAATGTGGAACTTGCTACCACATGGAGTAGTTGAGGCAAAAAGCATAGGTTCATTTAAGGAGAAGCCAGGTAAGTACACGGAGAAAGGAATAGAAGGTTATGCTTACAGGTTGGGAGGAAGTAGTTGGGAGGAGGCTTGTATGGAGCATAAACACCAGTATAGACCAGTTGGGCCAAATGGCCTGTTTCTGTGCTGTAAATTCAATGTAATTCTATGTAATTTTAAGGCCCAATTTCTGGACCCACAATAACATGACCTGGGGGTGTAACAATCATACCACTTGTTACATGAATTGGATGCTGTAATCTCATGTGCCTCCTTCATTTTCCAATCTTCTGAATGCAGATCTGATGATCACTTTGCTAAAATGAGGCTGTTTATAAATCAACAAGTGGATTTATTTTATGAACAGGGATCATAATAGTTTAGGAGGCAGGAACAATGATAGGGAATAGAGACAGGACAATGATATTGATATATATTCTATAGTAAATCTTACCTCATTTCAACTTATTTTCATAACCCTCCTCGTAACATAGAAAATAACAAGTGGCCACACTGTCCTCGTTAGCAGGCTAAGTGCATTCTTCTGACCAAAGACTCTCCAAAACTGATCTGTCCTGAGCTTAAGGACAGCGTTTCTCTCTTTAGGTCTGGTTTCCTTGCCAGATTTTGCAGACTACCCTTGGCAATGTGTTTCTTCTTTTCTTAGTGGGACAGAGAAGCCAAAGGCTTGACCTCTGACCCTTTCTCAGGTCTCAGTGTCTGCAGATTGGTCACCTGTGCCACCAAACTGACTAAGCTACCAATCTCATAGGTGAAGGTTCCATGGTGCTATCCTCTGCTACCCTCAAATGAATGGACCTTCCTAACATATTTATTGGAATATTTTTAATGAACTTCCATAGCCTCAAACAATAGAGATAGATGCTATGTCTGAATTTGAACCTACACTTCCCAGAAGATGCATATTGTGGATTTAGCCTCTTGTGAGCTGATTTTAAACTTAGTATAATTTTAATATGAATGACACCAAAATCCTTTGGTGGACACATAGAAGTCCCAAATGTTGACAGTGCGCAACATAAAACTGGTTATAATTCAAGAAAACATTGGTATCAAATTGATAACTTCATCTAGAAATGTCACATGTACATTTCGTTAGCACTCCTTATGCACTGAGATATGTCATAAAGCAAATTACTGGATAAAGAATGAGGAGTGGAGGAACAAGGGGAAACAAAGGTTGGGAGAAAACACATGGTTGAACAGATGGATTTTTAGGAGACTTCTAAAAACAGGGATGGAGGTGGCAAAGTAGAGTCATTTAGGGAGGGAGCCTCGGAGGGCAGAGGCATGGTCGTTGAAACAGTAGCTGCAGATGTTGCTCCAGAAGGAGAAGGCAATGAGGATAAAATGCAGATTTGGAGAAGCAGAGGTTGCATATGGGGACATTCAGCTGGATGAGATCGCTAGGGTAGGATGGGTTTATGACTTGAATCAGCACACTTCAGTGCTGTGTACAGGGCAGAAGCCAGATTGGAGCATCCAGAAAACAGGATTCATCCCTAGAGACTGATGCTTGATGGCTTGGAAAGGCTTGTGTGCTTCTATGACCCTGGGAGCTATGCTGATTGAGGTATAACTCCTGGTAGGTCCATCCAAACCAGATCAAAAGGTGGGAGCCAGACTAAAGGTAATCCACCAGTCCTCCTGGTAGGGGGTTGTGATTTAGGCTAATGACCTGTCTATGTAAAATGGCCTTTTGTTATGGAAACAACCCAGAGATAAGACAAGATAGGCCTGGAAATATAAACATTGACTGTGGAGAACCACAATCTACTGGATATGAGGCAAGGTGATACTCCAATGGCAGTGTGTACTATCTAGAAGATGCGCTACAGCAACTCGCCAAGGCTTTTTCGACAGCACTTCCCAAATCCACGCCCTCTACCACCTAGAAGGACTAGGGCAGCAGGCGCATGGGAACACCACCACCTGCACGTTCCCCTCCAAGTCACACACCATCCTGACTTGGAAATATATCGTTGCTCCTTCATCGTCACTGGGTCAAAATCCTGGAACTCCCTAACAGCACTGTGGGAGTACCTTCACCACACGGACTGCAGTGGTTCAAGAAGGCGGCTCACCACCCACGTCTCAAGGGCAATTAGGGATGGGCAATAAATGCTGGCCTTGCCAGCAACACCCACATCCCATGAATGAATTAAAAAATTAGCCAATTATCTTGCTTTGGACAAACAGCAGTGGAAGAAATGGGTTGCCTCAAGTGCCATTAGGCACTGGAGATAAACTAACTAACAAAAAGTAGTGCTAGAGCTGGGGGTGAAGTTATGAGATAACAATGGAATTCAAGATTTGAGATGAGAAGGTTGGAAATAGAATGGTAGTTCAAGAGAATGGATTTTTTTTAAATGAAGGGACGATCCTAATTTAAGAGGTAGGAACAATGACAAGGAATAGAAACAGATCGATAATATTGATGAGCAGGGTTGAAGATGGATGTTGAGTTCAGGCTTTTTCCTAACACCTTTTTCCTCAGGTTTGCAGCCACATCACAGTTTCCATAAGCAGACTGAATCTCTCATGACCAAAATCTTTTGTTATTCATCAGTGTGTGTAGGTTAGTGTGTCCACGTTTAACAGTCAACCATGAATCAATAATTTTCTGGAGAATATATTTGATGCTCACCATGTTCTCCTGTCACCCCAGATGGTGAAAGATAATGTCATAAACCAATAAGATAGACCAATGTACAGGCTAAAGTTATTTGGTCAAGTTTATTCACAAGTAAAATAATTAGGGATCAAGTCCGTTTTTTTAAACCAATTTCTATCATAAATTCTCATTATTTTTGAGATCCGTGGCAAAAAATGATTCTCTTCTGATTTGGACCTTTAAAAACATGGATTATCCCCAGTCTCCACACTGAAATTCACACTAAAAATCGGGTGGCGAGACCCTTAGTGTTACATTAGTGACAATATCAAGCATGTCGCTTGATGTAGACATTCTATGCAACATGCACAATAACATCACTAATACAATGTACATGCATCTCAGGATCCAATTTTCAATGCCAAATTCTTTCAAAGGAGTCCCAGAGATTGAAGACTTAAGGTGAGTTCAGCAGTGAGAGTAGCCTATGTGGTTGGCAATAAGTTAAAAAGTGGTCAATATCATTAGCACAGTTGAATTTTCTAGTCTGCAACAGTGCAATTCTATAAGAGTTCAGCAGATTAGATATTAGCAAAATAGAAGCTCACATAGGGGATTATATCGGGGCTGGGAATACACAGACTACCTAATGCTGGAAAAAAATGTTCCCAACATTACTTTATTACTTCAAAGTCTGACTGTCCTTTTTTTCATTCCACAAAAATGCCCTTCATTTTTAAACTAGAAATCAATCCCATACTTGCCTGATTCTCTTCCTGCCCACCCTGCCATGTGAAGTTTTAAAGGTGGAGAAACATGGGAACTGTGCACTGAAAGTGAATCAAGAAACTAAGAAGAAATAGTGTACTTCCATTTTATCGATGTTGCAGATGATACCCCTTCTTTAAAAAAAACTGATTTCCTTTGAATTTACAGGTACCTGGGTTTTTGGGGTA
Organism: Heptranchias perlo; assembly: GCF_035084215.1. NCBI lineage: Eukaryota > Metazoa > Chordata > Chondrichthyes > Hexanchiformes > Hexanchidae > Heptranchias > Heptranchias perlo. The sequence goes on from NC_090349.1 coordinate 9,249,462, forward strand.
GAATTATCTTTGTCTGATTTTCTTGAGTTTTTGATAAAAATAGAACCTAAATACAGTCTATAAACCTGGGTTTTTAAAAATGGACAATAAAGAATTAATTATTCTTATAAATAACATACAGAAGTAAAAAGGCAGTGAAATAGTAATGCAGCACAATATATTAATCGCAATATATTTAAAAGCAAGGATAGAAAGGGATCAAAAATCCTTACAGTTTCTGCTGGTAAATTACATGGGAAACAAATCCCTGCAGAACTCCTACTGGCAGGCACTAGCAGTGTAATGAGAGAACCAAAGACCCTGAGAAAGTCTGAGAGTTATAAGGCATTTTTTCCATTGAAGATTAAGTGTTGTCTTCTCAATAGTCAGGCAAACGGTTAACCATTCAGAACTTCGGTGGACAAGATAGAAGTGGTGAAAACTGCACCTTCTGGGTGACCTATAATCTGCTTGACCCTTAACAATGACTAAAAAACATAATTCCATTTGTCACACCACCAACATTTCAACAACTTGTATTTATATAGCACCTTTAACGTAGTAAAAACGTCCCAAGGCACTTCACAGGAGCGTTATCAAACAAAAATTGACACCAAGCCACATTAGTTGATATTAAGGCAGGTGATCAAAAACTTGGTCAAAGAGGTAGGTTTTAAATTTCAAATAAACATCCCAACTATCAATGAAACTAGTGAATCTCTCCATGGCACCAGCCCATTTCCTACCAACTGATCCATTACTTTCCATCTTGAATCTTATTGAGACAATCTCCAGTCTAATGCCAGTTATTTTAAAACCATTTAAAAATGATTCTGTTTCCATTGCAAGATGAAGTTGGAGGCGCGACTACAGGGGATCGAGGCTTCATAGATAAGGTGAGTGGGAGCTGGCACGGGTTAAGGGGGAAACGGTTTTGGAAACTTCGAAGTTTGGGAACTTGGTCAGCAAGAGAGTGGGGAAGGAAAGTTGTCAGAGGAGTAGGGATGTTGGAAGGTTGGGATAATTTGGGAGGGAGCTTTATTCTGCATTTAACCTGGCAGTATTTGATGAGGCTTTGTAGAGGAATCTATTCCCTTTTATACACGGAGAAACTGAATTCCTTCCCCAAGATGATTATTAGATACACACGGTTTCAAAAAAAGAGAAAAATTAGCACCATCTACTGGGAAAAAGTAAATTTGGAGATGCTGTGCATCTATCTAGTCAGCAGCTTGTATTTTACAGTACTTGAAACTACATATGCTATTGCCTTGACAGGATGAGGAACTGAAAGCCACATCTACTGACACACCAGATGGCCAAGCCAAGTAATGATAGCTTGGCTGTTGCTGCCCTCTGGTGGATGGGATGCCAGGATCCTGCACTCGCATCATTCAGTTCCAGTTTCAGTCTTATGCAATGAAGGTCAAAATAACACCCAGTATAAAATTTCAAATTAAACACTTCCTAAATGAGAAATATCTGAGAGTTTTTTTGGATTACTTAGGTCAGTTGGTGTACATAGTTTTGTAAATCAGCTATGGCGTTGTCGCTGCAATGTTGGAAATGTGAAGCCAGGAGTAAGAAATGGCCAATCCCCAGGGTGTTCAAGTGACAGGAATAGGAGTAGACCATTCAGCCTCTTGAGCCTGTTGTACCAAACCCTTTGGTAACTACAGTTTCAGACTGGCTGGTGATATTTCTTTCCATGTTGTAAAGGAAGGCCCTTTAAGAATTCCTTAATATTTCTGCAAGGATCATCAATACTATTGCCATCACAATCTATAACTTATTCAATATAAGTTCCCCAGCCAATTTCACTTCCTATTTATCGCAATCAACTCCACACTGTGCATACAAAGGGATGTGAACTGGAATATCTGACTGGTGTAAATATTATAATCTGAGGGAACCTTATTCTGGTCAAAGGAAATAGAAGGCAATGTATTTCACAGATAATTCACCTGCGTATAATCAGAGATCATCCAGAATAAAACAAACTGTTATGAAAGAAATTCAAAATGGATGATAGTTATATGAAGTCACACATAGGAGTCAAATTGTCACGTCATTAGTTTCGGATACAGGCACAGAATCTAGGCTCTCACTGACAATACTGAGGGAGTGCTCCACTGTCGGGAGGTGCCATCTTTCGGATGAGACGTTAAATCGACCAGATGGCATAAAAGATCCCATGGCACAATTTCGAAGAGCAGGAAGTTCTCCCGGTGTTATGGACATTATTTACCCCTCAACCAACATCATAAAACAGATTATCTAGTCATTATCACATTGTTGTGCGTGGGACCTTGCTGTGCACAAATTGGCTGCCGCATTTCCAATATTGCGAAGTGACTACACTTCAAAAAATACTTCATTGGCTGCAAAGCGCTTTGGGCCAACCTGAGGTATGAAAGGCACTATAGAAATACAAATTGTACTTTTTTTCCCTCTCCCTAAACCGCATGCACTGTCTCGTGCTGGAGTACGGTTCCACAGGTGCCAACAACTCTCCAGGGTGTCAACTCAGGTGCTTATTCCTCAAATCCATGAGCTTTTCCACTGTGGGTAGCATCACAGCTATGCCCAATTTTGTCCTGAAACATCAGCCATACACTAGAATGTTGCAGTGGTCACTGAAGAGCTATCAGAAGGAGGCACCCAGACGTTTCCCCTCCCCAATCCAGGGCAGCTGAGGCCAACTGCAACACACTCTGATCTGTGCTGGTTCAGGTCAGCATTCAAGTTTCAGATTTGGGACCTGCTTGTTCCATGTGGACCTGTATGCCTCAGTGTCACACCACGTGATGCATTTATCCACTGAGCCACCAGGGCAGTCCAAAACACTTTACTTTCAATCAGAACAATTTAAGAGTTTCTGCCTGCTTTATTTGGGTGTCTCTCTCCCCTGACTTTAATCCTCAGGAGGATTAGTTCCCTGCAGCACCAAGGTATCTGGATATGCATCTTATTCAGACAACATTTCAGCCCTAGAGAGAGAGAGGACTCTGACCTTTGGATTGCAACTCAGCTCTGAACCCTGCGCACAAGATAGCGAAGGAACCATGGCGACGCACTTACACTGCACTGCAAACAAAGCAAATCACTAGGGTTCATTCTGGTTAGGGAAGCCCGATTTACACCAGCTCTTCCAAGCCTGTTTCGGTTCCTCACCATGGTGCTTAATCAACAAATTTCATCTGCTTAAGAGTGAGCGTGGAGCCAAGCAGCTCAAGACTGCGTTTACGCTGTAGTAAGTGGTCTGCAGTTCAGATTTGAAACCACTGGCTCCTGAGGGTCTCGCTTTTGACTTCCCAGTGTGACAGGGGGGTCAGATGGCTACACTGCATCATCGAGGTCACAATCCCTGACTTGACTATGTTCAGGACACTGGGAAATCAAAAGTGAAACCTTCAGGCGCTAGTGGTTTCAAACCTGAGCTGCCGACCACTTACCACAGTGTAAATGCAGTCTTGAGCAGCTTGCGCTCCAAGCGAAGTGCAAATTGCTTCACTGTGGTTGTAAAGTTGGTGTGTAAACACATTCCTAATCACTATGCAATCCAGTTGCTGCAGTCTGCACCGTTGCCTAAACGCAGGACTCAGTGACACACAATCAGGCTTACGCTTGCTTCTATGTGGGAGGTACCTTCTCAGTGCCTTGCATGGGATGCTGCATTTCTGCTGGTAATGGCACATTTTACCTGCAAATCAGAGAGACTTGAATTCCAACAAGCAAAAAGCAGAGATGCAATATTCTATCTTTATTTTATTAAAAAAACCCGAAAAATTTGCCTGTATAAACAGTTAAAAGGGCGGATTAGGCTTCTGTACATCTCCACCATGTCCATGGTTGCTCATTAGAATTTCTTCTTTCCCATTCACACTTTTAACAATGACAGACAGTAAACAATGTGTAATTTAGTACATCAGGCAAACAGAAAACTACACCATGAAAAGTCTGAACTCAGTAGTTCATCCTCTAACCGAGAAGACTCGAAGCCTGTCAGCTTTCACATCTGTGTCGTCCCTCCCTCTCCGAGGGGAGGAACAGCCAGTAAACTGCTGTGTCGTACAGCATTGGACTTGGTAGCTTATAGTGGGCAAGGGATGCAAAGTCACTCTATCTGGCAAGTAAAGGGGCCAGTGTCCGTTACACGTTGGATAGAGTCGTTAATCTTGGTCGCTTGCAACCATTCTCTGGATGGAGCATTGCCCCCCGGTCACTGATGTCCTGCAGTACGGCCGAAAACCTTCTTTCGCGCGCACTGCACGGCCGCTTGTTGTCAAGCGTTGCATTCAGACTAGCGCGATCAGTGCCGCGGTTTCCATGAGCATGTCGTTGACTGGAGCGGTCCAGCTTGGTGTAACAGAAGTTACTCTTCTCCCAGGTTAAACCCCAAATCCTCAAAAGTCCGTTTCGCTCGAGCGGGGTCACCGGCTGGCCACAGCAAATCTCCCAGAGAACTATTACGGTCAGATCCTCATCAAAAACTGCTGGGGTAACGCTACTTGTCTCTCAGGAGATCCAGCTGGTCCTGATACTCTGTGAAGAGTCTCTGGAATCGAAGGTTCTGTCCAATCACAGGAAGCATCTCCTTTAGCAGCTCTCTCTTCTGCAGGCCCTGCATAAGGAACAGAAAGAACTTTCAGACAAAGGCTTAATAACTATAGCTGCATTGATTTTTGCATTGCAAGAGTGAAGGGGGGAGAAAATGAAAGCATATTCGGTGGCCAAACCAGTGCCACTACTCATGTAGAAGGCAGCAATCTGCATCCTTACCTTCACCAAGGTCTGCACTCTCATAACCACTGTCCCCTTCATCAAAATAACTTCACGATTCCCTTCCTCACTCAAATCCCTACATATCCTTTCTAATCTTAGCAATCTTTGGCCTTACCTGCCCACATACACCCTCCACTCCTCCGACACAGACAGGTTACTCCTCCCTCTCTCCACCTCACCATTAGAGGCCACATTTTCAGACACTACATCCCTCTCTTTCAGAACATTTGGTCTAGTTCCTTCTGCCTCCCCCACCTTTCAAAAATTCCTCCTGCAGCACCCAGTCCCTCACTCACAGTAACACTGCAAGCTGCAGCACCCAGTCCCTCACTCACAGTAACACTGCAAGCTGCAGCACCCAGTCCATCACTCACAGTAACAGTGCAGGCCGCAGCACCCAGTCCCTCACTCACAGTAACACTGCAAGCTGCAGCACCCAGTCCCTCACTCACAGTAACACTGCAAGCTGCAGCACCCAGTCCCTCACTCACAGTAACACTGCAAGCTGCAGCACCCAGTCCCTCACTCACAGTAACACTGCAAGCTGCAGCACCCAGTCCCTCACTCACAGTAACACTGCAAGCTGCAGCACCCAGTCCCTCACTCACAGTAACACTGCAAGCTGCAGCAACCAGTCCCTCACTCACAGTAACACTGCAAGCTGCAGCACCCAGTCCCTCACTCACAGTAACACTGCAAGCTGCAGCACTCAGTCCGTCACTCACAGTAACACTGCAAGCTGCAGCACCCAGTCCCTCGCTCACAGTAACGCTGCAAGCTGCAGCACCCAGTCCCTCACTCACAGTAACACTGCAAGCTGCAGCACCCAGTCCCTCACTCACAGTAACACTGCAAGCTGCAGCACCCAGTCCCTCACTCACAGTAACACTGCAAGCTGCAGCAACCAGTCCCTCACTCACAGTAACACTGCAAGCTGCAGCACCCAGTCCCTCACTCACAGTAACACTGCAAGCTGCAGCACTCAGTCCGTCACTCACAGTAACACTGCAAGCTGCAGCACCCAGTCCCTCACTCACAGTAACGCTGCAAGCTGCAGCACCCAGTCCCTCACTCACAGTAACATTGCAAGCTGCAGCACCCAGTCTGTCACTCACAGTAACAGTGCAGGCCGCAGCACCCAGTCCCTCACTCACAGTAACACTGCAAGCTGCAGCAACCAGTCCCTCACTCACAGTAACACTGCAAGCTGCAGCACCCAGTCCCTCACTCACAGTAACACTGCAAGCTGCAGCACCCAGTCCCTCACTCACAGTAACACTGCAAGCTGCAGCACTCAGTCCGTCACTCACAGTAACACTGCAAGCTGCAGCACCCAGTCCCTCACTCACAGTAACGCTGCAAGCTGCAGCACCCAGTCCCTCACTCACAGTAACATTGCAAGCTGCAGCACCCAGTCTGTCACTCACAGTAACAGTGCAGGCCGCAGCACCCAGTCCCTCACTCACAGTAACACTGCAAGCTGCAGCACCCAGTCCCTCACTCACAGTAACACTGCAAGCTGCAGCAACCAGTCCCTCACTCACAGTAACACTGCAAGCTGCAGCACCCAGTCCCTCACTCACAGTAACACTGCAAGCTGCAGCACTCAGTCCGTCACTCACAGTAACACTGCAAGCTGCAGCACCCAGTCCCTCACTCACAGTAACGCTGCAAGCTGCAGCACCCAGTCCCTCACTCACAGTAACACTGCAAGCTGCAGCACCCAGTCCCTCACTCACAGTAACACTGCAAGCTGCAGCACCCAGTCCCTCACTCACAGTAACACTGCAAGCTGCAGCACCCAGTCCCTCACTCACAGTAACACTGCAAGCTGCAGCACCCAGTCCCTCACTCACAGTAACACTGCAAGCTGCAGCACTCAGTCCGTCACTCACAGTAACACTGCAAGCTGCAGCACCCAGTCCCTCACTCACAGTAACGCTGCAAGCTGCAGCACCCAGTCCCTCACTCACAGTAACATTGCAAGCTGCAGCACCCAGTCTGTCACTCACAGTAACAGTGCAGGCCGCAGCACCCAGTCCCTCACTCACAGTAACACTGCAAGCTGCAGCACCCAGTCCCTCACTCACAGTAACATTGCAAGCTGCAGCACCCAGTCCATCACTCACAGTAACAGTGCAGGCCGCAGCACCCAGTCCCTCACTCACAGTAACACTGCAAGCTGCAGCACCCAGTCCCTCACTCACAGTAACAGTGCAGGCCGCAGCACCCAGTCCCTCACTCAGTGGTGCAGCAGAGCTGGTCGGCCAATCCTTCAGAAAGGATTAAGCCCTTCACCTACCTCTTCCCTTTTATTCAGTCACTAGGTAGCCCGTAGACAGCAAATATTGCTAAAATGAATGAGGATAAATGGAACAAATGAATTAATGGGCCAATGTTATGGAGAAACTGTTCCCTGGACGCCCTTGAAAGAGGATGAACTATGGTTTTGCTATGGTTAGAAACACACATTCCAACTGATGGCGGCTGTGCCAGTGTACAGCCGTGCCCTATTCAGAAAGGCACACATTAATAAACCCAGGCTTCCAGGTGAAAAGGCTCAGACAGGAACCTGTCCTTTTTTCTTTTCCCTCTCCCCGACTCGAAATTTTCTCCTCTACTAAAGACATCAACACATACTGGAGCATGGTCCCACGGACATCAGCAGGACTCCCAAGAGGCAATTCTTCACGTCTGAGTTTAGGCAGGGAGTTTCAACCATGGGGGTATCACAGACAAGCCCAATCTTGAGCTCATTGTTCTCAAATTTGAGCTCAATGCCCACACATTTTTCCAGCAGGGTTAATGGATAACCTGGAGGAGTAGGAAGCTCAAATGATTTTTCTCCTTCTTAGCCCAAAGTAATGGAGGTGACTCATATCCCCCAACACTACTCCGCTGAGATCAGCTAACTCCGTACAGATTAAGCATTGTGCATGGAAGTTTCCTGGTGTGTACAGTTCAGTATTACACTATGGTGCAGTTGCTCACTGAACAAGGCAAGATATAACCCACGATAGTGCACACCAGCATTCCTGAAAATATGCAGAATTATATAGAAATAATTGTACAGCTTGGAAGATACTGGTCACATTCTGGTTACGTATGGAGATAAACTGCAGCCATACTCCAGTGTTTTAATGCTGTTGTCGCGCACTGAAGATTTGTGTCTGAAGTGTTAACTTTTCTTTCTCTAAGCTAAGTTTGTTTTTACCCAGAGTTTCAGGTTTGTTTTGAAGCACTTACCAAGACAGTCGACTCCCACTGGCTACTGGAAGAGTTGTGCACAGGGCCCAGCAAATCTTTGCACAGCTCCCTTAACCGAGGCTCAAATCCTGCAATCAAAAGCAACAATCAAAGGGGTATCTGCGCATGAATCAAATCACTGATTCAAGGCGACATGAGTAACTCTCCTACCTTCGTTTACTAAATAGCGAGTGTAAATGAGAAGCCAGTGACGGTATTCCTGACTGGATTTTAGCGTCATTGCAGCCGCAACCTGATTCTCCAGATAAGCCAACGTCGTCCCTCGCTGTAAGAAGTGGGGCATTGAGGAGAGTCTGGCAGCCTGGCGTCCAGCACTAGAAAATGCAGAGAGATTAACTTTACATTACGTCAGCAGTGAAAGAACAGCCTAGGCACAAAGTGAGCTGCAGGCGTAGTAGTGACATCCTTTTACATAGAATTACATGGACTTTGCAGCACAGAAACAGGCCATTCGGCTCAATTGATCTATGCCGGTGTTTATGCTCCACATGAGCCTCCTCCCTCCCTACTTCATCTAACCTTATATTCCTTTCTCCCTCATGTACTTATTTAGCTTCCCCTTAAATCCCCTTAACTGGGGGCAGGAGGGGGGGCGGTGTGTCCGCTGTGCAGGGCAGGAAATGCACCAGACACTGCAACCATAACCAGTGAGAACAGGCCAAACACACTCACATGGCAAATACATGAGCTATAATATTTTGACTTGGAGTGGAAGAAAATAAAAGTACAGCACAACCTATGCAATATCCTTTTGTATCCAAGTGCACAGCTTGCTGAGCCACAAGGTCCCTTCAGGAAGCTGCTGTTAACGTTATAGTTTCAGGAATTGTATGCATGTGAGTACAATATAGAACAAACTGTGAACCGTTGCAATCTCAATGGAGTGAGCGATGGGGAATAAAAGTAATCACTCTTGCGGAAATATATCGAAATAACGTTTCTAAATCAACAACTTCTGAAAGAACGATCCCAACAAAGAGCAATGTGATAATGACCAAGTAATCTGTTTTTAATGATGTTGGTTGAGGGATAAATATTGGCCAGGACACCGGGGATAACTCCCCAGCTCTTCTTCAAAACTGTGCAGCGGGATCTTTTACACCCACCTAAGCGGGCAGACGGGGCCTCGGTTTAACGTCTCATCTGAAAGACGGCACCTCCAACAATGCAGCACTCCCTCAGTACTGCATAGAAGTCAGCCTATATTTTGTGCTCAAGTCTCTGGACTGGGACTTGAACTCATGACCTTCTGACTCAGGCGAGTGCTACCAACTGAGCCTCAGCTGCCATTTTATCCTACTCATGGATGGATCAGCAATGCTGGCACTTACTTTATCCCACCGCCCTGCACTGTAGCCAGGGGACCTGAGCACAACATGGCCTCCTGAGAAGTTAAGCAACTGCGGTAATCCGCACACTGAACCAGCGAATCCTGCTTATCCGAGATCAAATTCCTGAAAAACAAAGCAATCCACATGAGACAAAAGGCCTGGAGGATGGTGATCCAGGTGTGAGTTTACTGGACTGCCCGTATCATCTCTCATTTAATGTTGGATCATTAGAAGATCAATTCCCAAAGGATGTGGAAAGTAGCTCATAAGGGTCAGCAGCTTTCTTGGATGTTTCAGTCACACCAATAGGTCACTGGATAGGAGACTGCACTCCATCTGTATACTGTGGTCATATTCTTTTTCCAGTAATGGATAACTAGGCAGTAATGTTAACTTTGTCATCTCACTGGTACTTATTTTGGGTTGCAGTATATCAGAGTTCTACACTGGGTTGCACCATTACAGTGTACTTTCTGTGAACTTATCATAGAATACTTACTGCCATGGAGTAGAGTGTGACTGTTGCGAACTGAGTGTGGCTGCAATAGAGGAATTTTAATAATAATAATTTGTGACCTAAGCACTGTGCCCCGGTCTCCTCTTTTACGCTTTTTAAGCGTGGTAGTGACGTGCATCAGGGGTGGCACACACACACACACACACACACACACACACACACGGGCACCCCGATGGCTCTCGGCTGCTTTCAATGAGGTACCTGTTGCTGCCAGGAATATTTCTTACCATTGCGTCATTTGGACTATTACCATATAATGTATGTTCATCACAAACTGGAAACACCCACTAGTACACTTAGTTCTGTTCCGGGAATGCCTAACCCTAATCCCACCACATACACAGCCCCCCAACCCTCCCCAACCACCCCACACCCCCTACCCCCCACCCCCCACAAACCCCCATGCCCCCACCCCACGCGCCTTCCTCCCCAACCCGCACGCACCCACCCCCCCCAACCACACACACACACACACACTCACTCATGTGCAAGGCTAACGTGAAATGAACACCCAATTACATGAAAAGTAATCTGCTCCCTCAGCCCACACTGATCAGATCCGTCGGCAGGTCCCACTTCCAACTGGAATGATACGCGATTTCAAACCAGCAAACATTTTACAGCAGCAACAGATGCCTTCACTACTGGGTTGTTTTAACAGACACTCCCAGTCCTGTACTTTAACAAGCTGCAACAAACTTTGGAAAATCCCACTAGGGTTTCCTATTGTTGACACAGGTCACAGTAAGAAACCCAGCCAGTGCTGCCCCTTTAAATGTTATTAATTCTTTTCAGCTATCTGAAATAAAAAGGAGTATTTAATGGCAAACACACACTGTACAGAAGACAGACACAGTGTGCTCGTTCAGCCCTGACACAGTCAACTTTTTTGCTTATGATTATCCAATAGTGCTCAGGGCTCGACACCTTTGGAAGGGGTAATGGCGTGGATTTGCGTCTGTACACTATTGCATGTATGCCGGCGCACGGTATGCTGGTCTTTCCTGTGAGAGTATCCAGAGCGGGACGGCTACGCAGGAAGGACGGTTTGTTATCTTTACAAACAGCACCAGTACGCTGCCCGCAAAATAGTTTGTTTATACCAAGGGGAAGTCCCCAGTGCACAAAATATCCAAATCTGATTAAATAAACACTCCAATGCGCTATTTATGAACTGTCTGACTGCTAGGTATGGTCTATTCGAAAGTACAGGCAGTTTGGTTACACTCCCCCAGTTAGTCAAATCTGTTAATTGGTTTCAGTCAGATATTTTCAGATTTGCTTAGGTTCATTCATCATGAGATTCAAGGGGTGCAGATTAAAAAGATGTAAAAATAAAATCTCCTTAAAAAGCCTAAAGAGGACTTGTTCCAACCATTCTGACACCACTCGGGAAATGGGGTTGCGCCCTCGAGGCAGTGACACAATGGCCTTGTACACTGAGATCTGCAGCACAAACATTGAGCAAAGATGTATGGGCGGAAGGCAGCCCGTAGCCCGGGGAGGGGGAATTTCTTTCTTATGAGATGGTCGTGTGTATGAGTCACCGGACTGTCCATCATTCAAAATCCCATGTGCGCTCAGAGGAGCCACGTTGCACCGAATCTCTGAATCCAAATCAACGATCAAAAGGGAATTGGATATATACTTGGAAAGGAGAAGAAATTCCAGGGCCATGGAGAAAAAGCAGGGAAGTGGGACTAATTGAGCAGCTCTTCCAAAGAGCCGGCGCAAGCACGATGGGCCGAATGGCCTCCTTCTGTGCTCTAAGATTCAATGACATAAATTAGAAATCATACTGATCCCAACACCAAATCCCTGGGACGTCCCACTACACCCCTACCCCCTAAGTAACTCCTCTAACAAGTTATAATGCCACCCTCTCTGTTCACTAATTCATATCAATGGTTGCTGCATTCAGTATCCCACATTATAACATTACAGTCATCATTAAGCATACACAATGCAGTACTTTATAAACAAAGGAAGAATGATGGGATTCAGTTTACCAAAAATAAATTGCCAGTGCAGTGCGTTGAATGGCAGCCTTTTAAACTGTCCTCCCTAGTTACTAATCCCATGATCATTGAAATTACAGCAAGAAAGGAGGCCATTCAGCACATTTTGCCTGTACCAGTGGCAGCTGTCCCCAAAGCATGGTGGTAGCTAATCCCATTTCCTGCTCTTTCCCTCTACTCTAATATTTTTTGCTCCGAGTGTTATGTAATTCCCTCTTAAGTGCCAGGATTGATTTGGTTTCAATAGCTGCTTGTGATCATGATTCCATCTTCTAATCACCCTGTGTGTGAAAAACATTCTTCTAACCTCACCCTTCATGTTTTAGTAATGATCCTCAATTCATGCCTCTTTGCCACCAATTCATCATCATCCAGTGGAAATAATCTTTCACCATTTACCCTCTCAAACCATTTGAACCCTCATTATCCTTTTCTTCTCTGGTAAATACAGTCCTAACTTTTCAACTACCTTTGCTTAACTACATTCCCTCTAATCCCTGCTTTCTAGTAAATCCAAAACTGCATCTTCTTTCTAGAATGGGAGCACCCAATACTGGGTGAGACTTGGCAGTGGAGTCAGATTTATGCAATTCACTCAGCCTGATTGCCACAGTGTGTCTGGCACCACTTGTTGTTTCATTTTTGGCAAACTACTGAGCCCAGTAGTAAATGTTCCATTTGAAACTGCAGAACATGCTCGTATTTGTTGTGATATTGATTCATCCCTCACTATATTAATTTGTTACTGTGTTAAAACAGCTAATAGCTCTTTTACAGTGCATTAAGAAAGATGAGAGAGAGAAATCAGGAAATTATAGATCTGTTAATCTAACATCCGTTGTGAGTAAGTTAATGGAATCCATAATTAAGGACGGAGTGACTGAGAACATAGAGAAATTTGAGCTGATTAGAGAGAGCCAGCATGGATTTGTAAAGGGTCGGGCATGTCTAACGAACCTAATTTAATTTTTTGAGGAAGTAACTAAAGTAGTAGACAGGGGAATATCTATGAATGCAGTTTATATGGACTGCCAGAAGGTATTCAATAAGGTTCCACATAAGAGACTGTTAGTTAAAATTAAAGCTCATGGAATTGAGGGCAAATTATTGACCTGGTTAAGAGATTGGTTAGGCTGTAGAGACAGAGAGTAGGGATAATGGGTATGTACTCGAATTGGAAGGAAGTGACCAGTGGTGTCCCACAAGGATCCGTGCTGGGGCCTCGACTATTCACTATATTTATAAATGACTTAGATAACACAATATAGAGCCATATATCAAAGTTTGTCAATGACACAAAGATTAATGGCATAGTAAGTAGTGTAGAGGGGAGCCTAAAATTACAAAGAGACATTGATCGATTAAGTCAGTGGGCAAAACTGTAGCAGATGGATTGCAACACAGGTAAATGTGAGGTAATACATTTTGGACCAAAAAGGATAGATCAGAGTATTTTTTAAATGGTGAAAAGCTAGAAACAGTGGAGGTCCAAAGAGATTTAAAGATCCATGTACACAGATCACTAAAATGTAGTAGTCACGTAGAAAAAATGATCAAAAAGGCTAAAGGAATGTTAGCCTTTATAACTAGAGGGCTGGAATATAAAGGGGAGGGAGTTTTGCTACATCTATACAAAGCCCTGGTTAGACCATATCTGAAGTAATGTGTACAGTTCTGGGTACTGCACCTTAGAAAGGATATATTGGCCTTGGAAATAATGCAGTGCAGATTCACCAGAATGTTACCAGAGGTCCAAGGGTTATATTATGAGGAGAGATTACATAAACTAGGCTTGTATTCCCTTGAATATAGAAGGTTGATTGAGGCTTATAGGATTTTGAAAGGAATTGATAGGGTAGATAGAGAGAATCTTTTTCCGCTGGTGGGAGAGTCTAGGACAAGGGGACATAACCTTAAAATCGGAGCCAGGCCATTCAGGAGAGAAGTTAGGATACACTTCTTCACACAAAGGGTGGTAGCAATGTGGAAGTTTCTCCCACAAAAAGCAGTAGAGTCTAGCTCAATTATTGATTTTAAATCTGAGATCGATAGATTTTTGTTAGGCAAGGGTATTAAGGGATACAGAGCCAAGATGGGTGGATGGAGTTAGGATACAGATCAGCCATGATCTCATTGAATGGCAGAACAGGCTCAAGGGGCTGAATGGCCTACTCCTGTTCCTATTTAACGTAATAGGACATCCCAAAATGCTTCGCGGAGGTGACAACTGGATACTGTGCAGCGATGTGAGATAACTGAAGGCATGGTCAAAGAAGAGGCTTTGAAGGAGGGGAGAGACATAGCAAAGTGGAAGAGCATAGGTAGAGCTTTCCAGAGTGTGGAGCCGAGGCAACTGAAGGTACTGACGCCAAACATGAAATGGAGGGGGGCATGCAAAGAATGCTAGTGTCGGAAGAGTGGAGGGCACATGCTGACACATCAGAGTGGAGGAGCTTGCAAGGCGGGGTGTGGAAGGCTGTGGAGGGAATTGCAAATGACAACAAGGATTTCAAATTTGATGCGTTGGACTGGGTGCAAGTGGCAGGATTTTGGATGACTTGCTGTTTATGAAGGAGGAAAACTCAGGAATTCAGCGAGGACAGGAGTGAAGTAATAGAGCTTAGAGGTGACAACGGCACTAGTAAGGGTTTTGCGGGGGGTGGAAGGGAGGTAAGGGTGAAGGCAGGCGATGTTGTGAAAGTGTGAACAGGCCATTTGGATGGTGGACTGAATGTGGGTTCGTAGCTCAGCTCTCAAGGTCAAGCAGACATGGGGGTAGATGAACCATCAGGCTCAACTAAAGGTAGCAGGTAGGGAAGAGGGCTAGAATCGGGTCTAGGGCGAAAAATATTTGGTGGGATCCAAACAGGATGGCTTCGGTCTCCCGGACTTTCAGTTGTAGAAAGCTCTTCTCACCCACAATATGACGATGGATATAAGTCCGACAACCACAGTGATGGATGTGTAGTCAAGGACGGTGGCGGCAAGGTACAGCATTGTGAAAACTGGACCCAGTCCCACGAATGATGCTACAAATGGGCAGGATGAACAAACTTGGACACATCCACAGATTGTAGGAAGAGAAGTCATTGCAGGAGCTGTGCTGGCTACACTGGGACAGGTGACTGATGGTAAACGGCAAGAGTGACAACTACAACACAGCAGCACTGTATCTAACCCTCTCTTCCTTCCCTTCACTGACCCACAACAACCCTCATGCCACCCCATTCCAACTCGTGCCATGCACAATCCCCCTTAAACCAGGGGCACCTATTTGTTCCTCCAGTTTTTTTTAAATATGTAAACGTTGCCCATTAGCAAAGTGTCAGGCGAGGTTCACCCTTTGACCAAACTGCAATTCCTTACCATGTGCAGAGGGAGGTGTTGAAGCAGTATGACTTGCCATTGGACAGAGTGACAACAGGGACGCCGTGGTGTGTAAGCAGCGATTGCGTTATAGTGGTATCGTTACCTGTGAACAAAACGTAAGAGTATATCAAAGCTCAGCCACTGATTGCATCATATTACACAGCTTCCAAGGCCAGGGACCACACCACATTCTGTAATACAGCACCCAGGACCAGGAATTACACTGCAATCATCCTACAGCATCCAGGGCCGGGGATTACACTGCAATCATCCTACAGCACCCAAGGCTGGGGATTATATTACTTTCTGTAATACAGCACCCGTTTCCAGGGATTACAGTAAATTCTGTAATACAACAACCTTGGTCAGGGATGACATTGCATTCTGTAATATAGCACCATGTGCCAAGGATTACACAGCATCTAATAATATAGCATCCTGACAATGACGGGATCACATACCAATTCTAAATGGTATCTGGTATCTTTAGCCAGTGCACCACACTGTGTACAAAGGTTCAAATCCCCATACTACTGCCTTATGCCAGCTCCCCGCCGCAGCATATAGCAAGTGACTGTAATAAAGCTTCACTTTTACAGCTAGTGCTCAACTTGGAAGTGATCCCCATACCAGCTAAAGAAAGGGGTCACAGCAAGAACACTAAAACTAAATCAAAATCAAATCAAATGGATGGTTTTGTTTTGTGAAGATGACTGACAATTAAAAATAATTTGGAGTTGAAACAATTTGTATCTGGCAAAACACTGTGGCATTCAACTAGCTACTGGGCATTATCATAGAATCTTACAGCACAGAAAGAGGCCATTCAGCCCACCGTGCCTGTGCCGGCTCTTTGAAAGAGCTATCCAATTAATCCCATTCCCTACCCTTTCCCCATAGCCCTGTAAATTTCTTCTTTTCAAGTATTTATCCAATTCCCTTTTGAAAGTTACTATTGAAACTGTTTTCACCACTCTTTCAGGCAGTGCATTCCAGATCATCATAACTCACTGCGTAAAACATTTTCTCATCATCTCTCTGGTTCTTTTACCAATTATCTTAAATCTGTGTCCTCTGGTTACCAACCCTCTTGCCTGTGTAAATAGTTTCTCCTTATTTACTCTATCAAAACCCCTCATAACACCTTAACCTTCTCTGCTCTAAGGAGAACAATCCTGGCTTCTCTAGTCTCTCCACATAACAGAAGTCCCTCATCCCTGGTATCTTTCTGGTAAATCTCTACCCTCCCCAAGGCCTAGATATCCTTCCTAAAGTGTGGTACCCCAAATTGGACACTCTGTACCCAACAGCAGAGATTAACCCTTCCCATCTATAGTAACATACTGAGTAATCTGTACCCAGGGACAGATTAACCTTTTCACTGAAAATGTCAAGAGGTGGATGTATCAGTGGGCAACTTATCGCTTTCAAACAGAAAATAATTTCTAAAGTAACTAAAGTCGATTCTTGTCCCAAGACATAAATACAACACACAGACCCTCGAATTTATGGAAAGTTTCAGGGTCCAAGATTTTGCTCTCAAGACTACTGCACATACTAAAAACCAAAGTGGCTGTTGGGAAAGAGTGACCAGGGGTCTTCAGATGTGTGCCTGTGGCATTGTGTAGGGCATAAGGGTGCTAGACAAGAATGTTTGTGGAACTGCCCCTCTCCTATGAACATACAAGCTTTGTATTTCTCAGTAAACAAGAGTCAATAACTATTCCAAAATGAGCATTTCTTTTGTTAAGACAGTTAAAGAAAGAAATACTTGCATTTATATAGCACCTTTCACAACCTCAGGACGTCCCAATTAAGTACTTTAGAAGTGTAGTCACTGTTATAATGTAGGAAAAGCGGCAGCCAATTTGCACATAGCAATATCCCAAAAGCAACAATGAGATATATGACCAGATAACCTGTTATAGTGATGTTGGTTGAGGGATAAATATTGGCCAGGACACCAGGGAGAACTTTCCTGTTTTGTTGGATTTGTCCCACTATTGGAGTGTTCCAGCTCTCATTAGTTAGGGCTTGGGG
This sequence comes from Heptranchias perlo, assembly GCF_035084215.1. Taxonomy (NCBI): domain Eukaryota; kingdom Metazoa; phylum Chordata; class Chondrichthyes; order Hexanchiformes; family Hexanchidae; genus Heptranchias; species Heptranchias perlo. Next base: position 9,266,768 of record NC_090349.1, read on the forward strand.
TGTTGGGAGCCTCACTCAGACCCACCTCGTAGAAATGCCAGCTAACAATCTTTGGAAACACTAAGCGATACAGGGTGGAGGTGAAGCAGACGGCTTGGGCTGAAAACGTCAGAAATTCACAGGCCTGTTGATTAATCGTGACGCGGGGGGAAAAATGTTTGCTTTTTTCAAACTTAATTTGACTGCTCGGAAACAGATGCACAGGAAAAGACAATAAGGAACCAAGACTGCAGCGACAGAAAAAGGCACAATCATTTTATTTTTAAGTTGTCAAAGCCCCCAGCCGAGTTTCACCAGGTGCAACTGACAAACAGCCTAGGGACGGTTCGATAGTCCCATGATTGCATTTTATTAATTGTGTTAGAAATTTACAGGAAATCAAACAGTTTAAAAAATAACAAAAAGTAGATTTATGGTAAAAGCTGTATTTAGGCTATCTGTAGGTAAGGGACAAGGGACTGGAGATTTACTCAGGAGGTGACACACACTGTCCAATTCATCCTGATCATCGAGCACTCTGCCTTCACATCCTTTTGTTAGTCTGAACAGATATCCTCAAGGCAAGAGAGGAGATGACACAAAACTTGGAAGGATAGTAAGCAGTGAGGAGGATAGTGATAGACTTTAAGAGGGTATAGACAGGCTGGTGGCATGGGCAGACACGTAGCAGATGAAATTTAATGCAGAAAAATGCAAAGTGATATATTTCGGTAGGAAGAACGAGGAGAGGCAATATAAACTAGAGGGCACAACTCTAAAAGGGGAACAGGAACAGAGATCTGGGGGTATATGGGCACAAATCGTTGAAGGTGGCAGAGCAGGTTGAGAAAGCGGTTAAAAAAGCATACGGGATCCTGGGCTTTATAAATAGAGGCATAGAGTACAAAAGTAAGGAAGTCATGATGAACCTTTATAAAACACTGGTTCGGCCACAACTGGAGTATTGTGTCCAGTTCTGGGCACCGCACTTTAGGAAAGATGTGAAGGCCTTAGAGAGGGTGCAGAAAAGATTTACTAGAATGATTCCAGAGATGAAGGACTTCAGTTACGTGGATAGACTGGAGAAGCTGGGGTTGTTCTCCTCGGAACAGAGATGGTTGCGAGGACATTTGATAGAGGTATATTCAAAGTCATGAAGGGTCTTGAGTAGATAGAGAGAAACTGTTCCCATTGGCGGAAGAGTCAAGAACCAGAGGACATAGATTTAAGGTGATTGGCAAAAGAACCAAAGGCAACATGAGGAAAAACTTTTTTTTTTAACGCAGCGAGTGGTTAGGATCTGGAATGCACTGCCCGAGGTGGTGTTGCAGGCAGAATCAAACATGGCCTTCAAAAAGGGAACTGGATAAGTACTTGAAAGGAAAAAAATTGCAGGGCTACAGGGATAGGACGAGGGAGTGGAACTAGCTGGATTGCTCTGGAATAGAGCCGGCGCGGACTCGATGGGCCGAATGGCCTCCTTTCGTGCTGTAACCTATATGTGATTCTATGATCATCGATGCATATTCTATGTTTTGGACAATTCAATGCTGTACACTACTATCAACAGTATGACAAGTAGATAGTTTCTAGATATTCTCATAACAAGTGCCGTTCTCTACACAGGAGATCCAGTCCAGCAAAAGGGCAAATTATTCCTGACTGCTACTGTACAACTCATTTTCAGCACTGTGTCAACTCCCCTACATGTATAATACAGGAGTAAAAGGGAACAATTCACTTCTGTCTAATACTGTGAAGCTCACATGTGTCATAGCATTTGCTCCTGAACACAGAGTTACACCAGGGCAAAATTTGTTCCCTTCTGGTACTATGGGGCGCCATTATCTTAGTAATAGCTTCTGAACACACGTGCTATCACTGGTAGTTATGCTGTAGGAGATAAATTATTACTTGAAGAGCGGAACAAACTTTTTCTGCTGAATATTGCTATAGATTAACAGGGCTATAATTACACAGCTGATGATAAATGGGGGTGCCGCTTCCTGGTTTGGGTTACGGGTTGCAGTGTATGCACACTTCCTATGGCTGTACTGCATTTACTGCACCGTTGATATGGCCAGGACAGAAATGGTTGTGTCAAGGATTGTTTCAGCTCCATGAGGAGTTCAGGAGCAGATCCCTACAAACAACCACAAGAGTGATTTCACCCTGAACCCATTTCTCTGACTCTGATCTTTTAAGCAACTCCCCACTCTTTCTTCGCTCCACTGCTTTCAGCTGCCTGGGTCCTACACTCTAGAATTCTCTCACCCCTCCTCCTTTAAAGCCTCATCAAAACTCATCTCTTCAACCTTGTTTTTGGTTACCCCTCTTAAGTGCTCCCTTCCTGGCTCAGTGTCCAATTTCTTTATTGAGAAGTACAGTAGGAAATTCTTTACATTAAAGGATTAATAAAAATACATGTTTTTGTTGTTGCTGTTCTTGATAACTAGGTTTGCTTGTTGCCAATGAAGACGACAGCAAGTGTTGAAAATAGCCCAAACTGTAAGGGTACTAAAAGATGTAGAGACACATTCAGGGAACTGGGATTAAAAAGATAAACAGCAATGGCTAACAAAATAGCAGAGCTGGCTTGATGGACCAAATGGTCTATCCCTGTTCCTAAATAAAGCTGCAATTTTACAACATTAGTTAGAAGGGCTGTAAAATGAATATGGAACACACTAACATGACCGTCCAGCAGTCTCAGCTGGGTGCTGGAACCCTTTTGTCGAACTCTGCGCTACGCTGGACATGTGCTGCACCAGAACTAGGAACTCTTAATGATGTCCATTTGTTTGAATTGCATCAAGTGAACGAGATTCCCAGTCAGAGGCTGAATATTAAAATGAAACAAAACGGTTGCGAAAATGTGGAATACAGTGAATCAGATCTGATCAGATTACAAACTAAAAGCTTCAAGAGATTCTGTCACTCAAGAGGATCAGTTCACGGTGGGGGAAGAAACATGGGAGGAGTTTCCACTAAAACGTGACTATTTGTCTCATACCCCTGCCTTTACAGTTAGTGCACGAGTAAATAGAAATCAAAGCTCAGTACCTGATAATATAGTGATTAGAGACTCATCCTTGACCAACACAGTCTGCTTCTTTGCATCCCTGGAGAAACAAGAAAACATGAAATACATTTGAAGAAGTTCTCCTGTTTGAGCATGAAAATCTTGGCCCATTCAACATCAGCACAGTACAGCTTCAGTGAGTGTCAGTGACTCCCATCACCGAGCTTCAGGCCTACACCAGTCATGTGACATTGCTCCTTCATCAGCACAATTAGCTGGGAAGCCATGTTACCTGAAACATGATCTGATTCTCGCCTCTATACAGTAAAGTTCCACATATCACAATTGCTTAGTACAACAAATTCAACAAATGCAGGCCTCAATCTCAATTTATTCTCAAATGAGGTCTATTTAGATTCATGTCGAAGATTATTTTCCCTGGTCAAGAAGCACAGTTGAGTCCCTAGCAGAGAAGTCACCATCCAGTGCAGTACTAAGCTGTACAGGCCAGAAGGTCCCAGCTTCAATTTCTGATCTGTGCTAAGTTAGCTGATTTTAGCCAGAACAATGATCAGAGGGCCAATATTGGCCTCAGAGCAAAGTAACTGATTTTCTTTTTACAATCCCATGCCGGCAGATTATTCCAGACATTTATCACATTTTAAAATTCTATGGCAGTAGAATTAAATTTACTTTTATCACTTTACAGTAATGACCTCTAGTCCAATCATCCCGTCTTATTTTAAAGTAAATAATCTGGATACTTAATATTTCAACAAAATTTCCCGTCGATAGTGATTGAGTTTTTTTCTAAATAAATGTTTCCTCATAATTCATCCCCTTTACTCCTGGAAATATTTGAGTTGTTCTTCGCAGAGAGAGAGAGAGAGAGAGAGAGAGGAGAGGAGAGAGAGAGAGAATTAATACGATACACGTTCCTGGACCATGCTCCATCGCAATCCTGAATTCTACCTGTAATCTGTTTAGATAGCTGTTATTTTCCCTGATTGTAAGCACTTACCAGACAGAGAGTGTGGCAGTAGCCATCAGAGCCATCACAAAATGACTTGCACAATGCAGTGTGGAGATGGGCGACTGGAGGAGGATGGCAGGTAGCAGCCGTCGCCCGCTTGCCGAAAACACGGATACCGTCCGTTCCTCACAAGCAACACTGACAAGGTCACTGCAAAAAGAACATGGTTTGGATGAGTCCTGCTGAAACTTTGCATCGTTTAGTGACAACGGCTAGGTCAACACATCATGGTACCATAGGGAGAAACGCAGACCAGGTACCGAGGTGAGAAGAATAGTATGGTACAGAGAGGAGTTCCTCCCTTCAGATATAGGTGACACACAGCAAGAGATGTTCTACAACATTGCACAAGCTGATACAGCATTTTCTGATTATGGTCCTGTGAAAGATTGCCTCTGCTCCCGTCACTATCTAATATTGGGTTAGGGGGCCAGCTGTTTTCTGTTTCTAACAGATCACTGTCTCAAATCACAAGGCCAGAATTGAGACGCCATTTTGCCTTTGCTTCTGCCTGCAGGAGGTCATGTTGCTCCTTTTTACATGCCAGAGAGACTTGCATGCCAGTCAATACTCCCACAGAGAAGGTAGAACCCAATAAAATCAACATCACTTTGCCATTTCTTCTTTGTTGTATATTTGGTAGGTGGGTGGGCAGAATAAAGTGCATTGATTTGTGACAAAGATAATTCAGAGGGCATCAGAATTCCCAGCCACAACACTGACTTTGGTAAAACACCCACGCTGCCCCTAGATCAGCATTTCTGTAGGGGACCCAGTGCTTAGTGATGTTAAGGTATTTTAACATACAGCTGGAGGGGACTGGATGGCTGAATCAAAATACAATCCCTTCATCTCTGGACTATGGCTTCAAGTCCATCTTAGACACGGAATCTGAGACACCTCTCACAGCAATGAGACATATGACCAGGCAGCCTCCTCTTTCTGCCAACTACAAAGGTTCAAAGTAAAAATTAGTTTTTCCAAAGTCTCCACCCACTTCCAAAGTTGCCTCACATCTGCTGCCCAGAATTCACAATAATTCCTACCCTCAGTCAGAGAGACAACAACGGTTGGTGTGGGGAATGGCGGGGTAAAGGGCAGAGGGCAGAATAGAAGATTTACCCAACTTGTATAGTACATGTAAGGTGCAGAGTAAATCTCTTCCTACTCTGCCCTATCAACACCCCACGCCAATCAGTTTTAGAGTTGAGCTCTCTCTGCTGACACCGGATTGCAAAAGTGAAGGAGCGTCACACTGGACATCTCTCACTTTCATAAGCACAGAAAAAAGCAGAACATTTAATTTTATGAAGTACAGCTAGAAGGCTTCATTTTAATTGCGTGGTTTTTTTTAAAAACCCCTAAATTTCTCCCTGATTTTCTCCTCCTTAAGCTCAATTCCCTTAACGTGCCACCTCATGCTGGAGTACAGTTCCATGCACATCAGTAGTCTGCCAGTACCTAACCTAAATGCTCACTCTTCAGGGCAGTGTCAGTCGGGCTGGATTGTGGAAGTCACCACAGTCAAGGTGAAAAGTATTCTTGTGCACATATGAACGCATATACCCAGTCCCCCATGCTTGCTTGCAGGAACCCTTGTTGATTTTCATAGTACCTAGCACAGGGATGCTTAAGTCAGATGTTATGTCCTCAAGCTTTCCAGTCAGATGAGAGTTACACTCAGTAAAAGGAAGGAACTTGCATTTATATAGGGCCTTTCCTGACCTCAGGTCGTCCCAAAGCACTTTACAGCCAACTAAGTATTTTTGAAGTGCAGTCACTGCTGTAATGTAGGAAAACACGGCAACCAATTTGCGTACAGCAAGGTCCCACAAACAACAAGAGACATGACCAGATAACCTGTTTTTAGTGGTGGTGGTTGAGGGATAAATATTGGCCAGGACACCTAGGAGAACTCCCCTGCTCTTCCCCTGCCATGGGATCTTTAAAGTCCACCTGAGAGGGCAGACGGGGCCTCAATTTAACCACTACCAGATCGAGTGCATGGAAAAGAAAACTGTGACTGTTCACATTGTGGAGTTTTGCATCTTCATGCTCATTATTAATTTGAAGAAGTATTGTTTTCAGCAGCTAACATGATCACTGCATCTTAGCCTGCTATATTATAACAAATATGTAAAGCAAGGCTTTAACAAAGCACACACAGCATCAGGAATTTCAGTACACATACTATACTGTGCACGCATCCCTACCTCAATCACAATTTTTCTGTGTGGTATTGTGTTTATTTCTGCAATGGATACTTTTGTTTACTTTTAGTATGATGAGTTAAAAAAAATGAACACAAAAAAGGATTAAATTATCAGACAATTAAGCAACTCTAAATTCAGGGGTGTCTGTAGCTCTGAATACTGGAGTCACCTTCACAGAACCACATTGGTTATCAGTACGGCAAGTTGTTTATTATCACTCAAATGCACTCAGAAACTGGTATTTTTCACTGGCTTCAGGATTTTTCATGTAAAATTGTGACTCGGGCAGTAAATTGTGCTCCACTTGGCAAATGTAGAAAATCCCACGGTTTTCTGTGGGATGTTGCACGTCAACAAATTAGTTGTTCTAGTTATCAGTGTGGGTGAAGTGTGCTGTCCGTGACTCAGTCTCTTACTGTGCTGACGTGCACCGGGGGATAAGATTTACACCAACATCCTATTTTACCACTTGTAGAGTGTGTGTGTTCACCTCATTTGGATTTGCTGAACTTGGTTTACCAAATGCCTGTTTACATCTATCATTCAGGTCAGAGTTTTAGAAGGTTCTGTTGCCCCCCTCCCCCCACCCCAAAAATATTAAGTTTGGGCAGATTAATACAATGGAATGTTCATATACAATTCATCAAATGTGCACATATGATGCCATCAGAAAAACTACCCTGCAGTTTCTCAAAGAAAAGGACTGGGTTGGGTGCGGGGAGATTCACATTAACATTACCCCTTATATAACTTACACTGATTAAATAATCAGTAACTGGTGCATTTTTCAGCCCAGTGTAGAACACCAAGGTTGAAAGAAGACCAGGAAGTTGTGATTCAATATAATACACCTTTTGTATATATAGACTGCCACAGGAATGAAACGCCTGTTTAGCCTGTAGATTCCAAAACAATGATCGAGAGTGCAGCATTCCACATCAAAAATATTTACCCATGGATTTTCTGAAACATTCGAGCTGCTGAACAAGGTTTTCTTATTGGACCCCCCGAGAAACTCCATTCAGTGGATCAAGTTTTCTCTGAAATTCAACCTTGTGCAGCTCCAGGGCCAGTGTGAACCAGCAACATGTAAAGTGATCTCACATGTGCACCAATACATTTAGATTGCACCAATTTAACCATTTATCATAGAATCTTATAGCACAGAAGGAGACCATTCGGCCCATCCTGCCTGTGCCGGGTCAGTGTCTGGCAAAGGGGTCAGTTTGGGGACATTAAATTTTCTCTTTACTCCAAAGAAACCCCCCGCATCTTCCCTCCTTAAATGAGCCCTTTCCACCTCACAGAAAGTACTTCTAGCTGATTGATTTACACCTAGCACAGTAATAACTTATAGCTAGAGTTTTCAGCTTGTGCTGCAATCCGAAAGCTGCTGGTTTCAACTCCTCCTCGCCCCAGCTCCTGATCTGACACACAACTCTATTCAAATGATGTGTCTCATTCCGTGACTCGTGCTAAATATAGTCAGGGGTAAATGAGAAACAAAACCAGCTGCGTGTGATAATAAAATAGCTGTTCCAAATAAATGACTTTTTGTGACAGGATTGGTGCTTAAAGTTTTCTCTCGTTGCAGTTTTGTTTTCTCTCTTTCCCAGAGTCCCCCCATGTGTCGCAAAGCTTTCTCATCTAGTAGCAAGGTCAGGAGACCTTCACCACTCTACAGGGAAGCATTGCCTCAACTCAATGAAACCAGGAACTTGCCTTGTGGGAAATCATGGTCGCAAGACATCAGTCTACAACACACAGGACCCTCGGCTGCACTACATTCTGACTCTCAATGCTAATATTCATCAAAAGAGAGAATCAACCACTCTTTCTCTCTCTCAATATCCTCAAGGGGATCACGTGCTCTCCCGAAACACATTATTAAGTCCCAGCACCAGTCACACTGTACCTTTTAAAAACCTTCATAAAATTAAATTAGGAACAAGCTGTCAGTCACACTAATATAATACTAGTCATCCACATTCTTAAAATTTTAATCACCATATACTTGAACCAACATTGCATTATATTGTCAGCTTACATGAAAGTAACCCACAGAATGACCGTGAGAGAGGAAAGAGAGACACCTACATACATTGTTAGATCACTGAACCAAATCAATAATGATTGATAGCTTTGTGTATACAAACTTCACACAGACATACATGTAGTGTCCACTGGAGCCTATTACACTGCAAGTCATAACAGCATGGGTACAGATTGGATGTGCATCTATAACAAAACTAAGCACTCAACTATTTTAAGCAGAACCATTAATACACAACCGTTTCCCCTCCCAAGCGCCATAAAGAAGTATAATGATGAATGAACTAGATGGATGGCAGGATCAGTTGTACACTGTCAGCCTCTCCAAGAGCCAATACCCACCAGTTTCATAAACCAACCCTCACAATTATCATCAGTCTCTTTCAGAGCCCGTACTCACCAGCTTCCTGCAGCAGTGAGGATTCGACTGGTTAGTAGTGTGTCCCACTCTTTCCCTTCTCTCATGCACTTTAACCGGCTCAGTTTCCACCCTGTGACTGTAGGAACTTCATTTTCCACCTCTATGTACATAGCTGGCTCAGTGCTCACCTGAAATTGAGCAGGGAAATGAGACGAATTACAAACTCCACAAACAATCTCTCTCAGATCATTCACTTATACATCTTTAATCACTATTTCAACTTAACATCTCATCACCCATCTGACTTTTGTAATTACAGCGCACCTCGAGAACTATATATGGAGGAGTGTGTTACATGGAGTGTTATATTGTTTGTAGTGATATAAAGCACTTTTTATTACTTTAAGGCTTTACGCAATTTTCTTATAAATAAAAATGAGCCGACAACAAAGCAATGAAATAGATGCTGCCCTTCCACCTCTGGGTCTTGGGCCTGAGCCCAATCCAGGTAATGAGCAGAAAGTCGAGTCTCTCTGCCGGCAGCAGAGCTCCCAAAAGTAAGGTGAGTTTGGGCAGTATAATATTAGCTCCCAAGCCATGACATGCACAACATTCCCTGTAATTCAGCCCCAATTGTGCAATCTCATTCAGACCTCTCAATGTGGATTCACAGCCAATGCCGTCTCTTACCTGTATGTTAAATGCTTTCTTTGGTGTCGGCGTTGGGAGTTTAAATACTATCAGGGGAGCAGAGACACGCGACACCTCCTTTTCCGTTGATGGAGCAGCCTGAAAGGGAAGCAAAGTGTGATCCGTGCAAATCAACAATCTCCACGTCCTGGTTCATATCAGGAACATAAGTGAATTTTTGCGCCCATCGAGGAGAGGACGTCAGTGCTCGGGGACTGGAGCATTTTCGATTTTTGGCACCGATCATTCGCGGGTCAGCTACGAGTCTGCCAGATGCAGTGTATACCTCCCTTTACACTGCGCCAAACACGCCTTCGCATGAACTGCAGAACATTACACCCGTTGCGTACACCAGCCTCCCATGTGGTGCAAGTGAAAGTACCAATTCCGCACCAATATGTGCCGGATTGTACTATCGGTCCGCACTCACCAGGAACTGGGCTGGCACTGCACAAAACATTTCACAGGGCACTCATGTCTGAACAGCAGGCACTTTTATCCCATTAGTCTGAGCTGGAGTGAAATCCAAATTGCAGAGGTGAAAGATTTGTATGCCACCCTCCCTTCACCATCCAACCCCTGCTGCACATGAGAGATATATGGGATTCGATATCCATCACTTCACAAGGGTTTTTACTGATAAACTCCTTCAGGATTTACAGCAGCAGGGTTGCATTGCAGCAAACAGTTTAACATTTTTCAGGTTATTAGGTAACTCCAGAGACGGTCTATGGTTTACAGCATTCCTCTACTTCAGCTGCACTTCATTCAGTATCTGACATTCTCACCATATCCAGTGTGTAAATGGACACAGACCAAACCAGTTGAAAGATAACAACTGCATTGGCCTTACAATACCAGATGTGGATAATGTCTCAAAAGTCAGCTGTGGCATGTGAACAGTACATAAAGTATAAAAAAAATATAATACTTGGTGCTATATGACTTTGTTAATGTAGGGGCTGTTTCTCAACAGGGTCCTGGGCTTTATAAATAGAGGTATAGAGTGCAAAAGTATGGAAGTCACGATGAACCTTGATAAAACACTGGGTCTGCCACAACTAGAGTATTGTGTCCAGTTCTGGGCACTGCACTTTAGGAAAGATGTGAAGGCCTTAAAGAGGGTGCAGAAGAGATTTATTAGAATGATTCCAGGGATGAGGGGCTTTAGTTACGTGGTTAGACTAGAGAAGCTGGGGTTGTTCTCCTTGGAACAGAGAAGGTTGCGAGGAGATTTGATAGCGGTAAAACCATGAGGGGACTAGACAGAATAGATAGAGAGAAACTGTTCCCGTTGACGGAAGGGTCAAGACCCAGAGAACATAGATTTAAGGTGATGGCAAAAGAACCTAAGGTGACATGAGGAAAAACTTTTTTTAAAAAACACAGCAAGTGGTTAGGATCTGGAAAGCACTGCCTGAAGGGGTGGTGGAGGCAGATTCAATCATGGCCTTCAAAAGGGAACTGGATAAGTACATAAAAGGAAAAAAATTGCAGGGTTAAAGGGATGGGGTGGGGGAGGGGGACTAACTGGATTGCTCTTGCATAGAGCCAACGCGTACTCGATGGGCCGAATGGTTACAGCATGGAAAAAGGCCATTCTATGGTTCTATGTCTGCTCCTATATACGTACACTGTGAATTTAGCAAGCTGTTTGCACAGCATAGCTGAGGAGCTGATATCAGACCAGGACAAGCTGTGCTGAACTCAGGGGCATTTATCTGTCTAACATCTCAAGATGCTGTAAAGTCCCACAAAGTGAGATGTGGCACCACTGTGGAGGATACACAGACCAATGTCCGTTTTTATATCGTGTGTACCTCCCTTTCCTCTCCAAAGTTCTTGAATGTGTCGTCGCCTCCCAAATCCGTGCCCATCTTTCGCGCAACTCCATGTTTCAAGCCCTCCAATCAGGTTTTCGCCCCTGCCACAGTACTGAAACTGCCCTTATCAAAGCCACAAATGACATCCCATGTGACTATGGCCATGGTAAACTATCCCTCCTCATTCTTCTCTTTGACATGCTTGACCACACCATCCTCCTCCAACACCTTTTCCCCCATCGTCCAGATGGGGGACTGCGCTCGCCTGGTTCCATTCTTATCTATCCAGTCATAGCCAGAGAATCACCTGCAATGGCTTCTCTTCCCACTCCCGCACCGTTACCTCTGAAGTCCCCCAAGGATCTATCCTTGGCCCCCTCCTATTTCTCATCTACATGCTGCCCCTCAGCGACATCAGAAAACACGTCAGATTCCACACGTACGCTGACAACACCCAGCTCTCTCGTCCCCTCCACTGTCTCTCATTTGTCAGACTGCTTGTCCGACATGAGCAAAAACTTCCTCCAACTAAATATTGGGAAGACCGAAGACATTGTCTTTGGTCCCCGCCACAAACTCCATTCTCTAGCCACCGATTCCATCTCTCTTCCTGGCCACTGTCTCTAAGGCTGAACCAGACCGTTCGCAAACTTTGACCCCGAGATGAGCTTCCAACCACATATCCGCTCCATCACCAAGACCGCCTACTTCTACCTCTAACATCGACCATCTCTGCCCCAGCCTCAGCTCATCTGCTGCTGAAACCCTCATCTATGCCTTTGTTCCCTCTAGACTCAACTATTCCAATGCTCTTCTGGTCGACCTCCCATCTTCCACCCTCCGTAAACTTGAACTCATCCAAAACTCTGCTGCCCGTATCGTAACTCGCACCAAGTCCCGTTCACCCATCACCCCTGTACTTGCTGACCTACATTGGCGCCAGGTCCGGGAAAGCCGCGATTTTAAAATTCTCATCCTTGTTTTCAAATCCCTCCACGGCCTCGCCCTTCCCTATCTTTATAACATCCTCCAGTCCTACAACCCTCTTGCGCTCCTCTAATTCTGGCCTCTTGCGCATCCCCAATTTTAAATCGCTCCACTATTGGCGGCCGTGCCTTCAGCTGCCTAGGCCCTAAGCTCTGGAATTCCCTTCCTAAACCTCTCTACCTTTCTCTCCTCCTTTAAGACGCTCCTTAAAACCTACCTCTTTGACCAAGCTTTTAGTCACCTGTCCTAATATCTCATGTGGCGGGGTGTCAAATCTTGTTTGAAAATCGTTCCTGTGAAGCGCCTTGGGACATTTTACTACACTAAAGGCACTGTATAAATGCAAGTTGTTGGTGCACTGCATGTGCATTTAGAAAAGCACAGCGGATGTACATCACTAAAATTATCAATTACTCAGTCACTGCAACTTATCATCGGACGTGATACTCAAATTCTGAAGTGGAGAACCAGTACCAGCTCTAACCGCTTTCACAACAAATGTGGAACAGGGAAACTCCAATACAAAAAGAAGTGAAAGATCAGAGGATCTGAGATTCCAGGACATTCTCACACCTAACTGACAAGTACAGGGCATCACTGGCAGAGGCACACGAGCGGATTACTGGGGCTAGAGAGTGAGTGGTGTTGACACGCAGGCGCGCGCACACACACCACTTACCCACAGAGGGGAGCTATACTCAGTCTTCTGCAAGAGATTATCAGACCCATACCTGAGTTGCTACAGCTACAGGCGTTTGCTTTGTGTCTTTCCTTGGTCGACCTTTCTTTTTCTTTTCCACAACTTCTCCCTCGGTGTCGTTCTTGCGTTTGGACAGTGCCGAGATTTTAGAAGCTGGAATCTTCTCCTCACTGTCACTGCTGCTCTCCTGAACCTCTCTAGGCTTCAAGTCTTTGGAAAGTCCCTGCTCTTTACTCCTGGAACGAGAGAATCACAGCGAGTCTACCTCATCATTATTTCACAAACGGCAAACAACCCCCGAGAGCAAGATTTACTGTGATACAAACAGCGGAGTAATGGCAACTTCGCAGAAAAATCCATCACCCCCACCATGCCCGATATCAGCTACAACTCAGGCCAAAACAGCCAGCATTATACTAACCTGGTGCTGCACACATGAAGAGACAAATGTGAATGGAGCCATCAATCGGAGTATCTTCATTCCACTGGAATGCACAACGATTAATTGTATAGAAAGGACACACAATATCCTTTTAAAAAAGGACAGTCCACATGGCAGGGGCGGGGTGGAGAGAATTGATTGGAATATTTCTCCACTTCTTGCAATCAGCATCAAGTCCTCCCTCATTTAGATGCAGAGTAAAGGCAACAAGCACCCGTTTCCTACAACTCCTCTAATATTCACGGTCCTTGCTCCGAAACCACCTCACTCACTAACTTTTCCCCCCTCCTGAATTAGGGACTTAATTCTGTGGGAACTACATGCCTTGACCCTGTCTGCCAACTTAGCACCACCTACAGAGCTACTTCAGCTTTTACACGTTAGAATTACTGCAACAAACTCCAATACACTCCATCCACCAACACACCCCATTCACCCACCCGCCCCGTTCTTCATCAAGAATTTATTCTCGGTTTGTTTTGTTTCCGTGTTTTCTCACATTGCTTGCAGTGTTAGAATGCTTGCCGACCCATAGTGGTGGCCTGGGGACCCAAGAATATGTATACTCTCATTAACAAAGGGAGGGATCTTTTGCATTTCTATCCTACCCAACTTCTGCAGCCCTGAGTATGCACTTTCTGAACAATGTGCTTATGAAGAGCAAAGAGGAATTTGGGTGCTGCTCAGCGAGTAGAAATGGGTGAAAACAACCCTTAGCATTTTAAAATCCAGCCAGTGATCTCCATCCAAACCAATACAAATCTGAAGACAATAATTGGGGTGGGGGGGGGGGGGGGGGGGGGAGGAGAGAAGAGAAGCCTCCATCTTCAACTCTGCAGAACTGTAAAGGAATGTAAGTGTAGGTTATATCCAATTACCAGCGTGTCTCAGTCACCTTGCGTTAACACATATTAAGCCTCACCCTGACAAAACGCTCTCTGGATCTCCCTTGTGTGACATCACAAATGACCACTCATGACATCACAAGAGGGAAGAGTTCAACATAAAATGTCTGCTTCCTGGGGGAGCCTCCAACTGGCAATTCTTGAGAAATAATACATTTAGAGATATCTTCCCTTATAATAAAGATGTGATAAGTCAATATAACAGCCCACTTGAACCAATTTTTCATTAATTGGTACACTCTCCTCATTCCTCCCTAAGCCAATCAAAGCAGACCCAGCCAATGCCCACCTATGTTGCCCTGCCCTCCCATCCGTACCTGTCCAAGTCACTTTGCCTGGCAGCAGATGAGATGGGAGCGGTTCCTGGAGTTGATTTGGATCTTTCAGTGAACCTCGAGTCGAGAGCTTTCATTGGCTCAATCCGTGAAGGGGAGGTCAACAGTTGAGTGCTTGTGGGTACGACGGCAGATGTACTAGTGACGACAGACCTGAAAAACAAAGACAAGACTGTACTGTACATGTGCCTATCCCACCTACATTACACCCTATAATTACAGATACCTCTGACCATCTACACCACTCTCTACTACGTACAGGCACCTCTCCCCACCTACAGAGTAACATTAAGTATAAGCTAACAAGTATAATCAGCTCCAGCTGTATTAAGTGCTCAAAGTGGATACTCAGAGTGTAAAAGCCTTAGAGGGTACAAAATTCTTAACGTGCATCCAGGAGAGCTTTTTGAGCCAGCATGTAGAAAGTCCTACAAGAGAGGGGGCGGTACTGGACCTAATTCTAGGGAATGTGGCCGGCCAAGTGGAAGAAGTGCTAGTAGGTGAGCACTTTGGTGACAGTGACCATAATTTGGTGAGATTTAAGGTGGTCATGGAAAAGGACAGGGAGGGGCCGGAAATAAAGGTTCTAAATTGGGGGAAGGCCGATTTTAATAGGATAAGGCAGGATCTGGCCAAAATGGACTGGGATCAGCTGCTTGTAGGAAAATCCGCATCGGAGCAATGGGAGTCTTTCAGAAGGGAGATTGAGACCATACAATGGCAACATGTTCCCGTAAAGGTCAAGGGTGGTTCCAAGAACTCCAGGGAACCTTGGATGTCAGGGGATATACGAGAATGGATTAGGAAAAAAAGGAGGGCTTTTGGCAGATACAAAAGGCTAAAGACGGAGGAAGCCCTAGAGGAGTACAAAAAGTGCAGGGGGATACTTAAAAAAGAAATTAGGAGATCAAGGAGGGGCCATGAAATAACACTGGCGAGCAAAATAAAGGAAAATCCTAAGATGTTTTATAAGTATATTAAGGGTAAGAGGATGACTAGGGAAAAAATAGAGCCCATTAGGGACAAAAATGGCAATCTGTGTGTGGAGCCGGCAGATGTAGGAGGGGTTCTAAATAAATTTTTTGCATCTGTTTTCACTATGGAGAAGGACGATGTAGACATAGAAATACGGCAGGGGGACTGTGATATACTCGAACATATTAACATTGAGCGGGAGGAGGTATTGGCGGTTTTAGCAGGCCTAAAAATGGATAAATCCCCAGGCCCGGACGAAATGTATCCCAGGCGACTGTGTGAGGCAAAGGAGGAGATTGCGGGGGCTCTGACACATATATTCAGAACCTCTCTGGCCACAGGGGATGTGCCAGAGGACTGGAGAACCGCTAATGTAATACCATTATTCAAGAAGGGGAGTAGGGAAAAACCGGGGAACTACAGGCCAGTGAGCCTAACATCAGTGGTAGGATAATTATTGGAAAAAATTCTGAAGGACAAAATTAGTCTCCACTTGGAGAAGCAAGGATTAATCAGGGATAGTCAACATGGCTTTGTCAAGGGAAGATCATGTCTGACTAATTTGATTGAATTTTTTGAGGGGGTGACTAGGCGTGTGGATGAGGGTAACGCAGTGGATGTGGTATACATGGATTTCAGTAAGGCCTTCGATAAAGTCCCGCACAGGAGACTGGTCAAGAAGGTACGAGCCCATGGAATCCAGGGTGCCTTGGCACTTTGGATACAAAACTGGCTTAGTGCCAGAAGGCAGAGGGTGATGGTCGAAGGTTGTTTTTGTGACTGGAAGCCTGTGGCCAGTGGGGTACCACAGGGATCGGTGCTGGGTCCCTTGCTGTTTGTGGTCTACATTAATGACTTGGATATGAATGTAAAAGGTATGATCAGTAAGTTCGCTGATGATACAAAAATTGGTAGGGTGGTAAATAGCGAGGAGGATAGCCTCAGTCTGCAGGACGATATAGATGGGTTGGTCAGATGGGCGGAACAGTGGCAAATGGAATTTAACCCGGAAAAGTGCGAGGTGATGCACTTTGGAGGGACTAACAAGGCAAGGGAATACACAATGAATGGGAGGACCCTAGGCAAGACAGAGGGTCAGAGGGATCTTGGTGTGCAAGTTCACAGATCCCTGAAGGCGGCGGAACAGGTAGATAAGGTGGTAAAGAAGGCATATGGGATACTTGCCTTTATTAGCCGAGGCATAGAATATAAGAGCAAGGAGGTTATGATGGAGCTGTATAAAACACTGGTTAGGCCACAGCTGGAGTACTGTGTGCAGTTCTGGTCGCCACACTACAGGAAGGATGTGATCGCTTTGGAGAGGGTGCAGAGGAGATTCACCAGGATGTTACCAGGGCTGGAGCGCTTCAGCTATGAAGAGAGACTGGGAAGATTGGGTTTGTTTTCCTTGGAGCAGAGGAGGCTGAGGGGGGACATGATTGAGGTGTACAAAATTATGAGGGGCACAGATAGGATGGATACTAAGGAGCTTTTTCCCTTCGTTGAGGGTACTATAACAAGGGGACATAGATTCAAGGTAAAAGGCGGGAGGTTTAGAGGGGATTTGAGAAAGAACTTTTTCACCCAGTGGTTGGTTGGAGTCTGGAACTCACTGCCTGAAAGGGTTGTGGAGGCAGGAACCCTCACAACATTCAAGAAGCATTTGGATGAGCACTTGAAATGCCATAGCATACAAGGCTACGGACCAAATGCTGGAATATGGGATTAGAGTAGACAGGGCTGATGGCCGGCGCGGACACGATGGGCCGAAGGGCCTCTATCCGTGCTGTATAACTCTATGACTCTATGACTCTAATTACTGTGTTAAGTGTTTACAGTGTGGCGTGGTAAACACTCTTCACGTGAGAGTCCAGACAGCGAGTGCTAGCAAGTTGTTCAAACACGGAGGGCTGGGGAATCACCCAAGAGCTTAATCCTGTTCTCGCCCAGCATGCATACACAGGAGGGGGTCACTATATCGATCCAGAGCTGGCTCCAGGCCTGATCTTTCCATTCCCAGCCCAGGAATACGGAGGACAATTCATAACACTGAAGCAGATGAGCAAAGACATTCAGCTCATCCATCCACAAAAGACCCTATAGATCCCATTACATTTTTTTTTTAAATGATGCAGGGTTTCTGCCTCTATTATCACCCTTGTGCGACAAACCTCTGATATTCGCCCAAAATTTGCTGTTCCCTAGTTTGAACCTATGTCTCTTTGTTATTGTTTAATTTGAAGTAGTGTTTTAGATTTACCTTTTCGAGACCATTTAATCTCTTATATACTGTTAACAAAGTCACCTGGGTAACCTTTAATGCTCAAATACCCAGGTTTCTCCAGTCTCTCTTCTGATACTAGAGAACACAGTGCTAGGAACCCTTCTGTTCCCCGGCTGACGACAGTTAAGTCACAATGTGCACAATTCTGGGGCCTTCCAGTACTAAATCAGGTGGGGAACGTGCAAGTGGCCATGGTAGCACTCTAGCCTCTGAGTCAGAAGGTCATGGGTTCACTTCACAGACTTGAGCACATTATCCATGCTGACACTTCGGTGCGGTGCTGAGGGAGTGCTGCACTGTTGGAGGTGCCGTCTTTTGGACAAGACATTGAACCATCTGCCCTCTCAGGTGGATGTATAGGATCCTATGGCACTATTCAAAGAAAAGCAGGGGAGTTCTCTCTGCTGCCCTGGCCAATATTTATCCCTCAACCAACATCACTAAAAAACAGATTATCTGGTCATGTATCTCATTGCTGGTTGCCACATTTCCCTATATTACAACAGTGACTGCATGTCAAGAGTACTTCATTGACTTCATTGGGACATCCTGAAGTTGTAAAAAGCGTTATAAAAAAAAATTTGCATTTCTATATTTTGCAGAGGTTTTTAAACCATCATCTGATCACCTTTGTTCCTCAACGTACCTGATGCAGAGATATTAACAGGGCTTGGAGCCAAGATTCTGTTGATCCATTCAGAGTGGATATTAGAGGAGAAATTTAATGGGTTTGTGCTTCCAGCGCAGAATTTTACCATAAATTAAGATGGGAAATTGTGGATGGAGTCGGGGCATGACCTGATGTTCGCTCCCCGATGGGAAAGACTGCCCGGGCATAGCAAACTCATCAAATTATCCCTTAAATATTCAGAGATGAATGAAAATGAAGCTTTTCACAGCTCTTCTTATTGGCAAATGACAAAGATTCAGGGTACCATCTAAATGATTTCAGTTGCAAACCCACCTCAAAATACAGAGCCTTGGAATTGTTATGTACCTACAAGCACTACCGAATATGCAGAGAGAGATTTTCCTGGTCCCGTGATCCCCTCACCCAGGCACAGCACATCGACAGGGAGGGAGACCCCATTCCCACCTCAGGCATAGAGAGAGGAAGACCACCATTGCTACAGGGGAGCCCCCATCCACTCCAGGCACAGCATACATCATTCTCCTTACACGATTGTAATCAGAACAAGTGATGAGACACTTGACTGATACCCAGAAACCTGGGATCTGAGTGCACCATACGGGTACCCTGCACAAGGTAGATGCAGGACAAGTGGCTGGGCCACAGACATACCTAGGAATAACAAGTAGGTCTGCTAGCTGACATCTTTAGTCTAAAAGGAAAACTCAATCACATTTAACATGAATAATGGCAATGATTCCTGCTGTGCATTTCCAACACTTAGTTTATTTATGATTTCCAACAATCAGTTTTTTTTACTCCCAAATATACTGGAATTAGTGTTTACATTTTCAAAACATTTAAATCAGCTGTTTTACTGGAAAGATGTCAGTAAAAGAAAAGCTTTTGGGATAAAGGTCATGTTTACAGCACAGAAAGAGCCATTCAGCCCGTCAGGTCTGTGCCAGCTTTTGTTGAAGCTACATAAAACTCATCCCATGGCTCTCTCTTCTTCAGCTTCAAATTATTTCTCTACTCTTCCCTTAAAAGATACAATGGACTCTGCCTCAACTATTTCCAGTGGCAAAGCCCTAACTCTGCATAAATAAATTTCTCCTAACCTCTCTCTTCAGTGATCATTTTAAATTGATATCCCTCATCACTGAATTCCCAACCGGAGGAAATAGTCTTTCCCTCTTCACTATCAAAATCCATCATAATTTTAAGAACCTCTCGTCTATCTCCTCTTAGCCTTCTGTGCTCCACTAGAAATAGTCCCTGTATTGCAAGTCCCTGCTGATTAACTATAGTTTCCCATTCCAGATATCATCCTGGTTAACCTGTAAATTTAAGAACAGGAAGCAACAAATTGGATAATGAATAGGAAACCAAGCATAGTGATTAACAGTGAGATTTTCTGCCTATTTTCTCCCAGCCTTCCTCTTCTCAAGGCACCGACTCCTTGCTGGCGTTGTCTCCTGTTACCTCACTCAAGTGCTTCGCGCATGAACCTTAACATCGAGTGTTGGCAGGCTAGTAGCCCATGGAAGGCAAAATTCTGATTCTGCCTTCACCTGGGCTGCACAAACACGCACTTCCAGCAGGGGCCGCTCAGGAGCAATCAGAATGAGCTACCGATTTTCATCTCCCCAACGGAGGGCGCTGTCGGCCAATTCTACAATTCCATTAAGGGTTGAACCTTGTTTATGGCTGAGTTACTCACCATTGCAATCAGCTCAGGGAATTCAATGGTGATATTTCTAAATCAAACAGCTGTGGGGAACAGAGTAGCTCAGGTCCGAGGACCCCGCTATTGCCAACTTGTAGAAATAACCTTGACAGAACCATTAAGCAGGTAATACCAAGTTGTGTGGCAAAGCAGGGCGTTCAGAGAAACGGGATTAGAAATTCAAAGAAATGTACAGGGACACAGAAAATGGACTGATGAACCACATCAGGAACACTGGTTTACAGTGATTAAATTAGTCAAATTCAGGTTTTTTTTTTATTCGTTCACGGGATGTGGGCGTCACTGGCGAGGCCAGCATTTATTGCCCATCCCTAATTGCCCTCGAGAAGGTGGTGGTGAGCCGCCTTCTTGAACCGCTGCAGTCCGTGTGGTGACGGTTCTCCCACAGTGCTGTTAGGAAGGGAGTTCCAGGATTTTGACCCAGCGACAATGAAGGAACGGCGATATATTTCCAAGTTGGGATGGTGTGTGACTTGGAGGGGAACGTGCAGGTGGTGTTGTTCCCATGCGCCTGCTGCTCTTGTCCTTCTAGGTGGTAGAGGTCGCGGGCTTGGGAGGTGCTGTCGAAGAAGCCTTGGCGAGTTGCTGCAGTGCATCCTGTGGATGGTACACACTGCAGCCACAGTGCGCCGGTGGTGAAGGGAGTGAATGTTTAGGGTGGTGGATGGGGTGCCAATCAAGCGGGCTGCTTTATCTTGGATGGTGTTGAGCTTCTTGAGTGTTGTTGGAGCTGCACTCATCCAGGCAAGTGGAGAGTATTCCATCACACTCCTGACTTGTGCCTTGTAGATGGTGGAAAGGCTTTGGGGAGTCAGGAGGTGAGTCATTCGCCGCAGAATACCCAGCCTTGACCTGCTCTCGTAGCCACAGTATTTATTTGGCTGGTCCAGTTCAGTTTCTGGTCAATGGTGACCCCCAGGATGTTGATGGTGGGGGATTCGGCGATGGTAATGCCGTTGAATGTCAAGGGGAGGTGGTTAGACTCTCTCTTGTTGGAGATGGTCATTGCCTGGCACTTATCTGGCGCGAATGTTACTTGCCACTTATGAGCCCAAGCCTGGATGTTGTCCAGGTCTTGCTGCATGCGGGCTCGGACTAATTACATAGAATCCGGGATTTTTAACGCTGTTTTCAAAATCATGTCCGCAATTCACTAATTCCCACCGGCAGGACAGACCGACCAGAGGTGGCGGTACAGTGACATACAGTCAGGAGGGAGTGGCCCCAGAGTCCTCAACATTGACACTGGACCCCATGAAATCAAATGGCATCAGGTCAAACATGGGCAAGGAAACTCCTGCTGATTACCACCTATCGCCCTCCCTCAGCTGATGAATCAGTCCTCCTCCATGTTGAACACCACTTGGAGGAAGCACTGAGGGTAGCAAGGGCACAGAATGTACTCTGGGTGGGGAACTTCAATGTCCATCACCAAGAGCGACTCGGTAGCACCACTACTGACCAAGCTGGCCGAGTCCTGAAGGACATAGCTGCCAGACTGGGCCTGCGGCAGGTGGTGAGCAAACCAACATAAGGGAAAAACTTACTTGACTTCGTCCTCACCAATCTACCTGTCGCAAATGCATCTGTCCATGACAGTATTGGTAGGAGTGACCACCGCACAGTGCTCGTGGAGACTAAGTCCTGTCTTCGCACTGAGGACACCATCCAACGTGTTGTGTGGCACTACCACCGTGCTAAATGGGATAGATTCAGAACAGATCTCGCAGCTCAAAACTGGGCATCCATGAGATGCTGTGGGCCATCAGCAGCAGCAGAATTGTATTCCAGCACAATCTGTAACCTCATGGCCCGGCATATTCCTCACTCTACCATTACCAACAAGCCAGGGGATCAACCCTGGTTCAATGAGGAGTGTAGAAGAGCATGCCAGGAGCAGCACCAGGTGTACCGAAAAATGAGGTGCCAACCTGGTGAAGCTACAACTCAGGACTACATGCATGCTAAACAGCGAGGCAACATGCTATAGACAGAACTAAGCGATTCCACAACCAACGGATCAGATCAAAGCTCTGCAGTCCTGCCACATCCAGTCGTGAACAATTAAACAACTAACGGGAGGAGGGGGCTCTGCAAACATCCCCATCCTCAATGATGGCGGAATCCAGCGCGTGAGTGCAAAAGACAAGGCTGAAGCATTTGCAACCATCTTCAGCCAGAAGTGCCGAGTGGATGATCCATCTCAGCCTCCTCCCGATATCCCCACCATCACAGAAGCCAGTCTTCAGCCAATTCGATTCACTCCATGTGATATCAAGAAACGGCTGAGTGCACTTGATACAGCAAAGGCTATGGGCCCGACAACATCCCGGCTGTAGTGCTGAAGACTTGTGCTCCAGAACTAGCCGCGCCTCCAGCCAAGCTGTTCCAGTACAGCTACAACACTGGCATCGACACGACAATGTGGAAAATTGCACAGGTATGTCCTGTCTACAAAAAGCAGGACAAATCCAATCCGGCCAATTACCGCCCCATCTCAATCATCAGCAAAGTGATGGAAGGTGTCGTCGACAGTGCTATCAAGCGGCACTTACTCACCAATAACATGCTCACCGATGCTCAGTTTGGGTTCCGCCAGGACCACTCAGCTCCAGGCCTCATTACAGCCTTGGTCCAAACATGGACAAAAGAGCTGAATTCCAGAGGTGAGGTGAGAGTGACTGCCCTTGACATCAAGGCAGTAATTGACAGAGTGTGGCACCAAGGAGCCTTAGTAAAATTGAAGTCAATGGGAATCAGGGGATAAACTCTCCAGTGGCTGGAGTCATACCTAGCACAAAGGAAGACGGTAGCGGTTGTTGGAGGCCAATCATCTCAGCCCCAGGGCATTGCTGCAGGAGTTCCTCAGGGCAGTGTCTTCGGCCTAACCATCTTCAGCTGCTTCATCAATGACCTTCCCTCCATCATAAGGTCAGAATTGCACAGTGTTCAGTTCCATTCGCAACCCCTCAAATAATGAAGCAGTCCGAACCCGCATGCAGCAAGACCTGGACAACATCCAGGCTTGGGCTCATAAGTGGCAAGTAACATTCGCGCCAGACAAGTGCCAGGCAATGACCATCTCCAACAAGAGAGAGTCTAACCACTTCCCCTTGACATTCAACAGCATTACCATCGCCGAATCCCCAACCATCAACATCCTGGGGGTCACCATTGACCAGAAACTGAACTGGACCAGCCAAATAAATACTGTGGCTACAAGAGGCTGGGTATTCTGCAGCGAGTGACTCACCTCCTGACTCCCCAAAGCCTTTCCACCATCTACAAGGCACAAGTCAGGAGTGCGATGGAATACTCTCCACTTGCCTGGATGAGTGTAGCTCCAACAACATTCAAGAAGCTCAACACCATCCAGGACAAAGCAGCCCGCTTGATTGGCACCCCATCCACCATCCTAAACATTCACTCCCTTCACCACCGGCGCACTGTGGCTGCAGTGTGTACCATCCACAGGATGCACTGCAGCAACTCGCCAAGGCTTCTTCGACAGCATCTCCCAAACCCACGACCTCTACCACCTAGAAGGACAAGAGCAGCAAGCACATGGGAACACCACCACCTGCACGTTCCCCTCCAAGTCACACACCATCCCTACTTGGAAATATATCGCCGTTCCTTCATCGTCGCTGAGTCAAAATCCTGGAACTCCCTTCCTCGCAGCATTGTAGGAGAACCTTCACCACACGGACTGCAGCAGTTCAAGGCGGCGGCTCACCACCACCTTCTCAAGGGCAATTAGGGATGGGCAATAAATGCCGGCCTCGCCAGCGATGCCCACATCCCATGAATGAATAAAAAAAACTGCCCATTTTCCCATGAAAATCTCAAATTAGTATCCCTGACCATAATTGGTGCTTAATATTGAAGAACGCAGAGAATATATGTTGGTACAGTGAATAAATTTGAGCACAAAACGAAAGGTGTTCTGTTAAGTAGGAGAGTCAAGATAAACGTCTCGGTGTAATAGTTGATGAAACATTGAAAATTTCATTAGTGTGCGGCAGCAATCCCAAAGGTGCATAACTGGATACATGGGATACAAGGGTTACAAATACAAGTATTATGTACACTCTATAAAAGCAATAGGGAGACCAGATGTGGAGCAGTCCATCCAGCTGTGGTCACCTTACTATGAATAAATATCAAGCTCATGGGGAGGATACAGAAAAGGAAACAAAGATTTCACACCATCTGATCGATGAAGAGGTTTAGGAAACAAAAGCTATTCTCATTGAAAAAAATGAAAATTAAGCAGAGACATGACCCAAGTGTTTTTTTTAAATAATGAAGGGAAGAAATAACAGATGTAAAAAAATATGTTGTGTAAAACTAATGAAAATAAACTGAATAATAGGGCATGGGATTAAAAGCGGAATTAAAAAATGTCTTTATATTTAGAATAGTAATAATGAACTAGACTGCCACCTAGTGGAATATCAATTCATTTAAAAGTATTTGATTTGAATTTGATTCGGCAGAGCTGAGCGGTATGGTTTTGGGCTAGAAAAACATATCAGAAACATTCAGGTTGGGTCTTGGATGGCAGTTTCATATCAAGCAAATATCAGCACCATTGTCATTTGCTGAGAAAATTACAGCTTGAAAATGGATAGAGTAGTGAACAGAACAGGCAGACGACGAGCATCATCATTGTTTAACATACAAAATAAGAACCAGAGATGTCTCAGAGATCCCAAGGTTAGATCGACCAATCGCTAAGCATTTTGCTAAATATCAGAAAACCAGTATTGGTGTGCACAGTGCAGCTGACGTAATGGTTGCCTGCTTAGCTTATCGACCCCTCTCATTATCCCAGTAATGTTTCAATGGAAAATACCAAGAACACTAATCTACAACAGATCCACGACCGCATGACACACGGGGGGGTAGAGTTCCCGCTTTGGGCGCAATCATGAAATTGTGCCCAAAATGTGCTCGAAATTGCTCTTCAAATTACACTTCAAGTTTCCGCTAAAATTCATTTGCTTAATCACAAGCGTAAAATCTTCCATGAACCAACGTAATCGGTAGAATCTCGCAATTTTGACCTGGGGTGTGACCAGTTTTGTGGGTGGGGCCTGATTCGGTCGAATTGAACCTTGAACCAGGGTAAAAGTTCAAGGAAAACACGAGCGCAAGTGGTATTGGGCTTAACTCACTTAGGTTTAAAATTTTGTGCCGATTCGGCTGATTCTGCCTGGATTGCGCTAACATAACTCGACTCCAGGAATTCAACCATGTGCTGCAGCTTATTAAAGGCACCACATAGACACAGGAGAGCATGTCATAGACACAGGAGAGCATGTCATTTCTTAAGTACCTAAATAAATACTAAAATAAAGTTTCACCATAAGATTTAGGTCAGAGTAAGGTTACACTTCAGAAACAAAGCACTAGAATCCATTCCCGTTATTTTGTATGGAACACCATAGCTTGTGGGCTGAAGGTTAGCACAGCAGCAACAAAGTGAACAAGACTCAGTAACTCCTCGATTTCAGGACTTCAAAATACAGCTTCCTTTCCCATTACTACTTCTTCCTTTTGTTAATTTTTGTACTTATATTATTACTGGCCATTTCAGGGGCTCAGTGACAGCCCCAAGGACTCCCAGGTCAGGTATAGCATGGCCAGCCGAAGAGTGAAGATCCTTCTACACTGCTCCAACCTCGGAAAAGCGCCCCCTACCGCACCGGTGTGACACATCCAGTTGTCACCTTGAGGTTCAACAGAGACTGGCAATATTAGTAACAAAGTAGAGGTAGTTATTGCACTGTGATCCACTTATGATGGGGCCTGAACCCTTAAAGCCAGCACAGGGTGTTTTCCATTCCATCAGTCTGAACTGAATTCAAGCCTAGGTCCTAAACAGTGGCACCAAATGCACTTTCTCCTCCTCTTCAAGGCAAATGAACTAATCTTGTTTTGTTCAGTTCCAAACACTTTGCTGCTGCAGTACTGATTTCCTGCCAAAAGATGGCATTGTTGCTCTATTACAACCACCACAGTCCAACTGCACCTGCTGGGGAGCACGCTCCGTCCTTTTGAGTGGGGGAGGGGAAGAGTCATCTTTTGCTCCTCTATACTTTCTGCAGCACGTTCCATCTTCCAACAACTCTAGACAAGTTACCTTTTTGTTAAGCGCTAATCCAATAGCCAGGTTGGGATTAACTGGACGCCTCACTCTCTAAGATACAGCTCGCTACTTCTATTGGGTTTTTTATTGCATTTGAGCATATAGGGTAATTAAACAGAGCATTGTGCCCAATGACTAATATGAGTTGGGTTTGTATGCCCATGTATCTGTGTACCACTGTTCAAACCCAGTTGTACTCAGTATTGTGCACCTTACCCGTCTTTGTTGGGGGTGTCCTCAGCTGGCTTTGCAGTGGCTGGTGCAGGGTCCTGAGTTAGTTTAGCAGAGACGGACTTGGCAGCATTAGAGTCTGAGGAGGGCTGCGGCTGGCTGATCTGTGAAGGCAGCACTGACCCTGGAAGTGCCCCTGTGATGGGTACACTATTAAAAAAAGCGGTCGAAAAATCCCTAATAATAAAAAAAAACAAAAGGCAGTTCATGAGAGAAGCCATTTCATGGCATCGATATTTACTTACATGATGGTTTTTGGGTGATTAAATACTGCATTAAAATAACTCAAATGAAAACAATAATTTAGTTGAGTTCAATAATCCAAACCATCACTTCTATCATAGCTCAGAGTCTGGCACTGAACCATGCTTCATTTACAGATGCCAAATGCTGGAGCCTCCATTTGCTTCACCTTGAATTCAGCCGTTGTAGGGATGCGGCCTGCCCTTCGCTACAACACAGCTCTACAGAGCTGGACGCGTAGCGCATGACCGTGAGGCTGCAAGGACACTGGGGGTCCCACGTAGCCCCCGAACAGAAGTAGTGTACAGGAGGCTTCCGGCCTGGGGAGTTTTTAAAATCTCTCGGCACAAGGGTGACAAAGGCAGGAGCCAAATCGAAAGGGTCAAGTGGAAATTGCGAGATGAGAGTGTTGAAAAATTTCATAATGTATATTTATTTATTTCATACACAGACTATTTAACAGCAGTTGGCAGGGTTGAACAGGCTGCTGCTCCTGTTCTGTTTTCAGCTAATCCCTGGCTTTTCTGTGAGGCTCATCACCATTGGCATTTGTAACAAGGTAAAACCATCATCTGGATCCCTTTTCACCACTCTTCCCACCCCCGTCACCCCCCACCCACCCACTCGCAAGGAAGGGAGTCTCACAAACATTGCCAGCAGATGCCACTAGTAAGGTGAGTACGCGAGCGGCTTAATTGGCATCAGGAACCACTTGGGAGGGCTTTGAATCAAAGGCAGCACTGATGACAGTGGGGGCGGGGGGCCCAATTCCCTTACATTAACTTTTTGAACACTTCTGCAGAACCTTCAGCTCGGCAATGAAGTTGATCAGTTACATGTCACAAGCAGGATGTCCGACCTTTGGGATGAGTGGGCCAGATCCAGACATCACTACTATGGAATAGCCACACAGAGGCATAATTCCACTGGACCCAGCTTCAAGTCACTTTCTCAAGTATCAAAGCAAATGCTGTATGGGGCTGTAGTTAGGAGGGCATGAATTCCTGCACAAATTCAGTATGTGTGTAATCACAAATGCTGCAACCACAAAATTACCAACATGTTTCAATTTTTGTCATATTTATAAAATCAAGTCATTATTTTTCATTTTGAAACTTACAAACACAAAAAAAGTTATCTCTGCCGTACCTAGACATTTATACGGTCAATTATCTATGATACATTCTATGTTTTAATGTCCCCAAGATGAGTTTAAAATTGTATACACCATGTGTGTCTGGTACAGACAGACATTGAGCTGCAGCGAGATCACTGCCGCCACGGTCCAGATGCAGGCTGAGCTGCTCCAGTGTGAGCCACTCCTCAGGGACAGTCCCTTCCTAACAGACCTCAAAGATTATGAAAAAGATTGATGAGGCTGGTCCAGGCAAATTGTTCAACCTGGTGAAGGGTTTGAATACTGAGGGGCACAACTGGGAAGATAAGAGTAAAAAGGGAAGTCAGGGAGAATATTATTTTAATCACCAAGAGTAACAGACTCGTGGAACAAGTTACCAGGGATGAGGACAACACCAGTGGATTCAAGAGGCAACTGATTATATTTCTGGAGAGAGACTGAATTGAAGAATATGAGAATGCCTGTACTCGAGGCGAAGATCCATCAAAAAATAATTTAAAGTAATGTCATTCTCCTAGAAGTTTTTAGGAATGTTAATCCTTCGCCTGGGCTGGGAGTGATTGCCGCTGAGACCTTCAACCACCTAGGCCCCACGCTCTGGAATTACCTCCCTAAACTCCTCCGCCTCTCAACCTCGCTCTCCTATTTCAAGACCCTCCCTAAAAACCGCATCTTTGACTAAGCTTTTGGTTATCCCTCCTAATAACTCCTTTGGTTCGGCATCCATCTTTGTCCCATTATAGCTCTGAAGCCCCTTGGAATGTTTTTCTACCTTAAAGGCGCTGTATAAATGCAAGTTGTTGTGGTCGAGACTGGGTGCCCAAAATGGAAAAGTGTCCCATTTCCCAGCATTACATCCCTCAATACACTGATTAGCACAAAACTTTATGGCATAAATTTAAAAAACAAGTGAAAATGAATGAAAAGTATCCAGTAGTGCAACTGCCATCAACATAATCAGCAATTAGTACACCTCAAATAGATACTTTAATTTATGTAGCACTTCACCATGTTGAAACGTCTCAAAGCATTGCACAATGAATCAGTCTGAAGGGCTGCGACCATCATTTGGGTAAAGGCACAACAGCCATTCCACGCCAGTAACACGCCACAAACAGCAGTTAGACGGAATGACTCTATCTATTTTTCAACACTAGTGCCCCAAACGAATATTGGACAAATCTGCAGGACTCTCTGCTCTTCTTTAAGTAGTAACATGGGATCTTTAACATCCACCGAAAGAGGTGTAGAAAGGGCCTTTTTTTAACATCTCATCCAGAGGAGGGGTTACCTCTGACAGTGCAGCACTTCTTCGGTATTCCACTGGACTGTGTGCTCAAGTCTTAGTGTGGGCTTGGACCCACAACCTTCTGACCCAGAGATGAGAGTGCTTATCAGCCTAGCCAAACGGAGAAAAAACCTTTGTAACCAAAGAGTTAGCTTTAAATCTCATCTCACTACACGAATTTCAAAACATATGTATTTGAAGCCAGAAGCCGGGTGGGGGGGCGGGGGGGGGGCGGCAAAACTGTGGAGGAGCTCCAATGGAGAACAGAAACCACTTAGTGCCCCATCCTACAATGCAGTCACAGGCCCTGGACAATAGATTCTGAAGCAGAGGGGGCTACTCCTTCCCATTTCAACCCTTGCTCCCATTCCACACATCCTGCCCATTATCAACTATTCTTCTTGCACCAATAAACCCATGCCATGTTAATTCCCCACCACTCTCAAATCAATGGCTTTCCCCATTCCAGCAGGCAATGCTTCCCTTCTTGCATAGTGAACCCTCGGCAATCCATCATTTCCACAGTCATCTCATTTATCCTGCATCAACAGCTCACTAAACTTCAATCAAAATAGGGGCATTATTGCTCCACAAAGAACTGAGAGAAGTGCTATAGTGGAACTCAAATCTAAACAGCAGTTAAAGTGGGCACGCTGGTGTGGACTGGAGTCGGAAGCACAGAGCACATTGCAAGTCCAATTAACAGAGAGCAGTTTCTGAACAGTTCTGGAGAATTCAGAAGCAGCCTATTCACTAGCCACTCAAAAGAACGTCAACCTGCCTTCTAAATCTTAAAATTAGAGCTCGGCCTTTCAGGGAAAAAGGAACAGAAGTAGGCCATTCAGTTCCTCGAGCCTGTTCCGTCATTCAATGGGATCATGGCTGATCTGTATCCAAACTTCATCCACCCGCCTTGGCTCCATATCCCTTAATACCTTTGCCTAATAAAAATCTATCGATCTCAGATTTAAAATTATTAATTGAGCTAGAATCTACTGCTTTTTGTGGGAGAGAGTTCCACACTTCTACCACCCTTTGCTCGAAGAAGTGTTTCCTAACTTCTCTTCAGAATGGCCTGGCTCTGATTTTAAGGATATGGCCCCTTGTCCTAGACTCCCCCACCAGTGGAAAAAAGTTTCTCTCTATCTACCCTACAATTCCTTTCAAAATCCTAAAAATCTCAGTCAAATCACCCCTTAACCTTCTATATTCCAGAGAATACTAGACTAGTTTGTGTAAACTCGCCTCATAATCTAACCCTTGGAACCCTGTTAACATTCTGGTGAATCTGCACTGCAGTCCTTCCAAGGCCAATATATCCTTTCTAAGGTGTGGTGCCCAGAACTGTACACATTACTCCAGATGTGGTCTAACCAGGGCTTTGTATAGCTGTAACAAAACTTCCTCCCCTTTATATTCTAGCCCTCTAGTTTTTAAGGCTATAGTTATAAAGGGGCAATGTTAGGAAGCACTTCACACAAAGGGTAGTGGAAATCTGGAACTCTCTCCCTGAAAAAGCTGTTGAGGCTAGGAGTCAATTGAAAATTTCAAAACCAAGATTGATAAATTTTTGTTCGGCAAGGGTATTAAGGGTTATGGAACCAAGGCAGGTAAATTGAGTTAAGATACAGATCAGCCATGATCTAATTGAATGGCAGAACAGGATCGACGGGCTGAACGGCCTACTCCTGTTCCTAAATGGATCTCAAAAATTGTGACGCCCCACAAGTCAGTCCCAGCTAGTGTTGCTGAGGCAATTTACACCAGCACTACTTCATCACAACAACGCCCTCTATTTAAATATCAACTGGTTAGAAATGAGAATGGCACATTACACTAGAGCACTAACACAGAACAGATGGGAAGGTGATATTGTCTTCACTCTTTTGAGTTACCAATCTCAGGGGGAAAAGGGGAGTAGCTTTTCGCAGGCCCCTGTCACACCAGGTAGGTGAGCAGATCCCTGCTCTCAGAGGTATGGTTGGGTCCTGCGATTTGCCACGGCAACGTCCCCCTTCAGTTTCTCCCGCTGCTGAACACTGGAACTTTAGAACGTTCTGCCGATTAATATTAGAGAGGCAGCAAGAAAAGAAACAGATCCAAACCTGCAGGGAAATCATCCCCCGAAACTACCTGTGATATTAGTCATTTTCCTGGCAGCTGCCGAGTGACTTTTGGCAACTTTTGCCACAAAATCACGTGCCCCATGCAAGAGGTAAGTCAGGCAGGAGACCGAAAGGAGAGAAAGGAGGGTTAAAAAACTTTGAATGGCAAATCGCCGTGAACAAAAAGATGGTCCCATTGGGAATTACATATCCAGGGAGTAGCAGTGGACAGATAGAGGAGTGTCTACTTAGCACTAGCCATTTTGCCCTGGAGGAAACTTTAATCAGGCCCAGGTTTCAATGCTGTGGACATCCACATCAACAATACAGGACTCAAAAGGTTGTTTTTGCCAACATGTTTATAAAAAGGGAGTCGCATCAGAACCCCTTATAAAAATAAAGTTCCAATTCTGATTGATTTCAAGAGGGCCTGAAAGTTCCCGGTGGGGGGGGGGGGGGGGGGGGGGAGTTTCCCAATCTCCGACTGTAACTTCGATGCAACATTATGTAACCTGCAGCGACACAGCGCAAACAGCCGTTTCTTTAGGGTACCACCGGTCACCCACCAAAGTTACCGTGGTAACTGGTAGCAGCCCCGTGTAATTTGAGGACCAAGGGTTTTTAAAACAGTGAGTACTGATTACATCAATGGCAGATCTGGCTAGGAGGAATTATAAGGGGCATTGCATCTGGAAAGTGGGATTATCAGTGGAGATACCATCAGTAATAAGAAGTGCAGTTACTGAGCCTGACCATGCAACACAACTGGGTTATCAGTGGAGACGCAGTCATTCACAAAGGGTTCCGGTTGGGAGGAGTTATTGAGCGCTGTGAAGGAGCTCGATCAACACCAGTCCAGATGGTCAATAATCCCCTGGGTGCTTCTGCGGCACATCCAGTTGATCTGATGCTGTTAATACAATTACTCTCAATCTCTCACTCATTTTCATCTTTAATGGTGCCATCAACACCCGTAGACATTTCTTAAAAAGCTCCAACAGACTGAGACAATTAAAGTTAATCAGAATCCTTTCTACCCATCTGAGGGTGAAATCCCCTTTTCACACATGTGCTGAATGTAGCCCAGTGCTTTGCTGTTAGGACAGCAGTGTGTAAAATAATTTTCTTTTTTCTTAAAAAAAAGCCTGCTTCTGTGGCAGTTAGGAGATCAGTCATAAGTTAAATCACAAGAACGCATCGATGATTTAATGGGCCAGAAATTGCTCCCGAAATAACGGAGGAGCTCAACAGCACTCGGTTTTTAAAGGTGAATTGAAGGAGCAAGTTCCCACGTTTGCACATGCGCACTAAAATGCGGAAATCGTGAACTTGCTCCCATTGGTTCGCCGCCAATTTTACAGCTTCGAATTAAAAGGGACATCGCATGCTGCAATCAGAAAAATCATTGAAAAATCGCCAACTTGTTTATCTGCCCAGTTGGATAGTAACTAATTACGCCGCCAAACAGGTAGGCTTAAAAATACCAGGTCTAAACTAAGTTTTAAAAACACGGTTAGTCTTAATGACTGCCAAACAATTAAAAATTAAATTAAAAAAATGCGGCGTCTCCTATTACTCTTTATACTATTGGTTTTTGATTTTTTTTTTAATTAAAAATTTTTTTTTTTTCCTTCTGTCTCTTTAATTTAATTCAACTATTTCTTTGGCTTTTCATAAAAACAAAATTTGAAATTTTTATTTACAATGACATCCAGAATACTAACTTTAAATGAATGAAGTCTGCTCGCCTGCTTGAGCAGTGCAGCCTGAATCTGTGGGCGGGACTTCTCTTCCTGACAGATTTTGTGGGCGTGTCTTCTATTCTTTCAGACTGTTCCATACGCGTCAACTCATGCTGCTCAGAGGCTGAGTTGATAGCGCACAATGTTTTTAAAGATCAAAATCAAGCAATTCGACGCCGCAGAGCCCGCAGTAAGTATTTTTGTTAATTTAATTTGCAGGAGCTGCGGTGAGCGTTGCCTCGCCGCTCTGCACGATTTCTGGCCCAATACCTATTTAAGAGACTGTCACTTGAAACGTATGTCACTGTACGTTTAGAGTAACTGGGTTGAGGCAAAATCCTCATTCTGTAGGTGCGGCTAGAAACTGCATTATATGGAAAATCAGGTCCTCAGCTACATACGACTGCCATGACACTAGTTGAACTTTTAATTGCAAAACCATTGGCACTGACTCATCAGAAGCACTTCTTGATAAACACAGTAAGAGGAGCAGGCCATTCAGCCCATCGAGCCTGTTCCACCATTCAATTAGATCATGGCAGATCCATACCTCAACTCCATTTATCCACCTTAACTACGCAGACAGTCAGCACTCTATTGAATCTGGCTAATTGTCAGCTTGTTAACTTGGAGTCAGGTTATGGGAAACCAGCCCAATGCCTTTGAACCTACATTGAGGGACAACTGCATGTGTTTGTCTAGAACACATTTTTGCTTTTCTTTCTCTCAGTCCAGTGGAGAAAGGTGATGAAGGTCTCAAGACAAGTTTCTGAGGGAGGGGGATCTATTGCTTTTGAGTCCATTTGACAAGATAACTTGGCATTCAGAATTTACCGATTGTGAAGGATCAGTGGGATAGCCTTCCCCAGCTCAAGCCCCTGTACTTCCTGTAGTGTTGGTCTGCAGCTTGTGTGGAGATGGCACCGAGACTGATGGGCAAAACGCCACGTATAAGTTTTGTGTCGCATACGCTGGCTCGGGTTTTGTACTAAGGGTTGGCAAAGTCTTATGTTATTTGTTATTTTTACATTCAAGGAGGAGGAAGTTAAGAATTCAGTATCTCAGTGAAATCTGCTGTACTGACTCTATGCTACTGTTTAACCTTTATGTTTAACAAACTCAATTCATTTACAGTCCTTTCTACTTATGAAGAACTCATTTATGTCGACATATCAACACAAAAGGTGAGATCCCAGTACCTTCTCTGCACATCAATACCAAATACCTGCCAAATGTATCCATGCCGACATAAACTCTGGCACGCTTAATTTGGCAATTTAAGTCCCTAACAGTATAATTTGGATAAGGTACAAGCACTAATCTGAAAAGAACAAGTGTTGCGAATGAAAGAGTCTATTTTGACCATTTCTAAAACAAGAAAAATACATGTAAATAAATGGTACAGAAATTTATATACTATAATAATTATTTATGTAAGAGATAAAAAATGTTTTAATTTACAAAATGTCCAAACGTCGAACTTATATGTCTCTGTATGTCAATATTTAAAAGGTCTCCAACAGGTCGACATAAGTGAGTAGGACTGTATTATAGTTCTGATAGTGTGATTATTTTTCCACTACCCAAAGGCTGGGGAGATAGAAAAGGGCACGTGACAAATCAAAAGGACATAACGGTAACAACAGCTTCTGTTTGACCCCTGGGCAATGCTACATTACCAGAAATTGTGCATATACATCACATACTGGTTCGTAGGGAGCTTGCTTACAGCAACGTTCCTTAGTGCTGAGTGTGAAAGAAATATCTGAGCAAAACCTAAAACAAAACAGTGGTCTTATCTGAAATAATTTTAAACAAGTTAGAATTTTTGACCCGTGGATTTTGAGCAACATTATCTGTTGTCACTTCACATATCACTGTCCAGCCTCTCACTAAACCTGCGTTAATCAGACAAGCTGACAATCAATTCAAATACAGTAAGAATCTGTACACACCCACTCCAATATGTGGAACTACAGATAATTATACAAAGCTTGGAAATGGTGGTCCATGATTTTGTAAGACAGAATCTGACCCAAGCATAAAGCCTCATGTTTCTAAAAGCCTTTCTGTCTTACCATTTATTAAATGTAGAGTCCTGGTAATTGGAAAGAATCAGATTCTAGTTGTCACAACAGCACACGGACAAGGTTTTCAAATATCCATTGCCTATTACTAGGCACAAGAAACCATGGTATCCGCATACACTACAAAGCACTAAGGCTATTCACAGGATTGCTAGCTTATACAGGTGGTGCGGGTGTGACTCGCATCTTCAGTTTAGAGGTGGCTTTACACAATCACAGAAAGAAGGCAGGACCAGAGTCTCAGAACCAAGTGGCTCACTTACAAAATACTAACAGGGCTGCAGTGTTGCCACTCGCGTATATAGTTTTAAAAATGTTCTATTCAGTAGGACACAAGGCATTTGTCACTGCTTAGCCCAGAATATAAATGGGTGCGGGCAACTCGGAACAGCATCACTGGTACAGTGACACTGAGCACGCCCAGTGGGACCCCTGTCGTCACAAAATGGGGTGGGTAAGCTGCCCACCTTCTCCACACAATTCAACAGATATATCTACAACTACTGTTAGTGGATACAAAATACAGCCCGAAATCACACCACAATTAGCAAACTTTGTGGTGACACTGCAATCCCTTTTTCCACAAAACCACCTCAGGTGGTTTCTTGTACACCACAGCTGCTCTCTTTTATAGATACCCTTCATTGAATATTGCTGTCTATTCTGTTGTTTGTTTTCAATTAACTGCTTTTTAATGCACTGTTTTTCTGTTTTTTGTTCCTGTGTCTGAGACATTATTCGCCTCCTGTTCCTACAGGTAAGGGTAACAAGGGATCTGGAACAACGGAGTGTGAATGGAATTGAGGTACAGATCAGCCTTGATCTAACTGAATGGCGGAACAGCCTCGAGGGCCTGAATGGCCTCCTCCTGTTCAGATATATGCTCCCCGTGCAGTGGCTTCCAGCTGTTATCCTGCCGAACATGAGAAAGCAAATTACACGAGTGAGGTGCTGGCTTCTCGTCTAAAACACCAGTTTGACCCGTCTAGACATCAATGCCCTTGCTCCAGCACCAGTTCATCATCTCCGCTGCTGCAGCAATAAATCAATCAGTGAGACTTCCTGTCTGTGCTGCTGCAAGAATCTGCCAGCCTGGTAATTTGTGGAATTCATTCCTCTTGTTCTTTAAATGTGCTAATAAAAGGAAGTGGGGTTTACTTATTTTAACACCAACTGTACCATTATATTGTCTTTCTCATTGAGTCTGGTCCATTCGATCATGTAAAATACCACAAAAACAAGTCTCATTCCCCATCACTTTGCTCTCCTGCTGCATCACTCTTCAGGGGCTCTATCTTAGAGTGAGTGAAAGTGCTCTTCAACATTCAGCTTCATTGCAAAGTAAAGTTTTAATATAATTATTATCCATGGGTTTAGGTTAGAAATTAAATTAACCTGGAGTATCACCAGCACCGCACAAGACAGAGCCAAGGCCCCTATCCCCATCCGAGCATGTTGGCCCCAGCAACCTCCATTACACAGACCCCTCCCGTAGCCCCATTAACCCAGTTGTTATGCGATGTGACAGTTCTATCGCAGGCTTGTGTCCTTCACTAGGTATAAAGCTGACTGTTTGAGGATGGGAAGTATAGTGGCAGGACAGAATCAGAGGCCACGGTTTAACTCCCAATCTAAGCCCCAAAACAACAGAGAGGTGCATGGGGTGGCCACGCAATCTTCCTGGAAAGGTTGAGGGGAATGGTGCAGGCCTGGTCACCGTGCATTGCCCATCAGCCAACCAAAGAAGACATTGGCGGAGCAGGTCACTTTCTCTGCAGCAGAAACATGGCCCCTTGAGGTAGAACAAGGAGAAAACTTATGAATGTGCCCTTTATTGGGGAGTAAAACAGAACAAAAATTAAATATAGCTTCTTCAGTGGGCTGTTAAATAAAAGTCCATTTCATAATAAAAAGTAGGTGGTGGGGGGGTGGGGGGGGAGTTTCTCAAACTGCAAAATGTCCAAAAGTTCAGAGGGCAAACATAAGTCCTTCAGAAATATTGCAGTGACTGAAACAGTACCTCTGACACAGATTTTCTGTTCCTTCTGATATCCATAGTTCTTAAGGCTGGAGTTCACTCACTTATAAACCCCCAGCATGGAGTTCAGAACATTGCAGCCTGACTGTGAATCTAACCAGGTCACTGCCAGCGGCAAACACCTCACGTTCCCTCTCTTTGTCTAATCAGAAGCAGCTTCTCCAGCAATCAGAAGAACCTACTCAGCCATAACTGGCCTCTCAATGTGGCCCTGCAACCTCTCGTGGCCATGAGCCGCACTGCTGCCGCCACCTTACACTCCCCTCCCTGCAGTTGTGCAATCACTGGAGAATCAAATCAGTTCAAGCGGAGTCACAGGTTGAATGCTTTCTGTCATCAGTGTTCAATGACACGGTACCACAGCTCAGAAACATCCAGATAGAACAACTGCCAAATACTCTGACCTCCTCAGATAGAACATTAGTGCTTGTACATTCAGCGTAACAAAGCTGGTGCTAAGCAAGGCTCCCTCCATATCACAGCAATCTCAACACAATGGCCTGCTGACTTCCGCAGCCCAAACAACCTGCTGGGTTTTCAGCCTTCCAGTTTGCACAAGTGAAAGGAGGTTAATAAAACTACCCTGAGCTGGCCATAATACACATTAAAATGACAGCAAAGTAGATAGCTAGAGAGTTACAAATCTGTAATTCAATGACACCAAGCCCTTAGAATGCAGTTCCGTGAAAATCGTCTGAACAAAACAGACTTAAGTTACTGCCTTTCACTCACTCCCAGTTTTGTATTTAGTATGAAACACACATGAATGATATTTTCTTGATGCTGGCTGGCAGGGGATTGAGTGCCGAGCCAGCAATTTGCAAAGTTGACGCAGCGCGATGTAGGACTGAGGGCACACAATAGGATCTGTAGCTCACATTTGTTTCTTCACGGATTCCTAAGTGTGCAGCACACATTGCAAGGCTTTTCAAAGGGGATTGAAATGACCTCTTACCCCGTGTCTAACTGAGCAATGCAAAAGGGAGTGATTCTTCTCCGCCCGTCAGCTGTCCTAGTTTCAATCTGCTTCTTTAATAAATTCTATAAAGGGAGGAAAAAAAGAAAGAAATTTCAGACGCTATTATCCAGCACACCATTTGCTTCCCACTGAAGCTCCCAGTAACGTGGCCAAGGCTCTTAATTGGTTTTCTTAAGCCCCTCAGTTTATTCAGACTGCTCTTTTAATCTCACAGCCCACAGAAAACACAGCACTTTAGAGGAGTCTTCATTCAAAAGTAGACGAACCCTTCGAAACTAAATACCAAACGTGACAGGAGTAAAATACCTTTCAGAACGCTGCACTGGCTGCTACTAATGCCATGCGTGTAATTCTGGTGATGGCCGATCTTGCCATCTTTCAGGAGATGGTTGAAACACAACACCCCCTGGAAACAAGCTGCATCATATTACACAGGACAGCTTTACAGCAGTGGCCTGTACAACACAAACGCTGCGCTGCAGGGTGGCAAGTCACTCATCTAATAAGTGACAGTCAATCCATTAGGAAGATTCTTATTAAACTCCACAACCTGTTAATGATAGTACTTCATGTAATACTCTGATCCATTGTGCTGTACAATGGTGTGAGGTACCCTACCCATGTACAACACAGTTCAAAACAAAGCATCCTCTCACATCCCAGGCTAATTTCGTTAGTTACTGATGGCTGGTAATGAGAGCAGTTATATTCCATATTGGATGCAACCATACACAGAACATAGCAGGAGTCTGTTTGGGAACAGATAGGACCCCGTTGCTGTAAAGACCATTCAGAAACAACCCATCCACATCACTTCTGGAGAGTAATATCCATTTAGTAATATATATTTTGAGTGAGAGAGCGAGATCAGAGTATCACATGAGGTAATGTAACCAACAGTTTTTGTTTGTTCTTCGTATCTTGGAGGATAGTATTAAGTAGTGAAAGAATTTGCAGTCCTGATTAACACTCCTTCCATGGCCATAACCATCTTTATACTAGTTGATAGGGCGGTTAGCCCTATACGGCAGAGGGGTTTATGGGCTTGCACAACCCACACAATTGTGGGGGGGGGGGGGGGGGGGGGGGGGGCGCACCCATACCAACTAGATGCGAGGATACCACCGGATGTCAATCCAGAACAACTTCACAGACAGGCAGCTGCAAGTCACTCCAATGACTGACGTGATTGTCATCCTGAGGAGAGATGGGGCAATCAGATTTGGAACATCACCATCTGGGGCAACTAATCTGCAGCACAGGCGAAGACTTGTCTACCTGAAGTAAAGGAGTTCAAGTAATAGCCTTAGGGTGACAAATTCATCTTTATGTTTGAGACTCGGGTACTGGTTGAACTATAAAGTGAAAGCAATTACAGGATCAGCAGCCTAATAGAGAAAGGGAGACCACCTATCTTAGGAAAAGAATTTGAATTTACCTTGTGCCTTATCACATGCTCTGGGTGTTTCAAATCACTTCACAACCAATTAATGACCATTCAAATATAATGAATGACTGTTGCCAAAACTTAGATTACATTAGCCCAAATCATCAGTTAAGTTACAGGGCAAGGGAGTCAAAGAGAAGAGGGAACATGGCTTCAAGTTGGACAGTTTCTTGGCTGGGGCAGAGATCACATCATATAGAAGGTAAGTGGATTAACAGATAACATACTTATGGTCAATGTGATCTCCTGGACTGGGTTCAATCGTCTGAGGGGGACGGAGGGGAATTTTCCAGAATTTTTCCCCCCGTATTGACTCTGGATTTTTGTTCTTTTTTTTTACTTCTCCAAGATCATCACATGGCTACAGGTAGGGGGAGAGGTAGGATGTGTTTGGTCATGATGCTCCAGCCATCATAAGCGTGGGGCAGGTTTGAT
The DNA here is from genome assembly GCF_035084215.1 of Heptranchias perlo. NCBI lineage: Eukaryota > Metazoa > Chordata > Chondrichthyes > Hexanchiformes > Hexanchidae > Heptranchias > Heptranchias perlo. The sequence goes on from NC_090349.1 coordinate 9,306,837, forward strand.
GGATCAGCCGGTCTTTTCCTGCCCGTCATTTTCATATGTTCGGAAAAGAACAGGCACTAATTGTCATTAAGATATTGTGCATGTAAACAGAGTCTCTCCAAGGTTATGTGGTTACAAACCATTGCAGCTGGCAACGGAAGATTGGAACTAAGTTAATCCTCAGTAATCAGACACCTGAGCTGCACATGTCCTCAGTACTCCAGAGAGGTACTGACTGCCATCCTGACACATTGATGGGACCTGGAGAGGGAGACTGGTTCTGGGAGGCTAGGATTCTTCCAACTCAATCCCAGATGACCCTGCAAGCCAATGCCTTAACAGGTAATGTGGTCCTAGCTGGACAAGCAACAGGAAGCCTACTGCTACAGTTTAACCAGCTCTGTGCTGGTTAAACTGCAGCAGTAGCCCCATGCAGACTTGTGGGTCCCTAAGCCTTGGCTCTTGGCACTCTGAGCTTAAGTCCTCTAGGCTGAAGTAAGTGGCATGTGTCCCTATAAGGAGAGAATTTACACTCTGTATAGGGAAAACAGAAACTTTCCCAAGTGCATTTCGCAGCAGCTTGGTTTGGAGATACTGGACATTGGTGATGGGCTTCTGCACAGTTAACCAAAACAAACTGTGCATATGAGACTTTCAACCCCCCACGGCTTTACCACTTCAGTTCTTATTCACCGTAAGGAGGAATGTAGACTATTTTCAGAAGCACCAGTTCCTACAAACATCACATGAAGTGGAGAGAATCTGGTGGGACCTTAAAGAATGAAATGCACAGACTTGGTAATCTGGGATCTATAATGCAAGCTCGTAGTTCATTTAGTCTTTTTAGAGACATTAGGTCTACTAATTGGGCTGTTTTTCCAATTGGAAAAAAAAACATATTTCAGAAGCAAAATTCGAACACAAGCTTATATAAGACATGATATAAATCCCATGGTAGGAATCTCCATAATCACTTTATAAAGGTGGAACTTAAATACCTTCTCTAATAGGTTTCCCTCTGATGGAATATGAAAAATATTGATCGGAGAGTACTGCTGAGAGTAGGTTTGGTGCCCCATTATGAGGTATTGGTGGTACTCCAGGGAATAACGAACATGACATCCGAGGACTGTATTAGGTTAGACATTGGCCTTTCACCTCCATGACCTGGGTCATATCCAGCCTAGACTGATGGGATGAAAGTGTCCTTAATCTGCTTACTGTAAAATGAGCTTGGGTTGTTTCAAATTTGTTCCAAGTGGACAGGGGCACACGGCACAAAGCTGATCACAATTTGGCATGAATTGGAAATCTCGCTCAGAGAGGCTATAGGATGGCTGGTTTGGGGTTACTCTTCGGTGGTTGTGAGTGGGGCTGATGTGCATTATTGAGCCGTAGAAGAAGATTTACTCTGTTATCTATATCTGTTCAAGAGTTAATGCTGACACCAAGTGCCTGAAATGTGAAATGTTCCATTCCCCAGCACAAGATTCACCAAATTTTCTTTAAGAACATGTGCAGTAAGGTGTGGGCTGATTCCAAGATGTGCTACTAAGCTTTCTTGATGGAGGGTTTCCTTGCTGTCATCATTGGGTCCATTATCGACAGACTATAAGGTGTGACAAAAATGAAGACTTTTTAATCTTTTACGGATCATTTAGTGGATTCTTTCTTCCTGGTCTCAGCAAATATAGGGTTAAAATGGGTTACAGCTAGCTGCTTCTGCCAGCTCGAGAGAATAAAAATCTGGTACGCCGAAGGCCTTTATACATGTGAACTGATTGCTACTGGGTGAGGATCCGTCTCAAATTATTCGAAGTATTTGGAATTGATCAATGGATCAACCCATTCCATTCAGTTACAAGCATCCTGTGGGGCGGTTTACAGCACTTGCTTGGTTGGCAGCTCTATTTGTGTGGGGAAATACCACTGTGTCAACGACGTGACCATCTGACCACCTAAATGTAGCTATGAGAAACAGAGTTTTAATGTTCTGGGACATATTCAAAGGAATTTGTAGCTCTAAGCGAGCAGTGCTGCACAAAGATCACAGTTAGTCTGAGGCCATCAGTGATTCGCTGGTAGCAGACAGCCACGTAAAAAGTGAAGAAAAAGTGTTTCAAGGGCTATTGCAGCAGCAGTAGTTTTGTTGTTCTGACATTGAAGAGATCGGTAAAATTGTAATTACTGTAAAGATGCTGTTTGTACTCATTAACCTAGTGTTCAATAAATTTGTCCACTGTTTTATAGCCAGATAAGAATATAAATAATTCTTCTACCGACCCAAGGCAAGATCATGTAATGACATGTGACATTCTCGTAAGCTGAATACAGTGATAGGGATCCTCCATTCAACCACTGGTCCTCAATACATTTAACTAGATAATTACCAGGTGAAGATTACCAATAGACTCAAGGCCTAATGATTATAGTTGCTCCCTCTCACCAGCCATTGCGTCACGGTAGGACTTGAGGAAGGATGGATATTTGATTGCATAGTTGGGAAAGATCACCTTCCTTTGGAGGACATCTCTGCAGTACTTTCGAAAGAGAAATATATCCTTCCATGAAATTATTCAGGCCTTGGGATCTTGATTGTTTCTAACAGGTTGTATCATAACTTCCACTTTTAAGAAGTAATTAATTGAATATGAAACCTCTAATATCACCTATGCTATTTTCTTACAGTTGATGTAAAACTGCTTATCTTTGAGAATCAATGGCTGCCAGCCAATCTCCCTCAGTATGGGGCTTTATGATTATCACGGCTTTATCTTTTTTGAGGAATAAAGTGTGTTGCCTAACTGTTCATCACCTACTCCAGTTAGAGAGCTCAGATCTTCCCTTGGTCCTGTAGCTGTTGAAGAGTTTCACTTTACGCTGCTTTGTGTTACAGTGAGCTTGAATTATTTGCTCATACAAACCGTGCCTTGGGTGACAAACTGCAGTCTTGTCCACACTCTCATCAATTATAATGGGGAAATAATCCCAATTATCACTTGCATTAGTATGTCATGGATCCCACCTGCAAATTCAGGAAGGGACAAGCAACAAGCATGTCAGGATTTCATTTAAACCTCCTGGAGCTATGCTCTATACAAATCAACTAGCAGGAGGCATGACATAGCTTAAGGTTCAAAGTGCCATCATCAAATAATGCCTCCAGCAAGCTGCCTCTCTCTTAGACCCTATTTGGCCCAAGACAAATAGCAGATTATGGCAAATCGAACAGGAAAACTTTGCATCACAGGGTTTGAATTAATTTTGTGCCACAAATTAAATAAAATTTAAAAAAAAATGTAGCAAAAGATCAGACTTTGAATGTGCAAATAGAACAGGCTATTAACACAAAGTGCTTTATAAGAGATTCTAAACATTCCACATATTCACAAGCATTCACTGCATTATGTTCAGGGAAGAGCGCCATATTAGTTAGGTTTAATTTTCCCAATGTATTTAAAGATAATGTTGCACCAAGATAGCCAGATTTTCCTAGCTAACTGAAGTTAACTATTGTGGCACTTAGACTAGCTTGCTGCCAAAGTCTTGCCATGTTCTGGAAGTACTATAGCAAAGATTCAAAATATGTCTCTCTCTCTACCCCCAACGTCTATCTCTGGGGACGCCAAGGATAAAAAATACTCAACTCACATTTATAACCTAAGAATGATTCGAACAGTTTTGCATTTGCACTCAAATATTAAAATGGCAGTATCGTGATTTCACACAATTTTGATGTCAAGTTGGGTTGGCGGAAAGCGGGGTGTCACCGAGCAGAGCTCAAACAAGATGTTTACTTAAAAAACACTTCCTAGGCACAGTCATTGTACGTATCAGCATGCACCTAAGGAGGCCCAAGTGAGCACCAGTTGCACTCATGTGAAATACTGGGAATATTTTGGCGAACCCCAAACAGTCGTTAATAAAAGGGTACGGTAGCATAGTGGTTATGTTACTGGGCTAGTAATCCAGAGGCCTGGACTAAAATCCAGAGTCAGGAGTTCAAATTCCGCCACGGCAGCTGGCAAATTTAAATTCAATTAATTAATTAAATAAAAATCTGGAATTAAAATACTAGTATCAGTAATGATGGCCATGAAACTACCGGATTGTCGTAAAAACCCATCTGGTTCACTAATGTCCTTTAGGGAAGGAAGCCTGCCGCCCTTACCCGGTCTGGCCTATATGTGACTCCAGACCCACAGCAATGTGGTTGATTCTTAATTGCCCTCTGAAATGGCCGAGCAAGCCACTCAGTTGTAAAATCTCGCTACGAAAAGTCATAATAAGAATAAAACCGGACGGACCACCCGGCATTGGACCACTAGGCACCGGACACGACAACGGCAAAACACCAAGCCCAGTCGACCCTGCAAGGTCCTCCTTACTAACATCTGGGGACTTGTGCCAAAATTGGGAGAGCTGTCCCACAGACTAGTCAAGCAACAGCCTGACATAGCCATACTCACAGAATCATATCTTTCAGCCAACGTCCCAGACTCTTCCATCAACATCCCTGGGTATGTCCTGTCCCACCGGCAGGACAGACCCACCAGAGGTGGCGGTACAGTGATATACAGTCAGGAGGGAGTGGCCCTGGGAGTCCTCAACATTGACTCTGGACCCCATGAAATCTCATGGCAACAGGTCAAACATGGGCAAGGAAACCTCCTGCTGATTACCACCTACCGTCCTCCCTCAGCTGATGAATCAGTCCTCCTCCATGTTGAACACCACTTGGAGGAAGCACTGAGGGTAGCAAGGGCACAGAATGTACTCTGGGTGGGGGACTTCAATGTCCATCACCAAGAGTGGCTCGGTAGCACCACTACTGACCGAGCTGGCCGAGTCCTGAAGGACATAGCTGCTAGACTGGGCCTGCGGCAGGTGGTGAGCGAACCAACACGAGGGAAAAACTTACTTGACCTCGTCCTCACCAATCTACCTGTCGCAAATGCATCTGTCCATGACAGTATTGGTAGGAGTGACCACCGCACAGTCCTCGTGGAGATGAAATCCCGTCTTCGCACTGAGGACACCATCCAACGTGTTGTGTGGCACTACCACCGTGCTAAATGGGATAGATTCAGAACAGATCTAGCAGCTCAAAACTGGGCATCCATGAGGCACTGTGGGGCAGCAGCAGAATTGTATTCCAGCACAATCTGTAACCTCATGGCCCGGCATATTCCTCACTCTACCATTACCAACAAGCCAGGGGATCAACCCTGGTTCAATGAGGAGTGTAGAAGAGCATGCCAGGAGCAGCACCAGGCGTACCTAAAAATGAGGTGCCAACCTGGTGAAGCTACAACTCAGGACTACATGCATGCTAAACAGCGGAAGCAACATGCTATAGACAGAGCTAAGCGATTCCACAACCAACGGATCAGATCAAAGCTCTGCAGTCCTGCCACATCCAGTCGTGAATGGTGGTGGACAATTAAACAACTAACGGGAGGAGGAGGCTCTGCAAACATCCCCATTCTCAATGATGGCGGAGTCCAGCACGTGAGTGCAAAAGACAAGGCTGAAGCGTTTGCAACCATCTTCAGCCAGAAGTGCCGAGTGGATAATCCATCTCAGCCTCCTCCCGATATCCCCACCATCACGGAAGCCAGTCTTCGGCCAATTCGATTCACTCCACGTGATATCAAGAAACAGCTGAGTGCACTGGATACAGCAAAGGCTATGGGCCCCGACAACATCCCAGCTGTTGTGCTGAAGACTTGTGCTCCAGAACTAGCTGCGCCTCCAGCCAAGCTTTTCCAGTACAGCTACAACACTGGCATCCACCCGACAATGTGGAAAATTGCCCAGGCATGTCCTGTCCACAAAAAGGAGGACAAATCCAATCCGGCCAATTACCGCCCCATCAGTCTACTCTCAATCATCAGCAAAGTGATGGAAGGTGTCGTCGACAGTGCTATCAAGCGGCACTTACTCACCAATAACCTGCTCACCGATGCTCAGTTTGGGTTCCGCCAGGACCACTCGGCTCCAGACCTCATTACAGCCTTGGTCCAAACATGGACAAAAGAGCTGAATTCCAGAGGTGAGGTGAGAGTGACTGCCCTTGACATCAAGGCAGCATTTGACCGAGTGTGGCACCAAGGAGCCCTAGTAAAATTGAAGTCAATGGGAATCAGGGGGAAAACTCTCCAGTGGCTGGAGTCATACCTAGCACAAGGGAAGATGGTAGTGGTTGTTGGAGGCCAAGCATCTCAGCCCCAGGGCATTGCTGCAGGAGTTCCTCAGGGCAGTGTCCTAGGCCCAACCATCTTCAGCTGCTTCATCAATGACCTTCCCTCCATCATAAGGTCAGAAATGGGGATGTTCGCTGATGACTGCACAGTGTTCAGTTCCATTCGCAACCCCTCAGATAATGAAGCAGTCCGAGCCCGCATGCAGCAAGACCTGGACAACATCCAGGCTTGGGCTGATAAGTGGCAAGTAACATTCGCGCCAGATAAGTGCCAGGCAATGACCATCTCCAACAAGAGAGAGTCTAACCACCTCCCCTTGACATTCAACGGCATTACCATCGCCGAATCCCCCACCATCAACATCCTGGGGGTCACCATTGACCAGAAACTTAACTGGACCAGCCATATAAATACTGTGGCTACGAGAGCAGGTCAGAGGCTGGGTATTCTGCGGCGAGTGACTCACCTCCTGACTCCCCAAAGCCTTTCCACCATCTACAAGGCACAAGTCAGGAGTGTGATGGAATACTCTCCACTTGCCTGGATGAGTGCAGCTCCAACAACACTCAAGAAGCTCGACACCATCCAAGATAAAGCAGCCCGCTTGATTGGCACCCCATCCACCATCCTAAACATTCACTCCCTTCACCACCGGCACACTGTGGCTGCAGTGTGCACCATCCACAGGATGCACTGCAGCAACTCGGCAAGGCTTCTTCGACAGCACCTCCCAAACCCGCGACCTCTACCACCTAGAAGGACAAGGGCAGCAGGCGCATGGGAACAACACCACCTGCACGTTCCCCTCCAAGTCACACACTATCCCGACTTGGAAATATATCGCCGTTCCTTCATTGTCGCTGGGTCAAAATCCTGGAACTCCCTTCCTAACAGCACTGTGGGAGAACCGTCACCACACGGACTGCAGCGGTTCAAGAAGGCGGCTCACCACCACCTTCTCAAGGGCAATTAGGGATGGGCAATAAATGCTGGCCTTGCCAGCGACGCCCACATCCCGTGAACGAATAAAAAAAAACACGCTGCTTGTAATGCGGGTCCTGTAACCCAAGAAGACTGACACACTCTCTGGTGTAGTTTCTGTAAACCAGCATTGCAACATTCAAACCTCCGACCCAACAGCATCAATTGTTTTTTTAAAATTGAATCCTCAAGTGGTAGCTTCTCATCCTTTACCTTTCGAATGTCTTCCAGGCTCTCTCCATTCACCATATTTGCCACTTTGGGCGCCATTAGCTCCCTGGAACCCAAAGCATTCTTCTGTTCCTGCAATGCTTTCTGCTGCTGTTGATACTTCAGCATTTCTGGATTCTCGATGATGGTGGTGGACAGTTGCTGTTCCGTCGTAATCGCCAGGCTTTTGCCGTAGGTTTTCTGATGAATCATGTTCTGCAAGACAGGTGAGAAATAACAGGAGATTTGTGTCACCAGCTAATAATTAAGACACAGCACAGTGAGGCTGGATGAAAAGTCATACTTTGCCTTTAAGGAGAATGTTTAATGTTCTAATAACCAGATTTGCCTCTGCTCCCAGTAAGTATGCTTTCTCTACAACATGTCGCAATCTCAATAAGGGTAGTGCATCGTCTGCATACATCAAGAGGAAATTTCTACATTTTATACAGAGTGTTTGGAGACTCTTGCAGCAAGAATGTCAAAGTACAAGCTAAATTTGTACTCCGACCCTTGAGTTGAAACAGATCAAATCCAAACAAATCTTGAAAGCCACACATTAAACCTTGATTCCCCCTGTCCAGGCTGAACTTAAGACTCAAGTACAGACTTACTGAGGTGAAAGGGCAGAATAACAAGACCGTGCTCTAAACAAGAATGAGACTGGGTTTGTTCACACCCTGTAGGAACTAAATAAACATGCAATTAACAAATTAACCAGTGCAATTTAGGCCAACAGTAGAGGACAGAAAAATTATACATCGTTAACATCAAATGAAAATTTTCAATTAAAAATGCCCACAGCACCTGTGGCAGTGACAACCAATATGTATATTTAACAACTACAGTAAAAAATGTGTTATGCCCACACCAAATAAAGTACAGGAGCACTGGGAGTGCAAGAGGCAGCTAACTTGGATCGAATACACAATGTAGCACAGAATGCACACATTATGTGTTTTAATGCTAAAATTGAACTTAAGTGGTTTGGATTAGTGATCACTACTACACAAATATCTAATTTGTATAAAAGCCTGTGAAACAGATTGACTGTGTTCCTGTACATGTTTATTTCCTTCCTCTCCTTGTTGAGCAAGACAGTGAAGGCTGTAGAATTTTTCTGGACTGCTGTTAATCGCTCTGAAATACTCTGGTGGAAAATGGTGTTGTTCTGCCCTCTGAGGATGGACTGCTTCACCAGCATGATTCCCGCACCTGGAGCCCCACCACTCAGTCACCAACCCAGCCTACTCCCTCTGGACTTCCAGTGAGCCACCATCATAAGAACATAAGAAATAGGAGTAGGCCATACGGCCCCTCGAGCCTGCTGCACCCATTCAATAAGGTCATGGCTGATCTTCCACCTCAACTCCACTTTCCCGCACAATCCCAATATTCCTCGATTCCCCTAGACCCCAAAAAACTATCTATCTCAGCCTTGATTATACACAACTCAGCATCCACAGCCCTTTGGGGTAGAGAATTTCAAAGATTCACAACCCTCTGAGTGAAGAAATTCCTCATCTCAGTCATAAGACACTTCACCGTGTCAGGGTACGAGCAACCAAGTGCAAGTTGTACACAGCCCGCCATCAACATCCTGGGGGTCACCACTGACCAGAAACTTAAATACTGTGACTACAAGAGCGGCCACATAAATACTGTGGGATTCATATCTTTTTCTTGTTCCGCGTTTCACTTTAAGGGTACGTCACCTCACAGCCCAACTGAAAAACCCCTTAAGCTTGTGGGATTTAAGTCACAGTTAGCCCTAGGACACAGATGCCACATTACCCACTTGGTAAAGAATATCATTTCTCTGTGCAATGTTACCAGACCAATCTACAAGCAACCTATGGATATGCATGCAATGAGCAATACAAAGCTCATAGTTGTAGTGTGCTCGCTGCTTCTGTAATTATTACATAGAGTTAACAGAACAGAAACAGGCCATTCAGCCCGATTGGTCTATGCCAGTGTTTTTTTTAAATTCATTCATGGGATGTGGGCATCGCTGGCAAGGCCAGCATTTATTGCCCATCCCTAATTGCCCTCGAGAAGGTGGTGGTGAGCCGCCTTCTTGAACCGCTGCCATCCATGTGGTGAAGGTACTCCCACAATGCTGGTAGGTAGGGAGTTCCAGGATTTTGACCCAGCAACGATGAAGGAATGGCGATATATTTCCAAGTCAGGATGGTGTGTGACTTGGAGGGGAATGTGCAGGTGGTGGTGTTGCCATGAGCTTGTCCTTCTAGGTGGTGGAGATCGCGGTTTTGGGAGGTGCTGTCGAAGAAGCCTTGGTGAGTAGCTGCAGTGCATCTTGTAGATGGTACACACTGCAGCCACTGTGCGCCAGTGAAGGGAGTAAATGTTTTAGGTGGTGGATGGGGTGCCAATCAAGTGGGCTGCTTTGTCCTGGATGGTGTTAAGCTTCTTGAGTGCTGTTGGAGCTGCACTCATCCAGGCAAGTGGAGAGTATGCCATCACACTCCTGACTTGTGCCTTGTAGATGGTGGAAAGGCTTTGGGGAGTCAGGAGGTGAATCACTCGTCACAGAATACCCAGCTGCTGACCTGCTCTTGTAGTCACAGTATTTATGTGGCTGGTCCAGTTAAGTTTCTGGTCAATGGTGAACCCCAGGATGTTGACGGTGGGGGTTTCGGCAATGGTAATGCCGTTGAATGTCAAGGGGTGGTGGTTAGACTCTCGCTTGTTGGAGATGATCAAGATGCCTGGCACTTGTCTGGCACGAATGTTACTTGCCGCTTATCAGCCCAAGCCTGGTTTTTGTCCAGGTCTTGCTGTATGCAGGCACGGACTGCTTCATTATCTAAGAGGTTACGAATGGAACTGAACACTGCAATCATCAGCGAACATCCCCGCTTCTGACCTTATGATGGAGGGAAGGTCATTGATGAAGCAGCTGAAGATAGCTGAGCCTAGGACACTGACCTGAGGAATTCCTGCAGCGATGTCTCCAGTTTATGCTCCATGCCAGCCTTCTCGCACCTTACTTCATCTAACCCTATCAACATATCCTTCTATTCCTTTCTCCCTTATGTACTTACCTAGCTTGCCCTTAAATGCATCCATGCTATTCGCCTCAACCACTCCATGTGGTAGCAAGTTCCACCTTCTAACCACTCTCTGGGTAAAGAAGTTTCTCCTGAATTCCTTATTGGATTTATCAGTGACTATCTTATATTTATGAACCCTAGTTTTGGACTCCAAAATTATAGGTACATCTTTCAATGCAACTGGAGAACCACCACACCAGCCACAATTCTGCATTACCTTCTCCTCCTCAGTTAGTAGATCACCCAGCTCTTCCTGTGAGAAATCCAGAAACGCCACCGTCCCATCCATGGAACACACCAGCAATCCCAACCCTGTCAATGTCCTGGTGCAGAGACCACAAAAACAAATATACATTTAACATCGCCATAGTCCACACTGCCACTCAACGTATTAACTGTCAGGTAGTGACCTCAATCAATATAAAATATCCCAACATAGATACCCTTCCAAATCATCCAGCTTCAAATTTAGGAAAGTTTAATTAATATTTTCAAAGGAGGATGTACGTCCCAATTTCAGTTATTGAGTACAATTACCATGAAGTACAATTTGGGATGCGTACAGAAGCAGTGCTGGGGCAAGAGGAGTTGGTGAGGGAGAGTATGTATTTCAGCACAGAATGGGGTTAGTTGAAGATGGTACATGTCACAGCACAGAAAAAGAGTGGATCTGGAGCTGTCAAGAAGAGCACTCATTCCAGAGATTGACAGGTATGTGGTCTCCAAGGAGAGAGGGAGGGACAGGATCAACTAGGAAAAGTACCTTGTCCAGAGAAAAGGGGCAAAAAAAGAGCAGGTGATGAAGGGACTGTGTCACAATAGAGAGTAACAAGAAAGTGGTCAGGAAGAACATGCATTCTCTGGACAAAGGCATCATTGGCAAGGCATTTATTGCCCATCCCCAGTTGCCCTGAGAAGGTGGTGGTGGGCCTCTTGAACTGCTAGCAGTTTGACACGTCCAAGTGCAGTTAAGAGTCAACCACATTGGTGTGAGACTGGAGTCACATATAGGCCAGACCAGGTAAGGACAGCAGGTTTCCTTCCCTAAAGGACATCAGTGAACCATTTGGGTTTTTATGACAATCCGACAGCTTCATCATCACTTTTACAGATACAGGCTTTTTATTTCCAGATATTTTAATTCAAATTCTCAAACTACAGTGGTGGGATTTGAACTCATTCTCTGGATTGTTAGTCCAGGCCTCTGGATTACTAGCACCTTCAGCACTGAGAGGGTGGAATGGAATGTGTCAGGCAGAAAGGGGTCAGCCATCAATTGGGGGAAGCACCTGGGCCAGCAAAAAAAAGGGGAAAAAGAGCTGGGTGAGGGAGAGTATACAACACAACACAGAGAGAGTGGCAAGTTGTTCATGGAGTGCCTCCAAACAGTCTGGACACTCTGCATCAGACATGTACCCAAGTTTCTACTGTGCCACTCCACATCAAAAAAACTAACTAGCTCGCCTCACTCTCTCATCAAACAAATACTCTTCCTTCCTCAGGAAGGACATTTTTGAAAATGATGCCATTTTCTTCCCCACCCTCACCATCCCCTACCAGCTAGGAAAGAGCAGGGCACTCCATTTGGTCCCTGGCATATGGATAATTAAAGTAGTGCAGTTGAAAGATGGAGCTTAGTGCGGTGGGTGGGTTAAAATTGCATCACATACGAGATCCCTTCTGAAAGGGTTTATATTTTTAAAAATGGAAGTCACAACAAATTCGCAATCTATCAAATTAAACCTTCTACACCAAGCTAGTCTCATATCATTGAGAAGACATGGGCTCAGAACCAGTTTCTAATTTATGCCACATTGATCCTGTAACATGCTGGCCACTGCTCTTCATACATCCCATTCGAACACGAAACAGCAATTAAATCTGCTTTGCATAACAAAAACACAAGTGATCTGTTCTACAATATAACTTCTAAATCTTGCAGCATGGCTTTTCACATAACTCTCGACATCATTTCAATTGGATTGAATCTCCACTGTAATTACAATATTACGTAGAATTATGCAGAATTTACAGCACATAAACAGGCCATTCGGCTCAACTAGTCTGTACGGTGTCAATGCTCCACATGAGCCTCCTCCCACCCCACTTCATCTAACCCTATCGGCATGACCTTCTATTCCTTTCTCCCTCATGTACTTATCTAGCTTCCCCTTAAATGCATTCAATTATCTCTTTCACTCTGATATAGCAAATACTGTGTGTAATGAAACATTACAGAGCAATCCAGCAAAGCCCTTACCAGGAGATGTCCATGATTGATTTGTCAAATAATTCATGAATCACCACTAGTGGGCGCTTCAGGCACGTCAGCTGTGGAAACAGAAAGCTACGATGAAATCGAACAGTATAAAGCCTCAAGCTTCTGGCTGACTGCCAGGAGATGCTTCTTTGAATTACATAAACCATTTAAGATTATAGGATAGCACAGCAAAGCCAAACCAATTGAGCTGTTGCCCAACCACAAATGCTTGAGCTTTTATGTCAAAAAAGCAACAATTTCCATTGTTAGGAGCTCCATAAAAGAGGCATGGCCAGTTGGGGGATAGCAAGCTTTTTTAAAAAAAAGTTAAATGGGGGGCAATTAGACAAAATTAGCTACAATCGCTAATGGGAAAACATTCAAGAGGATTCAAAGGGACACTATTACTGAGCACTGTGGCAATAAAGGGTAGCAAGCAGGATCATATTTTATATATACACATGTGCAGCAAGTTATCCACTGGAATTCTTTGAAGAGATAATTAAATTAGATTACTGCTATCCAGTAATCTAATTTACTTAGATTTTTCAGAAGGCATTTGATAAAGTCCCATACATGAGGCTTTTAAGAACATAAGAAATAGGAGCAGGCGCAGGCCATCTGGCCCCTTGAGCCTGCTCCGCCATTCAACAAGATCATAGCTGATCTACTACCTCAACGCCATTTTCCTGCACCATCTCCACATCCCTTGATGCCTTTAATATCTAGAAATCTATTATCTCTTTTGAATGTACTCAATGGCTGAGCATCCTCTGGGATAGAGAATTCCAAAGATTCACCACCCTCTGAGTGAAGAAATTTCTCCTCATCTCAGTCCTAAATGGTCTACCCCTTATTCTGAGACTGTGACCCCTGGTTCTAGACTCCCCAGCCAGGGGAAACATCCTCCTTGCATCCACCCTGTCGAGCCCTGTAAGAATTTTGTATGTTTCAATGAGATCACCTCTCATTCTTCTAACTCTAGAGAATACAGGCCTAGTCGACTCAATCTCTCCTCATACGACAATCCCGCCATCCCAAGGCTCAGTCTAGTGAACCTTCATTGTACTCCCTCTATGGCAAGTATATCTTTTCTTATGTAAGACGACCAAAATTGTACACAATACTCCAGGTGCGGTCTTACCAAGGCCCTATATAATTGCAGTAAGACATCTTCACTACTGTACTCAAATCCTCTTGAAATAAATATACCATTTGCTTTCCTAATTGCTTGCTGCACCTGCATGTTAGCTTTCAGTGACTCATGTACAAGGACACCAAGGTCCCTTCGAACATCAACATTTCCCAATCTCTCACCATTTTAAAAAATACTCTATTTCTGTTTTTCCTACCAAAGTGGATAACTTCACATTTTTCCACATTATATTCCATCTGCCATGTTCTAGCCCACTCACTTAGCCTGTCTATATCCTCTTGAAGCCTTTTTGTATCCTCCTCACAACTCACATTCCCACCCAGTTTTGTGTCATCAGCAAACTTGGAAATATTACATTTGATCCCCTCAACCAAATCATGGATACAGATTGTGAATAGCTGGGGCCCAAGCACCAATCCCAGCAGTACCCCACTAGTCACAGTCTGCCAACCTGAAAAAGACCCATTTATTCCTAGTCTCTGTTTTCTGTCTGTTAAGCAATTCTCAATCCATGCCAGTATATTACCCCCAATTCCACGTGCTCTAACTTTGTTCAACAACCACCTTTGTGGGACCTGATCGAAAGCCTTCTGAAAATCCAAATCCACCACATCCACTGGTTCTCGCTATCTATTCTACTAGTTACATCCTCAAAGAACTACATTAGGTTTGTCAAACATGATTTCCCTTTCATAAATCCATGTTTACTCTGCCAAATCCTATTATTATTTTCTAAGTGTCCTGTTATCACATCCTTTATAATGGATTCTAGCATTTTCCCTACAACTGATGTCAGGCTAACAGGTCTGTAGTTCCCTGTTTTCTCTCTCCCTCCTTTCTTAAATAGTGGGGTTACATTTGCTACCAATCCAGTCTGCAGGAACCGTGGCAGAATCTATAGAATTTTGGAAGATGACAACCAATGCATCCACTATCTCTATAGTCACCTCTTTCAAAACCCTGGGATGTAGATCATCAGGTCCTTGGGATTTATCGACTTTTAGTCCCATTAATTTCTCTAGTACTATATTTTTTTACTAATACTAATTTCCTTCAGTTCCTCATTCTCACCAGAACCTTGGTTCTCTAGTATTTGAGAGGTTTTTTTGTGTCTAATTCCGTGATGACAGACACAAACTATTTGTTTAATTTCTCTGCCATTTCCTTATTCCCCATTATAAATTCTCCCGTCTCTGTCTGTAAGGGACCCACATTTGCCTTCGCCAGTCTTTTCCTTTTTACATACCTATAGAAGCTTTTACAGTCCGTTTTTATGTTTCTTGCTAGTTTACTCTCATATTCTATTTTCCCTTTATCAATTTCTTGGTCCTCCTTTGATGAATTCTAAAATGCTCAGGCTTACTGCTTTTTCTGGCAACTTTATATGCCTCTTTGATTTAACACTATCTTTAATTTCTCATTAGTCATGGTTGGACCACTTTTCCTGTTGGGTTTTTGTGCCTTAAAGTAATACATATTTGTTGCAAATTATGTATTAATTCTTTAAATGCTAGCCATTGCCTGTCTACCGTCATACCTTTTAATGTAGTTCTCCATTCAACCACAGCCAACTTGCACCTCATAACTGCGTAGTTTCCTTTGTTTAGATTTAAGACCCTAGCTTCAGATTGAACTACATCACTTTCAAACTTAACGAACAATTCTATCATATTATGGTCACTCTTCCCTAAGGGCTCCTTTACAACAAGATTATTAATTAACCTTTTCGCATTGCACAATACTAGATCTAAAATAGCCTGTTCCCTAGTTGGTTCCTCAACATACTGATCTAGAAAACCATCTCGTATACATTCCAGGAATTTGTCGTCCACAGTATTAGTGCCAATTTGGTTTGCCCAATCTACGTGTAGATTAAAGTCTCCCATGATTACTGTATTACCCTCGTTACATGCACTTCTAATTGCCTGCTTTATACCGTGCCCTACATTACCACTGCTGTTTGGTGGCTTATAAGCAACAATGTTTTCTGCCCCCTACCGTTCCTTAGCTCCACCCAAACTGATACGACATCTTGATCTTCTGAGCCAAGATCCTTTCTCACTATTGTACTGATCTCATCCTTTATTAACAGCGCCACCCCACCTCCTTTTCCTTTTTGCCTGTCCTTCCTAATTGTCGAATATCCTTGAATATTCAGTTCCAGCCTTGGTCACCCTGCAGCCACATCTCTGTAATGGCTATTAGATCATACCCATTTACTTCTATTTGTGCCGTCAATTCATCTACCTTGTTGCAAATGCTGCGTGCGTTCAGATAAGGTGCCTTTAATTTTGCCTTTTTAACATTTTTTCCTATTTTGACCTTATTTGCTGCTGGCCTTTGTTTCCGCTGTCTTCCAATTTCACTTACTACTTTTCTACCTTCCACTTCCAGCTTTGTTACTCTCCCTTCTGAATCTCCTCTCAGGTTCCCATCCCCTGCCAAGTTAGTTTAAACCCTCCCTAACAGCATTGGCAAACCTCCACGCAAGGATATTGGTCCCGGCCCTGTTGAGGTGCAACCCGTCCAGCTTGTACAGGTCCCACCTCCCCCAGAACCGGTCCCAATGCACCAGGAATCTAAAGCCCTCCCTCCTGCACCATCTCTCCAGCCACGCATTCATCTGCTCTATCCTCCTATCTCTAGGCTCACTAGCACGAGGCACTGGGAGTAATCCGGAGATTACTACCCTTGAGATCCTGCTTGATAATCTCTTTCTTAACGCCTTAAATTCTGCCTGCAGGAACTCATCCCTCTTTCTACCTATGTCGTTGGTACCGATATGGACCACGACCTCTGGCTGTTCACCCTCCCCCCTCAGAATGTTATGCAGCTGCTCAGTGACATCTATGACCCTGGCACCAGTGAGGCAACAGACCATCCTGGAATCACGTCTGCGGCCATAAGATCATTTAGGTTCATATGACTAATGGCAAATTAGCTTGCTGGATTAAAAAAAATCTGATTTGGCAATGGAAAGCCAAAGGGATATTAAAGTGGAAACAGTTGTCTCAGGGGAAGGTGACTAGTGGAGATCTACAGGATCTTGTTATGGACAAACAAACTTGTATTATAAAATAGTATACGGTAGATTTATAGCTCACATTGAAAATTATTTCTACAACATGCAGTTTATTTGAATAACATAAACTAAAATTTGTCTGATTGCACTCCTGTGAAGAGCCTAGTGTTAAAGGTGCTATATTAATGCAAGTAGTTGTTGTAATGCAAGTAGTTGTTGTAATGCGATTCTTGTATGTTGGAGATTCTATCTAAACAAACTTCAATCCAAGTTCAATAATCAATGCTGTCTCTCTATACAGTACTTGAAACTGAAGTTCACTTTGTGTGTTACTTTTCTCAGGGAACTCTTAAATTTTCTGATATTGGCAATCCTGGCAGTTGCTAGCCCATTTAGTTCCCTGTGAAGGGTTCCATGATTCAGAAGAACAGAAAATATCAGAAAGTGTTGGAATTAAACCAGACAACATTTATATAGCAACATTAACATAGAAAAACATCCCAAGGCACTTCAGAGGGGTGTAATCAGACAAAAACTGACAGAGGCAAAGAAGGAAGTATTAGGAGGGGTGAGTAAAAGCTTGATCAAAGATTTAGGATTTTTTTTTATATTCATGCAGGGAAGGTGGGCATCGCTGGCAAGGCCAGCGTTTACTGCCCATCCCTAATTACCCTAGAGAAGGTGGTGGTAAGCCACCTTCTTGAACAGAGTGGCTTGCTCGGCCATTTCAGAGGGCAGTTAAGAATCAACCAGATTGCTGTGGGTTTAGAGTCACATAGGCCAGACCAGGTAAAGACAGCAGGTTTCCTTCCCTAAAGGATATTAGTGAACCAGATGGGTCTTTAATGACAATCCGATAGTTTCATGGTCACCGTTACTGATACTAACACTAACTTTTTATTCCAGGTTTTAAGGAGGGTCTTAAAGTGGGAGAAAGAGCTGAAGAGCCAGAGAGGTTTAAGGAGGGAATTCCAGAGTTTAGGGCGTAGACAGCTGAAAGCACAGGAGCCAAAGGTGGGGCGAAGGAAATGGGGGAGGCCAGAGTTGGAGGAACACAGAGTTCTTGGAACGTTGTAGGGCTGGAGAAGGTTACAGAGATAGGGAGGATCGAGGCCATGAAGAGACTCGAACACTGAGGCATTGGGGGACCAGGATTCAATGTAAGTCAGCGAGCACAAAGGTAATGAGTGAGCTAGACTTGATGCAGGTTAGGAAATCGGCAGCAGAGTTTTGGATGAGCTGAAGTTTATGGAGGGTGGAGAATGAGACGCCGGCCAGGAGGGCATTGGAATAGTCGAGTCTGGAGGTGACAAAGGCATTGATGAGGGTTTTGGCAGCAGATGAGCTGAGGTCGGGGCTGTGACGGGCGATGTTATGGAGGAAATAGGCAGTCTTTGTGATGGAGAGGATATGGGGCCGGACACTCAGCTCAGGGTCAAATAGGACGCCAAGGCTGCGAACAATCTGGTTCAGCCTGAGACAGTTGTCAGCAAGGGTATGGAGTTTGTGGTGGGGACCGAAGACTAAGTTTAACTGGAGGAAATTTCAGCTCATCCAGGGCTGGATGTTGGATGAGCAGGCTGACAACATAGAGACAGTGGAGGGGTCTAAAGAGGTGGTGGAAGGTAGAAGCTGGATTTCATCAGCAGATGGATCTTGGATTGTCTAAGCTCCAGCTGCACCATTTTCACAACTGGTCTATGAAGTCACTACCAGAGTGAGGAAAAGTGCACACAGTCGCAATGCAAAACGAATATATTTCATCATTCTTGAAACATCATTCCAGAAAGCAGGCATCCAGGACTCAGAACTTACCCAAACGGAGAGGGACCGGTCCTTACTCCCCACCGCGCAACAACAATAAGGACAGCTCGGCTTATTGGAGCTTCCATTCCGTGGCTTCTTCTTGAAGATTTTGGGGTTAAATTTCTGCAGATGGGAATAGAAGAGGAAAGCTATCAGTATCAGATCAACAAGAGGCAGCTGCACATCCAAAGGATTAGGAAGCTGCTAATTCCTCACATGATCTTCAGAGATCAGGTGACAATATTTCTGATCAGCACCGTCCCCAGACACACAACAGCCTTTGGGGCACACCTCAGCTGCCAGTGCACTTCACTGCTGTGGTAACTATGTGAAAGGATTACCAGCAGTGTTTATAATTCATGCAGTGGTACAATTACAAACAAGCAGGGAACCTTGAGCAGTGAGGAGAGTCTCTACAGCTTAATGATCTTTCACCAGTTATTCATGTTCAAGAATATATTATGCTTGACAACACATGAAACTATAACTGACCACAAATGTTTATTAAAATGTTACCATAACTGCAATAACCAAATTGTAATAAATAAGAGTTGGACAGGCTGAGTTTACTCCCAGATGACCCTCTTCCCATTTACAGTTAGAGGCAGCCTGTCTGTCCAGTAGTTAACAAAGAATTATTCCCTGCACTCATCTCATTGTTTGTAGTGAACAGCCAAATCCCAGCTTGTCATTTGTGGTGAGTCACTGAAGAACCAGTTCCCAGCGACTCTGCCATCAGGACCCACCTTGCACATCTGCAAGAATGGCTGAGGCAGGAATCTCTCCGCACAGAGCTAATTAAAATTAATACCTTTTTTTTATTCATTCATGGGATGTGGGTGTCGCTGGCAAGGCCAGCAATTATTGCCCATCCTTAATCGCCCTCGAGAAGGTGGTGGTGAGCCACCTTCTTGAACCGCTGCAGTCCGTTTGGTGAAGGTTCTCCCACAGTGCTACAAGGGAATGCACTCCTAACAACAATTAGATAAATACTCCATCATTCCAATGAGGGCAATGTTAATCCTTCACCTGAATGCAATATGAGCAAGAAGGAAAACAGTGTGCAGAACATTATTGCAGCACCACTGAAAGAAACCAAAACTATGCGGTGTGCAGCATTGGAAAACAATTACATCGTCTCTCAGCACACTACTACCATCTCTTCATTATGCCCTTCTGCATTCTTCTTGCCTGAACGTAAAGACGTCGTGATATATAAGACAGACTTCTCCCTATCCCTCCCCCACAGTGCCCAGAGCCAAGTCACATTGCTTTTCAATTCAGTTATGTGGAGTTCAATAGTCAAGCTAACACTATTTAATTGAAACGGCCAGGGAAAGTAACATCGTTACCTGGTATTTGAATGGCAATGGGGCAGTTCCAACAACTGAACCTTGGATATCAAATCAGAGACTTTGGTAAAAATGGTGCGCAATTGTGCAACCACACGACACCCCTACCTTCCTTCTTTCACACAAATATTTAATTAAATGGACTTCGATCATTGTTTTTTTTTTAATCATTCGTTCATGGGATGTGGGTGTCACTGGCAAGGCCAGCATTTATTGCCCATCCCTAATTGCCCTTGAGAAGGTGGTGGTGAGCCGCCTTCTTGAACCGCTGCAGTCCGTGTGGTGAAGGTTCTCCCACAGTGCTGCTGGGAAGGGAGTTCCAGGATTTTGACCCAGCCACGATGAAGGAACGGCAATATATTTCCAAGTCGGGATGGTGTGAGACTTGGAGGGGAACATGCGGGTGGTGTTGTTCCCATGTGCCTGCTGCCCTTGTTCTTCTAGGTGGTAGAGGTCGTGGGTTTGGGAGGTGCTGTCGAAGAAACCTTGGCGAGTTGCTGCAGTGCATCCTGTAGCTGGTACACTCTGCAGCCACGTTACGCCAGTGGTGAAGGGAGTGAATGTTTAGGGTGGTGGATGGGGTGCCAATCAAGCGGGCTGCTTTGTCCTGGATGGTGTCGAGCTTCTTGAGTGTTGTTGGAGCTGCACTCATCCAGGCAACTGGAGAGTATTCCATCACACTCCTGACTTGTGCCTTGTCGATGGTGGAAAGGCTTTGGGGAGTCAGGAGGTGAGTCACTCGCCGCAGAATACCCAGCCTCTGACCTGCTCTTGTAGCCACAGTATTTATGTGGCTGGTCCAGTTTAGTTTCTGGTCAATGGTGGGGGATTCAGCGATGGTAATGCTGTTGAATGTCAAGGGGTGGTGGTCATTGCCTTGCACTTGTCTGGCGCGTATGTTACTTGCCACTTATCAGCCCAAGCCTGTCTGCTGGAGAAAATGGTTTATTACAACTGCTGGAAACAGGTTGTTTAGGGACCAACTATAAATAAGGCATAAATGGAATGGTTAATCAAGGTATAGGTGGAATGGTTAAACACGGTATAGATGGAGTTAGGTCACAGATCAGCCATGAACTCATTGAATGGCAGAATAGGCGTGAGCAGCTAAATGGCCTACAACTGTTCCTATGTTCCTAGATGGAATGGTTAAACAAGGTGTAAATGGAATAGATAAACAATCTCTTTTGGGGACAGATTGTTTGTCCAGTGACCAAGTGGGAGAGAGTGACAAAGTTAATAAACTGGAAAACATGCCATCTTATAGCACCCTGTAAATAAGAGGAGTCACACAAAAGGGACAATCAAATTCAGAATTAGTCAGTCTCGGCTAACAGTAATGATACAGGGCTCTATTCACCGGCCCAACTTCAGCACCATTTAAAAACATCCCAGATAAAATGGAGGGCTCTTACTGTTGATCTCACTGCTATTATAACCGCCTGGCATTCATGAACACAAAGTCAGGGCCATATTTACCCTGGAAGAGATGGCAGCTGGAAAGTATGGTGAATGCCCTCTAAAATAAAACATATCTCAACAATACAGTCTCTGAATCTTCTTTACAGGTTAAGGAGATGTTATTAAATTATTACATGATCTGCTCAGCTAAGAGAGAATCCACCAGCAAGTCAGAGCTTCCGAACCTCTGCACCAATCACTCGTTAATGATTACTTTAGTCGTTGTGTAGTACTCAGTCCTGTAACAGGAATGTGTTGGAGAATAACTCGAGAGTTCCCAGCACATTGTGCTGTTAAGACCAAGCAGGATGCATTGGAAAACAAAGTGTAAAATTAAATCAATCCAAAGGTTTGTATCAATCAGAGCTATTGAAAGTTATGTAAATTGGCTGGGGGGGGCGGCAGGGGTAGAATACTGGAGATGTTGGTTTGGACTCAGGGTCTGCTCTCGTCCAGAGAGGATTACAATAACTGTATAGGAAATGAATTCGGACAGATTCCATCTTGCCTTGAGAATGCCAACAGACTACCGTTGTTCAAATGGCCTCGTCCCTCCCTAGCTCTCCTCCAGCCCTAGAACCCTCAGAGATTTCTGTGTTCCTCCACTTCCTTCGTCTCACCAATGGCGGTCATGCTTTCAGCTTTCTTGACCCTGAACTCTGGAATTCCCTCCATAAACCTCTCCTCCTTTAAGATGCTCCTTCAAACCTACCTCCACGACCAAGCTTTTGGTCTTTCTAATGTCTCCTTCTTTGGTCCAGTGTCAATATTTGTCTAATTCTGCTCCCATAAAGCACCAGGGGATATTTTACTATGTTAAAGGCATTATATAAATGCATGTTGTTGTTGTAGTTATTGATGTGTCGAAGTCAGACCAATTTGCCCCAACCATCAGTGAGTAAATGCATCACAGGATGTGGCACTGAGCCATACACATCAGGAAGGTACCAAGTTCACTCCCTGGCCTGCGCTGATAGCTGATCTCAGCTAAGGCTGACACCGGGGTCAATTGAATGCTGGGGGTGGGATGAAGAAATTCTGCTACAATGGAAGGCCAAAGGCTCAACAGTTGGGAGTTTGATGGCAATATGGGGTATGTGGGTAGTGAGGGATACAAGGCAGTGCTCAGAGATGGCCATGTCCATGATTGAGACAATGGGAGTAAAGAGGCCATGTGAGATGGCATGGTCGAGGAGGTGGCCGTGAATAAGGGAGGGAGGGAGAGGTCGAGGAAAGACAGTGAAATCAGAAGAGAAAGCGCAAGATGATTTGAGGTGGAGATTGACATTACCGAAGATGAGGGGTTGCTCAGTGCAGAGGTTGAGGGAGGAAGCAAGAGAGGATATCTCAATGAGAAACTAGGAGTAGAGCTTGGGGATCAATAGAAAATGAAGATTTTAAAAGAGAGGTAGAATAAGATGAGATGCTTGAAGGAGAAGATACCAGAGAAGTAGGGGGCTGGGGTGGGGGGGGGGGGGTGGGAGGTGGAGTGGAGAGACGAAGGTGTAATTTGGTGATAAGGGCCACACCACCACCGAGGTGGTTTGGGCACCGCAGATGGTGGAAAGTGTAGCCCGGGGGGAGGGTGGGGGGCAGAGACTTCAGTGAGGGGCAAGGCATCGCCACCCCCACCCATAAGCAGTCAAAAGCATGATGACAATGCAATCATCCACAATAGGGTCATGGATGGCAAAGGGCCAATTATAGCCTACTAATATTCACTGGTCCAGGCTAACACCTGAAGAGTACCACCAGGCGAACTTCACCCACAAAACCATAAACAAGCACAGAGGTTTACAAACCGGGGTCCCAGAACCCAGAGATCTTTGAGGGCATCGGATTTTTCATTTTTGTTGTTCTCGAGGGCAATTAGGGATGGGCAATAAATGCTGGCCTTGCCAGCGACACCCACATCCCGTGAACGAATTAAAAAAAAAAAAAAATTATTGATTTGCTGATTATTTCCAATCACTGTATCCAAATAATACATATATTCTGCAATGACAGCACTGTTATCCTTTGGGTATCCTCCATAGATATGGGGGTGGTACCAGAGGACTGGAGAATTGCAAATGTTACAACCTTGTTCAAAAAAGGGTGCAAGGATAAACCTGGCAACGACAGGCCAGTCAGTTTAACCTCAGTAGTGGGGAAGCTTTTAGGAACAATAATTCAGGACAAAATTAAAAGTCACTTGGACAAGTGTGGAATAATAAAGGAAAGCCAGCATGGATTTGTTAAAGGCAAATCGTGATTAACTAACTTGATTGAGTTTTTTGATGAGGTAACAGAGAGGACTGCTGAGGGCAATGCAGTTGATGTGTATATGGACTTTGAAAAGGTGTTTGATAAAGTGCCGCATAATAGGCTTGTCAGCAAAATTGAAGCCCATGGAATAAAAGGGGTACTGGCAGCATGGATACGAAATTGGCTAAGGATAGGAGCAGAGAGTATTGGTGAACTGTTGTTTTTCAGACTGGAGGAAGATATACAGTGAGGTCGGTACTAGGACCACTGCTTTTTTTGGATATTATTGATGACGTGGACTTGGGTGTACAGGCACAATTACAAAATTTGCAGATGACAAAATTTGGAAGTGTAATCAACAGTGAGGAGGATAGTAATAGACTTCAAGAGGATATAGGCAGGATAGTGGAATGGGCAGACACATGGCAGATGAAATTTAACCCAGGGAAGTACAAAGTGATATATTTTGGAAGGAAGAATGAGGAGAGGCAATATAAACTAAATGGTACAATTCTAAAGGGGGTGCAGGAACAGAGAGACCTGGAGGAATATGTGCAAAATCTTTGAAGGTGGCAGGACAGGTTGAAAAAGCGATTAAAAAAGCACACGGGATCCTGGGCTTTATAAATAGAGGTATAGAGTACAAAAGCAAAGAAGTTATGTTGAACCTTTATAAAACACTGGTTTGGCCACAACTGGAGTATTGTGTCCAATTCTGGGCACCGCACTTTGTGAAGGATATGAACTCCTTAAAGAGGGTGCAGAAAAGATTGACTGGAATGGTTCCAGAGATGAGGGACTTCAGTTACGTGGATAGACTGGAGAAGCTAGTGTTGTTCTCCTTAGAGCAGAAAAGGTTAAGAAGAGATTTGATAGAAGTGTTCAAAATCACAAAGGGTTTAGATAAAGTAAATAAAGAGAAACTGTTACCATTGGCGGATGCGTCGAGAACCAGAGTACACAGATTTAAGGTGATTGGCAGAAGAACCAAAGGCAACACGAGGAAAAACTTTTTTATGCAGCGAGTAGTTTTGACCTGGAATGCACTGCCTGAAAGGGTGGTGGAAGCAAATTCAATTGTGGCTTTCAAAAAGGAATTGGATAAATACTTGAAGGGAAAAAATTTGTAGGGCTTCAGGGAAAGAGCAGGGGAATGGGACGAACTGGATTGCTCTTACAAAAGCCTGCATGGGCTCGATGGGCCGAATGGCCTCCTTCTGTGCTGTAAGCATCTGAGATTCTGTGTAGTTGACACTGTCTTTTAGAAGGTAGGACAGGGATCTCCAGGAATGTGTCAATATTTGCAATGTCCATAATGGCAAGTTTGAAAACCATTGCCCTAGCATGAGCGAGCAATTCCAGGGAGCGAGGACTCGGCTTAATAAATCAGAGGAAGATTTACAGGAGCCAAAAAGTAAGTCATAACTCCTGAATCCAGTTTTTGATAGATACACAAAGAGGAGCACAAAACTACACTCATACAAAACAAAAACATAAGAAATAGGAGCGGGAGTAGGCAATACGGCCCCTCGAGCCTGCTCCGCCATTCAATAAGATCATGGCTGATTTACTACCTCAACTCCACTTTCCCGCCCTATCCCCATATCCCTTGATTCTCAGTGTCCAAAAATCCGTCGATCTCAGTCTTGAATATACTCAACGATTGAGCATCACAGTCCTCTGGGTCGAAAATTCCAAAGATTCACAACCCTCTAAGTGAAGAAATTTCTCATCTCAGTCCTAAATGGCCGACCCTGTATTTTGAGACTATGACCCCTGGTTCTGGACTCTCCAACCAGGGGAAAACTGCCTCTCAGCATCTACCCTGTCAAGCCCTCGAAGAATCTTTTACATTTCAATGAGATCACCTCTTATTCTTCTAAACTCGAGAATATAGGCCCATTCTACACAATCTCTCCTCATAGGACAACCCTCTCATCCCAGGAATCAATCTGGTGAACCTTTGTTGCAGCCCCTCTAAGGCAAGTATATCCTTCATTAGGTAAGGAGACCAAAACTGTACACAGGTGTGGTCTCACCAGAGCCCTACAAAATTGCAGCAAGACTTCCTTACTCTTGTACTCCAACCCCCTTGCAATAAAGGCTAGCATAACATTTGCCACCTTAATTGCTTGCTGTACCTGCATGTTGTAAACAATTTTACAACACCAAGTTATAGTCCAGCAATTTTATTTTAAATTCACAAGCTTTCGGAGATTTCCTCCTTCCTCAGGCAAATGTTTAGGTTATCTCCACATCATACCTGCATGTTAACTTTCTGTGATTTGTGTCCAAGGATACCCAAATCCCTCTAAACAACATCTTAGTCTCTCACCTTTTAAAAAATATTCTGCTTTTCTATTCTTCCTACCAAAGTGGATAATTTGACATTTCCCCACATTTTACTCCATCTGCCACCTTCTTTCCCACTCACTTAACCTGTCTAGATTCCTTTGCAGCTTCTTTACGTCCTCCTCACAGCTTACTTTCCCACCTAGCATTGTATGGTCAGCAAACTTGGATACATTACACTCTGTCCCCTCGTCTAAGTCTTTGGTATATATTGTAAACAGCTGAGGCCCAAGCACTGATCCCTGTGGCACCCCACTAATTACAACCTGCCAACCCAAATATGACCCGTTTATTCCTACTCTGTTTTCTGTCCATTAACCAATCCTAAATCCATGCTAATATATTACCCCCAATCCCATGAGCCCTAATCTTGTGTAACAACCTTTTGTGTGGCACCTTATCGAATGCCTTTTGAAAATGCATCTTTCATGCTGTTTTCTCCCTACCAGCTGAAAAATATATTTATATGTATCCTACAATTTCATTCTTCCTCCCATTCTTTTCTCTCCCCTCCCCAAAACAGAATGCATATTTATATACAGTGCACACTTATAAATTACACTCTTCCAAACTGTTTCCTGCAGGGTTCAAAAGGTCAGAACTCTTACCACCACAGTCACTGCTTTCCGATGGCCAACGAAATCCATGTTTGTTTTCCAGCCATCCCGCTCAATGATCTGCGCTGTGGGGCCCGAGTTGTTCATTGCGTGAGCAGATACAAGGTAATGGCCATCCGGGGACCAGCTTAACCGCAGCACGTGCGTCGTGCCTGCACACTGCAGAGAGATGAAACAGTCACATGGACCGTGACCCTGCGTAGCCACAAAAACCATGCTAACACGAGCCAATCTGCACCAATTACCATGGCAATAATGGAACAATCACAAGTCTCGTCATCAACCTAACTCCACTGAAATACTAACACATCAGGTTATCTTGTAATTCCTTCAAGAGAGCATTAACTGGTTTGGTATTTGACCAACACATTTCCAAATATGAATTGACTTCTAATGGCAACCTGAAAGAAGTCTTTGCTAATAATTCATTCAAAAATTCCTGAAGAATAACAGGGGGCAATTTTCGGGTGACCAATTCCATCAGGCGCCTCAGCCAACCACCCACCCGATGGGATCAGTCCAAGGCTCAAACAATGCTGATAGTCAGGTATCATTTCCATACCACTGCAAGCTGTTTGCGCAATTTGAGCAGCTCGCTGATCAGAGAGGGATAAAATCCAGGGCTCGAATATGCAGCCCAGCTGGTGCAGGTAGGCGAAGTGGGAGGCGATCACAAGGGAGGGCCACAAAGGGCCGATTTTTGAAGGACTACAAGGAGCAGTGATCTACGCCTGACTCAAAAAAATCACTTTTAAAACCTGAAACATGTTTGATTTTGAGCGGCCTGCCGTGATCCCTTTAAGGACCACTGGTTCAGCTGCTCAATGCCATTGTACCAATGGGCAGAGCATGTGTTAGGCTAATACTGAAATAAGATTCCAGCCTGTTTCTGGTGTGGGGGCCCTGGCCATCTATTTTAAGGCCTAATCGAAAATAGAGTCTCGGGACACCAATTGGCAAGCAAATTTTTTTTTTAAATTTCATCTGCTGACCGCCCCGATGTTCAGCATGAATGGGACGATAGGGGGAGGGAAAGAGGGCAGAAGAGATGCTGGTGGCATGATGGCTGCCCATAGTTTGCTACTTCTAACAAGTGACAAAAAGCAACAAAGAACTGCACAGCCCCAGGACAATGATTCAGACATTTGTTGAAAACACGTACTTCATCGAAGGGTTTAGTGATGTTGGTCTCCAGCTGCCAATCCATGGTTCTCCACACTTTTAAGCTCCGGTCATCAGCTTGTGATGCAATGTATTTCCCAACAGGATCCCAGGTGAGGCCCTTCACCAGGCCAGAGTGACCCCGTAACGTTGCAATGATCTCTGCAAGGAAGGGAGTTGTTTAGTCGTCTTTGAAGCTTACAACTTTCCAAATGAATGAGATCCTGTGCTGTATGCGTAACCTATGTGACCAACAGTAAATTTTATACATAACGTTCAATCATGACTGCGATGGATTCACAGGAAACAAGTCCTGCATGGGTTTGAGACAAAGAATGTCTTTGCTGAAACTAATTGTTCAATGCTGCTTCATGAGGGAGTTCTGTTCACTCTAGTTCCAGTCCTGCTGCCCTTAATGAACCTGTTCGTCAATTCAAAGCCAACTTCCAAACTTACCTGGGAACTTCAGAGCATTCCAGATAACAACGGTGTTATCTATACTGCAGGAGGAGAGCCAGGCGTCGTGGGGTGACCAGGCCAGGTCCATCACATCTAGAACATAGACACAATCCTCAGTCAGTGTGCTGTACATCAGGACTGCTATGTGTGACATACAAGGTGCAGCCAAGAAAGGGATCCTCAGTCAATAAAATGTGCTATTACCATTTTAAAGCAATATATACACATTAGTGAATTTTTATGCTCATCAAGCTGAAGGATGCCAACACTGGGGAACGAAGGTTTTTGTACTCTGTGCATCCAAGATCACCTTGAAGCGCTCCCAAATCAAATGACCAAGATGCACAGCGTGAAGCTCCCTATAATTTTCCATGTTACAAGAGGTAGCCATGCTGCAGCTAGAGAGGAACCGTGAGGCAGAGGAGGCGACATAGGTGTATATCCTTTGTGGGGGGGATGCGCGAAGTGGAGGACTCCGGTAGAGGCCAGAGGCCTTGCGGGAAACTGCTGGGTATTTGACGTGCTCCAATAGGCACACAGTGCTGGATACCTTGTTACAGACAAAAATGGCCACAAAAAGGTGGGAAATCAAAGGAGACACCACAACATGAAGCAGCAAATGGTTACCTGCTGAGAATGGGAGGTGGAAAAGAAATGAGCTCCAAGTGTAGTTGTATATCTTTATATATCAATCATTAGAGGAACACATAGCTTTTTGTCCCAAATTGCAGGTCAAAGTGGAAGTGGTGGAGATGATTTTGGAAAGAGTGAGTGGCCTGAGGTCATGCTTTTCATTGGAACCAATGACATAGGGAAGAACAGTGGTGGAGGTGCTGCAAAAGGAGTTTGAATTAGGTATTAGTTTAAAAAGCAGGACCTCCAGGGTATTGATCTCAGGATTTATCCCAATGTCAGGCACTAGGGCAAGACAATGCTTGTCTTGATAGATGGTTATAGAGGGAGGGTTTCAGATGTTTAGGGCATGGAGGCGAGTTATGGGCCGGGGACAACTCAACAGGTGGGATGGGATTCATCCAAACCGAAACAGCACCAATGTCCTCACACAGAGGGAATTTACTATTTAGCAGGGTAGGGCAAATCTTAAGAGCATATGCTTGACCACTTCCCATAAGTATAGTGAAAGGGCAAAGCAGTCTAAAACTGTACGCTCAGGTGGGGTATAGCGTGAAGTACCGAGGGAAGTTAGGAGAGAGGTTAAGGAGAAGGAAAGAAGAAAAAAAAGTTATTGAGGGCTACAAGTGTGTCAGCATGGCAATACTTTATTTCTATTGCTTTGCACATTCGAATAGAAGAGCGGGAAACGAGAGGCACTAGAATGGGTATGATGCTGTAGCCTGGACAGAACTTGGCTTCAAACAGGGTAAGAGTGGGATGTACCTGGTTACGGAAATTTTGGGAGAGATAAAAGGAGGGGGAAAAAAAAGATATGGGGTGGTCTTGATAATTAAAGGCAAGGGGTGGATGGGGAGAATTTCCACTGTGGTTCTCCCATTGTAACTTTGCCTGAAAATCGGCAGAAACCCTGGAGAAGCAGCATTAACGGGAATTTTTGGCCATTTGCACCGTTTTACCGGGGGTTCTGCCGATCACCCAACAGAGGACAACTGTGGAAATTCCAGGCAACGATTTCAGCAATGGACAGGAAAGTGCTAAATTGATGAGGGTAATAAGACAGAGGCTGCCTATCGTGAGTTAAGAACTAAACAACCTGTTATTAGACTGGGAGTGCATTAAAGACTGAATAACTGAGGAAAAGATTTGTTGGCAATTGAGAGAGGTTTGCAGTAGTAACTGTTGTGATGGTGGGATAAGCAGGGCAAGAAAGGGATCCGAAGATAGAGCAGCACTTGGGAAATAGCGACCATAGCTAGTTAGGTTGACATTGAAAACACGCGAAGAGTCTAAGATAAAAGGTGCTGGACTAGAAATGAGCTAATTTCAGTGCGATGAAAGGGAACATAGCACAGATTAATTGGTTGGAAAAATTAGCAAATCGAACACAAAGACCAACAATGGGAGCAATTTAAATACGATAGATCAGGTACAAATTAAATATATTCCAACTAGGATAAAGGAAGTACATCAAAGGGAGGGATTCCATGGATAGAGAGATTATATTAGAAAACAATATTTTTTTTTAAAAAGGCACAATATAGATGATATAACACAGAATAAAACAATGAGAATTGTAATAGGTATGGAAAGAAAGCAAAAGGAAATTAGGAAGGCTAAGAAAAGTATGAAAGGAAACTGACAGTCAATATAAAAGGAAAATGTAAAGAGCTTTTAAAAGCACATAAGAAGTAAAAAGATAGTCAAAGAAGGAATGGGATCACTTACAGACATAGGGAGCCAACTTGTATTTGAGGGTGACTTGGAAATGCTTACTAAATATGTTGGATCAGTTTTTAGAGGAAGGTGAAAGTGAGATTGTAGAAGAATGAGTAGGATGTGAAAGAGTCATGAATGAAGATAAATATTCAAAAGGACATTGTATTAAAAAAGTTAACAGGACTAAAAATAGAAAAGTCACAAGGCCCATTTGGAAAACGGGTTAAAGGGGATGCAAAGGCCATCAAAATTACTAAAAGCTTTGAAATGGTAAATAATGATGAGATTGCCTCCATTAGTTGGCAAATTGATAACAAGGGGGCATAGATTAAGGATCACTGAAACAAAAAGGGGAAGTTGGAAGAATTTTTTTCATACCCAGGCCTATTAGAATATAGAACACTTTACCACAAATTGCTCATTAGGCAGAGACTATAACAGCGTTTAAAAGGAAATTAGATAAGTATTTGAAAAGAATATAAAGGAGATACAGGAAAAGGGCATGGAAATGTGATTAGAGTAGATAGCTCCAGTCGAAGAGCAAACACCAGCATAAGTACAATGGGCCGAAGGATCATTTTTTGTCCAATGTAAATCCTATAATTCGACTTTGCCCATTATTGTGCCTTATCCCCGAACTTTTAAAAAAACTCAACAATGTAATTTTTTCCATATCTCACACCAACCAAGTGACTGTGCTGTAATGTTTGCAGTTTCTTTTTGCGGGGCCTGAACTCGCTAGGAGTCAGACAGCTCAAAGTCTTGCAGCTCCCAGTCACTGTTCAGGTCATTTGCATGCTCTTCTTACAGCTGCCTCTGGCTAAGTGTCACACCAGTTAATAAGACTGACAAATTTTATTAAAGGTAAGTCTCAGAGAGTCTATAATCTCACCAGTCTGGACCAGATGCAAATAAAGTATACTGCACGCAATACTGTTCTGCAACAGTTGGCTTCTAAAAGATAAGCAAGAGTAAACAATGATGTCCTGCTTTCTGATTCCCTCTGTGGAGAAATGCCTGTTTTTGTTCAACATCTCCCCTGACAGCAGAGCGACAGCAGGTAAAGCCGGGAACAAACTCTTACCTCACCCCATGTCAAATTTATTTTTCTCTTCACTCACCAATTTTCTCCACTGACTTATTGCTGGGACAGAGTTGGACAGGCACGGGTTGTTTTCCAGTACCTTGCCCAAGTGGTCATTATTTAAGAGTCTAGACAGTGAGTATCAATGGACCACTTAATCACAGTGAGCTGCCACCTTCAAGCCCGAACCTGGCCTCAGCCAATATCCACACACATGCACCTCCAGCGGGGGTCTCTGGATTGAGATCAGGTATGCAAACGCTGGATGATTATCCCTCCCATAACCAAGGAGGCCAAAGCCAAATGTCCTGCCTGTACCACCAAGTTAGATCAGCTAACTTGGCACAGATTGAGGATCGATGCTGGGAACCTTTCCAGTTTACATAATTCAGGTACTCACTAAATAAATTCACTGAAGATCGAGGAAACCAGTCGCATTTCATTTCATTATGCAAAAACTGTTCCAAAAATAAACTGCCTTTCACTGCCCCATCTCATGAAAACAAATAGAACATGACCTTCAACTCATACCTCCTGTATGACTTCTGAGGATAGAAACGCATCTCCACTGTTCCACATTAGCTAGCTTGCTACTGGAGCCAAAAACATTGCTCGGTCCAATATACCTATAAAAAGCAATCACACAGTTACCACACATCACGTCACCTTGAAATTCTGTACGCCCTCAATTTTAGGATCTTAAAACAAGCATGGACATATCAGTTTATTGCATATGCTCCAGACTGACAGTTGCCCACCCGTATCTCACAGTACGAGTATGTCTTGGCAGCTTCGAATGGTTTATATGTTGCCTATATTGATTTAGCTATTGACTGCTTACAAAGCATAACAGTATAATGTGGATGTACTGGAGATACCCATTATATAAAGCATTATACCATAATGTGAATCCATTAGATCTCCCTGCATGTACAGCACGACAATGTAATTTGGATCCACTGGTTACCTGTATAAACCAGCACTCACCTTCACATCATTCCTGGACACAGTTACGTTTTTAAAACTCAACCAAGGAAAGCCATTGATTGGGTGTACATGCTCGCGAAGCTTGCAGTCATCCGGCCGTCAGAGATACTTACGCAACTCTCTTCCACAGCATGATCAGCTTGTCATCTCCACCCGACGCCAGGTACAATCCGTTATTAGACCAGCGCACACAATTCACACAGGCTGCAAGGAAACAGAGACAAACATTAGCAATTATCTGTTTATCTGCAAGAATACAGAGGATCTAAAACAAAGTTTAATTAAATAAAAAACATAAGGAGATCTCCCTCTAACGGCTCAGCAGGTTTGCCCAGTGAGTGGCTCAGCCAAGTAGGCTAAGAAACTCCCAAGTTTGATCTCAAGTCTGTGCTAAGTTGTACATGGCAGAAGAGGCCCTCCAGTTGAGCCTCTGCGCCCAAGTTAGGAAGAGAAAAATGGGCAAGGGCAACCATTTCCAGTCACTATACAGGGACCCAGGCTGGAAGCGTGCAGGTGCGAGCATCAGGCAAGGACATGATACAGCTTGGCCGTGACGTCCTACCCCCACAGTCAAATAGCCTGCTGACACAGATAAATAACGTGTCATTTGGGCGAGGTACCAGAGGCTGGCCAGCACTTAGGGAACCATACTCCAGTACCAAATCAGTGCTCTTTGGAGAGGGTGGGAGAAAATTGGTGCAAAAGTGAGAGATTGTGAAATAAAATCTAAAAAGGCTTTCACTATCAATGAATGACATTAAAGGTGTTAATTCATCTGAATTAATACATAAACCTGATATTATAAACAGGAGATGTCATAGTATGTATTTCTTACCTATGGTCTTGGTAGATGAAACTAAATGGTTGTGGAAATAGCAGTCTCAGAGAAAAGGCGGTCATACTTTTTTTTTAAAAAAGGGTGGGGGGAAGAGGGTTAATAACATTTCTAATAACTTTGCTTTGCTAAAAAGATACCAACATTGAAAGAAGATGAATGGAAATGGTGGGTGATGCACCTAATTAGTAACTCTGGCTGTATGGGATGACTATTCTCCTCCCCTTAAAAAGGCAGTGATAGAGGATAAATAGGGGGACTTTTGCACTCAATAGCTCACAAAGATAGCCTTTACACAGAGACAGAACAAACCAGAACTTTACAGAACCCTCCTAATGGAATACAGTTTCTAAGGACTGTATCAGTAAATAGTGAGAGTGAAAGATCACTGAAATATTGGGCAATAAGCTCTTGAGTGACACATAAAAGGTGCTTTCTGTGTATATTTCGCATGTACCCAGGTGGTTATCCATTTGGCAAAGCATTTTGGGGATAGTCTCGTTCTTCTCGTCCTCCTCTCGTACAACTGGTGGCATGTTCCATATGACAACCTTTCCTGAATCCTCCCCTGTAGGCGGAAATTAAACAGTAAGCCTTTTTTATTTGTTTTTAAAAATATACAATTTTAAAAAAGCAACTCTAGTAACAGTTTGTAGATCGGTTCTGTTCAGGGATGGCCTGGGTATGAGTGGGTGGAGGAAATCTCTGGCCAGCACATCTCCAAGGCAAAACGTTCACACTGAATTAATCCCCTTGAAGGGCAGCCAAGGAAACTGAGCCCTGAGCTACTCAGTGGGCAACACAGCAAGGATGCAGCAGGAATTGATCTCTCTGGACAGGGCAGAGGTGGCACAGTGAGAACCAACTTCGCATTGAAGGCTGGCTGTTCAAACCCCCAGAGCAAGTGGGCACTTTAGTAAGTCTCTGACGTAACTCTATGTATACGACAAAGGCTATTATTTCCACAGCAGGGCAGCATACAGCTGGCACAGTAATGCAGAGGACCAGTGAATCCATAGCATGCAATCCTTCATATAAAAGATCTGAATACGACAAACTATCCTGCTGTCCAGGTTAACAGGTGCACAAGCCAAAAATCACACTGCAAGGCAGATTATGAAAGGGGACAGCAGCCTTCAGGACAATTGAGATTTCTGGACGTTACCATCTCTAAGCTAAATGGTAGGCGGCCTGCAGCCTGGATCTTACCTTGTCCACCTGTTGCAAACTTGGTTCCATCGGGATGAATGTCCACAGAAAATATTGGCTTACCTGGAAAGAAGTGATTAGATTTATTGAACAGAAGCAATGCACGTTCGGACTCAAAAGCCAATCCTGCTTCACAATGAAGTGAAAGACAATATTTGGCCCCGGAAATACGTCATTTGGACTTTCTTCATTAGAAGCCCTGATGATTCCCATTTCACCAGGTAAAATCTTCCAAAAAATGTTTAGAGAAAAAGAATTTCTGATTCCCCAACAGCCCTTGTTTATTTTGCCAATTTTCACCAAGAAACGTGCACTTTTTTAAATCCGTTTCATGTGTTTTTCAATCTCTGCTTTTCTGTTTTTTTCTAAAAAAGTCTTCCAGCATCTACTTAGATCTTGGTTTTAATAGTAACCTTCCATTTCAACATAATTTGCACTCTCTTTTACAACTTTAAAAGAATTCCATTTCCAATTCATGGTTTATTTCCCATTATTTTTTCCTTTTCCGTTTTGATGGCTTAAAACCAGCTGCCCTGAAGTTTGATGCATTCAATACGTTGTCTTTCACCGAACCGTGTCCCAGCTTCATTATGGTCTATATTGCACAGTCTCATGGTCACTGGTAATACTGAGTTAAGTACAGCGCTAATAATGCTATCAAGCGGCACTTATTCACCAATAACCTGCTCACCGATGCTTAGTTTGGGTTCCATCAGGACCACTCAGCTCCAGGCCTCATTACAGCCTTGGTCCAAATATGGACAAAAGAGCTGAACTCCAGAGGTGAGATGAGAGTGACTGCCCTTGTCATCAAGGCAGCATTTGACCGAGTGTGGCATCAAGGAGCCCTAGTAAAATTAAAGTCAATGGGAATCAGGGGGAAAACTCTCCATTGGCCGGAGTCATACCTAGCACAAAGGAAGATGGCAGTGGTTGTTGGAGGCCAATCATCTCAGCCCCAGGATATCACTGCAAGAGTTCCTCAGGGCAGAGTCCTAAGCCCAACCATCTTCAGCTGCTTCATCAATGACCTTCCCGCCATCATAAGGTCAGAAGTGGGAATATTTGCTAATGATAGCACAGTGTTCAGCTCCATTTGCAACCCCTCAGATAATGAAGCAGTCCATGCCTGCATGCAGCAAGACCTGGACAACATTTAGGCTAATTAAGTGGCAAATAACATTCACACCACACAAGTGCCAGGCAATGAGCATCTCCAACAAGAGATAGTCTAACCACCTCCCAGTGACATTCAACGGCATTACCATCGCCGAATCCCCCATCAACAACATCCTAGAGGTCAACACTGACCAGAAACGTAACTGGACCAGCCATATAAATACTAC
Organism: Heptranchias perlo; assembly: GCF_035084215.1. Lineage (NCBI taxonomy): Eukaryota > Metazoa > Chordata > Chondrichthyes > Hexanchiformes > Hexanchidae > Heptranchias > Heptranchias perlo. The sequence goes on from NC_090349.1 coordinate 9,342,996, forward strand.
AGCTAAAAGAGCAGGTCAGCAGCTGGGTATTCTGCGGCCAGTGACTCACCTCCTGACTCCCCAAAACCTTTTCACCATCTACAAGGCACAAGTCAGGAGTGTGATGGAATACTCTCCACTTGCCTGGATAAGTGCAACTCCAACAACACTTAAAAAGCTCGACACCATCCAGGACAAAGCAGCCCGCTTGACTGGCACCCCATCCACCACCTTAAACATTCGCTCCCTCCACCACCGGCGCACCGTGGCTGCAGTGTGTACCATCTACAAGATGCATTGCAGCAACTCGCGAAGGCTTCTTTGGCAGCACCACCCAAACCCACGACCTCCACCACCTAGAAGGACAACGGCAGCGGGCGCATGGGAACACCACCACCTGCAGGTTCCCCTCCAAGTCACACATCATCCCGACTTGGAAATATATCGCCTTTCCTTCATCGTCGCTGAGTCAAAATCCTGGAACTTCCTACCCAACAGCACTGTGGGAGAACTATCACTACATGGGCTGCAGCAGTTCAAAAGCGCAGCTCACCACACCTTCTCAAGGGCAATCAGGGATGGACAATCAATGCTCACCTTACCAGCAATGTCAACATCCCATGAATGAATTAAAAAAAACAGCCTCTTTCCCAGCCCTGTTTAATATCCAGGGTGAAAAACCAGAGTTGCACAAGTTCTATGAGCTGAAGATAATTTCCCAGATCTTATTTGAATTCAGGGTAATTAAAATTCTCCAGATTGATCACTCTGCCTTTCTCTAATGCATTATCGATCTGTTCAAATGATTCCCCATCAATTCACTGCTCTTGCCCGGTATAGTATGTTTAACCAAAAGACTTCACCACACACAGTATTAAGAGATTTTCAAAAAGCTGTGAATGCTGGAAATCTGAAATAAAAACAGAAAATGCTGGAAACACACAGCGGGCTAATTAGGTTACTGATTCAGGTGGACAGCTTACATCCAAACAAGTGAAGGGTCCCTGCCAAAAATATTAAATTGTCTCTCCCTTTTCACATGCTGACCTTCATTTATTAGTGAATGACAGGTTCTGGCCAAAAAAAAGTCCTGTCACTGCAAATACATTCAAGACAGTGACCCAAGCCAGTTTAAAACCTTACAACACTAGGATTTCAGTAAAGTGCCATCTTGGGTGTGTCAAATGTTTATACAACATACACTTAAAATGTGAAAACACCCAACAGTACAATTATACTCTTTCTTCTTCCAAACCTGTGATACAACTAGTGAGAGCATTTTTAATGGTATGGCACTCGGGTGAAGTACTGGTAGAATCATAGAAAGATTACAGCACGGAAAGAGGCAATTCCACCCATCGAGTCCGTGCCGGCTCTATGCAAGAGCAATCCAGCTAGTCCCACTCCCCCGCCCTATCCACGTAGCACTGCAAATTTTTTCCTTTCAAGTACTTATCCAGTTCCCTTTTGAAGGCCATGATTGAATCTGCCTCCACCACCCCCTCTGGCAGTGCATTCCAGATCTTAACCACTCGCTGAGTAAAGAAGTTTTTCCTTATGTCACCTTTGATTCTTTTGCCAATCACCTTATATCTATGTCCTCTAGTTCTTGACCCTTCTGCCAATGGGAACACTTTCTCTCTATCTACTCTATCTAGACCCTTCATGATTTTGAATACCCCGATCAAATCTCCTGTCTTGGTAGTTACAGGTCTGTCACTAGTGTAGGTAGTAATGAGTACTGGGGTGACAAAAAGAGCATCTCACAAGAAGGAAATCAAACATTGAAGCGTGTTGGCATAAGTGTAAATTTTTAATATAGTTTTTTGGTGTTAACACACTGAATAAGTGACCACAGCTTGATCTTTCTCCTTCTCAAACTTAACGTCAAACTCTATCACATAATGGTCACTATTGCAAGATACTCACTCACTGTCAGATTATTAATTCATTCTGGCTCGTTACTCATTACTAGTATGGCCTGTTCCTTTGTCAGTTCTAAAACATATTGCTTCAGAAAACTGTCCTCAATACACTATAAATTCATTGACTTTATGACTTCGAGGCAAGAGCAAGCTCAGAGTACAAAAAGAGTCATAAAAGAAAAATGAAAAAAAATCAAAGTTCAGATAATATAGGAATTAATATACATGAAATAAATAAAGCAAAAGTGTTGAAAAATAACAAAAAGTGTGATAACTTAGGAACTGTGAGAGGAACATCATCGGCACGTATGGGCAGAGTGGGGACTATTGACCAAATCAGAGTTCTCTACACAAATGCACGCAGCATAAGGAATGAAACAAACAAATTAGAAGTTCAAAGGGTACAATGTAATAACCATTGCAGAGACCTGGCTACAAGCTGGGCAAGAATGGGAGCTTAATGTTCTTTAGAAAAGACTGGGAAATAGGGAAAGGAGGAGGAGTAACAATATTGCTAAAAGACAATATTTCAGCAGTTGAAGGAAAGATGATCAGTAAGGGTGAGCAGACAGTGGAAACACTCTGGGTAGAATTAAGAAACAGCAATGGATACAAGACTCTGGTGGAAATTGTCTACAGATCTCCTGACAGCAGTGACGCAGTAGTGGGATACATAAATATGGAGATCAGAGAAGTATGTAGCAAAGGCAAAGTGGCTATAATGGGAGATTTTAACTTTCACATAGATTGGGAGTATTCAAATAAGTAGGCGCAGAAATTACAAAAGTGTTAGTTATAATCTTTCAATTCAGGAATTGTGCTGTTAGACTGGAAAATTGCTAATGTCACTCCATTATTTAAGAAAGGTGGGAGAGAGGAACCAGGTAACTACAGGCCTGTTAGTTCAACATCAGTTGTGGGGAAACTACTAGAATCTGTCAGAGTGACTGAGCACTTCAACAAATATGAGCTGATCAGAGAGAGCCAGCATGGCTTTGTTAAAGGTAAGTCACGACTGACTAATCTTTTGAGAAGGTCACTAATAAGTAGACAAGGGAGTGTCCATGGATGTTATCTCTCTGGACTTCCTGAAGGCATTCAATATAGTTCCACACAAAAGATTACTAGCAAAAATGAGAGCACACAGAATAGGAGGTAACCTTTTGACTTGTATTGGAAATTGGTTGGGAGGTAAGAGACAGTGAGTGGGGATAAAGGATATGTACTCAGATTGGCAGGATGTGACAAGTGGTGTTCCCCAGGGATCTGTCCTGGAGCCTCAACTTTTCTTTCTTCATCCAAGTCATTAATAGAGAGTTGTATATCCAAGTTTGCAGATGACACTAAATCAGGAGCAACAGTAATTAATGCAGATGGGAGCAGGAAGTCGCAAAGGGGCAAGGACAGATTAAGTGAGCGGGCAAAACTATGGCAGATGGAATTCAATGTGGGCAAACGTGAGGTCATCCACTTTGGATCTAAAGAAGATAAATCGGTGTATTTTCTAAATGGTGAGAAACTAGGAACTGCAGAGGAGCAAAGAGATTTGGGAGTCCAAGCACAAAATCATTTAAAGCTAGCAGACAGATAGAAAAAGCAATCAAAGACTAATAGAACGTTGGCCTTTATCTCAAGGGGGTTGGAATACAAAAGGAAGAAAGTAATGCATCAGTTGTACAGAGCCATGGTCAGGCCCCATCTGGAGTATCCGTTCAGATTTGGGCACCATACCTCAGGAAAGATATATTGGAGGGGGTACAGCACAGATTCACCAGAATGATACCGGGGCTTAGAGGGTTAAATTGTGAGGACGGGTTGCATGAACTTGCTTGTATTCCCTTGAGTTTAGGAGATTGAGAGGTCGTCTGAGGTGTTTAAAACGTTAAACAGATTCCTCTGGTGGGGGAAATCAAGAATCTTAAAATTAGAGCTAGACCATTTAGGAAGGAAATCAGGAAGCACTTTTTCAAACAAAGGGTAGTAGAAATCTAGAATTCTGTCAGCACAGTGTTGTCTTTGAGCCACGTGGCCATTAGCCACATTTAAACCAGTATGCAGCACTGGCTAAAGAGCTGGAGGAAGTGATGCTAAATTGACATTCGATTTGATCATTCCTAATATTCGTGTCTGAACTCTGCCCTTTCCTATCTGTATTTAGGGATGCATTTTTGTTTGCTCATCGGGAAGAGGGATGTTGGCACAGAGGAATGGGACTTTTTCCCCTAATTTGAGGCAGCCAAAGGGGTAGCAATTTCAAGCAGTACGCACTTTTGCATGATCAGTACTGCTCCTCCCGATCCTTTTCTTCCAGAATACATTTGCAGCCACCCTACAATAAACTGTTCCAGCACACCTGTTATGCTCCATCTGTACTTTCCCCGACAGCTATAGAATATTTAAACCACAATGCAAATCCACGGCTTTAGAATGTTAACAAATATTAAAAGTATCATTGCCTTAAAGGGGAGGTGGTGTTAATGGGGACACTGCTCCATACGGAGCCTTTCTTCCTGGGTGCTGCAGTGAATTTACTAAATAACACAAACGGATTCCCAAGAATGGATTCGATATTCTGGAATAAATCTAGAAATTGCTAGAAACACATAGCAGGTCAGCGACTCTAAGGAGAAAAGACAGGTTATGATATTTCGGGTGTGTAACCTTCATCAGAACAGGCTTTTCGCCTTATGGATACTGACAGACCTGCTGTGTATTTCCGGCATTTTCTGTTTTTAGTTTCAAATCTCCGGCATTTGCAACTGAGAATGATACAGCACAGGAGGCCATTCAGCCCATCGTGCCTGTGCCGGCTCTTTGAAAGAGTTATCCAATTAGTCCCACACCCCTGCTCTTTCCCCATTGCCCTGCAAATTTTTCCTTTTTTTTTTGAGGTACACATCCAATTCCGTTTTGAAAGTTACTATTGAATCTGCTTCCACCACCCTGTCAGGAAGTGAATTCCAGATCATAACTCGCTGCGTAAAAAAACTGTCTAATCATCTCCATCCCTTCCCTTTTTATTTTAGGGATTCTGGATCTTTCTAACAGCAGGTATAATCAAACTGCACAGCATGTGAGCCTGGCAGCTCTGAAGCAGCCCCAACATGAACACAAAAACATAACATAAGAAATAAGAGCAGGAGTAGGCCATACAGCCCCTCAAGTCTGCTCCGCCATTCAAGACCATGGTTGATCTTCTACCTCAACTCCACTTTCCCGGCCTATCCCCATAATCCCTGGATTCCCTTATTGTCCAAAAATCTATCGATCTCAGTCTTGAATATTCTGAACAACAGCTTCCACAGCTCTCGGTTAAAGAATTCCAAAGATTTACAACCCTCAGTGAAGACATTTTTCCTCGGTCCTAAACAGCCGATCCCATATCTTGAGACTATGACCCGTAGTTCTAGACTCTCTAGCCAGGGGAAACAGCCTCTCAGTACCTATCCTGTCAAGTCCTCTAAGAATCTTATATGTTTCAATGATTCTCATTCTAAACTCCTGAGAACGTAGGCCATTCTTCTCAATCTCTCCTCATAGAACAATCCCTTCATTCCAGTAATCAATCTAGTGAACCTTCATCGTACCCCTTCTAAGACACGTATATCCTTCCTTGGATAAGGAGACCAAAACTGTACACAGTACTCCAGGTGTGGTCTCACCAGAGCCTGTATAATTGCAGCAAGATCGCCTTACTGTAATACTCCAACCCCGTTGCAATAAAGGCTATCATACCATTTGCTTTGCTAATTGCTTGCTGTACCTGTATGTTAACTTTTTGTAATTTGTGTACAAGGACACCCAAATCCCTCTGAATACCAACATTTCTTGGCCTCTCACCTTTTAAAAAATATTCTGCTTTTCTTCCTACCAAAAAGTGGGTAATTTCATATTTCCCCACATTATACTCCATCTGCCACCTTCTCGCCCACTCACTTAACCTGTCTATAACCCTTTGCAGCCTCTTTACATCCTCCTCACAGCTTACTTTCCCACCTAGCTTTGTATCAAGTTTGTAGCAAACTTGGAAACATTACACTTGGTCCCCTCATTGAAGTCATTGATGTATATTGTAAATAGCTGAGGCCCAAGCACTGATCCTTGCAGCATCCCACTAGTTACAACGTGCCAATCCAAAAATGATCCGTTTATTCCTACTCTGTTTTCTGTCTGTTCACCAATCCTCAATCCATGCTAATATATTACTCCCAATTCCACTAGCCCTAATCTTGTGTAACAACCTCATGTGGCATCTTATCAAATGCCTTTTGAAAATCCAAATATACTACATCCACTGATTCCCCCTTATTTATCCTGCTAGTTACACCCTCAAAAAATTCTAGCTCTTTACAGCCAATGAAGTACTTTTGAAGTGCAGTCACTGTTGTAATGTAGGAAACGCAACAGCCAATTTGCACACAGCAAGGTCTCACAAGCAGCAATGTGATAATTACTAGATAATCTGTTTTAGTGATTTCGGTTGAGGAATAAATATTGGCCATGATGCCGGGGAGAACTACACTGCTCTTCAAGTAGTGCCATGGGATTTTTTACATCCACCCGAAAGGGCAGACGTAGCCTAGGTTTAAAATCTCATCCAAAAGACAGCTCCATTCAGCAGCACTATCATCCCACCCAAGTTCCTCACCGAGATATCTTCACTGCTTTCCTCCCACAGTCTCTGCATCTAACAACTTCTCATCCTGGGTGATTTCAACCTCCATCTCAACTCATCATGCCAACTCTCCTGAGTTCACTGCCCTCCTATTCTCCCTTAATCTCTCCCTCCATATAAACTCCCCGCCAGCCCTTCTATCTTGCCATCTCACATGACCTCTCTACTCCCATCATGTCAATTACGGATAAGGCCATCTCTGATCACACCCTTGTATCCCCGTCCACCTCCACCTCCAACCCCACTTCCTTCTACGTTTGTCCCTGGAAAAAACTCTTCCTCCAAGTCACTTACAACTGCACTTTCAAATTCCCAACTGTCCAGCCTTTGGCCCTCCATTCACCATGACATTTGTGGAGCTACCAATCTGCTCAATCACATCCTCAACTCCACCTTTGATGCCCTTGTCCCCATTAAAACCGTTACCCTCTCTCACCCTGGTCGTTCCCCCTGGTACGGCCCTCATCTCCGCTCCCTTACATTCAAAGGATGCAGACTTGAACGTTTATGGCAGACAACTGGGTTAGCCATTCATCGCAAGATCGGTCTAGACCACATAAAGCACTATCGGGTCCTGCTCTCCTCTTCCAAAACTGCTCACTATTCCAGGATTCCAGAATATTCCAGGATTATCCTGGAATGCAAAGTTAACCCCCGGCTTCTCTTCTCCACTACAAACCGTCATCTTAAACCCCTCTTCCCTGCCCTCTCCACCCTCACCTTGAACAAGTGCGAGGAGCTCATAGACTACTTTGCCCCTAAGATTGAGACCATCTGTTCAGCTGCCTGCTGCATCCCTCCCTTCCCATGGCTTACCAAGCCAAACTTCCCCTACGGTTCCCCACTGCCCAAGCCCTGAACTTGCATCTTTTTCTAGTTTCTCTCCTATCTCCCCTCATGCCTTCTCTGAGTTCATCATGACTGTGAGACCCAATTCCTGCTCCCTCGACCCTATTCCCACCAAACTGGTGATCACCCAACTTCCCCTCCTAGCCGCCTGTTAGCTGATATTGTTAATGGTTCCCTCTCCTCAGGTACTGTCCCCCTCCCCTTCGAACCTGCCATCATCACACTCTTCCTCAAAAAACCCCTTAACCCATCGGTCCTTGCAAACTACAACCCCATCTCCAACTTCCTGTCCCTCTCCAAAGTCCTTGAATATGTTGTCGCCTTCCAAATCAGTGCCCATCTTTCCCGCAACTCCAGGTTTGAATCCCTCCAGTCAAGTTTCTGCCCCTGCCACAACACTGAAATGGCCCTTATCAAAGTCACAAATGACTGTGACCGTGGTAAACCGTCTCTCCTCATTCTAGAAGAATGAGGAGAGAGAAGAGGAGAGAATGTATTCCCTGGAATTTAGAAGATTATGGAGTGATTTGATTGAAGCTTTCAAGATATTAAGGGGAATTGATAGGGTAGATAGAGAGAAACTATTTCCGCTGGGTTGGGGAGTCTAGGACTAGGAGATATAGCCAAAAAATTAGAGCCAGGACTTCAGGAGTGAAGTTAGGAAACATTTCCACACACAAAGGGTGGTAGAAGTTTGGAACTCTGTTCCGCAAACAGCAATTGATGCTAGCTCAATTAATTTTAAATCTGAGATTGATAGATTTTTGTTAACTAAAAGGTATTAAGGGATATGGGTATATGGCGTCAGCTCATTAAAAGCAGAACAAGCTCGAGGGGCTAAATGGCCTCTTCTTGTCCCTGTGTTCCTATGTTCTCAACCTGTCTGCAGCCTTTGATACGGTTGACCACACCATCCTCCTCCAACACCTCTCCCTCGTCATCCAGCTGGGTGGGACTGCACTCGCCTGGTTCCATTCTTATCTATTCAGTCATGGCCAGGGAATCATCTGCAATGACTTCTCTTCTCGCTCAGTTACCTCGAGTCCCCCGAAGGATCTATCCTTCGCCCCTCCTATTCTAATCTACATGCTGCCCCTCAGCAATATCATCCGAAAACACGTCAGATTCCACATGAATGCTGACGACACCCAGCTCTACCTCACCACCACCTCTCTCGTCCCCTCCACTGTCTCTCATTTGTTACACTGCTTGTCCGACATGAGCAAAAATTTCCTCCAACTAAATATTGGGAAGACCGAAGCCATTGTCTTTGGTCCCTGCCACCGACTCCATCTCTCTCCCTGGCCACTTTCTAAGGCTGAACCAGACCGTTCGCAACCTTTGACCCTGAGATGAGCTTCTGCTCCGTAACTTTTGGAGTCCCCCAAGGATCTATCTTTGGCTCCCTCCTATTTTTCATCTACATGCTGCCCCTCAACAACATTATCAGAAAATACATCAGGTTCCACATGTACACTGACGAGACCCATCTCTACCCCTCCACTGTCGCCCATTTGTCACACTGCTTGTCCGACATCCAAAACTGGATGAGCAAAAATTTTCTCCAACTAAATATTTGGAAGACCGAAGCCATTGTCTTCGATCCCCGCCACAAACTCCATCCCTCTCCCTGGACACTGTCCAAGGCTGAACCAGACCGCTCGCGACCTTGACGTCCTATTTGACCTTGAAATGAGCTCACGACCACATGTCCGCTCCATCACCAAGATCGCCTACTTCCACCTCCGTAACTGCCTCAGCTCATCAGCTGCTGAAACCCTCACCCATGCCTTTGTTACCACTAGACTTGGCTATTCCAATGCTCTCCTGGCTGGCCTCCCATCTTCCACCCTTCATAAACTTGAGCTCATCCAAAACTCTGCTGCCCATATCCTAACTCGCACCAAGTCCTGTTCACCCCTCACCCCAGTGCTTGCTGACCTACATTGGCTCCCGGTCCGGCAGCGCCTCGATTTTAAAATTCTCATCCTTATTTCAAATCCCTCCATGCGCCGCCCCTCCCCATTTCTTAACCTCCTCCAATATGGTCAATGGGCAAAAAGATTGCTGATGTTAACATTAGGCTACCAGGGGGCAAAAAGCCCTGCTGCAGACCTACACTTAAAGAATCCTATATTCAAAACAAAATGCAATCACTGGGCCGATTTAAGGAGTCACACAATCTAAAATTACTGACTTGATAAATACAAGAGTTTTTGGCTACGACAGAACCGACCCACGGCACACTCCGTTTTCATCAATGCAATCGAACACGCAACCCCAAGTACAGCAGCCATGCCTGAACCTCACAGTAAAAACGCTTCCATTGTTTATTCCCAATGTGTGAATTAAAGAATGGCCCAACAATGAACTAACAAAAAATTTTTCAAACAACAGCAAAGCATGGAACATTATTTCAAGATTCATGGTCGAATACACTATCGTGATAAAACATTAAACCCAAGTATAAGTCACAGTAAAAATTATGTTCCAGTTGATTCTTACGGAAGTATAACCACAGTAAGACGCTACAGAGATGTAATTAGAAAGTGTTCAGATGCGTAGGTAGGAAATACTCAACGTTCTACTCCTCCCCTCCTTTTATCCACACCTCATCTGAAGATGCTGGGCTATGTTTCCAAGCATGCCAGCCATCTTCCAGTACCTCACCCAAGTGACCAATCGTTATGTGTGATCCTCGGCAGTGAGCACGGATAGGTATTCGACCAAGGTGGGGGAGGGGAAATCCCAGCCAAGCTTGATCCGAACCCAATATCCACAAACATATATTTTTCAGCAAGAATTACTGGTAGCGATCAGAGATGGGGATCCTAGCTTATTTTTTTCCCTTCTGCACAGCACTTTGATATTTTTAACCGGACAATTTCAAAACTTGTTGATCCCTTTCTGATAATCCCGTATAAAGTTGAATTCTTCAAAGCTTACTCCCTCACAGCTCAATCTCCATGAGCAGGACTTGAACCCACGATCCCCTGCCCCAGAGGCAAGAATGCTACCAAATGAGCCAGCTGACATTAGCTTACAGTGCTAATGTACATTAATTTTGTTACTTCAAATTGCTCCCGTTACTAATGGCATAACTGCAGCCAATACTTCACCCCAGCATTACACATCACAAAATGCTCTCTCCAGACACAACCCAAGTTTTTAAACTGTTTTTATAAGTTCAAATAGACTTGGTACAAAATTTTCACACAAGCACCCTTACACTTGACTGAAATCCGAGTTCAATAATCTTTTGTAAATTTTACAATATGGAGTTTATATACACATGAACATCCATTAACCCCTCCACATGCCACCAATTTGCCCTGTGCTCCCTTAGCTAACCAGATAGTTCCAAGACTCCAGTATTGCAGAAAGCATTCTAAAACCAAATGAGATGTTTAAATTCCTCCAAAGCCTCATGCCTCCCTATCTTTGTAACCTCCTTCTGCCCTACAAGCCTTCGCCACAACCCTGAGCTCCAGCCTCTTGGGCATTCCCCCCTCCTTCATCCCACCATTGGTGGCCATGCCTTCAGCCACCTAAGTCCCATTCTCTGGAACTCCCTCCTTAAACCTCTCCGCCTTCGAGACCATCCATAAAACTGACGTCTTGAACCAAACTTCTAGTCATCTGTCCTAATCTCTCCTTTGACTCGATGTCCATTTTTGTTTTTCTCATGCCTCTGTGAAGGACCTTAGGAAATTTTCCTATGTTAAAGGCATTATGTAATTGCAAGTTTTTGTTGATACAACACAATTAATAATAGGCTGGCATCACATTAAACGTACTGCGCCCAGGATTAATCTTCACATTGGAGTTTGATGCCTACAGTCCATCAGCAAGTTCAAAGTGCAGAAAACATATACAATGGAACCCATTCCCTTCAACCCCTTTCTGAGGCTAACCCATAAGCTATAATCAATATAAAGCCGCACACTGAGCAAAATAAACACAGTGTGGGTGGGAGTGGATTATAAGGCACCAATCCCAACAAGGGCTTCAACTGACTTCATAAATGACAAGACTCAAGCTTGCCGAGTTAGCCACCTGATCCCTCAGATTGAATTATTGCCTGCAATCCTCCACCAACCATCAAGTGTAATCCTATATGGATTTTTGCACTGTTAAGTTATGATGCAAAATGACACAAATAACATGTTCTTTCAGTTGGCAAGTTACATAGGAACTCATCTCCCCTCGTACAGCAAAACATACTTCGGAGTTGTATTAACAACTCAAATTTAACTGCTTGAATTAAATCATTTCCAACAGTTGAGGGGAGAGGAACAACAGTCTACTACAACTAAATTCCCGTTCATCAGCTCAGCAGCGATGATGTGGCCAAATGAATTTACTCCATTGTTGTCGGTTCTGAACTAGCCTGACCGCTTCAGTCATCTGTATCCCTTTCTGTGATAAGTCACTTTTGACATTGTCTATCCAGCACTTCCTTGGTATTCCTCTGCTTCTACAGTCTATTTCTGTTAAACTGAAGTCTTTTGTTTTGCACAAATAAATCAAATTAAGTTGTTCAATTTGAATTATTACCTAATTAAAACACACCTTTTTTTGTACTGAAATCAAAATAGGTAATTCAAATTAGAGCTTTGAATTAAAAGTAGACTGAGTAAATTATTTACATGCAGTATTCAGCTCTTTTTTTAAATCAAAGCTGCACAAACTGTTTCAAGTATCTCAAATGTTTCAGATGCTTTTGCATCAACCAGTTACATAAGCAGCAAAAATATTAAACAATGCAAGAACTTAAAGCAGTAAATATTGGTCTATTTTAGGAACATCCCAGACAGACAGACAACAACTTGCATTTATATAACACCTTTAACATTGGCTCTGTCTAGATCAGTCTGGCAATGGCTCGATTTTAAAATTCTCATCCTTATGTTCAAATCCCTCTATTGCCTCGTCCCTTCCTATCTCCGTAACCTCCTCCAGCCCTACAACTCTCCGAGATCTTTGCGCTCCTCCAATTCTGGCCTCTTGCACATCCCCGATTTTCATCGCTCCACCACTGGTGGCCACGCCTTCAGCTGCCTAGGCCCTAAGCTCTAGAATTCCCTCCCTAAACCTCTCCACCTCTCTCCTCCTTATAACCTACCTCTCTAACCAAGATTATGGTCACCTGTCTTAACATCTCCCTTTGTGGCTCAGTGTCAATATTTTGTTTGCTAATGCTCCTATGAAGCACTTTGGGACATTTTACTACATTAAAAAGGTGCTATATAAATGCAAGTTGTTGTTGTAGCATAGTAAAACTTCACAGGAGCATAGTCAGACAAAAATTAATACCAAGCCAAAGAAGGAGACATTAGGTCAGATGACCAAAAAGCTTGGTTTTAAGGAGCATCTTTGGGGGGAGGGAAGAGAAAGAGAGGTGAAGAGGTTTGGGAAGGAAAGACACACACTAAGTGCACTATTTGAATGACACATTTTATAACTATTTTGCAGCTTTCATGTAAAAGTTCGAAGTATTTAAGTCTGAGTACAAATCTCTCTACCGCAATCCCATTCACCCTCTCCCCCTGTCTGACAGATGTCCCAGATGGTCCAAAGAAAGTGTCTTTGCTAAAAGTTATAAACAAGCACATTTTTCTTTGCAGAGTTAGGAGTCTTGCTGCTAACAGCCCAGTATGACTGCACAGACCAACCAAAATCAAACAAGTCACACAACAGAAATGAAAAATGCAATTCACACCAGTAACAGAAACTTTTAGAAGTCATGGCCAAGCTGTTGGATTTCTTCTAATTTCTAGCCTCAATCCCTTGCCTCTTCTAAGTACTTGTACACACTAGCTCAACTCTCAATCACTGCACTTCCCACCTCCTATTCCATAATAATCTCTCACTGGACTCTTGTAGTCTCAGTTTCTTGTCCCAAGCACATAGGACCAGGGACCCAGGGGGACTGTCACCATGTCCCATTCCATAAGGTCTCCCATATATTGTACATTCCCCACCCCTGATCCCAATCCCTCTGAACCCAGTGAGGTCTCTGTAGACCATTGCTGATCCTTTGGGTGCCTCTGTATCCCAGCGCTCCTCCTCCAGACTTCCAGACCCATTACCCGTTCAGGTCTCCACCGTCCCCTCCCACTCATCTCTATTCCAGCCTCCTCTCTCCGCCACAATCCCACTCACCCTCTCCCCCTGTCTGACAGATGCAGTCACCTCAACTCCTGCAACTCCGAGCCCTTCCCAGCTCCCTCCCTCCGTCCGTCCGTCCGCTGTCCAAGCTCTCCCTGCCCTTACACATCCTCCCATCATTGCAACGCGCCTGCATCTCTCCCAGCCCATCGCCGCACCCGCTCACCATTGTGATGGACCCAAGCAGGTTTGAGCAGCTTCATGCTGGGCCGCGATGCCTGGGACTCAAGCTGTGCCTCACTCGGTCTTGGTGTCACTGTCCCGGGGCAACCCCGGCCTCTCGCTCCGCTCCCGCCGGAAGGGAGCAACACACTCTGCGCTCCCCGGAAAGCCACTCACCGCGAACACAACGCTCCGGTGAAAAATCGATGTCAGGACAAACGTTCCGGGTGCAAAATAGAGCTCCAAAAATGAGTAATTTTGAATTTAGACAATGAGGTTTTAGGCCCTATGACTTTCAAACACATCCGTGGTTATTAATTTAAATATATACTAATCTCATTGCTTAATTTATTTGTATATTTTTATTAAGCAGAATAAATGAAGGGTTTGTGACACCCCAAAGCTTCAGCAAACCTAAATCTCCAGCCTATTTGGCTGCAAATTATGTGTTCAGCATTTGGGAAAATCTTCAACTGGGCAGAATGCTGTCCCAGTCACCAAACGGAAGTGTCCGTCCAGTTATTCCCTGAGAGGATTTCAAGTATAGAAACAAAGAACTTGCATTTATATAATGCCTTTCACGACCTCAGGACATCCCAAAGTGCTTTACAGCGAATGAAGTACTTTTGAAGTGTAGTCACTGTTGTAATATAGGAAATACAGCAGCCAATTTGTGCACAGCAAGGTCCTACAAACAGCAATGAAATAAAGACAAGATAATCTGTTTTAATGATGTTGTTTGAAGGATAAATATTGCTCATCTTCAAATAGTGCCATAGGATGTTTTACGTCCACTTGAGAGGACAGATGGGACCTCGCTTTAACTTCTCATCTGAAAAACGTCATCTCCAACAGTGCAGCATTCCCACAAAACTGCACTGAAATGTCAGCCTAGATTTTGAGCTCAAGTCACAAAGTTATAAGAAAAGGTTAGGGAAATTGTACTTGTTATATTTGGGGGAAAAGGACACTTTAATGTAACATGGTTGAAGTTGTCAAGATTGTGAAGGGAACTGACAAATTGGCCCAGATCAATGAAGTGGTACGATGCAGAGTTCAAATTATTAGTAGATAGTATACAGTAAATGGGCTTAAGAAGCAAATTATTATTGCATTTCTGGGGAGAAAAGCTATTTGGAGATATGGTAAGAGGGTGGGTAGCATGAAAATAAAAGGATGGGCTTGTTAGTAATAATAGCCTTTTCCTGTTCCTAAAATTCTGAAGGTACTTCATCTTTATTAGTTGTCCCAGTGCTCTCAAAAGAACAATAATCTCATTCCTATCATTAGGGGAACAGGTCTGCGCACAATACTCCAAAACAAATGATGCAGCACTCTATTCCTCTGCAACCAAGTACAGTACTGTATTTGTTTGCCAGTTTTGTTGATTTATCCACCATAAATCCTTATCAGCATGCCACATGACTGTCCTATTTAGCATATGCTCCCTCTTGGTTCTTCACTCTCAACTAATTATTTTATACTTATCCACATTAAATTACATCCACCACCATTAGACCAGTTGCCTAACAGATCATTTTTTTTCTGAATCTGGGTTTATTGTTTCCCATTATTTGCCATCACATATTTTGGTACCTTCTGCAATTTGAAAATTTTCCTCCCAGTACCTTTGTCAAAGTCACTAGCATTTATAGACGAAACAAGGCTCCTAAGACCAACTCCCTACATAACCCACTTGAAAACTCTTTCCAGCTTGACAAGTTCTCATTGATAGCAACATCCCTACCTTTACTATTAATCGCCAGTGAGAAACATTGTCAAAAACTTGCTAAAAGTCCAAGAATACCATAATTGCATTCCGTGGTGAAATGCGCTATATAAATACAAGTTCTATACAAATACAAGATTATCTTTTTGGGGGGGAAACTCCAACAATACTACCCTTTCCTGAATCTATGCTTGTGTGCCTTTTATCAAGTTTCAAGTATTCGTCAACTCAAATATCTCGTTGCTCACGTTATAAGTAAAGTTATTAATTCCCATTTTTATGTAAGGAAGTTTGGTGCACTGACTGAACAATAGAATAGAATAGATGTGCTTTGTTAGCTTGCTGGATACTGTAGATTTATTTTGTAAAAAGAATAAAACGTTTTGTCCAGTTAATAATTTTCAATTTATTTTAAATTTTAAAAAAAACTTATAACAAACGTTCAATTAAAAAGAAACCCCTGGGTTTTAGTCTATCTGCTGAGCTCCTTAACTATGCGGACTCGGAACAATCATCGTGAATTGTGCGCTCGGGACGGACTGCATTTGTGTGGGGATGAGTTGCTGGTAGTGGTGCGCCGCTGAAGGTGACTCGGGTAGAGTGGACACTGGGACCGGCGAGAGGCTGAGAGTGGGTCGGAGAAAGGGGCAGCGAGAGACTGAGGAACGCCCGTGTGCGAGAGAGCGCTTGGCCGCGGCCCCGCACGGGTAACATGTCTTGGTTTGTCCGACCGGCCCTCGGCCTGAGGTGAGTATTCGCGGCCTGGGAGGGGAGAGGCTGCGGGTCGCGGTGTCCAACCAGACCCGGCCCTGGGTCAATGATGTGACCGTCGAATATCTAAATGCGAGGGTTGAGTGGGTTTGGGGTCAGGGCAGCTCTTATGAACAAAAATCTAAATTCCCACAGACATCTTCCGTTTCTATTAATGGGATGAACATCCCGAGGTGCCTCACGGAAGAGAAACGGGCGCCCAGCAGTATAAGAAAGGACTTGCAGTTATATAGCGCCTTCCACAACCTCATGAGCGCTTTACAGCCAATTAAGTACTTTTGAAGTGTGCTCACAATTGTAAGGAAACGCAGCAGCCAATTTAAGCACAGCAAGATCCCACAAACAGCAATGTGATAAATGCCAGATCATTCGTTTAGGGATGTTGGTTGAAGAATAAATATTGGTTGGCAGAACTCCCCTGGAATAGTGCCAGAGGATCTTTTGCAGACGGCATCTGATCGTAACGTCTCACCCAAAATACGGCACCTGTGATGGTGCTGCACTCCCTCAACTGCACTGGATTTTGTGCTCAAGTCTCTGGAGTGGGACTTGAACCCACAACCAACGATCTTCTGACTCAGGCGAGAGGGCTACCACTGAACCAAGGCTGACATCTAGTAGCAGGGTTGGTGGAGGTGACCGAGTGCATTGCCTCAAAGGTAGGTTTTGATGGAGGGGAAAGAAGTAATGAGGCAGAGAGTTTAGGGGCAGAGCCCTGCCACTGATGGGAATTTGAGTGGAGGGAAGGGAAATGAGCAGGAGGCCAGGGTCACATGAATATAGAGCTGGAAGAGGTTTCAGAGAGGGTGTGGGCTGGGTCAGTGGAGGATTTGTAAACAAGAACAAAGATTTTTAGTTCAATGCATTGAGGAATGGGGATTCAGTGGATGATTGGGGTGATGAAGGAACATATAGGTGTGTGTGCTGGAGTTTACGCACAGTGGAACACAGGAGGAGCAAGTCGCATCATTTGAGCCTTAAGGTAACAAAAGCATGAACAAAGATTTCAGCATCAGTGAGGTTGAGGTAAAAGTGGACAATGTTGCAGAGAGGGTGGGGGAGAGGGTAAGTAATAGAAGCTAGTGATCGATAAAGTTTGAATCTCAGCTTTGGGTCAATCAGGAGACTCCAAGGTTCAAACAGAGAGAAAGATGGCATCGGGGCAAGTATACAGGACTTTGACTAGAACTGAACAAGTTTTGCCACTGTTCGTTTGAAGAAAGTTCTACCTTATTCGGACAAGCAATCTAACAGCACATTAGTGAATGTGGAGTCGATATTGCTGGCAGAGAATAGGCACTGTTCAGTGTCATCAGTATCTGTGTGTTGGCTGGAAGAACTGTGCCATTGAGATGCAAATGCTTAAAGCAGAATTTTTTTCCAGACTTTCTCGGAGGCCAATTTTTGACTTCCTCCAGTTTTATTTTCCGAATTAGACACAGCTGCTGGGAGGAGGGATTAAATTTGTTAAAGCAACAACTGTCAAACTCCAGTATGAATATGTAGGTCTCGTAACAATAAAATCTAGAACATTATCTTTCCTTCTCTTGCAGTCCTCGTGCAGTGTGGAATGCTTCAGTTCGAGGTAGTCACTGGAAGATGTCCCTGTTGGCACTCCGAGAATCCTTACCCATGAGGTACAGTATACGATAGAACAAGCTGCGGTTCTTCCTGTACAGCTGATTGGGTTGGTATGGAACAGTGCACTGCCCAGTGTATTCTGGGGATCAGCTCCTCTTCTGTGGGAGAATGCTGTCGTTGTGACAATGACATAATTTTTTTTTAGTTTGGCAATTTTCGAGTGTGTTAGCTGAGGCCCAGCTAGCCTATACATTCAATTACAGTGCTTTATGTAAATGCCTTGACATCACCTATGATTTATATTTGCAGTTATTGTAAAGATAAATAACATGAAGTAATGAACAAAAGGATAACCACTGCTGTTATATGGGTAAAAAGCAACAAAAAAAAACAATTGCTAATACTGGACTTATGAAACAAAAATAGAAAATGCTGGAAAAATTCAGCAAGCCAGTCAGCATCTGTGGAGAGAGAGAGAGAGAGAGAGAGAGAGAGATGTTAACATTTTGGGCTCCAGCTCTTCGGAGGTGAAAAATGAACAAGCATTTTAATAGAATCAGAACTAAGGGGGGGCCAAAAAGAGAGGAAACTATTACAAAATCTGGAAAGAGAGATTTAAATCCAGTAGCACCTTCTAATTTACTGTCAGTTCAAATAATACTTTCAGCACAAGAATACATTCCCAAATCACCATAATTAAATGTATTAATATTTCAACGACACACTAACCTATACTTCATGGTATCGGCCCAGGCTCTGTCACTTTTGAGCGTCAGAAATCATTTCTGCCTAATTATATAAAGTCCTTCCTTTTTCCTCTTCTGTTAAGATGAAGTAAGAAAAGTATGAAGAGTGAAGACTGAAAAGCTTCCAAGGTGGAAGAAAAGGAAACAGTGTGAGAGATAATTTAGAAAACAAAAATAAACACCTCTTTTACTCTTCAAAATTGTCGCTCATGATATTTCCTTTTCTTCTATTTTGGCAGTTTTACAATTGTTCACTCTTTCTATTTTTCTTACTCGATCTTCCTAGTAGTTTTGCCCTTGTCTAATTTTAGTTTGTGCTCCGTCTCTGATGTTTTGGTTCAGTCTGTCAGTTGATCTGTCAGTTTGTCTTCCCCAATCAGTTGACTTGTATCCTCTGTTTCCAGCTGGATCCATTCAACCCAATACTTTTCTAAAGTTATGGAAGCTGCTCTTCTCTCTCTCAAATTATTAGTAAGTTCTGCCCTAATTTTTTCTTTAAAGGTTTTGAGAGTTGAGTTACTGAGATGTATAACATAAGCAACAAGAACGTCAATAAAACAATCACGATGAGAACTGTCATGGCTGCTCCATTCGTGATCTGGTTGCCTTTGTTCTGCACTAAAGGAACTCTACTATTGAACACTTTAATAAGAACATAAGAAATAGGAGCAGGAGTAGGCCAATCGGCCCCTCGAGCCTGCTCCACCATTTAATAAGATCATGGCTGATCTGATCCTAACCTCAAATCTAAATTCATGTCCAATTTCCTGCCCGCTCCCCGTAACCCCTAATGAATGAAGTGTCATTGCCTTGGACATTTGCAAAGCTTTAGGCAGGGTCTGGCGCTATGCACTTCTAAACAAGTTCCAACCATATGGCCTCTGCCTGGAGCTATATTCATGGCTGTGTAGTTTCCTTTCAAATCACCTTATCTGTGCTGCAGTTGAAGACTGATCCTCTGACTCTTTCACCATTAACTCGGGGGTTCCTCAGTCTATGTTCCTTCTTCATAACAGTGACCTCCATTCATTATCCAACCATATAAACTCTTCGACTGATGATTCTACTCTACATTCATCAACTTCCTTCAGACCATATGCCCTTAGTGCTCACACTTCCAGTCCTGACCCAGTGCAATGGCTGAGTAACTATAACTTGATACTGTCTACACCCTTCAATGGTGCAGTGAAAATCTTCTTTCAATTCTTCAAAAATCTAGTTTCCTAATTTTGCTCCTAAATCCGATCTGCAGCTACCACTTCTGCACTTTAATGACTCTGCTCTTCGTCCTTCTTCCACTATTAACATCATTGGCCTCACTGTTTCCTCTTGCTAAAGCTGCCTCTGAGGTGCTTGGTTCCCTGTTTTTTTCCCTCATTAATTCTTACTCGTCTTATAAAGCCCAAATCCATTCAAGACAATTACTGTACAGGTCCGAGGAGACTCTTCTAGTACCTCCCATGAGCATGGACACGATACAACAACTTGCATTTGCATAACACCTGTACCTCTTTGACCAAGCATTTGGTCACCTAAACTTTTCGCTCGGTGTCAATTTTTGTCCGATTACACTCCTGTGAAGCTCCTTGGGACGTTTTACAACGTTAAAGGCGCTATAGAAATGCAAGTTGTTGTTGTGGAACTGTACCCTAGGAATCAAAACCTGCAGCTGGTGAGAAAATTGACAAGAAAAGTTCAACTTGTGTTCATGAAGAGGAATTTCTGTTTATCAGTTTCTTTATGTATATGACAAGTTTGAAATCATTAAAATTGCCCAGATCACCTTGCATACATCACAGTAGAGTTTGAAAGGATAAATCGTACAAAGGGAATATATTTTAAATTGCACACAAATCAAAGAATGACTGAATTCATTAATATTGCCATGTAATACTTTTGGGAACTGTTTTTTAAAAAAAAAGCAAAATATTGTCTGCTGAAAATCTAAAGAAGAAAGTTGCAACACTATAAATGATGCAGGTCAACTTCCGAGTCCCAGGTTCTGATCTTGCCCACGTTATGGGAGGAGTCAAATGGAGGATTTGCGTCTCTGGGGAGGAGGTAGAGGGTATCACCCAGGCTGCTCTCAAGCACTTTGCAGGAACTATTTTTACTGGCAGAGGTCAGGGAGCAGAACGTACAGATAAGCTGAATTAATCCAGCACATTTAGGGAACGTAACAGAAAACATTTAAATAAAGAGGGTAAAAAAACTAAACTGATGTGGCGTGAAAATTCTTTACCCCCATTAATGCTCCTGCCTGGAATCCTTGTATCAAATGGGTGCTGTACAGAGTGAATCTGGGCCTGTGATTTCCACATGGCACAATCCCAGCTTTGACTCTTATTTTCTCTACTACAGGGAACAAATTAAGACTTGAGAGTTAATAGAGATGCTCAAACTTATGAGGGGCTTTGATAGAGTAGATAGGGAGAAACTGTTTACACTGGCAGGAGGGTCGGTAACCAGAGGATACAGATTTAAGGTAATTAGCAGAAGATCCAAAGGGGAGACGAGGAGAAAAAATTTTATGGAGCGAGTTGTTATGAATGCACTGCTTGAAAGGGTGATGGAAGCAGATTCAGTAGTAACTTTCAAAAGGGAATTGGATAAATACTTGAAGGGGAAAAAAATTGCAGGGCTATGGGAAAAGAGATGGGGCGGTGGTTGGACAAATTGGATAGCTCTTTCAAAGAGCCGGCACAGTCACGATGGGCCAAATGGCGGCCTCCTGTGCTGTATGATTCTCTGACTTAATGGATGAGGCACTGCAGTCCCATCTCTGCACTTCCTTATGGCTGGATTAAAGTAGCAGCAGCAGAAGCTGAGAGCAGGTCTCCTCACCACCCCGTTGCTGGGGAGAGGTGTCTGGGGGAGGAAAGACATAGTAACAGAGCACTTAGAAAATCTTAACATGATTAGGTGGAGTCAACATGGTTTTATGAAAGGGAAATAGTGATTGACAAATCGACTAGAATTTTTTGAGGGTGTAACTAGCAGGGGAAATAAGGGGGAATCAGTGGATGTAGTATATTTTGGATTTTCAAAAGGCATTCAATAAGGTGCCACACAAAAGGTCGTTACACAAGATAAGGGCTCGTGGGATTGTGTGTAATATATTAGCATGGATTGAGGTTTGGTTAATGGACAGAAAACAGAGTAGGAATAAATGGGTCATTTTCGGGTTGGCAGGCTGTAACTAGTGGGATGCTGCAAGGATCAGTCCCTGGACCTCAGCTGTTTACATTATGTATCAATTGACATAGATGAGGGGACCAAGTGTAATGTATCCAAGTTTATTGACCATACAAAGCTAGGTGGGAAAGTAAGCTGTGAAGGAGGACGTAAAGAGTCTACAAAGGGATATAGACAGGTTAAGTGAGTGGGCGAGAAGGTGGCAGATGGAGTATAATGTGGGGAAATGTGAAATTATCCAATTTGGTAGGAAGAATAGAAAAGCAGAATATTTTTTTAAAAGGTGAGCGACTAGGAAATGTTGGTAGTCAGAGGAGTTTGGGTGTCCTTGTACACGAATCACAAAAAGTTAACATGCAGGTACAGCAAGCAATTAGGAAGGCAAATGGTATGATAGCCTTAATTGCAAGGGGGTTGGAGTATAAGAGTAAGGAGGTCTTGCTGCAATTATATAGGCCTCTGGTGAGACCACAGTTATGGTCTCCTTACCTAAGGAAGGATATACTTGCCTTAGAGGAGGTGCCACGAAGGTTCACTAGATTGATTCCTGGGATGAGAGGGTTGTCCTATGAGGAAAGATTGTGTAGAATGGGCCTATATTCTCTGGAGTTCAGAAGAATGAGAGGGGATCTCATTGAAACATATAAAATTCTGACAGGGCTAGACAGACTGGATGCAGGGAGGATGTTTCCCCTGGCTGGGGGGTCCAGAATTAGGGGTCACAGTCTCAGGATACGGGGTAGGACATTTAGGACTGAGATGAGGAGAAATTTCTTCACTCAGAGGGTGGTGAACCTGTGGAATTCTCTACCACAGAAGGCTGTGGAGGCCAAGTCACTGAATATATTTAAGAAGGAGCTCGATAGATTTCTAGACACAGAAGGCATCAAGGGGTATGGAGAGAGAGCGGGAATATGTATTGAGATAGAGGAGCAGCCATGATCATATTGAATGGCGGAGCAGGCTCGAATGGCCTACTCCTGCTCCTATTTTCTATGTTTCTATGAATCTCACTGAAACATATAAAATTCTTAGAGAGCTTGACAGGATAGATGCTGAGAGGCTGTTTCCCCAGGCTGGAGAGTCTAGAACTAGGGGTCACAGTCTCAAGATAAGGGGTTGACCATTTAAGACTGAGATGAGGAAAGATTTCTTCACTCAGAGGGTTGTGAATCTATGAAATTCTCTACTGTAGAGGGCTGTGATCAGTCTTTTGAGAATATTCAAGACTGAGTGATAGATTTTTGGGCACTAAAGGAATCAAGGGATATGGGGAGAGTGGGAAAGTGCAGTTGAGGTAGAAGATCAGCCCTGATCTTACTGAATGGCGGAGCAGGCTCGAGGGGCCATATGGCCTACTGCTCCTATTATATAAAGGTGCAGCAAAAATTAAATTTTCATTCAATATCTGCCTGTGGATTTGTTTTGTAGAGCTGAACCTAAGAAAAAGAAGAAAGTGGATCCCAGGAGAGAACAGGCAATGAGAGACCGTCTGAGAAAGAGACTGAAGAGGTTGGAACGCGTTCCTCCGGAGCTGATCCCGATTGAAGATTTCATCACTCCCACTAAGTTCCTTGATGAATCCAGGTTTGTGTGGTCTGTGACAGACTCAGTCAGAAATCCAAAAGACTTGTCATGTTTCCTTTCGGGAACTATTCTTTCCTCATAGTCTGGGTGGGGTGGTTCCTTTGTGGTGTTTTTTTCTGTGTTTTTGTTGTGTTTTTAAAATTACTTTAGTGAGAAGATATCCAAAATGGCTGACTCACACGGCCAATACTCAAGACACAAAACTAGACTCCAGGGAAGGCCACAGAGCTGAGTGGCAACAGTGTATTATTTAATCGCCTGTTTAATCCAGACATTTGGCTTCACGATGCTGGTTCTGGAAGAGGATTTTTTTCATCAACTGGGTATCTGATACATGCAGAAATCCATTGGCATGTTTACGAATCTCCATATCCTGAGAAATCCACATAAGTAGAAACAGATCTGTAGTTTATACTTGATATAATTATGGATGAGAAGTGATTGGAGCAGAACAGCCTGCTAAAATTGAATGTAGAGAAGTTTTGGTGAGCACATAGGATTAGTCACTGTAACTACATGCTAACACTTAACTAAATCCAGTTCTTAATGCTGCGAGCAGGCTGCCCAGTGATTGAAAGCCTGGGTTGAGATTTGATTTTTCTTTCTCTTTGATCAGTACTATTCACTCTGATCAGTTGATTAATCATTATGGGTTTGTTTTGCTATAGTGCTGGTAAGAGTTTTACTTTCAGACCTGGATTTTCTTTTCTGATTGGATTATCTAGTGTTATCACCATTAGCTATCCTCCTCCAACTGGGAAACGGGCAGTGGGCGCAACATCTGGACCAGGGAGATAGGGGCAGTGGGTCCAGGATATAAGTGGAGGAAAGGGAAAGTGAAGGCAAGATGAAGGGGACAGTGGTATTAGATATAGGTGAGAGGTGGAGGCAGTGGGTGTGGTTGATGAGAGGACAGTGGATCCAGGGATCAGATGGCGAATATATTCTGCACAAGAGAGTTGAAGAGCTGGTCGTTCATCCACCCATCCAGTCTATGGAGACACAAGGCATGTGCCAGCTTTAGCTCAACTGATGGCCGTCTGAGCTCATAATCTAAGCAGACACCGCACTCAGACATTGAACCAAGACTCCATCTGCCTATTCTGGTCTCCGAATCCCATTTCTATTATTTGAAGAAGAGCAGTGAGTTCTGGTGTCCTCCCTTAATCACTATCACTAAGAACAATTAGCTGGTCATTCGTTTAATCATTGTAGAATCTTGCTGTGCACAAAATGGCCGTTGTGTTTGCTTACAACAGTGACTACACTTCCAAGTAATTAATTGTACGAAGCACTTTGGAGACGTTTCTGAGAAATGTGACATATGAATGCAGATGTTGACAGATTGCATTGTTTCAGGCCAGACTGCAATGTGAACAATATGTAATAATGATGACTAAGCACATGTAGAGCCTGCAATAACATATTGTCTATGTGCCTACAGAATCCGAGACCCTCCCAAGCTGCCAGCAGAAGAGAGCGAGCAGCGAGCGCTTCTGATGAAGGAATGGTCAAGGTATAAGCAGAAAGAGCACAAAAAGGAAGCAGAAATGATTCAGTCCGTGATGGAGGCACAGCAGCAGGCCCTGCAGGAACTGCGGCTCGTATCGGAAGAGTTGTACCAGGCTGCCATTAAACGGGATCAAGGACTGTTTCCACTGGAGTTACAAGGGCCTTGTTTTACTCCTCCCATAGCTGACTACCAAGCACCTGATGGAAAATACAGAAACATCACAAAAGTATACACACAGTGACATGTTTTGGGTTGTCCTTTTAAGCTGATTTTTCTAAATAAAGTGAATGTTGACTTGTATATTTACCACACTGCTACTGAATTAATGTGAATTATATGCCTCAATATTCAAGTTTCCTGAAAAGATGCTGGATTTTCCTAATAGATTTTTTTTTGTTAGTTTTCTTTGTCAGTTGTCGCTGTTACTGCATTGTGATGATATGCTGCCTGGTGACCGGATGGTTCTATGCATATTGCATTTTCTGTACCACATTGTGGTAATGTGCATAGTCTTAAAACCAACCATATCATAATTCAAACATATGGCACGTTAGGGTGGGTAACCAATATAAGGCTAGAAGTCTTCAGTAGTCATTGTATTAAAAAGGATATGAATTTCCTTCATAATGAAATGATTGTACAAATATTGTAGGGTTCACTTGCAGAAACGTGTGCTGTTTTCCAATGCATGTAATGTGTTGGGTCTAGTTACTTTGTACATAGTGCAAATTTAGTCTTTCTGATGTGACCACAATTTTTCTCCCTCCTTTCCAGGCATCATTGGGGTAGATTTTCAACTTGCCATCTGGCATTGCAAGCAGGCCGTCCATCGTATAAACTGCCTGATTTTCATTTTTTTTTATTCGTTCACGGGATGTGGGCGTCGCTGGCAAGGCCGGCATTTATTGCCTATCCCTAATTGCCCTCGAGAAGGTGGTGGTGAGCCGCCTTCTTGAACCGCTGCAGTCCGTGTGGTGATGGTTCTCCCACAGTGCTGTTAGGAAGGGAGTTCCAGGATTTTGACCCAGCGACAATGAAGGAACGGCGATATATTTCCAAGTCGGGATGGTGTGTGACTTGGAGGGGAACGTGCAAGTGGTGTTGTTCCCATGCGCCTGCTGCCCTTGTCCTTCGAGGTGGTAGAGGTCGCGGGTTTGGGAGGTGCTGTCGAAGAAGCCTTGGCGAGTTGCTGCAGTGCATCCTGTGGATGGTGCACACTGCAGCCACAGTGTGCCGGTGGTGAAGGGAGTGAATGTTTAGGATGGTGGATGGGGTGCCAATCAAGCGGGCTGCTTTATCTTGGATGGTGTCGAGCTTCTTGAGTGTTGTTGGAGCTGCACTCATCCAGGCAAGTGGAGAGTATTCCATCACACTCCTGACTTGTGCCTTGCAGATGGTGGAAAGGCTTTGGGGAGTCAGGAGGTGAGTCACTCGCCGCAGAATACCCAGCCTCTGACCTGCTCTCGTAGCCACAGTATTTATATGGCTGGTCCAGTTAAGTTTCTGGTCAATGGTGACCCCCAGGATGTTGATGGTGGGGGATTCGGCGATGGCAATGCCATTGAATGTCAAGGGGAGGTGGTTAGACTCTCTCTTGTTGGAGATGGTCATTGCCTGGCACTTATCTGGCGCGAATGTTACTTGCCACTTATCAGCCCAAGCCTGGATGTTGTCCAGGTCTTGCTGCATGCAGGCTCGGACTGCTTCATTATCTGAGGGGTTGCGAATGGAACTGAACACTGTGCAGTCATCAGCGAACATCCCCATTTCTGACCTTATGATGGAGGGAAGGTCATTGATGAAGCAGCTGAAGATGGTTGGGCCTACGACACTGCCCTGAGGAACTCCTGCAGCAATGCCCTGGGGCTGAGATGATTGGCCTCCAACAACCACTACCATCTTCCTTTGTGCCAGGTATGACTCCAGCCACTGGAGAGTTTTCCCCCTGATTCCCATTGACTTCAATTTTACTAGGGCTCCTTGGTGCCACACTCGGTCAAATGCTGCCTTGATGTCAAGGGCAGTCACTCTCACCTCACCTCTGGAATTCAGCTCTTTTGTCCATGTTTGGACCAAGGCTGTAATGAGGTCTGGAGCCGAGTGGTCCTGGCGGAACCCAAACTGAGCATCGGTGAGCAGGTTATTGGTGAGTAAGTGCCGCTTGATAGCACTGTCGACGACACCTTCCATCACTTTGCTGATGATTGAGAGTAGACTGATGGGGCGGTAATTGGCCGGATTGGATTTATCCTGCTTTTTGTGGACAGGACATACCTGGGCAATTTTCCACATTGTCGGGTGGATGCCAGTGTTGTAGCTGTACTGGAACAGCTTGGCTGGAGGCGCAGCTAGTTCTGGAGCACAAGTCTTCAGCACTACAGCTGGGATGTTGTCAGGGCCCATAGCCTTTGCTGTATCAAGTGCACTCAGCCGTTTCTTGATATCACGTGGAGTGAATCGAATTGGCCGAAGACTGGCTTCCGTGATGGTGGGGATATCGGGAGGAGGCTGAGATGGATTATCCACTCGGCACTTCTGGCTGAAGATGGTTGCAAACGCTTCAGCCTTGTCTTTTGCACTCACGTGCTGGACTCTGCCATCATTGAGAATGGGGATGTTTGCAGAGCCTCCTCCTCCCGTTAGTTGTTTCCAATAGGGCTTTTAAAAGCATATTAAAAATAAGAGTAATTTCAAGGTAGGACCATTAAGGGATGATGGGGGAATCTTGTGGAGCATAAAAGTATAGCAGAAATATTAAATATTTTGCAACTATTTTTACAAACGATAGTGGAAGTGAGAGTTTAGGTATAAAAAGAACAACTTGTATTTATAGAGTGCCTTTCACAACCTCAGGCTGTTCCAAAGCGCTTTACAGCCAATTAAGTACTTGTGACGTGTAGTCACTGTTGTAATATAGGAAATGCGGCAGCCAATTTGCACACAGCAAGGTCCCACAAACAGCAATATGATGACGACCAGATAATCTGTTTTTTAATGATGTTGGCTGAGGGATAAATATTGGCCAGGACACCGGGGAGAACTCTCCCGCTCTTTATCAAATAGTGCCATGGGATTTTTACATCCACCTGAGGAGACAGATAGGGCCTCGGTTTAACGTCTCATCTGAAGGACAAGGCAGCGTTCCCTCTGTACTGCACTGGAGTGTCAGCCTGGATTATGTGCTCAGGCCTCTGAACCCACAACCTCTGAATCAAAGGTGAGAGTGCTACTCTGAACCACGGCTGAAACACTTGGGTAAAGTTTCCGCTTCGGGCGCAATTGGGAAATTGCGCCCAAAATGCACTGGTTAGGTTAGGCTTCAGGTTTCGACTAAAATTCATTTGCAAAATCACAAATGTAAAATCTTACATGAACCAGTGCAATCGGGTTTCGTAATAGAACATAATCATTTTTTTTCTTTAACATCTAAAATGTATTCCTTGATGTATTTAGAAGTGGTAACCTGGTGCATTTTTATTAAAACAACTGAAAATGGGTTTATCAGCAAAAATTAGCATTTTTCCATTGGTGTACACTGGTTAGTTTTTTAGTAAATTAAATATTTTTTATTATGAAAATACTTTTAAAAGATGCCACGCACCTAGGAAAATGAGCAATTTGATGAGTCTTCCCAAACCAGCGGAATCTCGCAATTTCGACCTGGGGGGGGAAGTGGTGATTTTTGTGGGCGGGGCCTGATTTTGGCAAATTGAATCTTGAATCAGAGTCAAAGATTGCGGAAAACACGAACATAACTGGTTCTGGGCGTAACTCATTCAAGTTTAAAATTCCTCACACTTTTGCCCTAGTTTGGCTGATTCCGCAAGGTTTGCTCTGATGTAACAAGCGGAAACTCGACCTCACTAGGTGTATTAGAGCGGGACGTAGAAAAATTGTTCAAGGCAACTATAGAAAAGGAATTAGTCACGGTAAGTATTAGCTCGTGCATTTATCTTTATAAAAGTCTCTGAGTGGAACTCTAATTGTCTGTTCGAGGAGGCAAGAAATGATTGCAATTATATTTAGCCAGACCATCTGGAGTGTTAGCAAGTTTTCTAAAGCTGTGATGGATACTCCATTTTATAAAGTACTGCATTTTGCAGAATGAATGCTGGGAGGGAAGGGCAAAATTTTCACTTACAAACAAAACAAAAAGCTACACATTTGGGGTCAGGTGAGAACTTCTTGCCAAACACCTACAATGGATTGAAACTTATGTACAAGCTTTGAAGAAGCTCCCTTGGTTTTGGCAATTCCTGTTGATGGACCATCTCATTTGATTTGCTTAAGAAGCAACATCTTGTATGGAATGCAGACGTACAGCAATTCCAAGAACTTCCATTTCTCCACTGTTTCTCACTATCTTCAGCATTCCCACATCCTTCTGGTAAGAAAATAAATAGTTCCTAAATCCCTCTTCAACACCAGGAGTATCTCTCTGACCCCTCCACCTGAATTAATGGGCCCTGAATTTCTGCTGGCATTATCCTGATTTCCTGTTGTAACGTGGGAGAGAGAGATCAGCAGATCCCCCAGAGAAGGAGTAAAATGCTGTTTACACCGTTTCTCCAGGGGTTCCACCGATTTGCGAAGATCCAACAGGAGAGCCGGACAACCTGCATGGAAATTCAGGGCCGTTGTCAAACCGGTTTCCAAGTGTTTAGACTGGCTCTCTAACTAATCCCCACCCTAAATTGGTCTCGTAACAGTCTCTCCCACCCATAATCTCCACTTCAAACCAGTCTTGGATGCCTCTCTGATCATCCTCCTTCAAACTAAGAGTATCTGCAATCACAGAAATGTAAAATAAGCATTTACAAGAATTTGGCAGTCATAGAAAATGAATATGCTGCTGTTTTATTTATTGAACACAGATCTTTAAGGCAACATTGCCTCAATAACACTTTCTGGTAGTATCTGTCACACATCAACATTATTCTGAGCACCAGATGCAAATACAAGATAGATGATGTACCAACCCCACCTAGTTTATATACAAGTGGAAACAGGTTAACAGGTAGCGTTAAGATCCTGAGAAAGCTACTTCCAGTTGGGTTACCCTATATCCAGTATTATACAGGATGCACAGCAAGGAGGTGGTGACATGCTCACACAGGCCCCATTGCACCATATCCCAACAATCTGGCAGCTTGTGACATCAGGTGTGGCCAACTTCCCCTATTTGTCTTTTCCGTCACTTAGAGGCAAATGCCATTCAGCTGGTGGATTCTTCCTCATTTCCCAGACTGGGAAGTGCCTGTTTTGTTCTAATAACCGCCTCTTCTCACTCTCGCATAAAGCTGTCTGTAAATTTAAAACAAACTTCAATGGTTAGATCCACATTAGCAGCAGCTTCTGGCTGAAAGCTAAAACTCTTGTGAAAGAAGCCCAGTGAGGAGGCATCGCATTGAAGAAAAACCATTCGGGGGAGCTCAACAACAAAACAAAAACCAAAAGACATGACTTTGAGAAGGCATTAGGGTGCAGAAAAGATTTCCTAGAATGGTTCCAGGGACAAGGGACTTCAGATACGTGGATAGACTGGAGAAGCTGGGATTGTTCTCCTTAGAGCGGAGAAGGTTGAGAGGAGATTTGATAGAGGTGTTCAAAATCATAAAGGGTCTAGACAAAGTAGATAGAGAGAAACTGTTCCCATTGGCAGAAGGGTCAAGAACCAGAGGACACGGATTTATGGTAATTGGCAAAAGAACCAAAGGCGACATGAGGAAAAGCTTTTTTTTTTAAAAAACACAGCGAGTGGTTATGATCTGGAATGCACTGCCTGAAAGGGTGGTGGAGGCAGATTCAGTTGTGGCTTTCAAAAGGGAATTGGATAAGTACTTGAAGGAAAAAAATTTGCAGGGCTACAGGGAAAGGGTAGGGAATGGGACTTGCTGAATTGTTCTTGCGGAGAACCGGCACCGGCTCAATGGGCTGAATGGTCTCCTTCTGTGCTGTAACCACTCTGGTTCTGTGATTCTATGACTTCTTGCTAGGACAGTTCCTTGGGAGCCTGCCGGTATCTTGCCCAAGAATCCATTATTCACATGCACACCTCAACAATGGGTGTCGGCCGGCTATTCATAACAGAGTAACAAATACAGGTTTAGTTTATTCCAATTCAAAACACTTTACAATTATCCTGGAATGCATTTCCTAATTGTGCCATATATTGAAGAATTGGACAGAAACTTCTCAAGGTTGTATCATACTCAAGGGGTTCAGATAACAATATGTGACAGAAAAGCAGTTTATCAACTGAACCCAAAGTATGTGTCATACCTCTCCCTTTGTGTTCTGCTGCTAGGCGTTTATTTAATGCTGACAGTTTTCACCATACCACTATCTTGGTGACCTGTGAGTTTTGCAATGTGGCTCCGTATCATGAATCAACATATTGCAAAGAGAATTTGATCAGCTCCATTCATACTTTTCCTAACGACCCTCAATTACATTCCTTATCCAACACTTTTTTTAAAAAGAAATAGAAGTGCAGATCACAGTCACTATATTGTGGAGTGAAAACATCCAAAGTCGCTAGCTTCACATCCTTCTGAAAGTGCAGTGTCATAGTGTCATAGAGTTATACAGCACGGATAGAGGCCCTTCGGCCCATCGTGTCCGTGCCGGCCATCAAGCCCTGTCTACTCTAATCCCATATTCCAGCATTTGGTCCGTAGCCTTGTATGCTATGGCATTTCAAGTGCTCATCCAAATGCTTCTTGAATGTTGTGAGGGTTCCTGCCTCCACAACCCTTTCAGGCAGTGAGTTCCAGACTCCAACCACCCTCTGGGTGAAAAAGTTCTTTCTCAAATCCCCTCTAAACCTCCCGCCTTTTACCTTGAATCTATGTCCCCTTGTTATAGTACCCTCAACGAAGGGAAAAAGCTCCTTAGTATCCATCCTATCTGTGCCCCTCATAATTTTGTACACCTCAATCATGTCCCCCCTCAGCCTCCTCTGCTCCAAGGAAAACAAACCCAATCTTCCCAGTCTCTCTTCATAGCTGAAGCGCTCCAGCCCTGGTAACATCCTGGTGAATCTCCTCTGCACCCTCTCCAAAGCGATCACATCCTTCCTGTAGTGTGGCGACCAGAACTGCACACAGTACTCCAGCTGTGGCCTAACCAGTGTTTTATACAGCTCCATCATAACCTCCTTGCCCTTATATTCTATGCCTCGGCTAATAAAGGCAAGTATCCCATATGCCTTCTTTACCACCTTATCTACCTGTTCCGCCGCCTTCAGGGATCTGTGAACTTGCACACCAAGATCCCTCTGACCCTCTGTCTTGCCTAGGGTCCTCCCATTCATTGTGTATTCCCTTGCCTTGTTAGTCCCTCCAAAGTGCATCACCTCGCACTTTTCCGGGTTAAATTCCATTTGCCACTGTTCCGCCCATCTGTATCGTCCTGCAGACTGAGGCTATCCTCCTCGCTATTTACCACCCTACCAATTTTTGTATCATCAGCGAACTTACTGATCATACCTTTTACGTTCATATCCAAGTCATTAATGTAGACCACAAACAGCAAGGGACCCAGCACCGATCCCTGTGGTACCCCACTGGCCACAGGCTTCCAGTCACAAAAACAACCTTCGACCATCACCCTCTGCCTTCTGCCACTAAGCCAGTTTTGTATCCAAAGTGCCAAGGCACCCTGGATTCCATGGGCTCGTACCTTCTTGACCAGTCTCCTGTGGGGGACTTTATCGAAGGCCTTACTGAAATCCATGTATACCACATCCACTGCGTTATCCTCATCCACACGCCTAGTCACCCCCTCAAAAAATTCAATCAAATTAGTCAGACATGATCTTCCCTTGACAAAGCCATGTTGACTATCCCTGATTAATCCTTGCTTCTCCAAGTGGAGACTAATTGTGTCCTTCAGAATTTTTTCCAATAATTTTCCTACCACTGATGTTAGGCTCACTGGCCTGTAGTTCCCCGGTTTTTCCCTACTCCCCTTCTTGAATAATGGTACTACATTAGCGGTTCTCCAGTCCTCTGGCACATCCCCTGTGGCCAGAGAGGTTCTGAATATATGTGTTAGAGCCCCCGCAATCTCCTCCTTTGCCTCACACAAAAAGATTATACTCATATTCTCCAATTCTGTAACCACCTTTCCAAACACAGGGTAACCTGTATGCAAAGAAAATTAGGCATCGAATAGCTCTAAGTGGTCAAGATGAAAGGAATACCTCGTTGGCTAGTAAGTGTACTTTTCCTGACATGTTGGGTGCCAGTTTATTTTTGCTGCCTGCCTGGTAAAGCCCAATAATTTATATGTTACATTAGTCCGGTCCTATCCCAATATCACATTTGTTCTCATCTGGGCATCTACATTCCAACACTGTTCCTTGAGGTCTGAATCCCAAGTCCCAAATCTATAGGAAATATTTCTTAAAAGTTTCTTAAAAGTCAAAACTAGTGGCTGTAAAGACCTGTCTACTCAAACTTTTTCTTTTAAAACTGAAGTGTGCTTCTGAACAACTGGCAAGTAAAATAATCTGAACAATGAAAAGAAAATATGATTAACACTTTCACCTGGAGAGCTGAAGAACTATATTCCAACCTGGATCACCATTTTATGAAACTAGGACAAGTTTTATTTTTCCAAAAAGTTGAATTGACAAACCGTAGGGTCCACAGCAGTTCCTACAGAGTCCGTGACGTCAGATTTCTGTCTAGCTGGACAATGGTGTACTGCGCACCATGACCACTGACTCTTCGGAGTTCTGTATTCTAGATCTTTTTCTATTTGTTGACTGACCGCGTCTTTCGGATGAGACGTTAAACCAAGGGCTCACCTGCCCTTTCAGGTGGACGTAAAAGATCCCATAGCACTATTTGGAGAACATGGGAATATAGAAACGGGAGTAGGCCATTCAGCCTCTCAAGCCTGTTCCACCATTCAATTAGACAATGGATAATCTGTACCTCAACTCCATTTACCTGCCATTGCTCCATAGCCCCGGATACCCTGACCTAACTAAAATTTATCGCACTCAGTCTTGACCCAGCATCCACAGCCTTTTGGGAGAGAGAATTCCACATTTCCACTACCCTTCGTATAAAGAAGGGCGTCCTGATTTCACTTCTAAATGGCCCAGTTCTAATTTGAAGATTGTGCCCCCTTGTTCTAGATTTCCCCACCAGAGGAAATAGCTTCTCCATATCTACCCTATTGAATTATTTATCAATTTAAAGACCTCAATTAGATCACCCCTTAACCTTCTAAATTTAAGAGAATACAAACCAAGTTTATGCAACTTGTCCTCATAATTTAACCCTTTGAGCCCTGGTATCATTCTGAGAGTAGGGGCATTCTCCAGGTGTCCTGGTGAATATTTAATCCTCAAACAGAAGCAGATTATCTGGTCATTTATTTCACTGCTGTTTGTGGGACCTTGCTGTGTGCAAATTGGCAGCCATATTTCCCTATATTACAACAGTGACTGCACTTCAAAAGTATTTTGTTGGCTGTAAAGCGCTTTGGGACATCCTGAAAGCCGCCAAATACATGCAAGTTTGTTCATTCTTTCTTGACTAACATGTTATTTTTGTTACTGTATATTAATCAAATAATTCTTCTGCAATTCTTCCTTTCGGTAGCTGAAACATTCTCTCAGTAGTTAGTATAAGTCCCCGATTTTTGCTGGGATCCCCTGCTCCCAACAGTCCCAACCTGTGGAGGGGAACAGTCAACCATGATTCCCATTTCATGATCATCAGTCAGTGACTCCTAATGACATGTGCATTTGGACATCAGGCGACAAGGTTAGTCTCAGTTGTGATACCTCCCACAGAAACAGTCATCATTAAAGTTTACACATTAAAAATGGTTACTTCAACTGAAGGGCTGCTGTCACTCATACACCAGTATCCAACACAAGTCACTGCCTTCAGAAGAGGAGAGAAAAGTTAGAGAATAACTTTTAAACAAAAAGATTAAAATAAGAAAATGGAAAGCATATTTCAGAAAGCAATCCCAAGAAAAATCAGGGTGCTATTTGGCTAAATCCAGATGTACTGTATGTATAATATACAACTTGTTTTCACAACTTTCACCTTAGCCTCTCCAGACTTATGATTTTCCCATTCCATGCAACTGTTGTAATCTTTTTTCCACTGCTTACACGAGGGGAACGCTCCATACGTGTAGTAGTGATGAAAGAGATTCCGCAGATTCCGACAGTGCTTCCACTCACTCCAGTAATCATCGCACATCCGAGGAGGCTGCAATGACACGATTGGCAGTTAAAGGTCAGGGGAAGTTGACGGAAAACAGACATTGTGAAAGCAGCTTAGGTCAGGGAGCAAGAATGCTGCCTGCCATTTCCCCCTGCAGTAAACCTATATTTAATGCTATTTCCCATCCATAAAGTCAGTCCCTAAGAACCAGAATTCATACTGTCTGTGTGAGTACACAGCTCAGCTGCACTGTGCTGGACCTGCCCGTGTGAATGAAGAACTGTATCGTGCCAGAACTGGTTGTGAGTGTGTGCAGTGCATTATCGGTCCTGATCTTTGAAAAACAGCCAAGCATCTACAAAATAATATTTGAGATTTATTAAATTCCAAACTGATTTTTAAAAAATATTAAATGCAGCTACTCAGCAACACACACACAGCAGAACCCGGCATGCTGTCCTAACACAGTGGATTTGCACCATTACTAAAATTATTTGGTTCATCTGACTCTCGAATTCTATCCTGTCCAGTTAAGGAAGGATAAACTTGCTTTAGAAGCGGTGCAGCGAAGGTTCACTAGATTGATTCCAGTGATGAGAGGGTAGTCCTACAAAGAGAGACGAGTAGAATGGGTCTATACTCTCTGGAGTTTAGAAGAATGAGAGGTGATTTATTTGAAATATATAAGATTTTGAGAGGGCTTGACAGGGTAGATGCTGACAGGCTGTTTCCCCTGGCTGGAGAGTTTAGAACTAGGGGGCATAGTCTCAGGATAAGTCAGCCATTTAGGACTGAGATGAGATGAAATTTCTTCACTCAGAGGGTTGTAAATCTTTGGAATTCTATACCCCAGAGGGCTGTGGATGCTGAGTCATTCAGTATATTCAAGACTGAGATCAATAGATTTTTGGACTCTAGGGGAATCAAGGGATATGGGGATCGGGCAGGAAAGTGGAGTTGAGGTCAAAGATCAGTCATGATCTGAATGAATGGCGGAGCAGGCTCGAGGGCTGTAGGTTCTACTCCTGCTCCTATTTCTTATGTTCTTATATTCATAGAATCATAGAATCATAGAAAGTTACGGCACAGGAGGCGGCCATTCGGCCCATCGTACCCCTCAGATAATGAAGCACTCCGTGCCCACATGCAGCAAGACCTGGACAACATCCAGGCTTGGGCCGATAACTGGCAAGTAACATTCGCGTCAAACAAGTGCCAGGCAATGATCATCTCCAACAAGAGAGAGTCTAACCATCTCCCTTTGACATTCAACAGCATTACCATCGCCGAATCCCCCACCATCAACATCCTGGGGGTCACCATTGACCATCCATATAAATACTGTGGCGACAAGCGCAGGTTAGTGGCTGGGTATTCTGCGGCGAGTGACTCACCTCCTGACTCCCCAAAGCTTTTCCACCATCTACAAGGCACAAGTCAGGAGTGTGATGGAATACTCTCCACTTGCCTGGATGAGTGCAGCTCTAACAACACTCAACAAGCTCGAAGTCATCCAGGACAAAGCAGCCCGCTTGATTGGCACCCCTTCCACCACCCTAAACATTCACTCCCTTCACCACCAGCGCACTATGGCTGCAGTGTGTACCATCCACAGGATGCGCTGCAGCAACTCGCCAAGGCTTACTCGACAGCACCTCCCAAACCCACGACCTCTACCACCTAGAAGGACAAGGGATGGTGTGTGACTTGGAGGGGAACAACACCACCTGCACGTTCCTCTCCAAGTCACACACCATCCCGACTTGGAAATATATCGCCGTTCCTTCATCGTCGCTGGGTCAAAATCCTGGAATTCCCTACCTAACAGCACTGTGGGAGAACCTTCACCACAATGACTGCAGCAGTTCAAGAAGGCGGCTCACCACCACCTTCTCAAGTGCAATTAGGGATGGGCAATAAATGCCGGCCTCGCCAGCAACACCCACATCCCATGAACGAATAAAAAAACAATGCTGGCCAAAAGAGCTATCCAGCTTAATCGCACTTTCCAACTCTTGGTCCGTAGCCCTCTAGGTTATGGGACTTCAAGTGCACATCTAAGTGCTTTTAAAATGAATTGAGGGTTTCTGCCTCTACCACCCTTTCAGGCAGTGAGTTCCAGAACCCCTTCAGCCTCGGTGAAAAAAAATTCTCCTCAGCTCCCCTCTAATCCTTCTACCAATTACTTTAAATCTATGCCCCCTGGTCACTGACCCCTCTGCTAAGGAAAAGAGGTCCTCCCTATCCACTCTATCTAGAAACATAGAAAATAGGAGCAAGAGTCAGCCATTCAGTCCTGCTCCACCATTCAAAATGATCATGGCTGATCGTCTAACTCAGTACTATGTTCCCGCTTATTCCCCATATCCCTTTAGCATTAAGAAATATATCTATCTCCTTCTTGAATACATCTAATGACTTGGCCTCCACTGCCTTCTGTGGTAGAGAATTCCACAGGTTCACCACCCTCTGAGTAAAGCAATTTCTCCTCATCTCGGTTCTAAATGGCATACCCCGTATCCTGAGACCGTGACCCCTGGCTCTGGACTCCCCAGCCATCGGGAACATCCTCCCTGCATCTAGTCTGTCTAGTCCGTCTAGTCCTGTTGGAATTTTATATGTTTCTATGAGATCACCTCTCATTTTTCTAAATTCTAGTGAATATAGGCCTAGTCGACCCAATCACTCCTCATACATCAGTCCTGACATCCCAGGAATCAGTCTGGTAAACCTTCGTTGCACTCCCTCCATGGCAAGGACATCCTTCCTCAGATAAGGAGACCAAAACGGCACACGATACTCCAGATGTGGTCTCACCAAGGCCCTGTATAACTGCAATAAGACATCCCTGCTCCTGTACTCAAATCCTCTTGCAATGAAGGCCAACATACCATTCGCCTTCCTAACTGCTTGCTGCACCTGAATGCTCGCTTTCAGCAACTGGTGCACAAGGACACCCAAGTCTCGTTGCACATCCCCTTTTCTCAATCTATCACCATTCAGATAATATTCTGCCTTTCTGTTTTTACAACCAAAATGGATAACCTCACATTTGTCCACATTATACTGCATCTGCCATGTTCTTGCTCACTCACCCAACTTGTCTAAATCACATTGGAGCCTCTTAGCATCCTCCTCACAGCTCACATTCCACCCCAGCTTTGTGTCATCTGCAAACTTGGAAATGTTACATTTAGTTCCCTCATCCAAATCACTGATATATATTGTGAATAGCTGGTACCCCACTAGTCACTGCCTACCACCCGGAAAAAGACCCGTTTATTCCTACTCTCTGCTTCCTGTCTGTCAACCAATTCTCAATCCATGGAAGTATATTCCCCCCAATCCCATGTGCTTTAATTTTGCACACTAACTTCTTGAGTGGAACCTTATCAAAAGCCTTCTGAACATCCAAATACACCACATCCACTGGTTCTCCCCTATCTATTCTACTAGTTACATCTTCAAAAAACTCCAGTAGATTTGGTAAGCATGATTTCCCTTTCATAAACCCGTGCTGACTTTGTCCAATCCCGTTAATGCCCTCCAAGTGTTCTGTTATCACATCTTTTATAATAGATCCGAGCATTTTCCCCACTACTGATAATAGGCTAA
Organism: Heptranchias perlo; assembly: GCF_035084215.1. Taxonomy (NCBI): domain Eukaryota; kingdom Metazoa; phylum Chordata; class Chondrichthyes; order Hexanchiformes; family Hexanchidae; genus Heptranchias; species Heptranchias perlo. The sequence continues at coordinate 9,381,693 of NC_090349.1, forward strand.
CTGGCCTGTAATTATAATCTAGTCCCCATCATAATTTTATATACCTCAATTAAATCTCCCTTCAGCCTCCTCTGTTCCGAAGAACACAACCCCAGCCTATCCAATCTTTTCTCACAGCTAAAATTCTTCAGCCCTGGCAACATCCTCAAATCTCCTCTGTACTCTCTCTACTGCAATCATATCTTTCTTGTAATGTGGTGACCAGAAATGTACACAATATTCAAGCTGTAGCCTAACCGATGTTTACTATAGTTCCAGCATAACCCCCCTTATGTGCTTATGAGTGGTGTGTCAGGAACTTTCTAAAACCGAAAGCAGGTCTGATTTTTAAACCAGATGTAAGCACATTTTGCATTTACTCCTGCAGCTGGTAATGTGGAGAAATCAGATCATTCAACCTTTGCACTGAATCAATAAAACAAACAGAACTCAGGCCACATCTTTGTATAACAGAATGTAAACCTATGGTTTATTCTGCAACCTCATGCATTCTCCTATCCACAGTCCAGGCTCCCCCCACCGAGGCCCTCACCCCAGGCTCCCGCTCCCACTCCCCCTACCCTCACCCCAGGCTCCCGCTCCCACTCCCCCTACCCTCACCCCAGGCCCCAGCTCCCACTCCCCCTACCCAGGCCCCCGCTCCCACTCCCACTCCCCCGTTCCCACTCCCTCGCCCTCTCCCCCTACCGAGGCCCCCGCTCCCCCTACCCAGGCCCCCGCTCCCCCTACCCAGGCCCCCGCTCCCCCTACCCAGGCCCCCGCTACCCCCGCCCACTCCCCCCACCCAGGCCCTCACTCCCACTCCCCCTACCCAGGCCCTCACTCCCACTCCCCCTACCCAGGCCCTCACTGCCAGGCTCCCACTCCCACTCCCACTCCCAGGCTCCCACTCCCACTCCCACTACCCAGGCCCTCACCCCAGGCTCCCGCTCCCACTACCCAGTCCTTCACCCCAGGCTCCCGCTCCCCCCACCCTGGCCCTCACTCCCACTCCCCCCACCCAGGCCCTCACTCCCAGACTCCCACTCCCCCGACCCCGGCCCAGGCCCTCACCCCAGACTCCCACTCCTCCCACCCTCACTCACCCTCCAGACCTCCCTCTTCGCCATCTTTCCTCCAGCTGGTCCACAGTTGTCTGACGGACATCGCACGCAACCAATCACCGTCAAGTCTGAGTCACGTTTCCCGCCCCTACCACCTAAGTGACAGTAACTCAGCCAATCCGCTTTAAAGAAAAACCTGGCACATTAATATTCAAAAGTACATTGAGCCAATCAGCGCAGAGATGGGGCGGGGTTTCTTCAATTGTGACCTCATCGCACCCAGCCAGGGCTGTGGTGCGCTCCTGATCTCAGCAGCATTGTAACTTTTAAAGGGACAATTACTCATCCCTTCTGTTGTAATAAATAACTAAATAAATAACTAATGCAGCTTTATGTAGTTTCACTCTGACGGTAACAGAAATGCTCTGAGTTTTGTTTGATTTATCCTCGGGTAAAAAAAAACCTTGCGGGTTTTGTTCCTCACGTTCAATCGTGGCTTTCAAAAGGGAACTGGATAAGTGCTTCAGGGGAAAAAATTGCAGGGCTATGGGGATAGGGTGGGGAAGTGGATTGCTCTTGCAGACAGCCAGCGTGGACTCGACAGGCCGATTGGCCTCCTTCGGTGCTGTAACCATTCTATGATTCTATCAGAGATTGGGGTAGGAACATAGGAACAGGAGTCGGCCATTCAACCCCTCGTACCTGCTCCGCCATTTGATAAAATCATGGCTGATCTGTGATCTAACTCCATATACCTGCCTTTGGCCCATATCCCTTAATAGCTTTGGTTGCCAAAAAGCTATCTATCTCACATTTAAATTTAGCAATTGAGCTCATATCAATTGCCGTTTGCGGAAGAGAGTTCCAAACTTCTACCACCCTTTGTGTGTAGAAATGTTTTCTAATCTCGCTTCTGAAAGGTCTGGCTCTAATTTTTAGATTGTGCCCCCTACTCCTAGAATCCCCAACCAGCGGAAATAGTTTCTCTCTATCCACCCTATCTGTTCCCCTTAATATCTTATGAACTTCGATCAGATCACCCATTAACCTTCGAAACCCCAGAGAATACAACCCCAATTTGTGTAATCTCTCCTCGTAACTTAACCCTTGAAGTCCGGGTATCATTCTAGTAAACCTACGCTGCACTCCCTCCAAGGCCAGTATGTCCTTCCAAAGGTGCGGTGCCCAGAACTGCTCACAGTATTCCAGGTGCAGTCTAACCAGGGTTTTGTATAGCTGCAGCATAACTTCTGCCCCCTTGTACTCTAGTCCTCTAGATATAAAGGCCAGCATTCCATTAGCCTTCTTGATTATTTTCTGCACCTGTTCATGACACTTCAATGATCTATGTACCTGAACCCCTAAGTCCCTTTGGACATCCACTGTTTTTAACTTTTTGCCATTTAGAAAGTACCCTGTTCGATCCTGTTTTGATCCAAAGTGGATGACCTCACATTTGTCTACATTGAATTCCATTTGTCACAGTTTTGCCCATTCACCTAATCTATCAATATCGCTTTGTAGTTTTATGTTTTCATCTACACAACTTACAATGCCACCAATCTTTGTGTCATCAGCAAACTTAGATATGAGACTTTCTATGCCTTCATCTAAGTCGTTAATAAATATTGTGAATAATTGAGGCCCCAAGACAGATCCCTGCGGGACTCCACTAGTCACATCCTGCCAATGTGAGTACCTAGCCATTATCCCTACTCTCTGTCGCCTTTCACTCAGCCAATTTCCTAACCAAGTCCATACTTTTCCCTCGATTCCATGGGCTTCTATCTTAGCTAACAGTCTCTTATGTGGGACCTTATCAAATGCCTTCTGGAAGTCCATATAAGTAACATCCATTGACATTCCCCTGTCCACTACTTTAGTCACCTCTTCAAAAAATTCCATCAGGTTTGTCAGGCACGACCTACCTTTCACAAATCCATGCTGGCTCTCTGATTAACTGAAAATTCTCAAGGTGTTCAGTCACCCTATCCTTAATTATAGACTCCAGCATTTTCCCCAAAACAGACGTTAGGCTAACTGGTCTATAATTCCCTGGTTTCCCTCTCTCACCTTTCTTAAAATAGTGGATAGAGTTCATTAGAGAACAGATTGTACCTGGTTCGTGGTTGGTTCTGGCTCCATGAGACAAACCAAATCTGTGCTGCACATCGACAAGCCTCAGATGTCCAACCTCTCGTACTGCCTCAGACCTTTGGCCTCATGCTGTGTCAGACAACTGGCCCCCTCCCCTCATCTCCTGTGTTTCCATCTTCTGTCTGCCAGCCTGTAATCTGTTATCAGCCCTGTGTCACTTCTGCTCAGTCTGTGATGTCAGTCAGATCTCACATCTGCTCACTGTGTGATATCAGTCCTGTGTCACGCCTGCTCATTCTGTGATATCAGTCCTGTGTCACATCTGCTCACTGTTTGATATAAGTCCTGTGTCACATCTGCTCAGTGCATAATATCAGTCCTGTGTCACATCTGCTCACTGCATAATATCAGTCCTGTGTCACATCTGTTCATGTGATATCAGCCCTGTGTCACATCTGCTCATGTGATATCAGTCCTGTGTCACGTCTGCTCACTCTGTGATATCAATCCTGTGTCACGTCTGCTCAATCTGTGGTGTCAGCCCTGTATCATAGAATTATAGACTCTTACAGCACAGAAGGAGGCCTTTCAGCCCATCATGCCTGTGCCGGCTCTTTGAAAGAGCTTTCCAATTAGTCGCACTCCCCTGCCATTTCCCCACAGACCTGCAAATTTGTCCTTTTTCAAGTATATATCCAATGACCTTTTAGAAGTTACTATTGAATCTGTTTCCACCACCCTTTCAGGCAATGCATTCCAGATCATAACAACTCACTTCATGAAAAAAATTCTCATCTCCCCCCTGGTTCTTTTGACAATTATCTTGAGTCTGTGTCTTACATGTCTATAGGTTTGTGTAATCACGCTTGTCTCAATGTTGTCACTGAGTTGTTACTGCAAATACTGTTCCTCAGTCAGAAGGTTGTAAATTCAAACCCAGCTCCAAGATTTTTAATGTTAATCTAGGCTGATACTTCTATCCACTATTGAGGAAGTGAGACAATGTCAGATGTGCATCCTTCAGGTGAGCTGATTCTATAACAGGCAGTTCTCTAGGTATCCTGATCAATATTTCTCCATCTCAGAAGCCTAGATACTAGAAAGAGAGAAACAAGAGTAGGAAAATATCATGGGCTAAAACCGAAAGAGAAGGCTTAGCTTTTAGAAGTTTAAAACAGAGTTAGAATTCTAAGAAATTTTTAAGTTTTCTTTGCAATAACTATTGAGTGTGAGCAAAAAGGAGTTACACACGGAGTTTGTGAAGAAAAATATAAACAAATAAAAATAACAATTAAAATGAAGGTAGAATTCAACTGATTACATGTGAGTAATGGTTCCACTTTAATATTGGGGTAAAGATGAAGGGAGTAGCGCATAGGGTAGATAAGAAGTTGATTTAATATGCACTGGTCTTATAAACCTTCCAATAGCCCAATAAGATCAGAATGCTAATGGAAGAGATCTGGGAGCAGGTCACCCACTCTATTGGCATGTGGTGCAAAGAGGGAGGCAACAAAGGTCATACAACATGAAGAGTTTCCTCTTCAAGGTAGCTGCTTTGAATTCTTGAGTGCCTCACTAAACATTGTATGTAAGTAATTTTTTTCTGGAAACATAGTGAGAGAGGACCCATAACTCACAAGCGAACAAGTAGACAGGAACTGGCTATTCCTTCAATCCTTACTCTGCTTTCTGTGTATATAACAGCTGCAGAACAACATTACTACCTCTTGTTTCTCTTTAGGCATGATTAGCTTCAATCTTGAAGATCTTCTAAAGGGTGGATGAAGTATTTAGCTCAGAGGACCATCTCCAGATACTACTACTGTCACAAGTGAGTTAAGCACTAATATTGAATCAGTCATTTCATACCTTTGTACAAAAGACAGGGGATTCAAATCTCTTCCAAGTTCGGGATCAGCCATTTTGTGGGAAGAAATGGTAGCCCCATATTTCCCATATAAGCAGGATGGTGTGGTCGACCATGTCATAGGCTACAGAGAGGTCGAGCGGGATGAGGAGGAATAATGCACCATAGTCACAGTCACAGAGAATGCAATTGGTAACTTTGGTTAGGGCTATTTCGGTGTTGTGGCAAGGGCAGAAATGTGATTGGAGAGATTCAAAGAGTGTGTTCTGGAGCATGGAATATTTTTAAAACTGAATTTCATGCGACATATCATCCTTGACAGCAAATGTGGCCATAAAGGAAATACTCATCTCCAATAGCAGGCCTCAATATATTTTTTTCTCATTACATGTTGATACACTAAATAAACTTCAAAACAGCAGTGCAAAAGCTGTGGAATGGATTTCCAGTCTTCAGTTCAAAATTTAAATTCCCCATCCTCAATCTTTGCCCCTCTTCTCCTGAAGACATTGACTCGAACTAACGGTGAGTGTTGCCAGGATACTCAACTGTGGAGAATACTGCTGCTGAGTCCAATCCAGTCCTCACTGAACATCCAATACACACACACACACACACACAGCAAGAGTCACTATATAGTGATCAGGAATAGGAACCATGGCTGATTTTTCCACCCACACTCTAGCCAGGGGCGCTGATGCCAATTGTAACTCTCTGATTAACTTGGTTCAAATCTTGATGGCAACTGGGAGAAGCATCAAAAGATAGTTTAGATGTTATGCCAGTGACGGTGAATGATTAGAGGATTCAGTCATGGTGTGTCTTTGCCTAACCTCACTGAGCTTCAATCTTTACAAAATGATTCATGTGCGAACTTACTTATGCAGTCGCTTGGCAATTCTCCCGATTGTTCAATTGGTAATACAAATCATGGTGCAGAATTGAGCCACACAGAAGTGTACCAATTTTCAACAGTTCAGATCTGATCAAATACATGAACCTTAACTCTGTTTTCTGTGTCAAGTTAGGTTCAGTTGGCGATCTCACCTCTGCACAGTGTTTTTGGAGGTCTTTGGTAACCTCATGAACAAAACCTTTTCTGTTTGTTCAGGAGGTCACCAAAGATCCCACAGCAGTATTTGAAGAATTAGACTGTGATGTTTTAACGTGATAATACTTTATAAATGTGACTGTTATGCAAATATCAATAACATATTAAAAATCTTAAGTCTGCATGTAGTTCCTGTTAATTTTTCCATTATAATTTCCTATGTCCATATTTATAACGTAAACTGCCTTTGTAATTGTGCCACACTGTAATTACACCCTCCTGCCAGTGGTGATGTTTTAGCACCTCAATTTTGTGTTCCTCCGCTCCTCAGTCTGTACTTCAGGGAAATCCTTGACCCAAATCGTGCTGGAAAAATAATGGCGAGTTCACGACGTGCACCGCAAGGTGCCCCACTCCAGCAAGACTTGGGCTCTTATGTTTCAACTACTGTGCTCTGCTTCCCAAGTTGCCTAAATTTTGCTATTTAACTTTAAATACTAATGCAAAAATCAAAATATCATGTAAAAATAAGGACAAAATGCCTGACTTTAAAATAGGGACTGAATTACTTCTGCATGCCCTGGTCCAATTATCCCCTGCCCAATAACCCCACTTCACCTGAAGACTGTACTTGATCTTGATTACTTGTGTGCATCGTCCTAGAGACCATAGAAATAGAATAGAATCATAGAATGGTCACAGCACAGAAGGAGGCCATTCAGCCCATCTTGCCCATGCCGGCTCTTTGTAAGAGCAATCCAGTTAGTCCCATTCCCCCATTCTTTCCCTGTAGCCCTGCAAATTTTTTCCCTTCAAGTATTTATCCAATTCCTTTTTGAAAGCCACAATTGAATCTGCTTCCACCACCCTTTCAGGCAGTGCATTCCAGGTTATAACCACTTGCTGCGTAAAAAAGTTTTTCCTCATGTCACCTTTGGTTCTTTTGCCAATCACCTTAAATCTGTGTCCTCTGGTTCTCGACCCTTCCGCCAATGGGAAGAGTTTCTCTTTATTTACTTTATCTAAACCCTTCATGATTTTGAACACCTCTGTTAAATCTTCTCTCAACCTCCTCTGCTCTAAGGAGAACAACCCTAGCTTCTCCACTCTATCCATGTAACTGAAGTCCCTCATCCCTGGAACCATTCTAGTAAATCTTTTCTGCACCCTCTCTAAGGCCTTCACATCCTTCCTAAAGAGCAGTGCCCAGAATTGGACACAATACTCCAGCTGTGGCCGAACTAGTGTTTTATAAAGGTTCAACATAACTTGCTTGCTTTTGTACTCTATACTTCTATTTATAAAGCCCAGGATTCCGTATGCTTTTTTAACCACTTTCTCAAGCTATCCTGCCACCTTCAAAGATTTGTGCACATATACCCCCAGGTTTCTGTTCCTGCACCCCCTTTAGAATTGTACCATTTAGTTTATATTGCCTCTCCTCATTCTTCCTGCCAAAATGTATCACTTTGCACTTCTCTGCATGAAATTTCATCTGCCTTGAGTCCGCCCATTCCACCAACCTGTCTATATCCTCTTGAAGTCTATTACTATCCTCCTCACTGTTTACTACACTTCCAAGTTTTGTCTCATCTGCAAATTTTGAAATTGTGCCTGTGCACCCAAGTCCAAGTCATTAATATATATATATATAAAAAAAAAAGAAAAGCAGTGGTCTTAGTACCGACACCTGGGGAACCCCACTGTATGCTTTCCTCTAGTCCGAAAAACAACCATTCACCATTACTCTGTTTCTTGTTACTTGGCCAATTTCGTATCCTTGCTGCCACTGCCCCTTTTATTTCATGAGCATCAATTTTACTGACAAGCCTATTATGCGGCACTTTATCAAACACCTTTTGAAAGTCCATATACACATCAACCGCATTACCCTCATCAACCCTCTCTGTTACCTCATCAAAAAACTCAATCAAGTTAGTTAAACATGATTTGCCTTTAACAAATCCGTGCTGGCTTTCCTTTATTAATCCAAGTGACTATTAATTTTGTCCCAGATCATTGTTTCTAAACGCTTCCCCACCACCAAGATTAAACTGACTGGCCTATAGTTGCCAGGTATATCCTTACATCCTTTTTTGAACAAGGGTGTAACATTTGCAATTCTCCAGTCCTCTGGCACCACCCATGTATGAAAGGAGGATTGGAAGATTATGGCTTGCACCTCTGTAATTTCCATCTTTATTTCCAACATCAATCTAGGATGCAGCCCATCTGGACCAGGTGACTTATCTATTTTATATTGGTTGTCTTATGAGGAAAAATTGAACAGGTTGGGTCTATACTCATTAGAGTTTAGAAGAATGAGAGGAGGTCTTATTGAAACATATAAAATTCTGAGGGGACTCGATAGGGAAAATGCTGAGAGGATGTTACCCCTCATGGGGGAATCTAAAACTAGGGGCATAGTCTCAGAATAAGGGGTCGCCCGTTTAAGACGGAAATGAGGAGGAATTTCTTCTCCCAGAGGGTCGTGAATCTTTGGAATTCTTTACCCCAAAAAGCTGTGGAGGCTGAGTCATTGAATACATTCAAGGCTGAGTTAGACAAATTTTTGATCAGCAAGGGAGTCAAAGGATATGGGGAAAAAGCAGGAAAGTGGAGTTGAGGTAAAAATCTCATTAAATGGCGGAGCAGGCTTGAAGGGCCAAATGGCCTACTCCTGCTCCTATCTCTTATGGTCTTATGGTCCAAATACAGCCAGCCTTTCTAGTACCTCCTCTATCAATTTTTAGCACATTTGGTATCTCAACTACCTCCTCTTTTACTGTGATTTTGGTAGCATCTTCTTCCCTGGTAAAGACAGATGCAAAGTACTCATTTAGTATCTCAGCTATGCCCTCTGCCTCCATGTGTAGATCTCCTTTTTGGTCCCTAATCGGTCCCACCCTTGCTCTTACTACCCGTTTACTATTTACATGCCTACAGAAGACTTTTTGCTCTGATGTCCCTCATGGTCACCTCATCATAAAAAAATTGCACAAAACAGAGTCTGCACATAGATCAACTTTCTGCAGACTGTGTTTGGTGTTTAATGATTAAGTCTAAAAAAATTTTTACCAAAGGTGTAAAATTTATTATGTATATTACCCAAGATCTGCACGATTAGCCAAACGATCATTGTGACCACATCGGGCTAGAATTTTCCTTTTTTTGTTTTTCCTCTGATTTTCTCCCTTCCTGTCTTGAAGGTAATGATTTTCACCAAGCTAATGGCTCTACCTGTTCCTACAGCTCTCCAATAGCTCAACCAGGTGACCGGATGAGCCTAGAGTTAGTGTTGGTCAGTTATTCGACCGTGAGCGACATCAGAGCCAAAGTCAATCCTGACCCTCGCTCGACATGGGCATTTAGTAGAGAGGGGCTCGCTGGATAGAAATTAGGTGCAGAAAACGTGGCTAATTTTTCCCCCTCACTAACTGAGGTCAACTAACTTGATTGAGATCTGCTAAATAGCACAGAGTATGGATTAACCTGGATCATCCTGGACTGTGTGGCTCGGTACCACATTGGATGATGCCTTTACCTATTCAACCATCAGATGGAGTCCCTTCCTTCCATCAGGTAAGTTCCCTTTCTTCCAGTTTTCATCCTCGCCTTCATCCTGCTCTGACCACGATAATGTTGCTTTCTCTTCAGAGTCAAACGTGGTTTTAGATGTACCCAAATCACTTGAGCAGATATGTAATACGATTTATGAATGCAGAACATTAGATTCTGCTCATGCAAGAGGAACATTTTTAAAATACAATTTTATGTCATTTATCCCCACCTCTTTAACTTCATATCACTGCTTGTAAGATCTGTGCAAGTGCTCCCTTCAACTGGCAGCTAAGAGGCACGAGGTACTACCCAGGCACAACACTCTCTCCAAGGAGATGGCACAACCTCTATCTGGGATGTCCCTCTCGGAATGAAAGGAGGTTTTCTCCCATATCATGGCAGTGAATCTTAGAACTCTAGTGGGGAGGCAGTGCTCCAGGCAAAACCAAAAAAACAATCTAACACGTTTGTAAATATTTATATTTAAGCATTTCAGTTCAGTTTGAATTGCTGAACTAAGTTAAGCTCCGCACACAGATTTGCAAACTACTTTTAATTCACAGTTTATTGAAGATGCCTCAACCCCAGAAAAATCTGAAGCGAGCAGCCATGTTCTTTTTTCATCTGGCACCTTCTTCTCCTTTGAGCATCTCACCTTGTTCCACCCCTCTGACCTCTCCTTTAAAATCCTCACCATGATATCTTCACTACTTTCCTCCCTCAGCCTCTGCACCAAGTGACTTTTCATCTTTGCTGATTTTTTTTTAATTCATTCATGGGATGTGGGCGTCACTGGCGAGGACAGCATTTATTGCCCATCCCTAATTGCCCTCAAGAAGGTGGTGGTGAGCCGCCTTCTTGAACTGCTGCAGTCCGTGTGGTGAAGGTTCTCCCACAGTACTGTTAGGAAGGGAGTTTAGGATTTTGACCCAGCGACGATGAAGGAATGGCGATATATTTCCAAGTCGGGATGGTGTGTGACTTGGAGGGGAATGTGCAGGTGGTGTTGTTCCCATGTGCCTGCTGCCCTTGTCCTTCTAGGTGGTAGAGGTCGGGGGTTTGGGAGGTGCTGTCGAAGAAGACTCGGCGAGTTGCTGCAGTGCATCCTATGGATGGTGCACACTGCAGCCATAGTGCGCCGATGGTGAAGGGAGTGAATGATTAGGGTGGTGGATGGGGTGCCAATCAAGCGGGCTGCTTTGTCCTGGATGGTGTCGAGCTTCTCGAGTGCTGTTGGAGCTGCACTCATCCAAGCAAGTGGAGAGTATTCTATCACACTCCTGACTTGTGCCTTGTAGATGGTGGAAAGGCTTTGGGGAGTCAGGAGGTTAGTCACTTGCCGCAGAATACCCAGCCTCTGACCTGCTCTTGTAACCACAGTATATATATGGCTGGTCCAGTTAGGTTTCTGGTCAATGGTGACACCCAGGATGTTGATTGTGGGAGATTCGGCAATGGTAATGCCATTGAATATCAAGGGGAGGTGGTTAGACTCTCTCTTGTTGGAGATGGTCATTGCCTGGCACTTGTCTGGCACGATTTCAACCTCCATCTCAACTCATCGTGCTCTCTCTCTCCTCTGAGCTCACTGCCCTCCTATCCTCCCTTAATCTCTCCCTCCATATAAACTCTCCTACCCATATTCATAGCCACCCCCTCGACCTTGCCATCTCATGCAGCCTCTCTACTTCCATTGTGTCAATCAGAGATAAGGCCATCTCTGGTCACTTCCTTGTATCCCCCTCCACCCACATCCCCCTTCCTCCTCCCAATCCCACTTCCTTCAATGTTTGCCCTGGAAGAAATTCTCCCCCAAGTCACTTACAACGGCATTTTCAAATTCCCAGTTGTCTAGCCTTTGGCCCTCCATTCACCACGACATTTCTGCAACTACCGATCTGCTCAGTCACACCCTCACCTCCACCTTTGATGCCCTTATCTCCATTAGAACCATTACCCTCTCTCACCCTGGTCGTTCCCCCTGGTACGGCTCTCATCTCCGCTCCCTTAAGTCCAAGGGACACAGACTTGGACGTTTTAGCCATTCATCACCAGATCGGTCGAGATCACATAAAGCACTATCAGGTTCTGCTCTCCTCTGCTCACTATTCCAGGGTCATCCTGGAATGCAAAGATAACCCCAGGCTTCTCTTCTCCACGACAAACCGACATCTTAAACCCCTCTTCCCTGCCTCCTCCATCCTCGCCTTCAACAAGTGCGAGGAACTTATGGACTACTTTATCACTAAGATTGAGATCATCCGTTCAGCTGCCTTTGCTGCTTCCTTCCCTTCCCATGGCCCACCAAGCCAAATTTCCCCTACGGTTCCCCATGCCCTAGCCCTCAACTTGCATCTTTCTCTAGTTTCTCTCCTTTCTCCCCTCATGCCCTCTCCGAGCTCATCTTGTCCATGAGACCCATCTCCTGCTCCCTCGACCCTATTTCCACCAAACTGCTGACCACCCAACTTCCCTTCCTGGCCCCCATGATATTGTTAACAGTTCTCTCTCCTCAGGTATTGTCCCCCTCCTCTTCAAATCTGCCATCATCAAAAAACCCACCCTTTACCCCTCTGTCCTTGCAAACTACCGCCCCATTTCTAACCTCTCTTTCCTCTCCAAAGTCCATGTCCATCTTTCCTGCAACTCCATGTTTGAATCCCTCCAATCAGGTTTCCACCCCTGCCAGAGTACTGAAATGGCCCTTATCAAAGTCACAAATGACATTCTATGTGACTGTGACCCTCCTCATCCTTCTCAACACGTCTGCAGCCTTTGACATGGTTGACCACACCATCCTCTGTCGTCCGGCTGGGTGGGACTGCGCTCGCCTGGTTCCATTCTTATCTATCCAGTCGTAGCCGGAGAATCACCTGCAATGGCTTCTCTTCCTGCTCCTGTACCGTTACCTCTGGAATCCCCCAAGAATCTATCCTTCGCCCCCTCCTATTTCTCATTTACATGCTGCCCTTCGGCAACATCATCCGAAAACACAACGTAAGGTTCCACATGTACGCTGATGACACCCAGCTCTGCCTCACCTCCACCTCCCTCGACCCCTCCACAGTTTCTGATTTTTCACACTGCTTGTCTGACATCCAGTACTGGATGAGCAAAAATTTCCTCTAACTAAATATTGGGAAGACCAAAGCTATTGTCTTCAGTCTCCACCACAAACTCCAATCCCTAGCCACTGACTCCATCCCTATTCCTGGCCACTGTCTGAGGCTGAACCAGACCATTCATAACCTTGTTCCATAACATTGTCCATCTCCGCCCCTACCTCAGCTCATCTAATGCTGAAACCCTCATTCATGACTTTGTTACCACTAAATTTGACTATTCCAATGCTCTTCTGGCCGGCCTCCCATCTTCCACCCTCCATAAACTTGAACTCACCCAAAACTCTGCTACCTGTATCCTAACTCACACCAAGTTCCGCTCACCCATCATCCCTGCGCTCACTGACCTACATTGGCGCCTGGTGCGGCAACGCCTCAATTTTAAAATTCTCATTCTTGTTTTTAAATCCCTCCATGGCCTCGCCCTCCCTATCTCTATAACCTCCTCCAGCCCTACAACCCACCGAGATCTCTGCGCTCCTCCGACTCTTGCCTCTTGCGCATCCCCGATTTTAATCGCTCCACCATTGGCGGCCGTGCCTTAAGCTCTAGAATTCCCTTCCTAAACCTCTCCACCTCGCGACCTCTCTCTCCTCCTTTAAGACGTTCCTTAAAACCTACCTCTTTGATCAAGCTTTTGCCCACCTGTCCTAATACCTCCTTATGTGGCTCGGTGTCAAATTTAGTTTGATAAGGCTCCTGTGAAGCGCCTTGGGACATTTTACTACGCTAATATAAATACAAGTTGTTGATGTTTTAAATCTTAAACAGATCTCTCTTTATTAGGGTTAGGATTCATCTCCATTTATATAAAATCATACTACCCAACGCAACAGCAGAAATTCCTATCGTCCACTTCCAGGATATATTCTGGGAAAGACAAATATGAATAAAATTAGAAAATATGAATATTAATAACAACTAGCAGCAATAATCATGATCATACTAGACACCATAGACCCTTTCACCCATCAACACTTAGTGTACACAGCGGAGCTTGGAGAGACTCCCAAAAGACGAAAAAAAAACTGGAGCTGGAAACAGCAGAGAAACAACATGACAAAGCAAAGAGGGGAGAAGTAGCGAGGCATCCTCTCAGCGCTGTGATGATTATAAGGCTCAATTTGGATGATAATGTACTTGGGTCCTGGACTATAAATTGCTCTCTGACCAATAGGCAATATTATTACCAACTGAGTCAGGCTGACAGTGACGATAAGAGAGTTCTGAGGGGAAAGTGAAAATGGTTACAGAGTAATTGAAATGGAGTTCAGAAAATCACGAGGCAAAGATTTTAGATTCTAGAATGAGTATTGTAAATGGGAAGTCACCACCACAGTCTCGCAGTTTTTTCTCCCTCTTATCTGAGATACTAGGGTTATTTTCCATGATGAAAATGTTTAATTACAAGGGACAGCCAGCTGAAATGGTCAGATCTCGTCACCATAAACAGAATTGGATTTAATCCCGCTGTTTTGGTAGCTAGGTATATAGTTTCTGTTAGTTTATATCCTAATTGAGAATGAGTATGTGTTTCTGCTTTGCCCCTTTCTCAATCTTGAATCATGAATCTCAATCCTGAATGAAAGGTGAAGATGGTGGATCTGTGCATAAATGTTTAACGGAGTTTCAACTCCATCTAAATGTTGTACATAACACAGTGATGTCGATTATGCCATTTCTCAAAGGTTTCTGCCAAAGAATCCCTGTGGAAATGCCATCCCAGTGGTATCACTAAAGGTCAGCATTAAGACCGAGTGGATTAGTTGAACTTGGCCAGCAAATTATCATGTTATATGCAAAGAAGACTTAGAACCTGAGAATGGAATCAGGACTGGACAGAGTCAGACAGAGCAACAGCAATAATAACTTGCGTTTACACAGGCATGTTGATGTAGAAAGTTTTTCCAAGGCACTTAACAGAGGCAGGAAGGAGAAAATAAACAAGAGTAGAGATGCCAAGTTATGGAGGGAGAGAAGAGATTAGATGAGGTGATGAAAAGCTTGGTTAAAAGATGGGTTTTGAGCAGGCTTATAAAGGCGGTGAGAGAAGGAGCAAGGTGGAGGGTTTGAGGGAGACAGTTCCCGAGAGTCAGGCCAAATCAGCTGAAACCTCTACCACCAACAGTAGGAAAAAAGAGAGGGAGGGATGAACAAAAGGCCAGAGTTGGATGACTGTAGGGTGTAAGAGAGGATTACAAGGCCAGAGGGGGTTGCAGAGATTCCATGGGCTGAGGCCATGGAATGATATGAAGATGAGGAAAAGGATTTTAAATTTAATGCATTGGAGCCAGTGTAAGTCAGCAAAGTGGGGGTGAGGGGTGCATCGGACTTAGTCGCACATTTTGGGTAGCTGAGTTTTGGACCAGTTGGTGTTCATAGAGGGTGGGAGATCAGCGAGAATGTCATTAGAGAAATCAAGCCTAGAAATGGCAAAGCATTGGTAAGGGTTTTAGCAGCGGATGGGCAGAAGCGGGCAATGTTGCGGAGGTGGATATAAGCTGCCTTGGTAATGGATAGGATCTGGGGTTTAAAGCTCAGCTCTGGGTTAAACAGGACACCAAACTTTTGTGTACAGAGACAAAGCAGGAAAAAGAGAGACAGACAGAAGCGAGTTTAGGTAAATTCATCACTCCTGTGTTTTCAGTGGGGAGCTGCACTCAAAGGCATTGTAGGTCAGAGAATCGAAGCTACGATGATATAACCCCATATATAACCCCATCTCTGACCCACACACTTCAAACACGGCTTCCCTGCTTGGAGTGCAGTAGTGCTGAATTTACCCGTTACTGTCAGTCAGAGCGGGTTTACATTCAGAAAGAGCTGAGAGAGATGAGATGTGGAGCTATAAGGGACAGAATGAGGATAGAGCACTACAAAGGAGGAAGCGGAGCAGCAAAGCACTGCAGAAGAGAGCGAGGAGATGAAACAGGCAGGAGAGGTAACTCGGATACAAGTGGAGTGGGCAGGAAGAAGGCTCTGAGATAAATGCAGTAGGTGGGAGGCAGGAATCTGATATATTTGGAGCAGGTAATACATAGAATTACATAGAATGTACAGCACAGAAACAGGCCATTAGGTCCAACTTGTCCATGCCAGTGTTATTATGCTCCATATGAGCCTCCTCCCACCCTACTTCATCTAACCTTATCAGCATATTCTTCGATTCCTTTCTCCCTCATGTACTTATCTAGCTTCCCCTTAAATGCATTACGGCTCACTGATACAATTACAAGCAGAGAGCAAGCAAGGAATGACTGCTTGTCTGATTGAGCAAGAATTCTAAGCATTCAACATACCCACAAACACCATCAGTGCATTTGGAACACGTGAGAGCTTGCTCATGTTACGCGATATTTAAGCAGGTACCCCAGAGACTTACACATTTTCCTTTTAAAATGTTGCGTGGTAAGTTAAATCTCACACCCCTGTGACAACCGGTACCATCAGTGATCCATCTTCAGTCTCAATGGGTTTCAAATCACAGAGAATTCACACACTTTTGCCCTAAGTGGTGAATAACAGAAACCCACTCGTAAACCCATGCCCAAGAAATGTAAATGAGGCTCTGATGGGAAAAGACCCAAGCCTAGGTTCTAACAGGAATGAACCTGGCAACTGTTGTTCTGGAAATGTGTCCCTTGAGTCCCATCCAATCCTGCCAGTGGGTAATTTCAAGCCTACCTTAAAGGCCTTGTGCCTGGTGACTTGCAGTGTTGAGCTGCGATCGCCAAAATTCTCTGCAATACCGGATATTCTCTTTTTGGTCCATGTGCTAATAATAGTCTTAATTTCCTCTTTAATTTCCTGGAGGTGTAAACAGCGGCACACCGTGACATAGACCATAGCATTACATGGTCTGAAGCATTGTTACATCCTGAAATTACTCTCTCAGGTAGAGCCACAGTGAATGTCTGCGAATGCAATCTCGGTAGCTGAACAACAGAAGAGCGCATGGAATGAGAAAAGTCTATTCAGGCCCTTAAGCTCACTGCTCACACAAACTATGTTCGACTTATTGACTTATTCCATCTCCTGAGACCCTGCTTTGTATAATTTCTCCCTGAACCTCAAAGATAATCAAGTAAAAGTTCAGAATGTCCATCCATTCGCATATGTCTCCACTATTCAACCCTGGCTGGTGGCTTCCTACCAATGATATTTCAGCAACATTTCCACTTATCCAAAAAAGCACTAAGAATTCTGTAATCTAGGTGTAGAAATGTGCAAAACGTATGTGTAACAGTTTCAGCAAGATGTAGAACCGAGAAGGCTCAGTGTTCCCAGGTCTAAAAGAAATTGGGGGAGATTTTCTATAGGGTTCTTCCCAACTCCTGCTGTAACTTCGACTGGCAGAAACCCTGGGGAAATGGCCAATTTCAACCATTTCCACCACTTCTCCAATGGTTCCGCCAGTGTTAGGGTGGGAGATCGGGAGACACGGGAGAGGGTCTCACAAACAAAACGGTTAGAAAATGGGGTAAATAGGTGAAAGGGGGAGGGGAAATCTATAAATGCAAGAGATTTGAAGACACAAACATGTTGGGAAACATAGTGGTAAGCCACTTCCGAAAAGAGGTAAAAAAAAACAGGCTAACGCTACAGACGTCCACCTCCCCGAATACGTCAGCACTGTGATCTGGTGAAGGGTTTACACCCAACCTGCCCCAACCCCTCTCCCGATAAACTAATAGATCCACCCTTCCTGACCAGCATTCCGGCTGTAAATAAAATGCAGGAAAAAGCTACAATCTTGTTACTACAATCAACATCCAGACCAAAATGGTTCTCTTTTTTTCCAATCAAAAAGAGAAACATGTTTCAGGTCTGCTATTTGTCACCCAATCTATGGAAAATAAATTTAAAATGAGACAATAAGTATTTACAAATACAATTTAAAAATATATAATTTATGAAAATACATTATCATGAATATTCTATAATCTGCATTTTTCTGAAATTTTTGAATGACAAAATTATACTTCAATTCAGATTTTGTTCAGAATTATGATTATGCACCCAAGTGCAGTCACAACATTATAAAAATGTTGACCATAAGTGAAAGAAAAGGACCAGAAACCAGAAAGGACACCAAATCTGTGCTAACGAAGAGTTACCTATTTCCAAAGAACAATGCTCATCCCATAGACAAGGACAATTAACTTCTAGTACAGGTGACGTTTTGCACAGATTTGTCCCCGTCTTCCACCACCACCACTTACAAAAGTGAATAATGTATTTGGATCTGTTTGCTGCTGTCTGTGATCTGTTGTCCTCAGGTACTGTCCCTCTCCCTTTCAAACCTGCCCTCGACCCCTCTGTGCTGGGAACTACCAATTTCCAACCTCCCTTTCCTCTCCAAAATCCTTGAATGTGTTGTTGCCTCCCAAATCTGTGCCCATCTTCCCCGCAAGTCCATGTTTGAATCTCTCCAATTAGGTTTCTTCCCCGCGTTGCATTCAATCGGCCCTTATCAAAGTCTCAAATGCATCCTCTGTGACTGTAACTGTAATGCAATTTTTGACCAAGCTTTTGGTCACCTGTCCTAATATCTCCTTCTTTGGCCCGGTGTCAATTTTTGGGTGACGAAGCTCCTGTGAAGCGCTACGTTAAGGGTGCTATATAAATGCAAATTGTTGTTGTCCTCTTCCAATTCTCAGTGTAATTATTCTGAGCTGATTTTTATAAAAGTCCCATCCTTGCTACTTTTTGCTTCCTTCTACATTTTAAAATATTTCCGCTTGGTCCCCATTGGGAATAAAGGAGTAAATTTTACTATATAGCACCACCAGTGCAGAGCTTTTTGTAACAGGAGTGTATATTGGGAATTGTTGCCTGATTCAAGATTCGCACTGCATTCCACCCATTCATTTTAAATCATAAAATGTACTCCATTGTTTTTTTCTCCGTGTCTTAAAATGATCATTAAAACATTCCTTTTTCTTATTCCCTAGCTCTGCTTTCAATTTCATCCTAACCAAAGACTGGGAATTACTATTGGTGATATTAGTTGACAAACACAACGCATTTGTATATCGTTCCTCTGTCCACTATTTTAATGGAGCCGTTAACCCATATAAAATAAATAGGTTAACCCCTCCCTTAAGACAGTAGACAGAGGAAAGTCATAAAAACGCATTAAGTGTACATCCACTATTGTCGCCAATTGTATTTTCCAGCGTTAGAGCTCTTTTCACAACTTCAGGGCTCCCTCCTCCAAAGTCATCCACCTCCATGTTTTATTTTTTGACTTTAGCCTGTATTACCATATTAAATCTAACTATGCAATGATCACTAGAAACCAAGGGTTGGATTTTCCTCAACGTTATCTAGCAGAGGAAATTGATGGAAAATTGGGCAAGGCGGCTGACTGCCACAAGTCCAACCAACCTGGATTTCCCTCCGCATCCTCCCACTCCAGCGGGGAAGTCCACTGGCCACCCATTCAATCCTTGCCATATGTAAGTGACGGTGGGGATGCAGGGCCTATCAATCCGATAGATTTTCCTGCCATCTACTGCACCAACATCAGTAGAGGTGTGGCATCGGTCCCTGGGCAGCAGCAAAAGGGTCAATTGGAGCTCCTTTTTGAGAGAGAGGGCACCGCTCCCCCTCCTCAGGTCAGTAGAATGCATCTTGTTCAGGCCTCGCTCCGTCTGGGCGCCCAGACCTCCATTCTTCTTCACCTCTACAGAGTGCTTCTGCTGCCTTTAAGAGTTGGTTTGTCTTCTGGTGCTGCCTGCAGCATCCCATAAGCATACTGGCAAGGATCCTGCCGGTAGCCTGTCCTACAGAGATAAACAGCACAACCCAGGGTCATGTTGGGGTCAGGGCAGCGGGCCCAAGTCCTCTCCCAGCAGGAGGAGGAAAATTCAGCCCCAAATATTTGCCGATATCCAAGGTTACTAACAAATTCTTATGGACTGCTAAATGTTAAATCAAATTTAACACCTATCATCAGAATCAGCCTATATATTCATCAATACCGTGCTCTTCCAATGCAGTTAGTTATAAGCTAAAACACTACCGTATCGCTCTCAGTCTCCCTTCCTTCTGCAATCTCCAGGCTTTAAAAGTTTAGGATTGGCATCACCTAATCACCATTTGATTTATTCCATTTCCCCTCCCACTCTTTCCAACTTTGACGCTGTTCTGCACTTTAGGACTTGGCCCTTCACCTGGAATTTGTCAGTTAATGAATGACAAGATTTCTTCCATTACCCAATGCCCTAATTGGAAAGAACATAAAGTCCACTCACCGGGTGCTCTGGCTGCACAGCTAAGGCTTTCTTTAAGAAGACGATGGAAAGGGGATATATCTGCTGCATTGCCAACACCTGAGACAATTGCAAAGAAAACAACGATTGGTCATTTCAGCCTATGGCATTCCAAATACGGGTAGTGTTACAAAGAAATCAGCAGCTAATGAATAACAGACCTACCTTGCCCTTCCTGAACAAGGCCTTGCAGTGGTGAGGCCGGTGCTGCAGGACAATATCACAGCAGGAGATTGTCTCCTTTAAGTTTCCTGTCTTTAAGTGACAGGCTGCCATATTGCTGTAACACTTCACTTTCTCATCAAGAAGCATGTCCTTCTTTTCAAGATTTATCTCACCTAAAGAAAAAATGTATAATCTGAATGTGCCACTCACAGAAATTTCATACTGACAGATATTTAGTCCAGCAAACCCTGGTTATGTCCATTCTGCCTGGATTCACGTCTCTTCTTGTAAGAGGGCAAGCAGGTAGCCCACTCCCAGATCTCTACTAATAACCCAGCCACCCATCTCAAGACTCCTACCAAGATGGCGGTGACTACAGCACCAGCATCAACAGGGCAGTAAGTGACCCAATGCCATTTTCAGCCTGCTATGGTTTACATCGAGTGGCTACAGTTAAAATCAGCCTTTGTCACGAAGCGGCAGTGATCCAAAAGCAGTGCCACCATTTCAAAATCCTAATGGGAAACATCAAAAGCATTTGGGGAAAGTGTGGGGAAATGGGATTGGAGTAGATAGCTCTGGTTGAAGAAATGGAGCAGCTGGGTGACAAGCGGCTTTGTCTGACACTGACCAGGAGGAGCAGAAAGGGGAAAAAAGGAGGAAAAATGTTCACACAAAAGGGGTTGGATGCACATTATGCACCAGCCCAGCAGGAACCCTCCCCTCATTACAATAAACCTACTCAGCTCAACCAACAAGGAAATCTCTCATTAGACTACAACTCATCCAACCCAGCCCTCCAGGAACACTCCGATTTGACTCAATCTACTCCACGCTAGCCCACAAGAACCCACCCTCCAATTACATTGAACCTTCGCCACCTCCAAGAATCCAACCAACTAAGAACACACCCACTGGACTATATCTACTTTGCATCAGTTCAATAAGCTAAATGTAATGTGACCAGCTCGCTAGGAACTTCACACAGTACACACCTGCTCTACCCCAACCTACTATGGGTAGAAAGGCATTCAATTAACAAGAGTTAACTACTGAAATTACTGAGCTATCAGCTGTGACTATAATAGATGAAGATAGAAAATGGGTTGGGGTTCCAATCTCAGGCATTGATTGAGATGGAGTTGACTGTACTTCAGTACCTGTGGAGCTTGACTCTATGATCTTCAATGCACAAATATAGGTAAGGAGTGCCAGGTGATAGTCCTTACTCTGGAAATAGTTATTGCCTTTCTCCCGCTCTCTATTAATTAACTCGAGCTGCTCTTCCTCTGATTTTTCCTTTATACAGGTTCCACTGATCGACAAGAGTTTTACTTCAAGGAGTAATCTAGATCCTGGTGGCTGGCTGAGGGTATGCAAAGGTACAACAGTTTTACTTGGTGGCAGTGTGACCTATTCTGCCATATGCATATTTATGAAGCTTAATTGATTTGGTGTCATCTTTTATTTTGTAAACACATCATGAGATAAAGCATATTAAAAATGAATCATCTTATCACTTGCATGTGATGCTATTATGTTGAAAATTATGCATACCTCTTACTCTCTCTCACAGTATGGGGGTCATTAGACTTCAATATTTCAAGTTTGTTGTCCTGGATCATTACCGTGCCCACATTTACTGCTACTAACTTGCTAAGATTTGGGAAGAATTGAATCCTTGAGCACCAGAGGTCTCTATCTAGTCCATTTAAAAAGTAGATGTTAGGTTGCACCAGTGTAGAGAAAATAACATTCTTCTAGACTGATCTTGTATTCCAGCTGTGCTGAGAACCACCCAGGTCCAAAAGAGCTGTCCTGCAGGACCAGGACTATATCAATCATGCAGAGTAAAGTGTTAATTATGTGAATCAATGAGTCTTGTTGAAGAAAAGTCATCTCTACAAATATAAGGTCAAACAGAATAGATGGCAGAGGATAAGCCACCAGTTGCCCTGATCTAGCACAAAGAGGTTAATCCATTGGTATTAGCCTCAGTAAATAACTTCTTGTTAAATATAGAAACCCACTTAATAATCAAGGAGTCTAGACCAAATTTATAATGTGGATACAGAAAGGCATTCAATTCACAAAAGTTAACTACTGAAATGAGTTATCAGGTGTTCATTCAAAGATCTTCTCTGCCTCAACTGACACTTTGCTATTGCAGCAAGCAACTTCCTGTTGGTGACCTTTTGTGTTGTCTCTACCCACTTTACTATGAATCCAATCTGCTCAGAGTGGAATATCGCCATTCAATAAGTCAAATATTAGTCAAAATTGTTAAATATTTATGATTTAAGCTCTGCATTGAAAAGGGATATTGGCCTGCAGCTGTCCTTTTATTTCTGGATCCCTCCCTTCCATATGGATGATAACATTGAAGGCCAGAATCATCATCCCAGTAACGTTTCTGCTATGAAGGTTTTGCACCAAAAATGGCAGTTCTGCTTTATTGATATGCGCAGTAACCAATTCTTCCTTTACCAGTCCCATCTTTACAGTGAGCTTTCTTATTAGCTCTCTGTCCTTGTCAGCCTGACTTCAGAAAGGAGGGCACAAGTTCTTCCTGTACAATGAGATTCCTGAAGCTTGGTATAAAGAAAGTTAAATTCAACATCAATTCTCTCAGATGAGAAACTCAGCTCATTTTTTTATTATTCGTTCACGGGATGTGGGCGTCGCTGGCAAGGCCGGCATTTATTGCCCATCCCTAATTGCCCTCGAGAAGGTGGTGGTGAGCCGCCTTTTTGAACCGCTGCAGTCCGTGTGGTGACTGTTCTCCCACAATGCTGTTCGGAAGGGAGTTCCAGGATTTTGACCAAGCGACAATGAAGGAACGGCGATATATTTCCAAGTCGGGATGGTGTGTGACTTGGAGGGGAACGTGCAGGTGGTGTTGTTCCCATGCGCCTGCTGCTCTTGTCCTTCTAGGTGGTAGAGGTCGCGGGTTTGGGAGGTGCTGTCGAAGAAGCCTTGGCGAGTTGCTGCAGTGCATCCTGTGGATGGTACACACTGCAGCCACAGTGCGCCAGTGGTGAAGGGAGTGAATGTTTAGGGTGGTGGATGGGGTGCCAATCAAGCGGGCTGCTTTATCTTGGATGGTGTCGAGCTTCTTGGGTGTTGTTGGAGCTGCACTCATCCAGGCAAGTGGAGAGTATTCCATCACACTCCTGACTTGTGCCTTGTAGATGGTGGAAAGGCTTTGGGGAGTCAGGAGGTGAGTCACTCGCCGCAGAATACCCAGCCTCTAACCTGCTCTCGTAGCCACAGTATTTATATGGCTGGTCCAGTTAAGTTTCTGGTCAATGGTGACCCCCAGGATGTTGATGGTGGGGGATTTGGCGATGGTAATGCCATTGAATGTCAAGGGGAGGTGGTTAGACTCTCTCTTGTTGGAGATGGTCATTGCCTGGCACTTATCTGGCGCGAATGTTACTTGCCACTTATGAGCTCAAGCCTGGATGTTGTCCAGGTCTTGCTGCATGCAGGCTCGGACTGCTTCATTATCTGAGGGGTTGCGAATGGAACTGAACACTGTGCAGTCATCAGCGAACATCCCCATTTCTGACCTTATGATGGAGGGAAGGTCATTGATGAAGCAGCTGAAGATGGTTGGGCCTAGGACACTGCCCTGAGGAACTCCTGCAGCAATGCCTCCTTCCCCACATTGCTGAATATGGGTGAAGTTCTCCGTTTTTAATAGACTGGGCAAGGATTTCCCAGCATTCTCTCCTTGCTCATAGGAATTGAAGCAGCTCTTGAACAAAGCAAATTCAGTCTTTTTTTCTCATTAATATGCAATTTGAGAATATACCTTCAATGCAATAGAGTCACAGTAAAGTGTAACAAGCTAACACAGTTTGAAAGCATTTCAAAACATCCAATAATCAACGCATTAAAAAAAAACTGAAATAAATCAGGTCACACCAGAAAATACGTGTGACACATCAGTTGTCGGCCATGTTCAAATTGTACATTCTTCTATCACTGATAACACTCAGTCACTTGTCCATTGATTTGGGTGTTTGGAGATCTACTTCATATGATTCCACAAATCATGTGGGCTGTTATTGCACACACATTACTGTCATAATTTCCCAGATCTAACTAGTGAGCAGGTACTGGATAGATCCTCACAAGTTTCACGGGGAAATGTGGAGTTCCCCAGACAGCAATTTAACCTTGTTGATCATCATTATAATTGGAAATGTTAGTATGCAGTGATCATCAGGCAGTCACTGACCATCGGAATTATTTCTGAGATCCGTTTAAAAGGGGTTATATGCCCAGTGTACACACATTCACTGTCATCTATCAGAACAGGTGCAGGGACAATGGTGATGATGTTCACTTTGTGGTAGAGAAAAGCAGTCAAGTAATTACAACAATATAATAGCGACTGTATCTTAAACAATGAAAATGTGTCCAATTAACTAACATGGGCAAATGCTGTCAATAAATTAAACCTCTCGTTTGTCCCTGATAATTTTTCAGCCAGTCAGCAAGTGTCCAAACTGCTAAATGAAGCACTTTAAATGCACACTCTATACGTAAACTCAGACTGAAAACAACTTAAAGATCAAGTCTAACCACTGCTTTGACCAAAAGTGCACATAATATAGTTCCCCAGATGGTGAGCTCCTAAGTTGAAGTCTGCCACCACACCTGCCTACAGGAGTAGGAGAAGTGAAAAAGCCTACAGCACTAGCAATTCATTCAAAAACCTGGTGCCTTTAATGCAGCCCCTTCACTTGCTCTGTAAATTTTGGGATAGGTATTATTCCTAAAAGTATTCCCTTGTTTTCTCTCAGTGGACCATAGGAGGAGGAGGCACCCTTACTCCCAACTCTGGTAACATTTACCAGGGCCAGAGATGGTAACTTTGTGAATGCTATCGATATAAATTAATACTGTTATATAGAGTATCTAGATTACATTTTATTATGTAACTGACCAACACTGCATATTATATTGGATTAATATTCTTTAAAAATCATCACTGGTTATTATATAGGGACCAACACTACTTATTATATGTAGCATGATATTGTCAATTGAACTGAAGTCAGTGTTCACTTTCAGTATCAGTAATTCTCTCCTCCTACCGTGTGTAAACGTTATCGGGTGAGCACGTGATTGAGCCCTGAATCAGCTTCCCATAACAACTCTCCCTATGAGGTCATTTTTTATTTTAGGTCCCGCTATTTTAATTTTCTGGGGAAGAAAACTTATACATTGTTCCCCATTACTACTCCTCATAGGCACTTACAGAGAACAAAACAGCCACCTGATAGACCTTGTGCCCATTGCTTGAACACTTGGCAGTTTAATACGTCTTCAGACACAGTGCAAGGTGAGGGGAGGGATTGCCCATTGACCTGTGATTTAGGTGTCTGGCATAATGAGTCTTTCGTTTGAATAATGAGTAAACCATGCACTCTCCAATTAGTTCCACAGACGATAGAGGAGGAGAAGAGGCTTAGCAAAGGTCGGGAGAAGCAGAAGTCCTTACAAAAAATAGTTTGGCCTGCTGCCTACATGGGGCCCTCACCGTTTCCTCCCATGATCACAACCCCTTACCTTGCTGCAGGCCAGGGCGCCCCGATATTGGCCCGTCTTAATCCGGCGAGCTGCATCAGGACGTCTATTTAGCCGCCCGCAGCTCACCGATTCGATCTAAATGAGGGCGGGGGCCTCAAAATCCCAGCTGCCACTTCGCAGCCGGGATGGGCTCTTACTGGTCGGCCACTCAAATATCAAAATCAACCCATGTAGAGTTAGAGCTGGGACCAAGTTGCAAACTTTGGGAAGTTTGTGTTATGACAACAGTACAAGCCCTATTCATTATTAACTAACAATGCATTCAATCATACCACCTTGACCATGGGGAACAAAATCTCACGTCAGCAAGGATCAGAAGAGTTTCCTCCACCTTCATCAAAGGAACACAGATCTCAAGAGCCTTTGAAAGAGAAAGCAAGTGTTACAATGACGTTAAGTGTAAGTACAATCTCTATGGAAAAATCTCAAATCCTGCTGAACAACATTAACCAAAATTGTTAATTATTGTTAATAAATTGTTAATTATTCACATCTCTTTAGGAGTTGCATTTTGTGCTGATGAAGGTGAGGGGTGTCTGGGGGGAATGGACCACTTTATACCTTTTGCAACAAATGTCAGCATGAATAGGGATGATTCCACAGTTCAGGCAAAAAATGGAGCCGGATCACTGTGAGCAGATGTCCCATACATGGTGATTAGTGAACTAACCTCACCAAATTCAACAAAGTTAACTCATTTAAATAATTATTGTGTGATCCCTGTGCATTTCTCATGCATGCAGTGAGTTCTATGAATAAAAGGGGGCACAGAATCAGGAGAGCAGCCAGTCTTAAAGTGCTACTGCTGCTCCATTTAAACACTGGTGTTTATAGACATATAGGGCCCGATATTACCAGGGCGGCTGGGGGGAGCGATTGGGTGCGTGGGTAACGCGCCCGGTGAAATCAGACTGCCCCGCGCGCTATCGCAGGCTGATTGGATCCACTTACCTCTTGTTCCAGGTTCCCCGCTGCTGAGCTGCGCGGCGGGCGGACTGCGTATGCGCAGTAAGGTCCGTCAGCTGGAGGAGCCCTATTTAAAGGGGCAGTCCTCCACTTACTGATGCTGCAAGAAATAGGAAAAATTACAGCATGGAGCAGCCCAGGGGGAAGGCTGCTCCCAGGTTTAGTGATGCCTCACTCCAGGTATCATTGGATGGGGTGAGGAGGAGGGGGAGGACAGAGATCTACCCCCGGCGGGCGGGAGGAAGCGGCCTGCCTCTGCCACCAAGAAGGCCTGGCTCGAGGTGGCAGAGGAGGTCACCTGCACCACCAACATATCGCCCACCTGCATACAGTGCAGGAGGCGCTGCAATGACCTAAGTAGGTCAGCCAAAGTGAGTACACTTACTCATTCCCCTACACTCCGTCTGCCACATCACCGCCCCCACCCCACATCTCCTTCTGCACTGCCAACACTACTCTGTCACATCACCCCTCACACCCACTCAAAGTTCATCCTCATCTTACCTGCACTTACTCACCTTGCCAGTACTCATCCCGCCACTACCACTCAACCCAATCCTCATATAATCTCATGGCTCTATCTCATACTTACCCTCTCATGCATCTCTTTCACGGTCAGCCTCACTCAACCTGCCACTACCCGTGCTGCAGCCACAGGGCATGCATCACATATGTGCAGTAGGCAGCGTAAGGCAAACGTGTCGTGAGCATGAAGGGGATGCACAAGGTTGTTTGAGGGTTTGTCATGGTTTTTCCTTATATTTAATTTCTGAGCAACTCACATTACATATTATATTGGCACCACTACTGTCACGTCTTTGCGAATCTTGTCTGGTTTGTGCAATAATGCCCTTTCCTGAGGATCACAATGAAGACCCACAACTGATGCCACCCATTGTGTCACTGCAGAGTGGGTGTAGGTGTATTTGCAGGGCTCTTTTGTGCAGACGACTGAGAGACGTCGGCGATGTCTCCGGTGGCACCCTGGAAGGATGCGGAGCAGAAGTTGTTGAGGGCAGTGGTGACTTTGACAGACTCTGTGCACTGCTGCTCAGAGAGGTCCAGGAAGCTGAGCCTTGGTCTGTGAACCCTGTGGCGAGGGTAGTGCCCTCTGCGACACATCTCTCTCTGCGGTTGCCCTCCCTCCTGCTGTGCAGGTGGATGTGTCACAGCACTGTGTTGTGGAGCTCCACGTGTCAGAGGTGGACGGCGTGGATGGCGAGGCCGGCGATGCTGTTCGCCCTCTGAGGAGGTCATGTCTGCAGCTACAGCGGCCCCCATCCAGAAGATGTACATCTGAGGGGGTCCGCAAGGTAGGTACATGTGTCTGGACACCAGGTTAAGTGTGCAAGTTGGTGAATTTTATTGTTAGGAGGAGGGAGGTGGAGGCCAAACTGTGTCCAAAGTGACAGAGCGGCCTCCTGCAATGAGTGAGGGTCTCCCCCCACCTGTCAAATGGACCTTTGCAGCTGCCACAGGCTGATGGCTGCAACACGTCCATTTGAACTGGCAGTGTTTCCCCCAGTACGGGAAACAGTCCCAGTTGTTTGTAAAATCCCAACCCTCCTGAAATATCTCCTTAATCATGTCTGTAAATGACCTGAAATACCTAAATAAATAGCTTAAGTGGCACCCCGCCGGCTTTAATTGCCTGCAGGAGTCCCACATGCGGGGGCTGCGCGCGCATGTCAGCGCATCTGTGGGAAACCCGGAAGTGGGCGGGTTGGAGCCGGGCTCCCGCCCCGGGAATCCCCGATTTTCGGAGCTCCCCCCGCCACGAACGCACCCGATCACGGGTGCTAAAATCGACCCCATAGGAACAGGAATAGGCCATTCAACCTCTCAAGCCTGACTGATCTGTACCTCAACTCCATTCACCTGCCTTTGCTTGTTATTCCTTGATGCACCTACCCAACAAAAATCTATCAATCTTAGTCTTGAAAATTTCAATTGACCCCCCAGCATCCACAGCCTTTGGGAGGGCAAGTTCCAGATTTCCACTACCCTTTGTATGAAAAAGTGCTTCCTAATTTGTTTGTTGTGGCTGCGTGAACCAGAAGATATGGAAGGTCATCAAGGGGTAGTGGAAAGAACAGTCTCCTTCAATAGTGAAACATTGGATGCTCTGCTGAAAGAGGTACATCAGAGGAAGGAAGCAATAATTGGCACAGAGAAGAACCATCTTGTATGAGCCACTGTGCAACATGCATGGCAGGAAGTGACAGATCAAGTGAACCCTGTTTCACATCCATATAATATGGAAAGAGGTAAGGAATAAATGATCAGGTGTCAGGAAGAATGCAAACTAAGACTGCCCACAGTTTGACAACTTAGTCTATGCCCATAGTATGCTTGTCACTGTGCTGCTAACATGGTGCAGCATCAACAATGAAGCAAGGGAAGCATTGGCATAACCTTTCACATTTGCACACCAAATCTTCCATGTCCTTACTGCTTCAGCTTGAATGTTGTGGCTGCCACAGAAAAAAGCTTCTAATGATACAACACACAACTGTTGCATGTTGTGCCACCAAATCTCTGTGCCATCTGAAATTACTTGCTGTGTTTTCATCAAGTCATAAAAAAGTGGGCTAGAGGTTGGGCACTGGGGTGGCAAATGCTGAAAGCATATGTTTTTCTTGTTTTATAGGTGAAGGCTTCACACAATCAAAGATAGAGAAGCCAGAGTGTCGGCAGGTCTTCCAAATCCCAAATTTTGAATCACCATGAGAAGGCAGCCCTTCAAATCATGAGAGCAGAGGCAATAGAGATTGTGGGCCAAGGAGAACGTGGTGGCTTGGTGGCACCCCAGCAAATTAAGTGTTCTCTTTAACTTCGTGTTTCTACTTCAAACTCAGAAACATGCAGGGACATCTGCCTAACAGCACACTGGCACTCAACATATTGGCATTGGTACTGTGTGCAGAACCATTTCAAGCACAAACCATGCTAACTCGTGTTCCTTTCCTCTTTGTGGAGTGTCTCCCAAAGTGATGTACCTACCACCAGAAATGAGCAACAAGCAGGACCATTTCATGAGCATCTGTCACACACTCCTGATCATGCTCAGATAGATCCACCATGGAGGAATGAGATAGCTGGTCAGGAGGGAGCAAACTGTGAAGCGCACGGAACATGAGAAGGAACAAGCTGAGTTGGCAGCAGAGGAGCAGCAACAACAACAACAACTTGTATTTATAGTGCCTTTAACGTAGTAAAACGCCGCAAGGCGATTCACAGGAGCATTATCAATCAAAATTTGACACCAAGCCACGTAAGGAGAAATTAAGACAGGTGATCAAAAGCTTGGTCAAAGAGGTAGGTTTTAAGGAGAATCTTAAAGGAGGGTGGAGAGGTTTAGGGAGGGAATTCCAGAACTTAGGGCCTAGGCAGTGGAAGGCACGGCCACCAATGGTGGAGCAATGAAAATCAGGGGTGCGCAAGAGGCCAGAAATGGAGAAGCGCAGAGATCTCAGAGGGTTGTCGGCTGGATGGGGTTACAGAAGTAGGGAGGGTTGAGGCCATGAAGATATTTGAAAACAAGGTTGAGGTGGAAGCAGGTGGTCTTGGTGACAGAGAGGATATGGGCAACAACGTGAATGGAAGTCAAGGGTCAGATGTTCCTCTGCTGTAGGACCCATGGATTTTTGCCTTGCAGGAGAATCTTCGGAGCTCCATGCATAGTATGGTGGAAACTCTGCAGCATTGCAGCTCTGAGGCCTGCAGTCACGCAAGATGGTTTAAGAAACCCAGAGTCCACTATGGGGCAAGTGGCAACTCTGGTGCCACCTGCAGGGGTGCTACCTGCAGGGGAGCCACAGAGGACCAAAGTGCGATGTAGTTTCTCTTACGTTTTCTGTGGCTGCTACTATTGAGACCTGGGCTCCAATTTTTAGGAAACTCTCACTTCTGTCTTGGAGAAGCTATGGCAGCAGCCTGAGAAAATCTTATTGGCAAGCGGTTGCCAAGAATCTGTTCAACACAGATCCCGAGCCATCAGCTAGGGGTGCCCAGCAGCCAGTGCACAGCAGGAGGAGGTACAGATGATTGACACAACAGCATCAACCATATCTACTTCTTCCTCCTTCCCTGCCAAGACATCGTGATTACCCCCCACCTCGACCACCCACCCACCCTCCAACCCTGCCGCGGCCTCCTGCTCAATGGTTTTCCATTCCCTGGGTAACAAAACTTTGCAATGCAGAGTAGATGCTGACAATTTTGACAATTAGCAGGGCTGTACAGCAGCACTCTATTAATTTGTTCAAATATCAGAATTTGTGTTTCAACATACCAATTGTTCGTTCCACCAGAATTTGAGTGCAGGCATGAGCCTCATTATATTTGGATTCCACCTCGATCTGGGTGTTTCTCAATGGTATCATTACCCAGGACTCCAGTGGGTAACTTTGCTCCCTTGGCAGGCAGCTTTCTATTTTGTCCACTCCTTCAAATAGCAGTGGCCCAACAGATTTCTGTGAAATGGAGGCATTGTGGCTGCTGCCAGCATATTGTGCGTTAACTTGCGTTATTCTGTTTCTGTGGTCCAACCCCAGCTGCACATTGATGGAGTGAAAGCCTTTTTTATACATATATATGCCATGGATTTGCTGCTCAGGGCGCTGATGGCTAAGTGTGCCATCAATGAAACCCTGCACTTTGGAAAGTACGCCGCCTGGTAACAGTGGTGCACTTTTCATGCTGTTGCCTCCTTTCCATCAGGAAAGTGATTCATCCGGTAAATAAGGCCTTTGTCATTTTTAATCATCGTAGACTGCAGCAAATGTCGTCACTGTTGGCTTTGAAGGAATTGTGCACATAAAAATTTAAAGCTGTGGTAACCTTCACAGAAGTGGGCGTGTCTTTCTCTGTGTTAACTCTTGTCTAGAGGTCATGCTCAAGCCTCCCTTATAGAGTGCAGACAGTGTAGGCTGATCTTCTCAGACTAGTAAGCCTAGGTCTGAAGTCTTGGCTCCTTGGACAATGCCAAGTAGGTGCCTGAGCATCTGCCTTTGTTCCTTTTGCCTCTTTCTCCTCCAAATTCATCACTGTCATTGGAAGGCCAAATGGAATTCCCATATTGAACACTGTTGTTACTGCTAAGCAAACAGTGCTGTGGCCAAACGAGTCTTGCCTAATTGCAGCAGCAAACAGTGGCAGAAAGATCCAAAGATAATGCTGAATCAGCCATATTTAAAAAATTTTTGAGAACTTAAAATTAAACTCACACCTTTTAAAATGTAAACATCTAAAAACAAAGCTATTACGAGTGAACAGCTGAACATAAGTTGCTGATTCATAGTGGGACAAATTTGCATAACGACACATAAGAATTCCAGAGTAATAATCCTCATGCAAACTCTGTGAAAGATCTCAAACATCAGAGTTGGCCCTCAAATGCTCCTTTCTCAGACTTAGCATCTGTTGTGCCCCAACAAAGACCCTTAATTTCCAACTCAAAAAGAGCATCACCTTCTACATAGGCGTGAATTTTCCACTTCTCAATGACAGCCACCCTTGTAATCTGAGTGATACTGAACACATTAGTGCCAAGCTATAGATAAGTTCTGTGCACTCAGGCCGACTATATTGGAAGTGGAGAGATGAGGTAGCAATGGCGATGACCACTAATAAGTATCTAAATTCTCAATATCCACTGCTGCCCAGACTCTAAATCTAAGATGCCTGCTCCTCCTCTAATGCAAGTTGAGTGGGTAAAATGGTGCAGAATCAGGTTTGGAGAACATAAGAAATAGGAGCAGGAGCAGGCCAATCAGCCCCTCGAGCCTGCTCCGCCATTCAATAAGATCATGGCTGATCTGATCCTAACCTCAAATTTAAATTCATGTCCAATTTCCTGCCCGCTCCCCGTAACCCCTAATTCCCTTTACTTCTAGGAAACTGTCTATTTCTGTTTTAAATGTATTTAATGATGTAGCTTCCACAGCTTCCTGGGGCAGCAAATTCCACAGACCTACTACCCACTGAGTGAAGAAGTTTCTCCTCATCTCAGTTTTGAAAGAGCAGCCCCTTATTCTAAGATTATGCCCCCTAGTTCTAGTTTCACCCATCCTTGGGAACATCCTTACCCCATCCACCCGATCAAGCCACAAGGTCTTATAAGGAACAATTCAGTTGTTCCATCGTGTCCTGAGGTCTTTTCCTCTCCTTATATGATACATTTGAACAGCTGTTAATGACTATCCAAATTTGATAATGTGGTTGTTTCAAGCCATTGGCTGCTTCTCTCAAAGCATTTCTTCTCATTACCCCTGTCACACGAATATCAACAATGGTTTTGTTACAAGGGTCCTCCTCCCGAAAATTGCAGTGGCACTGCCACTAGAAGGTCCGCTGTCTTTGGCTATTTTCTATCTATGCTTTACTCTCTAGAAACTGAACTTCAGCCAAACCCTTTATAGTGCAAGCCAACTATTTTGAATACATGTAAATCTTGCACGTACTTGTAAAGCAAATGTGCTTGCCTTGATGGATTTTATGCCAAAAAGCAAACATCCATTACAATATAGGTGCATCGAACGTGTGCTGTGCATTGATGAAGATATACAATTCATCCTTCAGGGGTTTACACCAAGTGAATACAAGGGGGATGTGTCACCCGCTGATTGGAGTAAAAGATCAGAAATAATTAGGATTATTTTTCACAGCCATGGTCTCTGGCACGTGATGTCAGAGTCTGTAGTGAGAAAGGCCAAAAGGACCAGGTGGACTGAGTGAACTAGACACAGCGAAAGGTATGGGCCCTGACAATATCCCAACTTTAGTGCTAAAACCTGTGCATCAGAACTAGCCAATCCCCTAGCCAAGCTATTCCAGTGTAGCTTTGACACTGTATTCTACCCGACAATGTAGAAAACTGCCCATTGACAAATCTAACCTGGCCAATTACCTCCTCCCAATCATCAGCAAAACAATAGAAGAAGTCATCAATAACGACATCAAGCAACACATGCTCACCAGTAACCTGTTCATCGATGCTTTCAGGTTCTGCCAGTGCCACACCGCTTCAAACCTCTTCACACCCTTGATCCAGTCATGAACACAATATCTGAATATCACAGGAGAAGTGAGAGCGGCTGCCCTTAACGTCATAGTATCATAGTAGGTACAACACAGGAGGAGGCCATTCAGCCCATCATGCCTGTGCCAGCTCTTTGAAAGAGCTATCCAATTAGTCCCATTCCCCTGGGAATAGTCATCAAGGCAGCATTCAACTGAATATGGCACCAAAGTGCCTTAGCAAAACTGAGGTCAATGGGGATCAAGGGGAAAACCCTCCACTTGTTGGAGCCATACCTGAAACAAAGGAAGATGGTCATGGTTCCCAGAGGCCAATCATCACATTCCCAGGGCATAATTGTAGGAGTTCCTCAGGGAAGCATCTTCAACTGCTTCATCAATGATCTTCCCTCCTCCAATGATGAAGCAGCTCATGGCATCCTATGGTTGGACCTGGACAACCAAGTTTGGGATGACAAATGGCAGGTAACATTTACACCACGTAATTATCAGCCTATGACCATTTCCAATAAGAAAAAGGTTTAACTGCCTCCCCCTGACCTTCAGCGGCACCACCATTATCGAGTCCCCCATCATCAACACCCTGGGGATCACCACCAGACAGAAGCTTAACTGGATGAGCCATAGAAACAACGTGGCTGCAAGAGTAGGGCAGAGGCTCACCCTTTGATCTCTCAATGCCTCTCCTCATCTACAAGGCTCAAGTCAAGGGTGTGATACAATATTCGCTATTCGCATAGATGGATGCAGCTCCAACAACACTTAAGATACTGGGCACTATCCAGGACAGAGCAGTCTGCTTGGTTGGCGTCCCTACCACTAGACTCAATATACTCCCCCTCCACCACTGGTGCACTCTGGCTGCAGTATGTACATTCTCCAGAACGCACTACAGCAGCTATCCAAGCTTATTCAACAACACCTCCCACACTGCAATCTACCCTAAAGAAGGACAAGAGCAGGAAGATTATGGCAACACCATCATCTCCAAGTTCCCCCCCCCAAGCCATACACCATTCTGACTTGGACAGATACTGCTATTCCTTCATCACTGCTGGGTCAAAATCTTGGAATTCCCTACCTAACACCATCAGCGGAGCACCATAAGATCAAGGTCTGCAATGAGTGAAGGAGAAGACCCACCAGCACCTCGGGGCAACTAGGAATGGGCAATAAATGCGAGCATCACCCACATCCTGACAGCAATAAAAAAGGTTCAGTACATGCAAGAGCATTCCAGAATCTATGAATGGGCCATTCTGTCAGTCTTGCAACAAATGCAATCCATTGGCAATCTAGTGGCTTTGATCTTCAAAAAGACCCAAAAGCAAAGTGAGATAAAGCCAAAAGGCTGGTCCTAATATTCACTGTATAAGACTGACCGATTTTTCTTAAAGGCGCTTTCCTTTTATTTACAGTATGGCAACTTAATTCAGACTATATAAACACGCTTGACATTAAAAATATATTGACTTTAACCTTACGTTGTTAACTTCCTTTAATTTGCTGATTTAACATTCACATACCTCACCGACATGACCACTACCTATCATGAAGCTGAGATTTTGGGGGGGTTCAATATCTTTCCCATTTTCAAGCATTGTCCTTATCCAGATGTTGACAATTTGGCCAGTTTGAGGATTGTCAGGTTGGTCATTGCCGGATTTGAGAGTTGTTTTCTTCAGCAGGCCGTTCCCTAAAGAAACAAGTTTACTGTCATGCTTTGATATACTTATCTCCGTTGTCTTGTTGATAATTGCTTGGCCCATTGTACATACCGAGCACATCAATCCAGCCTTCAAGATATTGCACTGAATCGCAGGCTATATGTTCATGCTCCATGTCACAGAATGTTCTAACAGCTACAGCTCTGTCGGGCACACAAAGATCAGATGCATGTCAAAAATGAGGTAAAAATAATCTCATATGCTGAAAATGGGTGTTCACCATAGAAGGAGCAGCAGTACCTCAGGACTGTACAGTACATACTACAACAAGCCTCAACAGAAGGCTCAGTAGTTTCATGGGCCTGTTGTACACTGGAGGTCTGATTTAGGAGACACCTTAATACTCCCATGCATAATGGTTTGTGAAATCAGGCTACTTTGTAGCGTATATCAGTGACCAGGAGATGTGCCATCTTTTATCATTATCCAAAAAAGGATGGGGTGCAGAATAGGGATGGAACCATCTCTTGAATTTTGGTATTTGCTTTGCCAATGATGGAAATTCATTGAAAACCTTAATAACTAATGTCTCCACATTGTAAGGCACAAAAGTGGACAAGCTGACTCATATTTCCCTTTCAAAAACTGGATAGTGCTCATCCCAATTTGGACAATCCTAGGTACAAATTTTAGGAGGGAAAATTGTAATCCTGTTCAACAAGAGAGTTTCATTAATGTTGCATCATAAATCATTTTCAAAATTTAAAATGATTAAGTGGATGTTCTCAATGTATGAATATGAATTGGAAAACTTAAGCAGTTTAGAGTCAGTCAGTAAGTGTAATGTATGACTGCATCATAGACCAGTGCATTAGGGCAATGAGAGCAATGCTGATCTGAACTGGTATTCATATATGACCTAGACAATGTACAAATAATGAAAGTCATAGCACCCATGGGGAACAGTGGCCACGGAATGATCAAGTTCACAATGTTTTGGAGTTCAGAAATATCAAAGACCAGAAGCCAGCTATATAACTTTTAAAGAGCTAATTTCTAAGGAATGTGGAAACAATAGATGAAAGACCGACAACATGTTGTATGCACCTAGATTTTGAAAAGGCATTTGACAAGGTTTCATGCGAAAGACTATTAGTTAAGCTCAAAGCTGTGGGGATTCAGTGTAAATCTTGGAAACGGATAAGAAATTGG
Organism: Heptranchias perlo; assembly: GCF_035084215.1. Lineage (NCBI taxonomy): Eukaryota > Metazoa > Chordata > Chondrichthyes > Hexanchiformes > Hexanchidae > Heptranchias > Heptranchias perlo. The sequence continues at coordinate 9,418,369 of NC_090349.1, forward strand.
CTGTAAGGTAGAAAATAGTAGATAATGGGTATGTCAGATGAGGGAAGTAGTGGGGTGCCCCAGGGATTGGCTTTGGGACCACTACTATTTCTAATTTACATTAGTGACTTGGATTCTCATTGTAAATGCGCCGAATTTGTAAATTATACCAAACTAGAAAGGACAATGGAGGAGGAGGAAGTATCTCAGAAATTACAAAAGTAGTTGGACAAAATATGTAAGCAAAAGCAGAACAATGGCAGATGAAATTTAATGCAGATAAGTATAAAATACTTCACATAGGAAGGAAAAATGGATGTCACATGTACCCCGTGAATAGTATTGAAATAGCCATGGATGAATTTGAAAGAGACCTAAGAGTCTTAGTACACATCAATGTGTCCAACCAATGTAGACCAGCAATCAGCAAAGCCAGTAAAATGTTATTTATCGCCAAAACAGCAGAATACAAGTCAGAGGAAGCCATGATCATGATGGTCCCGGACTCAGGGATGTTTCAGTGATTGTGTCATTTCAACAGCATATGTTTACACAGATCCTTCACACCATAGGGCAAGATTTCCTCTCTGTGTTGGGTACAGCAAACTTTTAAATACCCTGACAAAGAAGGGGATTATGATTCCACTAACCCTATGCACTGAGGAATTCTTCACCTCCATCAGCTTCAGTAAAGCCTCCAAGTCACTTTACAAGCCACTTCACCCTATGATTTCACCAGCAATCACCACCAAATTAAATATTCGATCATCACAAGGAACAGAAAAATTAAAAAGCAACGGTTATATATTACTTCAACAGTTTTGAGTATAACAGTATATCAGCATAAGAGATTCCCTCTGTAAAACACACAAGCTTTTGAGATCATACAACCCCTTCTGTGCTAGCCCCAAAAAAGTTATCATGTTACTTATCTCTTCCTTTTGTTTTAGTAAAAAACACATAAATTGAATACATTACAATCAGTGGTAATGGAATCATGCTCTGAAAGGAGAGGACTCGTTGGCAGATGGTAGGGCAGGTAGTTACGAGGTTCCCAGTAGCATATGGCTTCCCAGAGGGATTCACATCAAGAGGAACACTAACTCCAGTCACCTGCAGGTGGGTCAGGTGCAGACAGCTGTCGCTTTCCTTCCTGGACACAATATCATGAGTTTCTAGTAAGTTCACCCTCACTTTATGCTTCAAACTCTGGAGAAGAAAAATAAAACCTAGTTATGTAATCTGCACCTAAGATTTGCAACAATCTTACCTAAAGTGGAATAAATTGGTAGCAACATTGATGAAAGTTGTGAATTTTATTTCTGGGCATTACACCTAAATTTAAACATGGCCGCTTGGAAGCCATGGCTGTGTTATCTAACAGAAAAGATAAGCACATTTGAAGGAGGTCATTCAGCCCATGTAGCTCAAATTATAAATATATAAACCTATAGTTTTCTTATCACAGTATCTAATTGCCTCTTGAAAAAATTTGCCTCCCAGAGTCTTTGCTCCGATACTTTACCTAGAAGACACTCCAAGTACTAATCACCCCGCATAAAGAAGAAGAACAACTTATTTAGCACCTTTAATGGAATAACATGTTCCAGTACACTTCACAGAGTTGAAAACAACTGGACACTGAGCAGACATAGGAGAAGGATTAGAAGAGGCCACTGAAGGTAATGTCAACAAGATAGTTTTGAGGAGCCTTTTGAAGGAGGGGTAAGAGGTGACAAGGTGGAGAGGTTTAGGGAGAACTTGGAGAAAGAAGAGAATTCAAAGGCCAGAGTTTAAAGAGTCAACGACGCATGCAGGAACATAGACCTGAAGGAGGTTCCCGATGTAGGGAGAGGTGAAGCCAGGGGAGACTTGTAGATGAGGAGAAAAATTTTGAAATTGAGGTACTGGGGGACAAAGAGGTAATGAAGGTTGATGAGGACAGGGATGATAGGGAAGTGCGACTTAGAGATGGGTAAGATATGAGTGGCAGAATTTTGGCCAAGTTTCAAATTGTGAAGTATAGAACGTAAAGCATTGGAATAATCAAGTCTAGAGGCGATAAAATGGATAAACATTTCAGTGGCACTGGAAAGGAAGTAAAGGCAGTGGCAGGCGACATTGTAAAGGTGGAATTGGCAGTCTTAATGCTAGCTAGGATGTGAGTTTGAAGCTCAGCTCAGGGTCAAACAGGACACAGAGGCTGCATGCGTCAGCCTCAATTTCAGCATGTTGCCAGGGAAGAATGGATTTGGGGGTGAAGAAGCAGACTATTTGATTCCATCAAAAAAAAAGTTCTTGCTCATCCAGGACTTGATGGTAGCTAAGCAAAGAGTATAGTGGCGGTTTGGGATTCAAGAGCGGTGGCAGCAGTACGTAGAATTATACCTATGTTAGTTTATATCATAAAGGATTGTTTACACATGTACCTTGGTCCCAATTATCTTATTGACTTGTATTGCATAGCAATCTGTTTATTTACTAAATCCTAATGTTACAACACTGATTTGCCAACTAAACAGCAAAAAATGGAATAAAAAATTGTGGTGGCAGAGAGGTAGAGCTGGGTGTCAGCAGCACACATGTGAAAACTGACCCCATGCCTAAAAATACTATGGGGTTGCATGTAAATAAGGAAAAGAAAGGGTCTAAAGTTTGAGTTTTCAAGCACACCTTATGTGACCATGTGGGGTTAAGGAGATTATGCTATCTTTGTTGGAGGGTGGGTAGGAGTGGAACTAGCTAGAGCAGTGCTATGGTGGGTACATCACACAGAAAAGACGATGGAGAAGGATTGAGTGGAAACCAGTTTCTTCCTATGTCTTTGTGAAAACACCTCTTTGTTCGTGCAAACGGCATGACAACTGTTTCTGTCAACAGACCTGAAACTGGTGTCCTTTAATCTATGCTAAATTGGTTTAACATCACCCATGTTTAAAGATTGACCCCAATCATGGTAAAGTGGTTACTTGAGAAAATGTGGAATTATTTATTTCTGCCAATCAGAAATGCTAATCAGGCCAGAAGACCATTCAGTGGAAAGACACTAAAAAGCACAAAGAAAGAAATTACTAAGAAAGTGCTGTTTGGTTACCACAAGGTAGAACCCTTAGAAACAGTCACCATGGATATTCAAGGTCCCCAAATGATTGAGGAAATAAGTAAAGAATTTATTTCACAAAATGGACAGAAACATGTCCCATCAGGAAATAGAAATGTAGCAACTATTTCAGTACAAGGACTAATTTATAGATTTATAGCTGGTTCATTCCTTAGTAACTAAGTAAATATGCAGTATGCACATTTGAGAAGATCTGGGCAATTCCTCTACATCCATTGCTGGACAACAGAGTTGAGCATTTAAATAAATCTACAGAAAAGATTCTTTCAGTTACTGACAGTGCATGTAAGGCTCAGTCATTTGCTTTTAATTTTGACAGTTGTCAATCAGCAGTTCATTGAACTATTACCCTGTAATGATCTGCCAGGTGGCCTTTTGGTAGAGGGCTAAAAGGATGGACATCTAGTAATCAGCTGGCTGAGTGGTCTCAAATGCAAAATATACCAATGTATAAGGTAAAACCTAACCAAATTAATGCAATTCCCCTCAATTCATAATCAGTGCAGGGATGTACCCAGCTATCTGTCCATGGTCATAAAGACAGAGGTTCCCATGTGAACCCAACAATCTGAGACTCAAGAAGAGCAAGTATGTGAAACAGCAAGTGGCTGATTAATGATTGATCATAGTTGACATTGTAGGACCGTTGGTCCAGCGAAAGACTTTAAACAGTGATAAGGACGATGTTCTGAGGAGGGGGCAGTAAGGAGAACAGAACAACAGATGAAAAAGAGTTATGATCACAAGCAGACATCTTCTGGAGAGCTATCAATCAAATTATATTGTATATGAACGTGAATGCACTATGTACAATCACACAATATATACACTATAATCATGAAATATACATATGGTCACATAGCATGTCCGTTTGTATGTCGGTAATGTATAAGCAATGTAACTATACATTGCGACTGAGGATATACATAGTATATGACTGAATAAAGTATATGTATAGTACAGGTGTGTTTATAATAGTGCAAGATTAATGTACATATTCTGGAGTCTGGTTTATTTAATGTGACTGCATGCATTGTACATAAGCTGAGTGTGTATATTGTAGATTTGATGTTCATACAATGAAAATAGTCTTCATAATGAACTAGTGAGTATAAATAGTGAGAGTATATATGTTTATTTTCTTTGTGTACAAAGTGTGATTAATGTATTTATAGTGAGAGGATGTACATGTAATGCACACTTATAAGCAGTAGTACCCTCGTTGTTCATTGGACTCACTGGCTAATGCTCTACAAATTATAAGTGTGCATTATATGTACATCCTCTCACTATAAATACACTAATCACACTTTGTACACAAAGAAAATAAACATTATACTCACTATTTCATTATGAACACTATTTACATTGTATGAATATCAAATCTACAATATACACACTCAGCCTATGTACAATGCATGCAGTCACACCAAATAAACCAGACTCCAGAATATCTACAAACTATATGTATGTTTTCTACTACTTTCATAGTACATGCTATGCTTATTCACCTCTCACTATTCAGAGTTACTGTACAAATAGCACATACTATAAACTTCTCACACTGGCTTTATTCAGTGTATATGACGAAAGTATCAGCAACTGAGATATATATATATAAATACTAAGTTTGAGTAACTGCAACGTTTGCAAGTGTGCCTAGCATCATAAATTTTCACTGCTATATAGTGTGTAATGCAGTGGTATAATGAGCGCGCATCTATGTATAGTTGGTAGCTATGTGGTGTGCGCGTGCACGGTATATGTGCACTGTGAGTGTGATTGAATGGGATACAATGTGCACAAACGGTGTGAATATTTGTGCACAGTGAGGGATGCAGTTTGTAGAGTGGCATTTACATTCAGTTTGCACAGTAAGTCTGAACAGTGGCAGTAGTGCGTCTAAGGATTGTGCAATTTGCACTACGAATATGGGTGGTGAGCTCATGGAATGTGTGCATTGTACACCATCTCGGTTCATTAAAAGTGACACCAGGATGAGCCATGATAACTATCTGCCCCCTCAAAACAACAGACATGGAGTCGCTGCAGTCAACCAATGCAATGAGTATATGTGTGTGGAGGATGGGATTGCGGACTGTGCCGTGCGAGGGGCGGAGGCTGAGCCTCGGTTACTCACCCGCTCCCGGTCATCTACTGCCGCCAGACGCGAGCGGCACCGAGCCGCCTCCGTTACTGCGGCAACCCCGGTGACGTCACAGAGCTCCCTCCCCGTGCTGCACGCGGACCGCGACGTCACGCCAAGAATTGCGCGACAAATGGGGGAAGAAGCTGAACTGCGCCTGCGTGTTTCAAGATTTTGGTGGGAGGGCTGGGGGCGAAGCGGGCAATTGTAATGCAATAGTGCACCTGAGAAAGTTCACTCTAAGGTTGTGTGTAATGTGTGTGCAGAATATTTAACTTGGTAATGTAATATATGTGCAAAAATGGGACAGAATTTCCTGGATCGCAGGTGCTGAAATCATCCTGAAATGTATACCAGTTTAACGCCGATCTTGGCGCTAGCAACTTATGCTGAAATTTCCTGAGAACCCTAATGGCATACGCCTGAAGCTAAAAACCAGTGTAAAACAAGCCTGAATCAGTGTAAACAATTGGGGCCCAGGGAGGCACAGAACGTACATCATCTTCCTCCTTTAAATCCCTCTTTATCTTATTGATGTTATGAAAATTAAAGTTTAAAGCCATCAAACCATAATATATGCACAATGGCCTTGAGTTTCCACATGATTTACATCCAGACACCAGCGTAATCTGCGTGGAATCAAATGAAATAGGACTAGAGATCGTGGAATTTTAAACGTGATTTGTACCTATAACTACTTGACGCTCGAATATCCACAAACTTTTACGCTAGTTCAAAAGTCCATTCGCCCGAAGTAGTCCTCACCCACAAAACTGGCCATGTGCATTAAGTCAGTCAGTTGAAGAATGGGTCATTTCCTGGCAATCCCACTCCTCTTTGTGTTGCTGGAGAATGCCCTGTTCCAGTCACGAATCGATTATGATCAATTACACAACTTGATTGCGCTGATTATGAGAGATCTTACGCGAATGTGTTTGTGCAGAAACTTGAGTATAACTTCACCTCGGCAAAACCGGCGCATTCTGAGCGCATTTTGCTGATTGCGCCCCTAGCAGAAACTCCACACCAACATCTTTAGGAAAATGCAATTGTGCAAGTTTTTCTCTTTTTAATGAAACAGATTCTGATACCATAAAACGGCATTCAAAGATATAGAATATACAACGCATTGAGGTGATTTTGGGTTTTGATGCACCTAAAATTTTGGGCATAAATTTACGTCAGTTCAGAATGGGAGCAAATGCAGCAAACTTGCAACCTCTCATCTTTTGCATGGGGTGGGGTGGAGCTATGTTAATCAGCTAAGTGGTGTATTGGTGAATGTAACTTGAAACTCGATGGGCAGTATGGCCTCCTTCTGTGCTGTAAACTATGATTCTATGATTCTAGATTATGTTCTGCAGCCCACCAGTCACAGACAATGCATGATCTCGTTCCAAAGTCACCTGGGCACGTGGTAGGACTTGAAAAAGAGGCAAGCAGTCAGAACAACCCTCCCTGGTGATCCCACATATCCTGGACCTATGAATGGCAGTTTTTGCCAGGCTCAGAAGCGGACCCACCAGGGGGTCCTTCGATTTGCTATCCCCCCACCCCCTGCAAATCAGATGACCAAAGATAAGGAGTGCTGGTGTAAAATACAACCAAATGAATGGAGCAGCCCTCTCAGGTATTGGAAAAGGGGCTGTAAGCTCTGGTGCCGTGTGTAGTTGTATCAAATGGCTTTGTTCTAGCAGCAAAATAGGCTCATCTTCTGACCTTTCCCCACGCACACACTTTTATTTTTTCATTTTTCAAATATTTATCCACGTCCCTTTTAACAGTTATTCTGCTTTAACTGCTGTCTCTGATAGGGCATTCATTGTTCTAACTACCTCCTGCGTAAAAAGATTTTTCCTAATCGCTCTCTTTCATCCTTTGATGATAACTGTAATTTTTTCAATCTTTCTTCATAAGTGTAATTTTTCATTACTAATATCATCCGAGCAAATCCTTGCTCTATTGGGTTGTTACAACTCCACATAAGATTCCATCTGTGGCTTAACCAATATCTCGTACAAATTCAACATCAACTTCATTGCTTTTATATTCAATGCATATATTTTATACATTAGTATATAAGAATCCAGTGTCCTTTTCTATTAACACTTCCACCTTTTGTTTTAAACCAAATCAAAGGCATCTCACCCACTGTGAACCATTTCTCCTAATGGATTGTGATTGGTTATTGAGACAGCTTCTATGTTTGGCCTTGTGATTTAAAAACACTGGTCATCAAATTCTGAGGCTAAATGGGGAAATCCCTGCAGAATTTCAGAGCCCGTGTGTTTATTCCAAGGGTTAACTATTTTACAGTGCAACAAACCACACATCTAGCTTCCTACGTCTGACATAAGGGACTTTTATATCCTTATTATACTGTGTGTTCTTGCACTGTCAGCAGGAGTCCCAGTGTAAATTGCAGAACCTACATTTCATCAGCAGCGGTAGACACATAAGGGGCGAAATTCAACTTTGGTGGGGGGCGCAAAATGGCCCGCTATGCACCCCGCCCGATTTGAAGGCAATCAAACAGGTGGCCAATCTGCTGCTGTCCTGCCGAAGTTGAATTTCACCCTTTCACTTTTTGTGGGTACCCAGATCTGCCTTCAGCATGACCTGCTTTGTAGATCCAGCCAGTCTGCTGGAGACTTGGGGCAGATTTCAAACGTGTACAGGAGAGGGTGATGCAGGGAGGTCATTGGTATTACCTTTCCAGGACTTGGACTGCATTGAGCTACAATGTAAACACACCTTTAGTTTTCCTTGTACAGAGAGCCCAGCACCAGCAGCTTGCATTTCCCTATGCAAGAATTCAGAACTTATTTTTATTTGTTCTCAGGATGTGGCTGATACTGGAAAGCCACATTTATTGCCACTCCCTTGTTGCCCTGAAAAGGTGGTGGTGGGCCTTCTCCTTGAACCACTGCAGATTTTGTGCAAATGGTGCTTCCACAATGTTAGGTAGGACATTCCAAGATTTTGACCCAGAGATGATGAAGGATGCCACATATTGTTAAGTCAGGATTGTGTGTGACTTGGAGGGGAACTCCTCATAAATCTTTCCTGCACTCTCTTTATGGCTTTAATGTCCTTTCTATAATGGAGCAGCCACAGGAGTCCATCTGGTGCCCAACCATTGTCTTGTGCAAATGTACCATTACCTTTTTGCGCTTGTACTTCATGCTCCTAATTACAAAACCCAGGAGGGGAAGTTGGCAGAGATGGTGTCCCCATGACATTGCTGCTCTTGTCTTCTCAGTGGTGGAGGTCACAGGGCTAGGAGGTGCTATCTAAAAAAGTTTGGTGAATTGCTGCAATGTATCCTGGAGATGATATGAAGCATTTCCCTTTAGAAGCAGTTTAGGATTATCATCATGCAATTCCTTATTCCAAGAGACCCCAAAACACTCATACGTTGAGATCATTTTTCAGTGAACTCCCAGAAAGTAAGATTAGCACTCTGGGAACAATTCTAACATATTTAATTGAATTCAGCATTGTGGTATATTCAAATATTTACACCAGTAATGACACGTTCTTTGCAGAAAAGAACTGCATCATTTTAAAATAAAATGCACACATTGATAGTGTCCTAAGGATCATTCAATGAACCTAATTAATGTATAAAATAAATCATGGCTTTGGTATGAAATGTTGGTTGGGCCGACAAACATAAAATGCTTCTTAAATAATTGGTGTGGGCATGGACCTAAGGAAAAAGGATAAGCACTTATTTACTGAACCATCACCCCAACCTCTGTTCAAGGATTCTGCCTAAATGCTGCACAAAGAATACTGGATACCTGGCACATACATTGGGGTGACTGGATAACTGGCGTGGAGTTACATAGGGATGATTGAATAATTGGCACAGAATTACATAGGGATGATTGAATAATTGGCATGGAGTTACACCGAGAATAGTAGATGGGAAGAAATTACATTGAGAATAAGATAAGCTGTAGATAAGCTTCAACCAGGAATATATACATTTCCACTTCATTAAATAGATAATCTGTTCAGTACAAACATGAACTTTCATTCTGGCCTGTGCCCCTTCTCCCTTTGTTTGTCTCTCCCTCTCTCGATAAGGTATTCAGTGCAGAAGCAAGGTATCTGGTCCACGAGATAAGATGTTCAATCCAGGTGCAGGTAGGTGTTCAATCAAAGAATAAGTTGTTCAGTCTAGCAACTAACTCCTGGTGTAGACTCAGGTCCGTGGATATACATAACAGCTTTTTAATTGTTCTTCCTCTTTGCAGACTATAGGCTAGATATTACTGCTGGCCATGTTAGTGGACAAACTGGGCATTCATCTGACATTCCTTTGTTCTTTGTTTTAATCAGGGCATTAACCCATTTATTTTAAACAAGTTAGAATGGAATTGAAAGAATGGGCAGAGGCATTTCACACAAACATGCTAAGCATCCATCCACTAATAGTGTCAACAGAAATTTCTAGTCTTAGATGTTTTCTGAAACAGTCTGGACACTGTAATACCTTCAAGGGGAATGGATGCATATCCTGATACGTACATCCAGAAAATACTCTGAGAATCTGAGAAAAAAAGTTGCGCAACGATTAATCAGAAAAAGAAAAATACAGTTCACAAGATATATTGGCCTCTACAAACTGTTTCTGGAGTATGTGTTGATGACAGCTAACAAACTTCAAAGACATTTTTTTCCAAATCCACTCTGTTTTGAAGATATATGATTTTCTATGCAGGCAATGACATCAGCAACACCTAATTTGTGTCCTTAAAGGTCTGATCTGGCTCGAAATCCCTCTTTTTCTACTAAACAATAATGTCTCATTTTGCATTATCAGTACAGCAATTGAGATATTGATCACATACCTCAAGCTTCTAGCTGTCAAAGTGGCATACAATGTCAACATGATAAATTACTATCTACCTTCTATTTCTTTTAAAGAATGACTTTTAATCATAAATTACTTAATTGCATCATTTTGATTCTATCTATTCCTTTGTGGAGATTGGACAAGGCAAGTCCAACATAGTTAGATAGGGCAAGTCCAATACAGTTTCAGTTATTGTGTGGACAGGAGAGGTCCAACATGGGTTTAGCCGACCACAAGCGGAATAAAACCAAATTTTAGCAGTTGCACATGGGGCTGAACTGAACCACACATACCTAATATGTGTTTACAGTTACTGTCTGGACTGGGCAGGTACAACATAGGTTTAACCTTGACAAAATGTGCTGGGAAGAAGAGGTTCAGCAGAGGTGCAACAGTTACACAATTGATTGGACAGGGCAGTATAGGTATAAGTTAAAGACTGAACTAAACAGTTACACAGTGGCTGGGGTTTTCCATTTCAGTGCACACTAGTCCAATATTTACTGCCCATTCACTTTAATGGGTGGAAAACCATGGAAGCTTGGACACAGAAAGCTCCTGCCAAGTGTGCTTAACGGTTCCATAGTCCAGAATTAAAAGATTTTTTTAGAAACAGGAAAAGCCCAAGATACCTATCCCTTGTTTTAAAATTGATAAATCTGGCTGAAGGGCCAAAGCCTACTATACAGGACATCGCCAGTGTTGAAATGTGTATCAGAGAAGATGATGTGAATCACGACACAATGATTAGGGAATGCTAAGTTTGGGTTTTAAAAGCCTGAAGTTTGTAGGAGGCAGGAAAGAATGATGGAGGCAAGGAATTCCAGCTTTGAGATTTTGGGAAAGAATGAGTTGGAATAACTTTAAAAGTAGTTTGAGATTATAATTGATCAAACCCATCTTCACCCCATCATCCCTCAATCCTTTCTAGAAAAACTCATCTAATTATCCCTTTCATCTAAAAACTGTATTTGTTTAATCTTCATAAGATGATATTTAAAATATGGATGGATTCAAAGTATTGTAAATTGTATCAATTGCTCTTTTATAATTTAATTGATTCATTTTCATTTGAACTACATCCTGCTATTGACCATGGATTATGGTAATCGTAGGAAAATTGGAGTGAATCCACAAGATATAATGGAGTTACAATGTAATTTTTCTTTACTGCTTAAATCCATAAAAAAAAGAGTTTCTGTTGTTAAATTACTGAAAGCCAAAGCAGGCCAATGCAATAAAGAAACAAATAGTAAAGGAAACCATAAAAATAGCTTTGTATCCTTGTTTACATTCCTGTAATATAGAGGTAATAAATCCTGAAGGCAAGAGGTTCTGAATGAACAACATATACCAGATAGATGACTGAAATACCTTGATAGCAGATCAAAAGAGGGGCTAGTTTGAGACAGATGATTACAATAAACAAAAGGCCGAAGGCTGTCTTAGAAGTTAAAACTAAAAATAGGCTTAAATTTTGAAACAGTGATGTAAGATAAAGTACTTTCCTTTGGCTCTCTTTGATGATTAGGTATTGGGAGAGACAGCTTTGCAACAGTTTTTAAGATTAAGTACAAAAAAGGATTAAATCGGACTAGGAAAGAGACAGAATCAGACTACGGCAGAAAGGAAAGGAAACTAAAAAGAGCTCAGAGAACTCAGTTCAGTTCAGAAGAGGTTTTGCAGTATTGTGACCAATTAATTCTGTAATATGCTAGAAAAAACAGGAGAAGATGTCCGATGAACTCGGAATGACAGACAATTGTGAAGGATTCATTGAAGGTGCAACCGTAGCTGAAGAAGGAAAGAAAGAACTTGCAATCGTATAGCGCCTTTCATGACCTGAGGACATTATTTTTGAAGTGCAGTCACTGTTGTAATTTAGGAAACGGGCAGCCAAATTGCGAGGTGCCATAACCAGCCCACCTTGGAGAGAGATGAAATCGCTTTGCCACTGAAGAGGATTCAACTTTAACCCCTTTCTGGAGCAAGGAAGTCATAAGCCTTTTTACCAATACCATAGGCACACGGTTGATATCAGTTATGCCGCTGTACAACAGCAAAAGACAGCACGTTTTGAACTGAGTTACTTCATGTTAAGCTGAAACCAGCTAAGGCTGTGAATATACTGGTGAATGAGTTATGTCATACAAAGTTCAACACAGCTAATGTTGCACTATTGCAATTCAGAAACGGTGATTCTACTGTTTGTGATGATTACTCTGATAACCATGCTACCTACATGTATAAAGTTAGGAAAATAATATAGAGTTAGAAGGGATGCTTCCAAGTTCCCAGCAGGGAGCCACCCTTAATGGGAGCACAGGTTGAAGAATTGGGGCTATAGTGTTGTTGCCCTATGTCTGCCCCCCTTGAGTACGACTCTCACTGGCAGTGTGGGATGGTGGAATCCCCCTTAGAGAGCAACTTTGTCCTGTCAATAATTTTTTGATCTCTGATGAGCCAAGAGATAAATGATTTTCGACCAATACTACACTTTACTCAGGCTGTTGGCGGAATATCTTTTCAATTAATGTTATTGTTCAGGTTGGTTTAACATAGGACATCCCAAATGAGCCAAATTCGGCATCCTAAATTAAACTCTAGCCATGCTAAAGGAAATTACGATATACTTCCGACATCAGCTGTGGATATTGTGATTTGAGAATTTTCCAACTCATCATCCTTATCTTAATGTGTGCTTGGGTCCCCAAATTATCATTTTATATCTCAACTGGGGCATAGGTCTGAGAACACACCTTAAACATTCCTGCAAAATTGATCCCATTATTCAGATAGCACTTGCTCTTTTTGACCCTACAACAATCACCCTAACATTTGCTATTTGAAAGATTAATCAATCAAACATACCTAAATCAGTCTCTGAAAGGTTCAGCAACTCTTTAAACCTTTTGGCATTCATCTGGCTGTTCCTGTGTTTCTGAATGATTCTTCGTATTTTTAACCTTACTATCTTCAGCCTATGGCAGTGAAAAACAAACTTCTTAGGACAGTCCCTGTTAAGCACTAATTCATTATGGCCTAATTCTATCTTTAATGAGCTTTAGTGAGACCTCACCTGGAGTACTGCATACTGTTTTGGTCTCCTTATCTAAGGAAGGATATACTTGCCTTGGAGGCGGTACAACAAAGGTTCACTAGATTAATTCCTGGGATGAGAGGGTTGTCCTGTGAGGAGAGGTTGATTAGAATGGGCCTATACTCTCTGGAGTTTAGAAGAATGAGAGGTGATCTCTTTGAAACATATAAGATTATTAGGGGGCTTGACAGGGTAGATGCTGAGAGATTGTTTCCCCTGGCTAGAGAATCTAGAACTAGGGGGCATAATCGCAGGATAAGGGGTCGGCCATTCAAGACTGAGATGGGGAGGAATTTCTTCACGCAGAGGGTTGTGAGTCTTTGGAATTCTCTACCCCAGAGGGCTGTGGATGCTGAGTCATTGAATATATTCAAGGCTGAGATGGATAGGTTTTTGGACTCTAGAGGAATCAAGGGATATGGAGATTGGGCAGGAAAGTGGAGTTGAGGTGGAAGATCAGCTTTGATCTGATTGAATGGTGGAGCAGGCTCGAGGGGCCGTATGGCCTACACCTGCTCCTATTTCTTATGTTCTTATGTATCTACAGTTACTGAAATCTGACATTGTCATGCACATGTGTTATCATGCAAAATCCAACACTATGCTATTGTTCAAAATAGAGTCACTGGAAGTGTGCTTTGCATTATCAACATGTTTTGCTTGTGCAAGCCATTAAACCCTTATAATCCTCTCTGAGGGATGTATCAAGTCAATAATGGGAAATCAGTTCATTACTGGTTCATGAGACAGATGGGTTGATACTTGACTTTCTATATCTTATAAATCAATCCTTTTCCAGCTTCCACCTGTTTCTTGAAGGTGATGACTCTCACTGGGGTAAAGCTCCACTAATGCTATGCACCCTCCAAATGCCCATACTTGGCAAGCTACTGACTGTTCAAGGTATTACAGCCAAGCTCAATCCTATCCTCACCAGACTGCCACACACACTTTCCAGGGATTTTTTTCCCCTCTGTAGCTCAGGTCACCTCTGCCAATTGTAGTGCCGCATCTACTGACTTGGTTGAGATCAGCTAATAAAGCAGAGGCCAGAAATCAAACTTCGAACCTTCTGATAAGCAAGGCTCAGTGTAATATGTCACACGGACCTCCTTTTACCCAGTGGGCCATCAGGGAAAGCTGGCTTTTCAATTATGAGTAACTAGTGTCTTAGCATGAAGAGGGATGGAAGATTTTAGTGGAGGTGTCCTAGACTGTCCCTTTGGGATATTGGTGTTGGTGGTTTGGTATTTTTTCCTCAACCAAAAGGATTAAATATTGCGCATCCACAAAAAGGTTGAGTGTGGCATTCTTCATAATTCAAGACACTTCTTCATTGAGTGTTCCAACTAAATATAAAGGCCAACAGTCTGAGGTGTCTAACAGGCTACAACGTAATCAGGTCTGATAACGTCAAAAAACACGAGTAAAATTTGAGTAGTTTATCACATCAATGAATCTTGATATTTTGCTGAAGCGTGTAACACAAACAACAGTGGAGCTTTGCTATATAATATATAGAGTAGGCCGGTCTGTGTGATGAGGATTATAATTTCCCCAGTTAAAGTAACTAAGCAACTCATGAGCAACAAAGTTGTTACTGAGATGAACAGACATCTGGGCATAAAATAAGCAAACTGTATCGATCCCCATTTTTGTAACATGATTGTGTGATATGCTTCATAAAGTGTGTACATGTGATTGTCAGGTGAGAACAGGATAGGGTTCTGTTTTGATGCCTTTCATGATCAAATAAACTACCAATACACTCACCACCTATCCTCTCATATAACGAATGGGTGAGGGCTCAGAGGGCAACCATCGCCCATGGAACTATACAGAATGGGAAATGGGATGTACACACTCTGTCAACTGAACATCAGGGGCATGATTTTAAAAGGGCGGCGGGGGGGGGGGTGGTCAATGGGTGCGCAGCACACCCGACTAATAAAAACTTACCTTTACCCAAGCAATCGCGACTTAATTGGTGGCCATTAATCCTGTTTCCAGGTTTTCCGTCCAAAAGCTGCGCAGTGGGTGGACTGCGCACCTGCATGACAGGCTGTCAGCTGGACCCTCTAGATTTAAAGGGCCATTGCTCCAATGGATTTTGCTGGAGCAAAGAGCCAGAAGACCCAACGGAGCAGCACAGGGGTAATGCTGCTCCAAGATTCAACGATGCCTCACTTCAGCTGCTACTGGCCGGGGTGAGGGGGATGAGGGAACTATTTTACCCGGCCGTCAGGAGGAAGCGCCCTGCCTCTGCCGCCAAGAAGGCCTGGCTCAAGGTGGCAGAGGAGGTCACCAGCAGCAGCAACATATCCTGCACCTAGGTCCAGTGCGGGGAGAGTTTCAATGGCCTAACTAAGTCAGCAAAAGTGAGTACACTTACTGATTCTCCTGCATTCCGTGGTGCACATCAACCTCCCCCTCCTCCCCCCCCAACTCCTGAACTCATTCTGCACTGCCAAGACTACTCCATGACATCACTCCTCACACCCACTTAAGGCTGATCCTCGACTTACCTGCACTTCCTCACCTCCCCATTTGTGACCCCACCACTACCACTCACCCCAATCCTGATCTAATGTGATGTCTCTGTCACATACTCACCCTCTGATGCACCTCTTTCACAGTCAGCCACACCCAAAGCAATGCATTCATCAGTTGGCCACTTCACCATCACTCACTCACATGTCTGTACTTTCTCCCCTTCCAGAAGAGAGTGCAAAATGCATGGGAGAGGGCGAGGACTGGAGGGGGGCCACAACAAATAGTGGTCCTCACAGACGCAGAGGAGGAGGCGCTGGAGATCAGCCGCATCCTCGAGTGCCTGTCTGTCGGGGATGCCAAGACTGGCATCCCACAAACGTCTGGTGACACAACTTTAACATTCATCACAAACATGAATTGATGTTAACAATGCTTGGCATGTTGAACACCTCAGTATGCTCATCGCAACATGACACATCTGTGATGATGCTTAATATTGTCTTCTGTTCTCTTACAGGCCCTTCAACGACCGCAGCGACAGCAGAGGGTGATTCCTCAGAGGACCTGCCGGCCTCTGAGGGTGCACTGTCACATCTTAGCGAGCCATCCACAGCACAGATACTCACACCTCGGTGGGTCCTAGTAGTCAGTTAGTTGGGTTGGCACCTGGTGAGTCACCACACACAAGTGAGCATGAGCAGATACTGGTGGCAGGGGCAGCTGTGGAGAGTCCGCGTCAGTGGACGCACTCCTCTCCACGCTCTGCTCAGCTGGACGCAGATGCTGAACCCCGGGGGTCGTTCTTTAAAAGGAGAACAGCACACTTGCGTGATACTGGAACAGGTGTCATGCACACTCTCCACAATAGCGCAGAAGATGGAACAGTCCAACTTTTGCATTAAGGGAATGGTGGCGCAGATATGTGAGGGAATCTTTGAGATAGTGTCACAGGGACATGAGGGAATCTCTGAGTTAGTGTCACAGGGACGTGAGCAACTGTCTGAGATAGTGTCACACGTAACTGCTGAAATATCTGAGATAGTGTCGCAGGTAAGCGCGGGAATGTCTGCGATGGAGAGAAGGCCCTGACAATGGCCGTTTGGACTCACAATGAACAACATTCTGCCGCCTTAAACAGGCAGACAGAAACTTTACAACTGGGCTTCCAAGGCATCATACATATCCTCCAAACTGTACTCCAGAAGGGTGGTAGGAGTGATGTGGGCCAGGTCCAGGAGAGGGATGATGATGAAAGGGGACATGCAAGTGACAACGCCACTCAAAGTGCTCCCACGTCTCACCCGTTGCCCCCCTCTCAACCAGTACCTGCAATGCTGCCTCCTCTCCAGGTGGCCAAGTCTGACCCTGCACAGGTGCAGGTGGAACAGTCTTTGGAGAGGGCCTCACGGGCTCCAAAACCCAGAGGGCGTAGGCCAAAAGCATCTAAGCAGTCAGGGCATGAACATGAGCAACCTGCCACTACCTCTGCTGCTGCCACAGGGGATGCACCATGTAGAAATGGTCGGAAGCGAAAGGCAAAGGTTTTGTAAGCACGAAGGGTATGCACAAGAGTGTCTGTCATGTTTTTCATTTATATTTGGTTTCTGTTAAAGTCACATTAAATGTTATCATTCTCAACACTTCTGCCACATCTTGCCCATTCTTGACTGGCTTTTGTGATATCGCCCTTTCATGTGCTTCACCATGAACGGCGACACTTGATGCCACCCAGTGGGTCACTTTACAATGGGTGTATGTGTATTTGCAGGACTGTTTTGTGCGGGGGGTGGCGGGGGGCTGCTGGTGTTGGCGCTGGTCTTTCCAGGTGGTGTGAGGACTGGTCTCTTCTCACTTTCTGATCTTATGAGAACCGTTCACATATGAGTGACTCCCTGGCCTCATGAGCAGCCAGATGAGCCGCTGCTCTGCCCATGGTTCATCCTCCCCCTCCTCCTCCTCAATGTGGATGGCAGATGTGGATGGTGGATGAGGGCGTGGGGCCTCCTCAACTGGTACCCCTCTCTGTTGCGCCATGTTGTGCAGGACACAACACACTACTATAAAGCGACCCACTCTCATTGGTGCGTATTGAACAGTCGAGGCACCGAAATTGCATCTTCAGCAGCCCTGTCACATGTTCAATTATAGACCTGGTGGCGATGTGGCTGTCATTGTTTCGACGCTGTTGCTCGCTGATGGGGTTCCTCAGAGGTGTCATGAGCCTTGTGTGCAGGGGGTATCCCTTGTCCCCAAGGAGCCAGCCCTTAAGGGTGTTTGGTGCGTGGAAGAGGGGCGGGATGTTGGATTCCCTCAGAATAAATGAATAGTGGCAGCTGCCAGGGAATCTGGCGCACACATGAAGGAATCTTTTGCAGTGGTCACAAATGAGCTGAGCGTTGATGGAGCGATACCCTTTCTGTTGATGAACAGACCTGGCTCATGTGGTCACGCTCAGATTGCTATATGCGTGCAATCAATTGCACCCTGTACACGTGGGAAGCCAGCCACAGAGTGGAACCCCACTGCCTTCTCTGTCTGGCTGAGGTTGTCCATGGGGAAG
Organism: Heptranchias perlo; assembly: GCF_035084215.1. Classification (NCBI taxonomy): domain Eukaryota; kingdom Metazoa; phylum Chordata; class Chondrichthyes; order Hexanchiformes; family Hexanchidae; genus Heptranchias; species Heptranchias perlo. Next base: position 9,436,635 of record NC_090349.1, read on the forward strand.
TTGACGTAGTGCGAGGCTCTGCAAAACAAGCTGTCGGTGACCTGTCTTATGCACTTGTGTGCAGACGACTGAGAGACCCCGGCGATGTCACCGGTGTCACCCTGGAATGATCTGGAGGCGAAGAAGTTAAGGGTAGTGGTGACTTTGACAGCGACGGGTAATGAGGTGCCGCCAGGCCCAGTCGGCATGAAGGAGGCTGCAGATGTCTGTGACCACCTCTGTATGCACTGCTCCTCAGAGAGGTCCAGGAAGCTGAGCCGCAGTCTGTAGACCCTCTGACGAGGGTAGTGCCTCCTGCGACGTCACTCCCTCTCTTGTTTCTCCTCTGTGCTCTTGTGCAGGTACCTGTGGCACAGCACTGTGTTGTGGAGCTATAAGTGGTGGAAGAGCACGCCATGCCTGGCGAGGATGGTGATGTTGCTCGTCCTCTGATGTACTAGTGAATACAGCCATCGTGCCCCCCCATCCTGATGGTGTCAGTATGTGTAAAGAGAACAATTCTGAGTGGAAATCAAGAATTCCCAGTCTAAACACAAAGATCTCCCAGCCAAAAGTTTGTCTGAGAGAACTGAGTGCCCTGCTGCAATAACTCACCTTTTATCCCCATCTGTCAAACAGGGATTCAAATGTCCAAATGGCTGCCAGCTGAAACACGACTCCTTCACCATGGCGTGTTTCACACAGCATGGGAAATACGCTGAGGCAGCGTTGAAATCATTTGCCTTCATTGTAAATTACATTTACTAATTTTTAAACTACTTCAGCTAGGTGATTTAGTGCTTTAAACACCGGCAATTAAAGCCGGCTGGACTTCCGGGTTCACGGATGGCGCGTGCACCCAGAAGGCTCTGGGTTGTGTGCGTTCTTAGGCGTGTTGGAGCCGGGATTTCTGTCCGCTCCTCAAAAACACGATTTGCCCCCCTACTCCCAATGCACCCGCAGATTTCTTTTAAAATTGTGCCCCAGATGTCTGAAATGTAATTTTTATTTCCACGAACAAGATGAGAGATAACAACTTGCATTCATTTAGCACCTTTAATGTAGAAAACTGCACTGAGGTGCTTAACACCAATGTTACGCATTCCATTTTGCGATTTGAATTTTGCCAATCATAGAATCATACAGCACAGAAGGAGGCCATTCTGCCCATTGTGTCTGTGCCAGCTCTTTGAAAGAGCTATCGAATTAGTCCCACTCCCCTGCTCTTTCCCCATAGCCCTGCAAATTTTTCCTTTTCAAATATATATCCAATTATCTTTTGACAGTTTCTATCGAATCTGCTTCCATCGCCCTTCCAGGCAGTACATTCCGGATCATAATCATGCACTGCGTAAAAAAAATTCTCCCTGTCTCCCCTGATTCTTTTGCCAATCATCTTAAATCTGTGTTCTCTGGTTACTAATCCTCCTGCCAGTGGAAAGCGTTTCTCCTTATTTACTCTATCAAAACCCCTCATAATTTTGAATAATTATTAAATCTCCCCTAGTTTCACTGTACTTTGCTTTTCTACATTCACGTCTCTGCTCTGCCTCAGCTCATCTGCTGCTGAAACCCTTATCCATGCCTTTGTTACCTATAGACTTGACTATTCTAATGCTGTCCTGGCCGACCTCCCATCTTCCACCCTCCGTAAAGTTGAGCTTAGCAAAACTCTGCTGCCCATATCCTAACTCGCACCAAGTTCTGATCAACCATCACCCCTGTGCTCGCTGCCTACATTGGCTCCCGGTCCAGCATCACCTCGATTTTAAAATTCTCATCCTTGTTTTCAAATCCCTCCATGGCCTCGCCCCTCCCTATCTCTGTAACCTCCTCCAGCCCTACATCCCACCGAGATCTTTGCGCTCCTTCAATTTTTTCCTCCTGCATGTCCCTGATTTTAATCGCTCCACCATTGGCAGCCATGTGTACAGCTGCCTAGGCCCTAAGCTCTGGAATTCCCTCCCTAAACCTCTCCGCCTTTCTACCTCTCTCTCCTCCTTTAAGACGCTCCTTAAAACCTACTTCTTTGACCAAGCTTTTGGTCACCTGTCCTAATGTGGCTCACTGTCAAATTTTGTTTGATTCCTGTGAAGCACTTTGGGACGTTTTACTATGTTAAAGGCGCAATATAAATGCAAGTAGTTGTTGTGTAGTCTAAAAGACTATGGGGCAGATAATAAAAATGAAAAACATGAATGTAGGAAAGCTACAAAAGGGAAGATTAGAAAAGTAACAAGATAGCATGAGAGAAAATTAACATGAAAACATAAAGCAACAAAAAGGCTCTCTACAAACGCTTCAGTAATAAGAGGATAGTGAAAGTAGGGTTAGAGCAGCTAAGAGAAGAAGGAAGCAAGCCTGTAGCGGGCAATGAGGAAATGGGAGAGCTATTAAATAATGACTTTGTCTCCGTTTTAAGAGAGATTGTAGAACTACCGGAGCAATTAGATAGTTGCTGGAAAAAGAATATAAAAGGTATGGGGAATAAGCAGAGATTAGACTAGGTGCCATGTGTGGCGAAAAACAGCAGTCTTGATGGGACGAATGCCCTGTTTCTGTGCTGTAACATTCTAGGATTGTTGATATCAGAAGAAAATGAGATGGAGACTAAATAATTAGTCCACGGCAAGGGTCTTCAGACACTCTCTTTTTGGTGAATTTTTGGCTTCTGTGGCGGTTCTTCCAATCTTTCACCATAACTTTAGCAGAAGGTCCGTGGAAAGCCCAGAGAAACAGCATAAGCAAAGTCACGGAGGATGAATGGCAGACCCTCCCCCCTCAGATATTTAACCTTGTGCTGAGCAAGGTGAGGGGTGTTAAGTGCTGGGGAATTGAACATTTTGCCATGTCAGGCACCTAGTTCAGCATGAAACACTCCCAGGCCAGTTACAGCACAGCGAACTGCAGAGCAAAGGTGCTTCAACTCTGCTCCAACAAAGTACCTTGTTTCATTTATTATTGTAAGTAACACATGATTACTCATGACGTCTGAGGTTACGGTAAGGTTTAGCCGTTGTGTGTTGGCAGGTTGACCTGTTATAGATCTGAGAATATCAAAGTTAACTATTAGAAGATGTACCACACTATAGAGCAAATCAAATACCATTAGTGAGTAACTTTGAACCTACCAAGAACAGTGGACATGCATTCACTGTTTTAACATTGCTGGTACCTTCTGATTTTTCTGCCCACTTGTCAAAAACAAGTTTCATTTCCCTTTCAATTTCCTGCAGGAGCAAACAGCAATAGAACATGTTAGATTGCCCTTGGTAATATACAATATAGCAATGCTTATTATTGCAGTAATTTACTGATACATGCGGTAATTCTCCGACTACGAGCTTCACTGGCAGCAAGTATCAGAAACTTGGATGTGTAGTGTGAACAATTTTCCGATCATTTAATGGTTGGTAAATTGTGTGCAGTGTGCACTTGAATTTCCAATACGTACTGCTGGTGAGCAAAGCTGCCCGGCAGTAGGGCTCAGTCAAAAAATCACCCCTATTGTGTTACCGTATGAGGGCGACCGAGGATTTGAAATTGATTATCAGAGCGTGAAACCGATGCAATGTCAAAGTCAAGGGATTCTGCCCCTGCTGTGCTTTTCTGTGATTCTGGCTGTAGTGAGTGAGCACTCTGATTCTGGCCTTAGTGAATATGCTCTCTAGTGCGTGTAATGTCCATGGTTCTGCCCATGCTGCGTGTGCTCTCTATGATCCTGGCCTTAGTGAGTGTAGTGTCCATGGCCTGGATTTTTACTCCAAGCCATGGAGAGAGCAGGGGAGGGGGGAGGATTTCCGGACAGGAAACCCGAAAGCATGGGTTTCCCGGACGACCTGCCGATTTTGACGTCAGGATGTCTTCTAAGTTTTTTTCAACAGGTTTCCCACGCGACGGCCAACTTGATTGACAGGCTGGCTGCCTGTTGGACGGGAAAGCAGCCGGGGTGCGGATGCCAGGTAAGCCAGTGGGGGGTTTGGTGTCAGTTATCGGGGGGGATCGGTCATGGGGTGGGGGGGTTTAGGGCTTGACATCAGGGGATCGGTCATCGGGGGGGCGGGGGGGGGGGAGGGGAGGTCGGATACATTGGTGGAGGCAACCGTGGATAGATCAGGGGGGCCGGACATGGGGGTGGGGGGTCGGCCGATCATGTTTGTCCGACTGCGGCAGGTAGGCTTGTTGGGCCTGGGAGGAAACAATCCTGCTCCTCCTGGCCTACAAGCCGTGCAATAAAGGCACTTAGCTGTTGATCCAGGCCTTCTCGCCACCTCTTGCCTGGCGTGAATCCGAAGGCCCGGGAATCCGGGCCCCCAGGAGTAAAAGTTAAAAAAACAATTGAAATGGAGGCACGCAGCCTCCTTAAAAGATTTTACTGACTGACCCGCCTCCAGAGAGCGGGTTGGTTGCCGGCCCTCCGATCCGTTAAAACTGGAAGTGGGCGGGTTGGAGACAAGTTGGGATTGGGTTTTACATTTTTTACCTTCCCACCCGCCCCCAACTCACCCATCCTTGGGGGTTAAATTTACCCTCATGATTCTGCAATGTAATTTTCCTTTCAGCAGGGAGCAACACGAATAGCAAGTACAGTGGTGATGTCACTAACGGATGCCATAGAAAAAACATTGAGACTGGCCGATAAGGAAGCTTTAGGATCCTGGAAGGATTAGATAATGTAGACCATGACAAGTTATTTCACCTTGTCCACAACAGCAGAACCAGAGGATGCGGCCTGCGCTTGCAGGGGGGTAAATTTAAACCTAATCTGATTCAGTGAGCGAGTGGTCAATCTATGCAACAGACTCCCTAGGGAGACGGTGGAAGCAGTTAGTATTGATTTATTCAAATGCAAATTACATAGATTTCTTTCGGAAGATAACATCTTGAGATTCAGTATAAGAGTAATTTGAGACATGACATGTGGTCAGTATAGCATTGCTTGGAGGAACAGGTGACTTTGGATCTATGCTTCCCAAATCTCTCCACCACTGGGGTTTCCTCACCTCATGTCTGGGTCTGTTGTAGACTAATTGATAGAGATTGATTGCTGTGATTAGTCAACAACTCCATTATCGTTGTATCATGCGACTACCAGGATGGTAGAAGGCGAACCAGATAGACTTGGTCTTTTTTTGTCTAGCAATTCTTATGTTCTTATGACTGGGTTTGATTTGACGAGCAGGGAGAGGTTCAAAGTCCTTTTCGAGACACTGGGCTGTAAATTCTTCAGGTGTTCTCCCAAACTCCTGCTGTAACTTCAGTGGGAGATTGGCAGAGCCTCCAGACAAACAATGCAAATGGCTCAAAACGGTTTATGCCATTTCTCTGGCAGTTCTATGGAACTCTCGCTGAAATTACTGCAGGAGATTGGCAGAACCCTCAGGGAATTTCAGGGCTTCACTGATTACACTCGCAACAGATCTTTGGGCTTTGTGAGGCAATGGCCTCCAGCAGTAACGGTGTGGAATAGAACAGAAGCAGTTGAGTGGTAGCTCTGTGCCACCACATTGCCCTGAACAAGTGGCTGCAGGTACTGCCTGTGAAAGCATTGAGCCCCTAGTGACTGCAGCATAGGTCATCTCTGGCACTGTGGCAGATACATCGCAGATAGTCACACATGCAGGAGCGGGCCTTCTGAATTCCAGGCAACTTGTCATTGGCTAAGCCAACAACCACCACCACTATTTCCGCAGTACTTTGGTATTGGGCATATGAGAAAGCAATACCACAAATCATAAGAGACACCATAGTAAACCATACTCAATATCTCAAATCACATGCATTGTAATGTGATAAGCACTCAAACATCACAAACTCATTCTCTAAATAAAATTACAGGCAATTAGACTATATGTGTAGTCTGTCATTCTTTCAGGGTGCTGAAGAGGAAGTTTGTTGTTTCAAAATAAACCAAAGTGACCTGAGGCAGGTGTTAGTCACAATTAAGCAAGTAAAGTATTCAGCAATTCCATCGATCTACATATATCATTAAAAAAAGCAAAGTCCATCCATCTTTTGCTCAGCATTGTTTTCTGGGAGCTGATTGTTTCGGTAGTTGAGATCAATAATAGTCTAATTTTCTGGAAACTGGTCCCTACTAATCATGTGACCACCGACCTCATTCCTTCATGCTGTCTTTCATATTGATTGGTCCAATCTCCATCTAAATGTCAGCCCTGACCTGCGAGTCCACCAAAATTTGCCGCTTCAGAACAGTCCAGGCCTCATTCCCTGACCTTGAGGCACTCCAGACTAAACTTAGCCTGAGCTGAGCAACTCTAAAAGATTCTTTGCAGATTAGACTTCAACAAGACTTTAACAATCTTTAACAGAAAAACTTTTGGGCTTATTTCATTAACACATTTCAGCATGGGAGCAAAACTACGAGTATGGAAGAAAGATCCGTTACTGCTTTCTAATGATTTTAGTCACGCCTACATCTCAGTTAACCTTAGCCCAAAGAGGAAAATATGACCAATAGAGCACGTGCTCATCAGGTGCAGAATCCTAAACTGCTTTTATATTGCTGCTGTTTTGGTTCAGATTCTGGGAGACTATGATCCATTGCCGGCTCCTGCAATAATACTCCGGATTCTGGAAGCTGAGCCTCTATTGCCAGTTCCAGGCAATTACACTACGGATTCTGGGAGATGAGCATCTATTGCTAGTCCTGGACAATTACAATACGGATTCCAGGTACGAGCATCCATTGCCAGCTCCTGGCTATTCGACTGCTAAATTATCCATGAGACCGACTCCTAGATGCACAAAGCTGGGTCGACCGTCTGCCACTCCCTGTGACAGACTAAAAGTGTTTACCATCCTTCAGCCGGCTTCTAGTGTTATGACTTAGAATTTGAACCAAAACAGTGCCACTATAAAAGTGGTTATGGAGAACACACTCACTGGAGGCAGTGACAAGCAGTACCCTCAGCAGGTGCAAAATTACATTCACGACAGGCGGAATGATAGAATACAGTCACTAGGCAAAGAATCATAACATACACACAAGGGGCACGCTCATGAGGAGCAGAATGAGAGAGAACTTTCACCAAGAACAGACCACACTGACCAGGAGCAGACTCAAAGAAGGCAGGGACAATCAGAAACAGCACAATCATGAGCAGCAGATTCATAGACAGTACAATCACCGTCTGGGAGCAGCATCATGAAGGGAACGCACAGTGGAGTCAGAATCATTCGGCTCAGTGTTAGAGCATCACTGAGATCACAGTCACCTGATTTGCAGGCTCCACGTGTGAAGCTTTTCTGAGAAATTTGATTGAGAGGAAATACTTCTCTTGCAGTTCAAGCACCTGAAACAATTGGAACAAAATATTTAGATGCTGCACATTTCTACAGAATTATTATACCAGCAGCATTTTACACAAGGAATTTAATGAAGTGTAGGTTGGAATTTCATGATGAGGAGCTGCAGATGTGGTTTACTGATGCCATCTCAATTGAACAATAACACCAACACTCACTGTCTGAACTGGAAGTCTGTTCAATCACTTGGCTCACTTATGAAAAATTGCTGATTGGGTGAGGCACTGGGGCAAGCTGGTGTCCATACAACTAGCCAGGACGAGTCACTTGCCCTGAATTTTAATGGGGTTCTCCCGATCTAGGCAGGAGATCGTCAGAATCCCCAGAGAAACAGTTTTAGTCATTTATGCCGTTTCTCCAGGAGTTCTCCGATTTCTCGCAGGAGAACCTCTGCAGAAATTCCAGGTCTCATTGCAGCTACATTATTTAACTAGATCGGCCACCTGCTATGTTAAATGACTATAACCAATCCGACAATATAGCTGCGAAACCCTCTGAAATGTGCTGACGATCCCCCTCCATTGCCTCAAACTATAGTGTTATGAGTATGCCGAATTCTATGAATTACTTCATCTGATAAAAGAAAGAAAGAAGGAACTTGCATTTATATAGTGCCTTTCACAACCTCAGGACCTCCCAAAGTGCTTTACAGCCAATGAAGTATTTTTGAAGTGTAGTCACTGTTGTATTGTAGGAAATGCAGTAGCCAATTTACAGGTCCCACAAACAGCAATGTGATAATGACCAGATAATCTGTTTGTAGGTGTTGGCTGAAGCATAAATATTGGCCAGGACACCAGGGAGAACAATAGTGCTGGAGGATCTTTTACATCTACCCGAGAGGGCAGATCTTGGTTTAATGTCTCATTCGAAAAACGGCACCTCCAACACTACAGCATACCCTCAGTACTGCATTGAGGTGTCAGCTTAGATTTTTGTGCTCAAGTGGGACTTAAACCCACAACCTTCTAACTCTGAGGCAAGAGTGCTACCACTGAGCCATGGCAGTTAATAGACCTAATCAACATTCCCAAATAGCTTGTGTGTTGCTGGGAGTTAAAACCTTATGGCCTTAATTTAACTTTGCAGCAACATCATAATATAAATTAACCTGAATTCCCTTCTAGGCCAACTAGGCAAATATCTTGATAGGTATAATAGATTGTCATCAAGATTGAAGCCCATGGAATAAGGGGAGCAGTAGCAGCACAGATGCAAAATCAGCTCAGTAACAGAAAGCAGAGTGTAGTGGTGAACGGTTGTTTTTCGGACTGGAGGGAGGTGTATATTGGTGTTTCTCAGGGATCAGTACTAGGACCATTGCTTTTCTTGGTATATATTAATGACTTGGACTTCAGTGTACAGGGCACAATTTCCAGATTTGCAGATTACACAAAACTTGGCAATTTAGTGAACACAGAGGAGGATAGTGATAGACTTCAAAAGGATATAGACAGGCTGGTGAAATGGGTGGACACGTAGCAAATTTTAAAGCAGAAAAATGCGAAGTGATACATTTCAGTAGGAAGAATGAGGAGAGGCAATATAAACTAGAGGGCACAACTCTAAAAGGGGTACAGGAACAGAGAGATCTGGGGATATATGTGCACAAATCGTTGAAGGTGGCAGGGCACTTGAGAAAGTGGTTAAAAAAGGTTACAGGATCCTGGGCTTTATAAATAGAGGCCTGGAGTACAAAAGCAAGGAAGTCATGATGAACCTTTATGAAACACTGGTTATGTCCACAACTGGAGTATTGTGTCCAGTTCTGGGCACCGCACTTTAGGAAAGATGTGAAGGCCTTAGAGAGGGAGCAGAAAAGATTTAGTAGAATGATTCCAGGGATGAGGGACTTCAGTTACTTGGATGGACTGGAGAAGCTGGGGTTGTTCTTCTTGGAGCAGAGAAGATTGAGAGGAGGGTTGATAGAGATATTTAAAATCATGAAGGGCCGAGACAGAATGGATAGAGAGAACTTGTTCCCATTGGCAGAAGGGTCAAGAACCAGAGGACATAGATTTAAAGTGATTGGCAAAAGATCCAAAGGTGACATGAGGAAAATCTTTTTTACACAGCGAGTGGTTATGATCTGGAATGCACTGCCAGGGAGGGTGGTGGAGGCAGATTCAAACATGGCTTTCAAAAGGGAACTGGATAAATTAAAGGAAAAAATTTGCAGGGCTACGGGGATAGGGCGGGAGAGGGAGACTAGCTGGATTGCTCTTGCATAGAGCCGGGATGGACTCGATGGGCCAAATGGCCTCCTTCCTTGCTGTAACCTTTCTATGATTCTATGACAGTGGTCAATTCAGTTAAGTTAGCACTTAATGATGCAGTATTATACACTAAGGCATGGAGTTTCCATATGATTTCCACCCAGATCTCAGCATGATCTGGGCAGAATCAAATGAAATAGCCCAAATGATTGCGGAATTTTTAAATGTACGCGAATTCCACCTTTAACTACTGTACGCACAAGTATCTTTTACGCTGGTTCAAAAGTCCATTCGCCTGAAGCAGTCCCCGCCCACAAAATTGGCCATGCCCCCAAATCAGAATGGCGGGTTTTACATAGAATTACATAGAATATACAGCACAAAAATAGGTCATTCTGCCCAACTGGTTAATGCCAATGTTTATGTTGCACATGAGCCTCCACCCGCTCAACTTCATCTAACCCTATCAGCATACCCTTATATTCCTTTCTCCATCATGTACTTATCCAGCGTCCTCTTAAATGTATCCATGCTATTCGCCTCAACTACTCCATATGGTAGCAAGTTCTACATTCCAACCACTCCCTGGGTGAAGAAGTTTCTCCTGAATTCTTTATTGGATTTATTAGTAACTATTTATGGCCACTAGTTTTGGACTTCCACACAAGTGGAAACATCTTATCTATGTCTACCCTATCGAACCCCTTCATAATTTTGAAGACCTCTGTTAGGTCACCCCTCAGCCTTCTCTTTTCTAGAGAGAAGAGCCCCAGTCTGTTCAGTCTTTCCTGATAGTTATAACCGCACAGTTCTGGTATCTTCCTTGTAAATCTTTTTTGCACCTTCTCCAGTGCCTCTATATCCTTTTTATTATATGGAGAACAGAACTGTGTACAGTACTGTAAGTGTGTTCTAACCAAGGTTCTATACATAACTTCCCTGCTTTCCAATTCTATTCCCATAGAAATGAACCATAGTGTTTTGTTTGCGTTTTTTATGGCATTGGTAAATTGCGTTGCTACTTTTAATGATTTGTGAAGGTGTATGCTAGATCCCTTTGTTTCTTTACCCCATTTAGATTCCTTTTATCCCAAGGAGTATGTGGCCTCCTCCTTCTTCTTCCTAACAAAAAGCACCACCTCACACTTATCTATATTGAAATTCATTTACCATATACTCGGCCATTCTGCAAGTTTATTACTGTCTTCCTGTATTTTGTCGCAGTCTTTCTCAGTATTATACCCCCCAATTTGATGTCATCCCCAAATATGGAAATTGTACTTCCCATTCCTGAGTCCAACCTGAGTTTATGTAAATGGTGAACAGCAGTGGTCCCAGCATTGATCTCTGTGGAACACCACTTCCCATCTTCTGCCAGTCTGAGTAATTACCCTTAATCCCAATTTCCACCGATTGCGCCCATTTGGGGGAGTTCATCACTTTATGCCTAGATTCTCGGGCACACAGGCACCAGTAGTCAAATGAGTCCAGTGTTAATCACCTGTACCTGCCATGATGAGCAGTCAATTGAAGCCTGACCCAGGTCTGTTTCTCCTGCAGCTGTTGCAATTTTTTTTTATTCGTTCATGGGATGCGGGCGTCGCTGGCGAGGCCAGGATTTATTGCCCATCCCTAATTGCCCTTGAGAAGGTGGTGGTGAGCCGCCTTCTTGAACCGCTGCAGTCCGTGTGGTGAAAGTTCTCCCACAATGCTGTTAGGAAGGGAGTTCCAGGATTTTGACCCAGCAACAATGAAGGAACGGCGAAATATTTCCAAGTCGGGATGGTGTGTGACTTGGAGGGGAA